>NC_068320.1:10949399-11624399 GCF_025860055.1 Xyrauchen texanus | reverse complement strand
GGTGAGCCAATATGGCGGCTACATAAACCTTCAAGGTGGAGGGGGACAGCCTCCCCTCCAGCCTCTCTTGCAGAAACAAGAGCACTGACCTGACTGCGCATCTCTGCGGGTCTTCAGATTGGGAAGAACACCAATTTGCCAACAAGCACCACTTTAGGGAGTAAAGTTGCCTAGTAGAGTGAGCTCTGGCTTGTTTGATCGTGTTTACGACAGCAGGTGGTAGGCCAATTAGATCTTCTGCATCCCATCCAGGGGCCAGACATGGAGGCTCCAGATGCCTGGGAGCGGATGCCAGAGGGTGCCCCGTCCCTGAGAAAGAAGATCCTTCCTCAGGGGTATTCGCCAGGGAGGGGCTGTCAAGAGTAGCATGAGATCCGAGAACCAAGTCTGTGTGGGCCAGTAGGGGGCCACCAGAGTGACTTGTTCCTCATCCTCCCTGACCTTGCACAGCACCCGTGCAAGTAGGCTCACAGGGGTTAATGCGTACTTGCGCAGCCCCCGGGGCCAGCTGTGTGTCAGCGCGTCTGTCCTGAGGGAAGCATGATTCCCTTCCTTAATGCCCGTATGTCCAGGGGAGGGACATGCAAATTCTGTCTGCCAATTTCCCATTGGCTTTTTCTCAAGTTCAGAGGTAACCGCTTCACTTGACACAACATCTAAGTGAGTTGCAGACAGGGAACTGTAGTTTTGGAAAGTTGTTTAGGACATCTACTTTGTGCATGACATGAGTAATTTTTCCAACAATTGTTTACAGACAGATATTTTCACTTTTAATTCACTACATCACAATTCCAGTGGGTCAGAAATTTACACACACTAAGTAAACTGTGCCTTTAAGCAGTTTGGAAAATTCCAGAAAATTATGGCATGCCTTTAGAAAATGTGAAAATTTGTACTGAATTGGAGGTGTACCTGAGGATGTATTTTAAGGTCTACCTTCAAACTCAGTGCCTCTTTGCTTGACATCATGGGGAAATCAAAAGAAATTAGCCAAGAACTCTTTGGGAGTAATTTACAAATGCCTGGTACCACGTTCATCTGTTCAAACAATAGTATGCAAGTATAACCACCATGGGACCATGCAGCTAACGTACCGCTCAGGAAGGAGACGCATTCTATCTGCTAGAGGTGAATGTAATTTGGAGCAAAAAGTGCAAATCATTCCCAGAACAACAGCAAAGGACCTTGAGAAGATGCTTTAGGAAACAGGTAGACAAGTATCTATATCCACAGTAAAACAAGTCCTAAATCGGCAAAACCTGAAATGTTGCTCAGCAAGGAAGAAGCCAATTCTCCAAAACTGCCAAAAAAGCCATACAACAGTTTGAAAGTGCACATGAGGATAAATATCTTACTGTTTGGAGAAATGTCCTCTGGTCTAATGAAACAAATATTTAACTGTTTGGCCATAATGACTATCCTTGTTTGGAGGAAAAGGGGTGAGGCTTGCAAGCCAAAGGACACCATCCCAACAAGAAGTATAGGGTGGAAGCATCTTATTGTGGGGGTGCTTTGCTGCAGGAGGGACTGGTGCATTTCACAAAATAGATGGCATCATGAGGAAGGAAAATTATGTTGATATATTGAAGCAACCTCTCAAGACATCAGCCAGGAAGTTAAAGCTCGGTCGCAAATAGGTCTTCCAAATGGACAATGACCCTAAGCATACCTCCAAATTTGTGGCAAAATGGCTTAAGGACAACAAAGTCAAGGTATTGGAATGGCTATCACAAAGCCCTGTCCTCAATCCAATAAAAAAAATGTGTTGCTAGAACTGAAAAGCGTGAACCTCAATTAAACCTGTTCTGTCTGGAGGAATGGGCCAAAATTCCAGCAATTTATTGTGAGAAGATTGTGGAAGGCTACCAAATACTAATAGTGTATGTAAACATCTGACCCACTGGGAAAGTGATGAAAGAAATAAAAGCTGAAATAAATAATTCTCTCTACATATATATATATATATATATATATATATATATATATATATATATATATACACTGTATATATAGTATAGGTTTTCAAGTTGACCTTTCTTACCATCAAGATAAATAGAAAGCAAAAATATATTTAAAGTCAATAAAATGAAATTCACACTTCATTCACTTCTAAAAGTAATAGAACACATATCCTTACCACGATTTGAGATAAATGTAATGCACTTTGCATATAATCTGAATACTTTTGTTTAGGGGTTTGTTCAAATCCCTATCGCCACACTAAAAAAAAATATTTTTGCTGCTTTTTCATTTTACTCAAAAATAAATAAAGCAACACAATTATTAAATTATTAATTAAAAAAAAAAAGAACTTGACTGTGCTCTATCCATTTAAATTTGAAAAATGGAAGTGTACTTAATCCTTTTGAGTTGGGACTACATTAATACTTTTTGTGATATTAATGTAGCATTGATGAAACTGGGCAGGGGATTTCCATTTCCCAGAACACTTTGCATGGGACTCTATAGGGAGAGTACATGTTAAAATTAAGTGTTTTTGTGCAAGATGAATATAAAGGGTGATACGCGTTATAGTTCAATGTTTTGTTATGTTGAGATTTAGGAGAGTTTCTGTTGTGTTGGAGTTTTAGAGGTTTTTTTGGTGAAGAATGGAGCTTGAGTTTATGAAACATGAAATTAATTGCTCATGTTGTTGAGCAAATGCTATGCCAACAACAGAATAGTTACTAAACTACACTCTGTAAAGTTTAAAACCAGCATGTACTGTATTTAGCATGCTAACATTTACTTTCACTAGTTAGTCAAATAAATAAAAGTGATTTACACTATCACGTCTAATTTGGTTGGGTTTACTCAATTCAACTATGTTAATTTTAAACAATGAGTTTGTGTTATGACTACATAGTAATTTAAAGTTAAGAAAATGTAATTAAAACACATGAAACCAGTGTGCACACTTGAATCAAATTCAGACAAAGAGCTATTTTTTGTAGTTCAAGTGTAAGCAATAGTAACAGTAAAAGCAGCTTTTCAGTGAGAAACAGAGAGAGAATAGGAAGTATAGGAAACAAGTGTTGTGAGGAGAGGGAAATGGTTTTTAGAGATATATTTGGCTCATGGCAGTCAGCATTCTCCAATCTCATTTCCAAAAGCTCTGATGATATTTAGCTGTCTGAGATTCAGCACATAAACTGACTAAACTGACTAGTGCTGTTTCATCTGCTGTATCAAAGAGCTTCAACACAGTGAGAAAGAGAGAGAGACAGAGCAAACAAACACTTCCTTTCCATCTGTTAATTCCCTTTTGATGGATGCAAGGCAAGTAGCTCTCTCTCTCTCTCTCCTCTCTCTCTCTCTCTCTCTCTCTCTCTCTCTCTCTCTCTCTCTCTATTTAGATGCAGCAGTTCGTGGATGGTTTCTCTGATCACAAGTATCTTTCTTTCCACAAAGAGAAGCAGTTGATACTTTGAATTTAACATCACGCACATGTCTGATAAGTGCATAAGTGTTGTGAGGTCAGCAGGGAAAAATACGGATTATACGAAGCACAACTGTAAGAAAATGTGACACCAAGCAGAAAACTATAGCTATAACACTGTATTGCAGATGGGCACTTCTAGATCAGACATCTGCATTGATTATAAGGACAGATAAAGTTTTGACACATTCCAACACATCCAGTGTGTCCAATTGTGGACAATTGTAGGTTGTTTATGGTTGCATAAACAAGCAACCTAGCAACATGTGCAGTCAAAGTGTTCATAAATCGGCTATTGTACAATATCATCATCCAATCAGATTCATAATGTATTAATGTTTTAAAGTTGCTGTTTTTTTAACTGGAACCTTTTTTTATAATGTGTTATAAAAAATCAAACTTTATGGTTTGCATCCATCAAGTTCAAAATGAGAAAAAATCAATTAAATGAGATTAATTACGCTTCATTTGTAAAGTATTTATTTCACTGTATTATAAGAAAATATGTATTACTTCTTCATTATGCAATATAAAAATGATATTAAATAAAAAAAAATATTTTTGGGTTGCATTTGAAAACTATATCAAGATATATATCAATGTTGTGCTATTAAATCATTTATACAGTAATATAAGATTTTGGTTATAATAGTTGATATACTTGGAACAGAGTGGATGAGAGTGATACTGACAAGCAAAGAACAGTGTGAAGTTTTCTGGCGTTTACATGATTTAAATGGTGTTTAAAAAACACTGTCTCCGTCAGCAGCCAGCCAATTCAGTTTCCTGTTACACAGCATCCTGATCACACATCAAATAAACTCTGTTAACTCACATCGACTGCACAGACAGCTGCTGATGGATGGCTCCAAATTAAACACAGCCGCTGATCAACTTAACCAAGCTGCCAATCAATCAATCAGTCTAATCCAATCTCAGCATCCCACAATCACGTTTAGCCTCCAGATCAGTCAAGCGCAATCCAGCTGGCCTGTGTATTTACTGATACATATAAGGCATGAGCTGTGGTCATTCTGTGCCCGAGGGGTCGCTCAGGAAGGAAAAACAGGAATGTGAACAGTGTCACACGATCGGGAAGATATGCTGATTGTCTTAATGACTGCTAAATTCCTTTGGTACAAAGTGGCAGCAAGGTTTTATAAATGAAATTCAGAATGGAGATGTTATATTTAGAGGTAAACATAAAATTGTCTAACTTGGCTTGTCAAAATGTCTTCCCGCCTTCAACACTCAAAGTCGCTCTCACACGCACCACAATGTGCAACATTGGCCGATATCACCTTGGGGAGCAAAGAGCACACCTTCACTTAATTGGTGACTGTTTCTAAGCGCAGCCTCCGGCTCTCTACTTTGCACTCCGCTGACAACACGCTGAACCTCGTTATTTTCAATATGTGCTTGATCATTGGCAGGGTCATTCATAGGGACTCAGCGGCTAACCGTAGTCCATTAACATATGTCTGCACTGACCGTGACGAATTTGCAAAACAATTAAACAATGCAAATGCACATCTTATAAACAAAGCAATAATTATCTATAGGTAACAGATCGTTAATTCTGCACAAAATTACCACAAAACTACATATAATTGTGTAGCTAATCAGGGTGAGCATTTAAGAAAATAAATCAAATTAATCAGTAATTAATCAAATACTCATCAAATGATGTTGAAGAGCATTATAACCTGGCATATATGCAGATGCACAGGTTGTCAAGTGCACATTCTGCATGTTTAAGATATGAGCCAGGTGTCTGGATCAAAGTGATGCTGGTCAGTCCTGGCAGGGTGGGTCAAATATGGTGGTCTCCTTGACTATATAGCGCTCAGAATTGGACCGCAAGATCAGAATTGCAAATACAATTTGCGTTCAGTAGTGACTTTGTGGGAGCATTTGCAGCGTTGCCTGATCTGCATAATTCCTTTAGTGAATCGAGCGCTAAACGTGCGCAGTTAGCACGTGCAAAAAGAAAATACCGCTTTCACACGACGCAATGCATTGTTAGTGAATCTGCACCTATGACTTTTGTTGTATTTAGTGGTATTTTATACAAATAAATTAATTTAAAAAAAGTTTAAACAAACGTTTTTTAAAACCATGTTGATAAAATAAGAAATCATCTCATCATTTAGTAACAGGCTGCTGATGGCTGTATATCCAATAAGAATTTAATTTCTTATTGCCAAAAGTACTAAAAGAATTGTCAATCATTAAATTTCCTTTCCTATTTACAATAATACAGTGGGACTTAGGATGAATAACATTTAGGGCTAGCTAGAACGTTTCAGCAAAAAAAGAAATAAAGTTACTGATACAATGTTGCTGTTTTCTTGTCATGGTCGAGGCTAGTAAGGACAAAAATTGCATTTCCCATCATGCCTGGTGAGGACACAACCTGTTATGCTACATACGAGGATATGAGCTACCATAAATATGAACTGTACCATAAAGCTGAATAAATTAAAGTATAAATGACTGTGTGGTGGTGTGGGCGTGGCCGAGCAACATATGTGGAGAGCGAGGCCGGGAGAGGAAGAACGGTAAGGTTTGACACCTGTGGAAAATTATCTCTAACAGCTGTTCTGTGTTACAGTGAGAGCTGGAGAGAGAAAGAGATGCACAAAGCTGACTGTGTGTGTGATCAGTGTGCTAAAAAGCCATTAATGTGTTTGTTGAAGCTGAAAAGTGTAAAAATAAAGACTCACGTGGATTGTTCACCTTGCTTCCGCTTCCTCCTTTAGAGAGAACTAAAGACCTGTTACAGACTGCTAATATAATAAATTGACTAAGTGAGATGCTAATTCAATCAATTACTGGATTAAATTCTCAAACCTTTGCAAACAAAGTAAAAAAAATAACAAAGCCACGTTGTGGACAGAGCACAGTCTCTATTAACAGTTATTGCAGGATTATTGTAAAATCACTGTACACAGATACAGTGTGTGAATGCAAAAAATTGAGATGGGATGAAAAAGAAAAAAACAAGGAGGAGAGAGAGACACACACAGACAGACCTATAAGTGCTTTCCTAATGTTTTCTTTCTAAATTGGGCACTGACTTGTGTGTGTTTGTATGTATATGTGGAGGGCAGAGGGAAACGCTGGACAAAGGCTTTTTTAAACTGGCTGATATGAGCACATTGACCAGCATGGGCTTTGCGACTGTAGGTAGAGAAAGACACAAATGGACAGAGAACCAAAGAGCCAAGCTGTCCTCACACAGACATCCATTACAGACCCAATGACCCAAGAGCAATTATTTCCATCATATGAAGCATGTTTGGCCTGTGATGCTTCCATATCCTTTCAAATAAGAGCACTTAATTCAGACCAATTACACATGACAGGGGTGAGCCAGCAGAGGAAACAAGAAAGGAAGGGACAGAGAAAGTGAAAGGTCAATACTTTCATTTAGTCATCAGGCTGAGCTGTCAGTGATGTGTTTAATGTTACCAATAAAAGCAGGTCCACGCAGGATTGCACATACGTCACCTGCACATCTGTGGCGGAAGTTAAAACATTTATAACATTGACTGACCCTGCTTACACACACAGATGAATGCTGCTTTTCTGTACTGCTGTATTTTCTCCACTGCCTAAGAAAATGGGCCTTTAAACATCACCATAAGTAAAAACCAAATCAAATCATTTCAATTTGTGCATTAGTAAAAAATAAATAAATAAATAATACAAATACAGTTTTCAGTGGACACATAGTTTATCAAGTCAGAAAATCAAAAGGACAGGGCATATCGACAAATGAATTAACTTGCAAGGCTGAAGCGGCCCGCCATCATTCCAAGCTAGGTTTTTATCAGAGTTAGATCAATGCAGATTGATCCAGGCTACATCTTTCTGCTAAATCTAATTTACTAACAAATGGAGAATTTGTACCAGGCAGAGCAAAACAATGACACCCAGAATGCATCTCAACAGGCGGAAATGCATACAGTTAAAAAGGATGCTTTTTAATGTTTTGTATGGTTTCAAGTTTCACTGCTTCAGGTCAATAACATCCATTCAGTTGAGATGTGGCTGCAACACTTTTTTTGGATAAATGTTCTGTACAACAGGATAACATGTGCCGTGTACACTGCCATTCAAAAGTTTGGACACACTTGACTGAATTTATGTTTTTCATTATCTTAAAATTGTTTTGATTTAAAAGCTTAACCTTAAATGTTTTAAATTAGTTGTAGACGAACAATATGTGCACATAAATATTCATTTCTTTGCAAGACTAACATTTGTATAATTTTTAAATGAATGATTTGGACGTGACAGTGTAGGAAGCAGCAAAAAAAGTGTGTAATTAATGAGTAATCCTAATGAACAACATGTATGATTATTTTGTTGAGCTACTTGAACTTACATAAAGTAATATTGTTAGAACTATAGTAATTAATAATAGTAACATGTAATATGTGTAACATGGACACTGTAAAATAAATATTAATCGTATATGTGGTATATGATGGATTTTAAGGGGGTCTGGGTATCTCAGTGAGTACTGATGCTGACTACCACCCCTGGACTCGCGAGTTTGAATCCAGGGTGTGCTGACTAACTCCAGCCAGGCCTCTTAAGCAACCAAATTGTTAGGAGGGTAGAGTCACGTGGGGTAACCTCCACGTGGTCGTGATTAGTGGTTCTCGCTCTCAATGGGGCACGAGGTAAGTTGTGCGTGGATCACCGAGAATAGCATGAGCCTCGACATGCTGTGAGTCTCTGTGGTGTCATGCACGTGATAAGATGTGTGGTTTGACTGTCTCAGGCGACTGTCTTTAAGCGGAGGCAACTGAGACTTGTGAGTAACCGCGTCACCACAAGGATCTACTGAGTAATGGGAATTGGGCATTACAAATTGGGAGAAAAAGGGGATAAAAAAAATATATTTGATTTATTTGATGACAATATTAAGTCCATAGAATATTGTAAAACAATTTACTTACGTTCAGAGCTTTGGATCGATTCTCAAGGAGATTCTCAATTTCCTGTGCAGCATTTGCCACCAGCTGCTGTGCATTGTTGTGTTTCACAGTGTAGTGTCTGCGAAGATTCAAGAAAATCTGAGATAGAGAAAGAGAAAGAGAGAGGGTTATGTTTCTAAAACCACTAAAAGTTCTTTGGTTTTACTTGCTGAAATTTGTTGCCATCATTTAAAAGTAGAAGAAAAGAAAGGGAAAAAATCGTGTTTGTGTCAAAGCCTTGACAGACACCATTCATGTAAATCTAATAAGACACAAGTTTGTAATAAGTTACATTTTTCTATAAATCTCCACTTTCACATTCTTCTTTTGTTTTTGCCATTTTGCCTTCTTTGTACATATCGCCACCTACTGGGCAGGGAGGAGAATTTATAGTAAAAAAGGACTTAAATATTGATATTTTTTATCATATTGCTATATCTAAAGATATAGATTTAACCACTGGAGTAATATGATTTATTTTATGCTGCCTTTATATGCTTTTTGGACCTTCAAATGTCTGCCCACCATTCACTTGCATTCTATGGACCTACAGAGATGAGATATTCTTCTAAAACCCCTTATTTGTGTTTAGCAGGAAAAAAGTAATATACATCTGGGATGGCAAGAGGGTGAGTTGTTTATTGTGCGATCACTGTATCTCTTTTCCAGGTGAGACTGTTCCCTTTGACACTAATCAATTTAAGACCATTAAGTAAATCCATAGTTTTTGCCATTTTAGCACTATTTGGCCTCCTTTATGGCTGTTGTTTACTGCCTCATGCTGCTTTGAAACATTATATACCAGTGGATAGCATAAAACTATTAATTAGACCTCTTTTATATCTGAGGCATACTGCTTTAGCAATCAAGCTAATGTGACTCACCTTTACTGCTGCATTTGTAATAGTGATTGTGGTATGTAAAATATTCATAGGTGTATAAAATGTACTTAGCGTGCTGAAAGAGTCATGTGCTCACAGGCAGTCATGTGATCTTACTTCATTAAGAGCATGTATGCCGCTCTCAGCATCAATTAACTGCACCAGCTCCTCCTGCATCTGCTCCGCCCATTTCCTGGTCCTGTGAACACAGAGAACCAATCAGATTTAGTATTACTGATTATCTGGTATGATTAACATTTTGTATGGTTTCAGATTGATTTTCTTGTTATTATACATTATGTCAACAATATAGAGAAAATATGTCAATATATGTTTTTAAAAGTTTTTCTACCATAATCCTGTTTTTTTTTCTTCTTCTTCTGAATGACTGGATTGTGTGTTTATTGAAAACGAATATATATATATATATAAGATCTGAGATGATTATCACTTGAGCTAGTTCTGCAGATATTTTGTTTATTGGCTATAAAATGTGTTATTTTCCATCTAATGTATGTATATAGTCTTAATGTACAACTGAAACCTATTGTTGACCAATTTAACACAAAATATGTGAGAATTTGACCACTGAAACCCCCACTGATAAGTCCTGTTTAACTGCATTTTCAATGCAATAAGACTCTTGGCAATAATAGTGAAAAGTCACTGAAACTTATTGGTAATTTGACAAAATTAACTGTCATAAAAATGTGAATGTGAGTGTTTGTGTGGGTGTAAATATCACTGATGTTACTGCAATATATTACACATACAGTACAGTGTGAAGTGTAGCAGGAAAAGGTGAATATCTGCTTAGCACATTTAGGGACAGTCAGTTGAACCATGGAAAAACCTGACAATAAAGTGATGTTATTTACACTTGCTCGATTCAAAGTGAACGATTGCCCTGTCTTAAAGAAGATTTACATGTGTTTGCTACCTTACTGCTGGCAAATAGTCAGGCATAGTCATATGCATAGTCAATGTTGAATGAAATTTCTGGCTCTGTGAGGTTCATGATGTAAAAAAGCTAACTTTTATTTTTACAGGAATAGTTTAACATTTCTCGCCTTCATTGATATGGGTGTAACGGTTTGAGATGTTCACTGTATGAGATGACTTTTAGATGTATCATCATACTTAAGATTTTTCTTCCATACGAATTGTCGCACGAAGATTCACCAGGTTTGACACACAAAGTTTAATTATGCAAAGCCATCAATGATATCTCTTTAATATCAAAGTTAAAAAATGCATTCTTATTGTAACTGCATTTTATTCAAATATTGGGTAAGATGTAGTGGAATGACAAGAGTATGACAGGTTTGGTTTGAAACTTGAGTACGGACACCCAACTCCTACCTAACTATGAACTAACATCTCTTCTTGAATCATCTGTGAGGTTTTTGCAGTTGCACATGAAGAAAGCTTTAAATTAACAAAGATTCAGATGAAGGGGGCTTTATATAAGGCTCATCTCTTGTACTATAAATCAGTCATTACATAATTTTGGACCACATCCATTGCCTCAGAATAGCCCTCTGCTGACTCACCAACCAGCTGCTTTTCAAAATACCCAACTTCAACCTAAAACTGATGAGCAGACAACATGTAGACGACTCCATTCAAGGGCACTATAGCCTTATATTAGCCATTTAAAGCAAAGCAAGAGAGTGCAGGAGGGGCTAAGAGGGAGAGCGAGGTGTTAAGGTTGGGATATGGGTGTTGTGTTAGTGAATCCATACCACGGTCCTTTCCCTGTCACCACCACTATGAACCAGTGTGACTCAAAATCACAGCAGCAGAACATGTAGAATGCATGTGAGATCGCCCACAGCATAAAACACACACCACATACACACAAAACATGGACAACATACAGAAAATTCCCTCTTGCTGGAGGGTGATCTGTTTGGTCGAGCGTTTCTGGTGGGAGTGTTTTCTTTAAAAAAACAACAGTGTAATCAGAGAAGAGGGACCACATGTGGAGTTAAAGTATATTTAGCCATGCAAGCAACTGCTAGAGGCCTCAGCTTCAAGAAAGACTGGCAGAAGCATATTTGTGCCATATGAAGATTTCAGTAAGGCGTTTTTTTTTTAAAACTACAATCATCTGTAGTAAGCTGCATTTTGGTTGTTGCTTTTTCATACATTTGATTGATCATATGTGTGCTTCCAATAAACAATGCCACTTTACACTATTGTGGAGTTTTGTAACACTGAATTCAACTGAGGGACCAGGGTAGCTCAGCGAGTATTGACACTGACTACCACCCCTGGAGTCACAAGTTCGAAACCAGGTTGTGCTGAGTGACTCCAGCCAGGTCTCCTAAGCAACCAAATTGGCCCGATTGCAAACTAGTAGCAGAAAACTTGCCCAAGGACAATGGATAACATGAGGGTTTAAATACATAGCCATGACAATGATAACCAATAAACAATGATAACTCTAAACAAGATAACAAGACAATAAACCAATGAAAACTAGACACATGTACATGGAGGGAAACAGGAATCACATGACCAGTGAACCACATGACATGAAACAGGAGGCTATATCGTGGAAAACGTTTATGCTTGTAAGTCCCTGTATACATAATTCAGGCGCATGAGGTGTCATTTGAAAGCTTAGAATCTGAACCTTTCAGACATAACCATCACTTCTGTATTTATGTTAAATAAAATAACAAAATAAGGCCTGAAATCATGTGCATCGCAAATTAGCGTCCCCTAGAGGTAATGGGGTAGAAATATTTATTTATGAAAATAAAAGTTTTTCACGTAGCACCTAAATGGACAAGTCAAATATCAAATGAAAGCTCTCATTCTCACATATATATGTGAATATATCATTTATTTTGTTGCCCTGATACTACAGTTTTCAGAAGAATCAGAAAGTGAAAGATGATTTCTGTAAGTCATCAAATACAAATGTCTCTTTTATTCATGATCATTGCAGCTGTAAACACAAGTAGCCAAAAACTTTATTTCTACTCTTACCTTACCTTTTATATCGTAACTGTTTTACTTGACTGTGAGCTTGCTTGGCTTAATATTCCAATGCTATATCGTAGATGTCCAGAACAAAATATGCCATCCAGCAGCAAAAGCATGATAAACAAATAATCAGAAAAATATGTTTTCAACTATTGCTAAAAGGTTATACATCATCGCAAGGGGGAGCATCTCAGCTTTGTAGTGACACTTAGATTGAGCTTCTAGTTCTCTCAGAGGTTGAGAAATTTAATGAAACTATGACGGTGGTGCATGAACTGAAAATTTGACTGAATGTCTATGGACAAGCACATCTGTGAGGGCTAAACTAAGTTAGAGTGCCACCAACATTTCAGATCTGTATAATGTGATGGAGAAAAAAATGTCTAGTGCTTGCTGCCATCTAATGAAATGAAATAAGGCTTTTCAAAGTGAGGTAGAGTGAACAGAACCAGAATTACATGTTTACAAAGTTTGAGCAAAAGCAATTCACAATTAAATGTCATATCTGCAGAGAAAACAACTTAATTATGGAGAAAAAAGATATGATGAAACAGATTGTGACCCAAACCAGCTTTAAGCCAAACAAAATCCTATCGTGGACACTATTGATAATTTCTGGTCATATGAATCATTGTTGAATTTATATATTGGTGAATTGTTGAATCACTGTTGTGATTAAACTAATCATTGTCATGTTTCATGAGTGTCAGAACATTGCTCATTCGAAAACACACCAAGAAAGGAAATGGCTGCCAGCTCCTTTTAGTTTAACCGATGAACTTCCAATGTTTTCTTTAAGAGATTATAATAGCATTACAATTCTGCAACCAAAAGTAGTACAGTATGATCAGAACTACCCACAGTAACCAGAAAATAGATCACACAAGCATAAACATCAGCGCAAAGAGATGGGGAAAAATGGATGTGAAGACGGAAACTTGGAGCAGTGAATGGAAAACTGAGATAAGATCGCCTTTGGTCCCTCCCCCCTCCAAGTTCTCTGGAGAGGAAAGCTAGGGACAGGGGCAAACTAGAGCTCTGTAAAACATTATATAAATAGTTGATGGAAACAGCTTAACTCTTTTAAGAATTGAGCAGAACAAACTTAATTTACTTGCATAACAATGTACTTCCAGTCAGTAGAAGATACATTTGCAAATTATATAAAATAATTCTATGAACTCTGTTCAGCTGGTTTAACTGGGGCAAGCAAAAAGCAGACATTGAAGGAACTTTATGTAGCCTAGTACAAAGAGTTGTGTCATGCTGGCCCTGAGCTCGCAATTTTATTCCGGACAACACATCGGACAAGGGTATGATGTCACACGGGAGAGCTTCTGGTGTAAGTAAATAATAAATCACAATTAACAGATAATATTATTTTCAAAGTGTCAACATAATATCGTCTACTCACTTTCCTTCAACAATAAATCATGCAGCTTTGAATATGTATTCTTTGAATTGAGCCAAGAAGTCATCGTGTGACGTTTTTATCTTCTATTGGTCACACGTCATCTTGTCATACAGATTTGCAGGTTAGTGTCTGTTGCAACTTTCGATTCACAGCGTAGTACAACATTTCTTCAAATTAGGTTTTGTTTCTGGTCTCCCAAGTTTGGATGCGTTTGAATAGGAGTGAATAGAGTGTGAAGTGTAGTGTGACTGCCCCTTGAGACAGTTAGGTGCTCTTATCTCCCAGTCAGACAAACTGAAAAGTTCCCAAAAGCCATCTAAAACCAGTCAACAGAACAGACTGACCAGGCTAGAAGAAAAGAAACCATTTTAAGGCTGATTTAGCTGCTTTTTAAAGCAGCATTTTAACAGATTTTCCTCTCTAAGAAAAGAGACTGATAATGACAGAAAAGGAGAGAGATGGTTGTAAAGACAGAAGGGAAGAAATGAGACCAGGATGTCCAGCTGTGCTAGGCTCACTGTAAATGGTGAGCCAACAAACTAATTCTGTTTAGACTAAACCATAAAACAAGCACTCTATCTCTCTCTCTCTCTCTCTCTCTCTCTTCATCTCTTGTCCTCCCTCTCGCCCTCTTTCTGTGTAAACTATTCTCTCTGAGGACCTGAGGGCTGTTTCTGTGTTTAGAGTCACACAACAGCAACATATCCCTTGTATTTTATAAAAACTTTCACATAAACAGTGGTCTGATAATTGGAGAAATAAAGAGCAACTCGATTTTTTTTAAATTTCTGAAAACGTGAATTGTGCAAATATAACCGGTCCTGCTTGGCCAGCTCTGAGCGAGATTCGAACCGGCATCAGCCAGCATGGGAGGTGGGCGCGCTAATGAGGAAGCTAAAGGTCTCCAGTTGCTAGTGCGCCTCTTGTAGCCAGGGAAGAGTGGTGTTTACACCCTGCACAGCTATCTAGCAGCTGGCTACCATTATTCAAATCTCACCACCATGATGCCAGGGTATTGTCTGTTGTTTCCAGGTTTTGATGTTTGGAGTAGTTTTAAGCACATTTATTTTCGGTTGCTAGGGTTTTCTGATTTGTTGCTAGTGTAATGGTAGCTAGCTAGTACGTGATAGCTGTGCAATGTGTAAACCTCACTCCCCTGGCCTTAAGGGATGCACAAGCGACCAATGTTAGGGGCCATGACTTTTATAGCCTCCATACTAGCGCGTCTGACACCCATGCTGGGGATCGCTGGGATCGTCGAGTAGGGCGATGATACTCTTTTCAAGAATACAAAATATTCTTACATTTTAGAAAATAAGAGTAAAATAGTAGTTAAAAAGAATGTTGTTCGTTAATCCAGCCCATGGTCCTTTCTTCAGTGTAAAAATAATGTATTATATCACTTGTTTTATCAAAATCGTAAAAGTTGAAAATCATAAGTCCAATCATTTAGAATAGTAATAGCAAACCTCTCCTGGATAAACTGCACTATTTTAGGTATTGTTCAAGTTCATAGCACCAATGGTGAGGGACGAGTAACACACCAAATTCTAATTCTTTGGTTAAGGCGTCTGTTCAAATATAAGCAATAGTAAGAGCAAGTTAATAAAATGTATTTATAGCTCCAAACTTTTGCAGAACATTGCAGTCGTAAATAACAATAAACAAATGTAAAAGTCTGGGAAATTTATTTCACAGGCTAATTGCAAAGCCAAGAAAGGATGTCTTTCCATTTCACACCATATTGGCACATGTCATCGCTTGACCAGCTGTCTGAAACCTGTGGAATGGCATTGTTAAGACCTGAGTTCCAAATGGCCTTCCAAATGGACCTCTAAAGCATCAAAGGTCTCCAAATATAAAGGTCAAAGATCAGGGGGAAGGGCAGCAGGTGCCTCTGGTTCACTATATAGCGTAAGAATCATGAAGTGGAACGAAGACACAAGGAGCATTTAGTGTCAGAGACAACAAGAGGCAATCAGTGGGAGCCTTACAGTGAGAACAAACAATACACAATGTCAACATCCTGTCAGATAAGGCTTGACGCAAGAATAACCAATGATGGGGCTCAACAGAAGGTTCACATGGTATCTAGCCAGTCAGGCTGAGAGATACATCAAGCAGCCCTAAAATAGAGTGCATGAGTCAGGTTTTAATGCGCTGAATCTTCTGGCTTCAATATCCCCCCACCCCTACAAAAAAACACATGCACAAATTGCCGCCCAGTAGTCATCACTGTACACTTTTCATCATCTTAATGTAGTTCAGTGAGCTGCTCCCTTGTTATGGTCAGCTGTAAACCTCACTTTGGAAAATTACATATATTCTGAATAAAAAATAATACTAATAACGTCATAATTACATAATAAAAAGGATTTATCAACTTGCATGTCCAACTCAACCACAAAACAAAATAGCATTATGGTGCTATGAGAATAATTTAAGTCATACTGTATAGAATTTTTAAAGACTGAGTTATGTAAAATAGCTTAAAGGGGTTTAAGAATAGATGGTTATGAAACTCTGGAAGTCCTTGTTAATGCAGAGATGTGAATATTTAGGGGTGGTTTCTACGGCAAGCATTACTATTGCTCATTAAACTTTTGCATGGCACAGTTTGTGCTATGAACATGAATTACACTTCACATCGTGTGGGTTATTGATGAAAAGTGTGCCACTACTTATCTAAGATTTTTACTAGGTGAGCAATAAAACAGGCTAGTAAGCAACCATCTAGCAACCAACCAGAACAACCATGCACTACAGAGTAATGTCCTGGCAACAGCCTACAACACCCTAACATTGTGGTGGTGAGGTTTGTCCAGGCAACCACCACTCACATTGTCTTAAAAAAAAGGAAAAATGTAGTCACCTTTACTACAGTGCAAACAGACTCTGTGTTGTTATGAGAACCTTTAGGTGTAATAAGAGTACAAACAAACACTAATACGGGAAGGTTTCTATACACCACATGCTGTCTTCACATAACAACCTCATGCCTCTGAGGTCCTGTTTTGAGCTGTCCCAATTAGCTGCCCCACATTAAAGACAGCTATGCCTGTTTACAGTGCACTTAAAAGTTCTAGCACAGTTTTTGTAACCTTGTGTACCTGTACGCATGGTACAGAGAAAAAGTATACACTAGCTTTAACTTGTGACTTTATTTAATGTATTGCCAGTTCTGCCAATTTGCTCATTGTTTAGTAATATTTTCTAATAGTTTCTACATAAGAGCAAGTACCAATGATCAGGCACATACAGACGTTCATATTTTCCTGTTTTTATTGACCAAATTAAAACCATTGGAATATCGGTTACAAACACGAAAACACCAATATGTAACACACTTTATAGAAACTGTGATTTCAATGCCACATTATTTAGAAGGGTTGGCGCTCTTATTTTTTTGTAAAAATACGCCATTAAGGGATGTGACAGTTGTGAAAGCGGCACACAAGTACACAAGTAAAGGCTACATGATGAGAAAAAACTTTCAAAACGCTTTGAAACCAGCAGACTTTGACTTCTGAGACATCAGGATAATATCCATTAATGCTACATGATTGACCAAATTAAGACTGAAATCGCAATATAGCATTGAGCGATTACTTAACCTTAAAGGCTGCCTTTCTGCATTCAGCACTTATGTCAGCGCTCAGGGGTTGCAGTTTTGAAGGGAACTTTAAAGGGAAAATTCTAAGAAGTAAAGCTCATGTATTTGGGAGATGGCTGATTTTAGTGGTAGAAACTGAGGATATTGTCATAATATTATTAACATTTATGGTAATAATGATTATTTGGAAAATATGCCGTTATTACAGGGATTTGATGAATACATTTTTTAATTTCTACAAATATTTGTAAATGCTAAATTAATTCTAGGAGGTGATAGGAACACTAGTAATAACCCTACATTAGACTGTTTACCTTTACGAGTCATTAGACAAAACCAATACACTGATATATATATAATTTGTGCACTCATTTACATTGTTGTGATGAATGGAGACACGGGAACAATGATAAGTTACAATTCACCTGGAGATTTAAGGATGGATCCAAGAAATCTAAGCTTGATTTTTGGTTGCTTTCACAAGAACTTGGGTTCAAGAAATTAACATTATACCGTCTGTACTTTGTAACCTTAGGGACATTTATTTAGTAGTTTACCTGGGGGACTTGGGAAATAGAAGATCTGGCTTTAATTTCTGGAAATTAAATAATGCACTTCTTGAAGATGATTGCTTTAAAAACAATGTTAAACTTATTATAAAGAGTTGTAATAGTAAAGCCTAGGTCTCTAAACTATATGGAAAACGTCATGGTTACTTTTGTAACATCCGTTCCCTGATGGAAGGAACGAGACGTTGTGTCAATTGTAGTGACACAAGGGGTCTCTTCTGAGAGCCTCACGTACCTCTGAACTTGAACTTGAGAAAAGGCCAATGTCAAGTTGGCAGAGAGAATTTGCATGACATACGGGTATAAAGGGAGCGGGTGAGCGAATGCCAGACAGGTTTTCACTGAGGAGCCGAGTATACGGTTACGGCACATTACAGTGGTAGTGATAGTGACGTGGCAAGGGGAACAAAACATCTTGTTTCTTCCATCGGAGAACAGAGGTTACAACAGTAACCATGACGTTCCCCTTCTGTCACTCACTCGACGTTGTGTAGATTGTAGTGACACAAGGGGTCTTAAAGTTAAATTTGGTAAAGTTGCCTGGTAGAGGGAGCTCTGGCTTGGTTGATTGTGTCTACGACTGCAGGTGGTGGGTGCCCAGTCCCTGAGAAAGGAGGTCCTTCCGAGGAGTGTGAGATCCAAAAACCAGGTCCGGGTGAGCCAATAAGGAGCCACAAAGGTGACCTGTTCCTCGTCCTCCCTGACCTTGCACAGCACCAGTGCAAGAAGGCTCACTGGGGGAAATGCGTACTTGTGCAGCCCCCGGGCCAGCTGTGTGCCAGAGCGTCTGTGCCGAGAGGGGCCTCCGTTAGGGAGAACAAAAGCGGGCAGTGGGATTTGTCTTGGGAGGCAACCTCTGCAGGGCAAGGAGTACAGCCAAAAACTCAAGGCAGTTGATGTGCCAACGCATCTGTGGTGACCACGACACGTCTGGACACCTGTTGTAGGGGGACTCCTACAGAGGTCTGTCCCAGGGTTGAAAGTCTGACGGCAGGAAGGGGTGATAAACACACGGTATGTGCCGTGGTGCCATACCCATCTCAGGACTCTAGTCTGAAGCCAGTGGTAGAACGGTCTCATATGCATCAACCCGAGCGGCGCAACCGCAGCCGAGGATGCCATATGCCCCAGGAGCCTCTGGAACTGTTTGAGAGGAACCGCTGTGCATGGCTTGAAGCGAGCCAGGCGCGTAAGCACTGACTGCGCATGCTTGGTTGTGAGGCGTGCTGATATTGAGACTGAGTCTAACTCAGGACGCCCACGGCGAGCAGACGGGGGACGGCCTGCGCTACAACGATGCGGCGGGATGTGGGAGATGGCCTCTGTCTGTTTCTTCACTGCCAAGAACTGCTGGGCAAAGTTGTCGATGGTGTCGCCGAAGAGACCAAACTAGGAGACACTGGCGTTGAGGAAGCAGGCTTTGGTTGTGTGATCAGCGAGCTTTGTGACACACTACTGCTTCACCCACCTCTGCAAGAGAGCTTGTTGTTGGATCTGACTGCGCTTTGACAGTGCTTCTCTTATAAAAGAGTTGATTTCTCTGAAAGAGTTTATTTTCGTGACTATGTGTGGCGCCCTGGCCCGCGGAACAGATCGAGTAGCCGTGAGGGGGGGTAGAGGTTTCCAGTCCACCTCACGCTCACGGCGGCCCGGGAAAGCATAGCGGACATCCGTGCATCAGGCTCAGACTGGGCGAGTGGACCCGAAGGTGGCAGCCCAGGTGAGTCATCAGCAACAGACGCCGCTGTGACGCTCTCCGATGCAGCGGCGAAATCGTCATCCAATTCCGGGGGCTCGAAGGAGAATGCCGGCTGGCCGCGAAGAGAGCGGTACTCATCCCGAGCTTGTACGGAAGCAAGCAAGCGTGCAGGGTGGTGGGTGGTTTGTGGGGATTTACCTGGCATCCCCAAATTGCCTTCAATGCCAGCCGGGTCGTCCTCAATCCCGTAGGAAGAAGGAACGACGTGGAGCCGGCTGAAGTGGCTTTGTCTCGTGAGAAAAGAAAGCCGTGACCGCAATGTCTCGCACTGAGAACATAAACCATTCATAAAATGCTGTCTGCGTGTGTTCGCAGCCCAGGCACACGAGACAGCTTTTATGACCATCAGAAGTGGAGAAATCGATCGCATCCAGGATCTACACAGCGGCGGAAGGGCATCTTTAAAAAGACGTGTCCTGAAAAGGACGTTCAATGTTCGCTTGTGTATGTTGCTCTTTTACCAGAATCAAAATCTTTTAGAGGAAAATAAACTCTTTCAGAGAAGTCAACTCTTTTATAAGAGAAGCGCTGTCAAAGCGCCCAGGGGCAGATTCTGCACGGCGTGCAAAGAGGAGAAAGACGCTGGAATGCACCGTCAGATCCAACAGCAAGCTCTCTTGCAGAGGTGGGTGAAGCAGTCGTTTGTCACACAGCTTGCTGATCACACAACCTTTCGGCTCCGAAGAAAAAATATGTCTGGCGTTCGCTCGCCCGCTCCCTTTATACCATATGTCCAGGGCGGGGCATGCAAATTCTGTCACTACAATCAACACAACGTCGAGTGAATGACAGAAGGGGAACCAGGGGGGCACCAATCGATCATGCCTAGATTTAGGGCCATCTTTTTTGCAGCATGCAAGGAATCACACAGTCACTGCTACTCTAATGAATGAGCACTTTCTCAGGCCTTGATGCATGAGAGTGTTGCCTTTGGAGGGTGAGTTACTGGCAATTCTAAGCATTCACAAATGTAAACTTTCAGACATGATGTAATTCACATGAATATGCCGTTTTGTTTTTAAAAATGTGTAAGAATTACACATGTATGAATATTAATTGCCCATTTTCTAGAGTCATTACAGTAGCAATTCTGACTCACTGCACAGTGAGCAGGAAGAGGACAAAGAGGCTGTAAACGGGTATAAAAATGAATTAAACAACAAATAAACATGCAAATACAAATCTGAGTACACGTAATGTAACGTGGGTTGTGACAATCCGACATCGTGTTGAGCATAAGAGACTGTTTGAGCCATCATGAGCGCTTTTAGCTTCATTCCCTTCAACTTGAGTGCTCTTGCTGTCAATCAAACATGCACACTCTCCAGGTACTCTCAACATCTCATCAGTAACTCATCTCAGCGCTATTCTGTGAGGATCCCAATTTAAATCCGATTAATGTTGGTCACATTACCACTAATCACAGCAATTACATTTTAACCATAATGGCTAAATGTCTTCACACATTTGCTTAATAATTAGTGATTTGTGTTACAGCAAAATATTGGTAACCTTATAAAAAGGTTCCATTCGTTAACATTGGGTAATGCATTAGATATCATGTACAAACAATGAACAATATATTTTACAGCATTTATTAATTGTAATGTTAGTTACTAAAATTAGATAGTGTTACACAATTAGATATCGGTATCGGTATCAGATTTCCTGATCAGTGCACCACTATGGAAAACATTGGTAAATTATGAAATATGAAATTAGAAAACTAGCTGTTAGGAGGAAAAAGGAGATAGCTAATGCTAGGAAATAAAAACAGGAAATTATAATGCGAATCAAAAACCAATATTTATGAAAAGAAAACTCTATGTGATAGGATTATTATAAATTAAATTGCAGTTGGAGAAAGATCATAATTATGAACATAAAGATCAAGAAGAAAATGGTTAGAGGAGGGGGAAAGTTTTCAAAATATGTATTTAATCTAGAGAAGAGAAATGTTGAGAATTCCTCTTTAAAGGAATTGTCCTTAAATGGGAGAGTTTTACTGTAACAGTTCGTGAGAAAGAGGAAGCTGGGGCCGGCTTGACAAACTCGTAAACATTTATTGTTGTACAACACTTTTCAGCATAACAACACACATTCAAAAACACTACTTTTCAGCAGTACGGAAACATCTTGACACACACGGACATCTCTCTCTCCCATCTGCCGCTATCTCCTCTCCTTAAGTACTCCCGCCGCCCCTCGCTGGAACGCAAGACCGGTGTGGCACACAGGTGAAAGTCATTCGCCACTCATTATCTCAGCCTCGCTCTGCCCAGATGCCGCTCGGCTCCACCCCACTCACAAGGGTCCGTCCATCCCTAACACCAGCCTCACGTTCCAGTGAGGAGCAGCGGGAGTACTTAAAGTGAGGAGACAGTGGCGGACGGGAGAGAGACGCACAGAGCTGGGTGTGTGTGTATGTGTGAGCGTGTATTTATCACTTTGTAGGGACCAAATGTCCCCATAAGGATAGTAAAACCCAAACTTTTTGACCTTGTGGGGACATTTTGTCGGTCCCCATGAGGAAAACAGCTTATAAATCATACTAAATTATGTTTTTTAAAAATGTAAAAATGCAGAAAGTTTTCTGTGAGGGTTAGGTTTAGGGGTAGGGTTAGGTTTAGGGGATAGAATATAAAGTTTGTACAGTATAAAAACCATTATGTCTATGGAAAGTCCCCATAAAACATGGAAACACAACATGTGTGTGTGTGTGTGTGTGTGTGTGTGTGTGTGTGTGTGTGTGTGTGTGTGTGTGTGTGTGTCAAGGTGTCTGCTGAAAAGCACAGCTGTTGTATGTGGACTGTGTTTTAGTTGGTGTGTTGAAAAGCACGGTTATGTTTATGTTGATGTACACTGAAAAATTGCTACAATTAAAGTTTGTTGTGTGTTCACCTGGTCCCTGCTTCCTCCTTCCATAGAAAGGCAGAGGGCCTGCCACAATGACAAAGAGAATAATTTAGCATTTTCACATTTTTCTAGAATTTAATTAACAGTGCATATTAATATTTCATTTGAACTCCTTCCTTGCCAGCAACCGAGCAGGAACATTATTGGAGTTTTAGGGAATCTAAAAAATTCTAACACTTACCAAAAAATATAAATCACAGGTGTACAGAATGTGCACTGCTCTGGCTTCAGAATATGTTAAAAGACTGACAATTCGCATCTAGCTCTTTCTAACCTTTCCACACCTTACAGCCAGCAGAATAGTGTGAACACCTCTGTGTGTAAGTGTGGGATGTATTTGCATGCTCTAGTAACTAGCTATGACAACCGAAATAAAAGAATGCTGTGAAATGTTAGGTACGGTGCTGTGACCCACCTGCAACCCAAATTCCGTTCGCTTTATTCAGCACAGTACCATCACCACGATTAACACAGCTCTCATTCCTGATGTGCTGGTGAGGGAGGGGCTAGGAGCCAGACAAAGTCACTGTGACATTGTTAATGACCAGTGATTCCCACCTACTACAGTCTGTTGTATTATTAGAAACTGTTGAAACAGAGCCAACCTTCATCCACCAAAAAAAACAGTTTGTGTCATAAAAGTAGTCCAAATGACAGGTCCTATGTTCTAAGTCTTCTGAAGCTCTATGTGAGGAGCAGACCAACATTTAAGCCAGTGTTAACTGATAATCTTCCCTTCAACCATAGCTATACAGCCATTTTCATGGTATGATATTCTGCCTAACATCTCATTTTGTGTTTCTGGCAGAAGAAAAATAAAATGAGGTCAGAACATGTAAATGGTAATAAAATCTGGTAATTTGTCAGACTATGTGGCTTTGCCAACAAATATGCCAGCCTAATGTAGAGTGTTCTATGGAAATACAGAGAGAAGGAATTAATTAAATGACAAAAATATATTTTCCATGTAGAAAGGAACTTTAACATTTTCTCCTTTTCAGTCTCTTCCTCTCTGACTAAACTTCCCTCAGGTGCTGATATTGAAATTTCTGATTAAAAATGATTTGTGTCAGAATGCATTGCAAAATCTGAGGCAGAAATCCAAATACGCTCTTTGTGCATCCATTGAGAGCATGAAAAAAATGTAAGTGTGTGTGTGTGTGTGTCCATCAAGAAGAGAGTGTAAGGTTTCTTTACACATTAGTAATCTCCTCTGGCATTCCTGGCTGTCTCCACAAATATATTTCTCCTCCTTTCTGTCCTTTTTCTCCTTCCTTCACTCATGGTCAGTACATCTGTCTGTCTCTCCAGCACAAGTCTGAGAAAACAACCCAGTCTCATGAAAATTCATACATATTTTAAGAATTGGCTATTTCGTATGATTTTGTACGATGATCTAATACTAACCGAACTAAACCCTAACCCTAAACAGTAACCACTGCAACTAACACAGAGACATAAGCTGGGCTTTCATCCAAATGTTTCACATTTAAGCACATTTCTAAAAATTAAACTAAATAAAACATGAATCATTATGCATTTCCAATCACTACATCATGCACATTATCTTGAGGGAGCCCATCTTTGTCATGATGGAGCAGCTGAATGACCTCCTTGCTCCGGGAAAACTTGTATTTGCGTTATTGGAGCAATTGTATAATTGTATTAAAAGCAGTCAGGAAACGCTGCAGAATGTGTGTAATATTTCATATTATGAGGCTAAAATGGCTGCTATGCCCATACACTGCCAGCCTCAGTATATCTGTGAGAGCCCTCACTCAAAACTCTTCTGGGGGATTGTGAAGACACATTTTAACAACAAGCTGTGGTTTAAACACTTCTGAATGTCAAGGCTATTGTGGCGGAAGAATCTGCACCTCACTCTCCTCATCGTCACCCCGCCTCTTAGGAACATCTTTCAGCCAGGCTCACAACGGGAGTGGGCTGGAGAGCGAGAAGAGGTGCATAGTTAATAAGCCTCTGTGGAGCGGAGGGGGGCGGGGCCGGTCGGAATATCGCGCGCCCGGTCCCCAATCAGCCTGATGAGGCGCGCGAGGGATAAAGGCGGCCGGTGACGATGGTTCGAGAGAGAGAGAATTACGGACATGTCCGTCATGTGTGTTTGTTTATGTGTTTTTGAGTTTAAGTTTCTCATTAAAATATAATTTATGTTGACAAGCCGGTTCTCGCCTCCTCCTTTCCCATCCTTCAACTGTGTTACAGCCTCGTTTCGACAGTGGTGGATGAAGCACACCTAATGTGAATAATGCTTCATCACCCCTGTCTTTAAAACGCAGAGCGTACCTCTTCCTAGGGAGGCAGCTTCAAATCTCCATGTGTGCACACACTGGCATCCACGCACGCCAAAGACCAGAGCGGGGAGTGTTCGGCCAAATTAGATGCATCACAGAACCCGCCCAGGATGACCCGCCCATGGACACATCCCCACCTTCACAGAGTAACTGTTTCACCATGAGGATGTGAGATTCCCTCTTTTTTTTAATTCCATTCCCCCGGACACTTTATTTTCCCCATTTTTTGACATTTTATGTTTATTATTATTTCGAATAAATGCCTCTCCGAGGCTTGACGCCACACCCACTGTGTCTATCTCTTGCTCACCCCGCCACACTATGTTCAAAGAATTCTGAACTTTCATTGGGCCAGTCACATCAAGATATCGCACACCCATAACACATTCACAAATGGTCAAAAGACATTGTTTTGCAAATAAAGTGTTTCCATCACTGAAGACATTTTGACTTCAAAATTCAAGACTTATGCAAAATTCATGACAAACTACTCTGATTCTCCTATTTTTAACTCTTTCCTCTTGAACCCCTTCATCCCTCTTATTGTTACATTACACAGACACATCTCCTTTACTCTGTGTGAATACTCACAGCTTGTCCTGCTCCAGTTATATAAATAGAAAAATTGGCCTTGTAGGGAAAATGTCCAATAAACATCAATCTCTCCACCTCTGCAGGGAAGCCCAGGCAAAGTGACTGAGCACTGGTTAAATGCTAGAAGTGTACTGACTGAACTCTGGATGAATGTTGGCTGAATGCTGGCTAAATGCTACCTGAGCACTGGATGAGACTGAGCTCTGTCTAAACACTTGCTGAATGCTAGATGAACCTTAGCTGAGCACTGACTGAACTACGGCTGAGCATTAGCTGAACACTGGCTGAGCACTAACCGAACACTAGCTAAATGCTAGCTTAATAGTAGCTGAAAATTTGCTGAAAACTGGCTAAATGCTGACTGAGCACTGGCTAATTGCTGGCTGAGCACTGACTGAATGCTGGCTGAACACCAGCTGAACATTTGCTAAACATTAGCTGAACACTTGCTGAGCACTAACCGAACAATAACTGAACGTTGGCTTAACAGTAGCTGAATATTAGCTGAAAACTGGCTAAACGCTGGCTGAGCATTGACTGAATGATGGCGAATCCTGGCTGAGCACTGGCTAAATGCTAGCTCAATTCTTGCTGAGCTCTAGCTGAATGCTAGCTGAGGTCTGGCTAAATACTGGCCATGCTCTGACTGAACGCTGGTTGAGCGCTGACTGAAAGGTAGCTAAACTGTGGCTGTACACTGGCTGAACACCAGCTGAACATTTGCTAAACATTAGCTGAACACTTGCTGAGCACTAACCGAACAATAACTCAACGTTGGCTTAACAGTAGCTGAATATTAGCTGAAAACTGGCTAAACGCTGGCTGAGCATTGACTGAATGATGGCGAATGCTGGCTGAGCACTGGCTAAATGCTAGCTCAATTCTTGCTGAGCTCTGGCTGAATGCTAGCTGAGGTCTGGCTAAATACTGGCCATGCTCTGACTGAACGCTGGTTGAGCGCTGACTGAAAAGGGTAGCTAAACTGTGGCTGTACACTGGCTGAACACCAGCTTAACATCAGCTAAGCACTGTCTAAACACTAGCTGAATGCTATATGAATGTTAGCTGAGCTGGCTGAGCACTAACTGAACACTGACTGAACACTGGCTGAGCACTAACTGAACACTGACTGAACACTGGATGAGCACTGACTGAACGCTAGCTGAATGCTGGCTGACAACTGACTAAACGCTAGCTGAAATCTATCTGAGCTCTGGCTGAATGCTAGCTGCGATTTGGCTAAATGCTGGATATGCTCTGGCTGAATGCTGGTTGAGCACTGGCTGAATGGTAGCTAAACTCTGGCTGAACATTAGCTGAACATTGGTTAAGCACTGTCTAAACACCAGCTAAACACTAGATTAACCCTAGCTAAGCACTAACTGATCACCTGCTAAACATTAGCATTGTGTTTTCAATTTAGTTTTTTCTGAATTCCATGTTTTAAAGTTTAATTCAACTTCAGCATCAAAATGGTGTCTAACCAAATAAATGTATAACATTTGTTTTTATTATTAAAATAAAACTACTGCTATTCAACATACCATTGGAAGTGCTTCTGTAAAATCCTCACAGCATAATCTAAAACACAACACTGGTCTTTGTTAAATATTGCACCACAATGCATCTCATTATAATTGAAAACATTGATAAAAACTTTATTCAGTATAGCATCACTCTTGCTTGTGAGATATTTCTTAAATATTAGGCTGTTATTTAATTAACATTTTAGTAAATATTACAGTTCATTATACAGTATTAAGATACTGTATTTCTGTCGGAAGTTAAATCAAGCTTTTATTTTGACATTAAGGCTTTTTTAGTTTTTAATAGTAGCTGAAAATGCTGTGATTTAATTATATAAACATACTCTGCAGGCACTACGCACTTCACAGTGAATAACCACTCTGTTCTGTTATTTATTACAACACTCAAATCACTCAAGTTGCTCTTGATGCAGCAATTTTAGCATATGAGCGGGCTTCACACATTCACTATAAAGAGCGCAGAACATGCAGATAGCATATTTATTTATAAAATCACATTCTTTTGCGTTTTAACACTGGCTAAACGCTAGCTGAGCATTGACTGAGAACTAGCTGAACACAAGCTGAACGCTGGCTGAACACTTGTTGAATGCTGGCTTAGCACAGGCTAAGCACCAGCTGGATGCTAACTGAACACTGGCCAAGCACAGACTGAGTGCTGTCTGAATGCTGGCTGTACATTTCCATGTGGTGAAGCTCTTCTGCAGACATCCCACAGAGTCAAACACATTCTGTCAAAACAACCCTGATTTCTGATAATACCAAAACAATTAGTGAGTTTAATTCAGCAGTACAGGGGCCAAGGCCCTAAACAGCTATTTCAAGGGAAGAATTTAAATCAGCATGTCGAATAAAACAGATATGTGGGAGAAAATATCACCCAACTTTACAGTGGTCTACATGGAAAGAAATTGACTTGTGTTTGTATCTACACCTGTTTAATCATGACAACCATTTTTAAGAGCAAGACACAAGAGAATAAACACTGATATTTCTAAAGTACTCCTAATGAGCTGCAGGGCATCAACACTTATATATCTGCCTCTATTCAAAAGCCACAAGTTCTCACAAAAAGCCTGAGGATCCATTGATCTGTTATTATAAGTATAATGGATTCTCTCATCAGCACACATGTGGAAAGGGTTCTGGGATATGGGCCCGCAGAGCAAGTTTCCATTAGTGCTCATAGAAACAACGCACTAACTGTAAATGCATTTGAAAAGTTGGGCCACTTTCTCCACCTGTGGAGTTCTGCACTACATACATTATAATATTAGTGGTGGAAACAATGTAGATGTGCTTCCAGTAGAGAAAGGGGTGGACATTAATTCAGAATGTAAGCAAAAAGAAAACCATCTTTAAGCAATTTGCCAAGTTTCCGGCTAGCTTGTTGGGGGGAACAGGAATCAATTAATTCTTCTAGGAACGTCCTACACGTGGCTTAGAGTAATGTCCTATGATGGAACTAAGAGCTTAAATCCAAGAGCATTTAATATTTCTATTGGTTTTAAGTTTGTAACCCCTTTTTAAAACATTACAACTGCAAGCATTACTCCATTAATATTTATAGATTCAAGTTTTTGCTACAAATGAAATGCTTTAAACCCATTGAAATTACAACTATGAGAATCAAATGAACAGGAAATTGTTTTTGAAGAATTAGCTAATAATATATGTGGGCATGGGTTAGTATTGTGGAAGGAACTTTATGTAAAAGCAATAGAAGTCTATGGTATGTCCTCATTTAAACAACCATGGGGCTTTTAAAATGTTTTTGTATCTGGCTACACTGTTTTTCAATGTTTTTTCTACGTAAACATGTGCTAATGGATGTCCTGGATCACTGCACCACATTTTGCTGTTTTTTTCAGTGTCTCACACTGAAGATCCGCATTTTTCAGACAATGTGTAAAGTTAAAATTAACTTCAACTTTAAAAAAAAAACACATTCACAGCAGAAGAACTTAATACACAAGCAAAACTTTTATTTCTTTAGAAGATCAAAAACTCTTGAGTTAAACTCATGCTAAAAAGGGTATGAGCTGGCTGATTACCAGAGGGCAAATAACCCTTGCTCTGCACACTGTCATGGGATGAATAAGGCTTGTAACGGGAAAGGCCCATCTATCGAACTGCTTAAGCATGAAATTTAATTACGCTTGTAGTCAAAGTGGAACATGGCGAATACACGGACAGGAATGGTGTAGATGTGAGATTCTGAGCAGAGGAAAGGCGAACTGATCTAACAATGTTGGGTTGAAGCCCAGAGACATGAGACAGGCTCCAGGTCCAAAAAAACATGACAGGACGCAATCAGCAATCAAGCTTGACTGAGACAATATTCATGTGGGCTGTGAAACAACATCTTAAACCAAAGTCCAAGATCTTATATAAAGAAAAGTATGTGCATTAGCATAAAGCACAGGGAAAAAAGACATCCGTGGACAGATTAAACACATAGGATTTCCTTTTTGTCACAGTGCGAGGAAGACAGGATTCATAAGCAGAGGGAAAGTTCAATGGGAATTTAATTACAACTCAAACAGTACATGGCCAGAATTCGAGTAATCCTCCTCCAAAGTACTGGGCTGCAACTGGTGAGAGTAAATTCAAGCAGACAGGTAACCGCACCTCAATAGACAGACAACCAGCTGATACATAAATTACACAAGAGAAACATTTTAGACTTGACAGCAAACAGTAACTGTCACACAAAAATGATCCGACATCGGACATGACACACGCAGGGTTTAAATAAGAGGAACAAAGAAGGGGCAGATGACGCTTGCAGCTGACGGTAATAATGATCAGCGTTCCCATGGAAACAATCAGGGTTCCCATGGAATCACTGATTCAGCATGCCAGTGACACCTGAACACATGAGGGCAAAAAGTAAACATGCTTTAACAAAACAGACAAGGGAAGAATCACACAACCTGGCAATGTGCCATGACCGTGACATCACCGGAGGGCACACGATGGCAAATCGTGCACAGCAATAAACCGCCGCCAGGTCCGTGCGCCCACGCAAAACACGACACACTTGACAGAAAGGGGATGATGATACCACGGTCCTCCACAGGCGAAACACACAACCTGGCAAAGAGCCATGACCGTGACATCACCGGAGGACGCACAGTGGCAAATCGTGCACAGTAATAACCCACCACCACACCCATGCACCCACACAAAACACAAACATGAAACACAAGACAGACAGGGGATTATGATGTCAAGGTCCTCGTCAGACAAAACCCAACCTGACCGGTTGACAGGACCATGACATCACCAGAGGGTGCACGGTGGTAACACTGCCTTTGTGTTTTGTGTTCCCCCTATGTGCGAGCGCATGGGTCCAGTTGTTTGTGACCACTGTGAGCTCACACAAAGGGGGAACACAAAACTCAAAGTGAGGCCGATATTGACACGGTCCCATCAGATAGAACCTCAACCTGACAAGGTAACAGGACCGTGACACTTTAAAATATATAAATATTCTAAATAAGAAACATTAATGATCTGTTAAGCATTATATTAGGAATTTCAAAAGGACAGTTGATACCAGAATTTTAAAAATGTCCTTCTATAGTATCAATATGGTTTCAATTTGTTATCCACGTGCTGCTAGACAGGCAAAACATGAGACAGCCGGTACTATTTTACAGTGTTTACGGGCATGACGTAATGACGTAAGGATGAACGACATAAACCAGCGATTTTATGCCAAATCTGAACCAACAGCTCAAAATACAAGTCATTTTTATAGGCTTACCTTAGTGAATTGGGGTAAGGTAAGGAAATTGTTTTGAACACTGATTATTTATGTATTGTCAATACTGGCAATTTGTTCATTTTTAACAAATAAATCTTACGTTGTGCAGCTATATTGTTTTATATTTATATATTGTATTTTTTATACTGGGGGTCCATGTGTTTGCAAAGAGTCTGTATGAGGGGTGCCTGCCTTGGTGTTCAGTAGAGGTTGAAATCCCTGCTTCAAGACGATGACAGGTCCCAAACCATCAGAATAGGCAAAGATGATAATCCACAGCAAATACATGGCAAATATTCATGGATGCGCTACCTGCTTTGTGATTCTCTCAAGAAGATTTCAGGGCTGGAACGGGTGAAATCAGACTCAGGTCTGATGGACACTCTGATCTAGAGGACGTTAATCATTTGCCTCTCAGCACAGTAAGAGCAACAAGACACTAAGAAGGGGTGGGTTGATTGCAAAGGAGAGAGAGTAGTGTTTTCATGGAACAGCTGAAGCAGACAGGCTCTGGCATTAAGAGGTTAGGGGTTGGGCACAAAGATGTAGTCACACAGATTAGTGCCAGGGAGGAAGAGGAGCTCAAAACAGCAACAAAAAAAAAGGCAAAGGGGATGATGCAAAGAACAGAGAACAGTAATATAGAAAATTGCAATGTGGCATTTGACCAAGTGACATCTGTAAAAATGAAACCCCCTAATAGACATTTTAATTAACTTTTTAGATCAGGTACAACCTTTTAAAAATGTAATAATGCATTTATATTGTAGACAGATCAGACACGATCCTGAAGACATAAGACTGTGAATTACAGACAAAACAAACAAAAATAATCTCAAGCTAACTGGAGTCTGATTTGTTGAATTTAACAGCTGATTGTTTATAAGCCTTAAGCTTTTCTTGGGTTGATTCTGTCATATGGAGCACTTATGTCAGATTGAAGATGTGGTTAAACACCAGGATCAAGACAGTTAACAACTGTTTAAGGCCAGTAAATGAGAGAATCTGTGAACATTTTCAGCAGCTGAGAACGCAGCAAGAACGAAGTCGTATACGGCGCACGTCAAGGTCTCCGCTTGAATATGACGCGACGCAAAGCGAGCGCAACCACTGCTGAAGGACTCGCATTGCGTTTTAGAGAAGAGTAGGCTAAATCGGTCTTATTCAATACACACCTTTATACTTCAATGCATTAATTGATCTCGTTTGAGAATATAGCCTACTTATTCCGACTTTTGTCGTGACTCGTGATATTAAAACTTAATTGTTTTACTGTTTTTGCGTTTCGGGATTAGAAAGCTATGGGGCGTTTACGTAAGATGCGTTCTTGCGTTTACAAAACGCTACATTGCAACGGAGTTGCGTCCGTCCGCGCTGTATTTTGTTTAGTTTTTTGTGAAATAGGAGCGCCGCGTTTTTAGACGCCTTGTCAAGTTAAAAAGAACTTGTTTTTTTTTTAACGCGTTTCGAGAAACCTGCTCTGCTCTATTCGTGGCCCTGCTACAGCCTTTTTAGCGTAAAGACGCTTTCGATGTGAATGCCCCCTAGCACTGAACGCAGGCGTCTCGAGACGCGTTTTTAAAAGTTTAACAACTTTTAACTCAATGCGACACCTTAAAACGCGGCACAATGTGTACAGTACATTGACTTAAAATACAAATGAGCGCAGACGAGTGCAAAAACATGTGTGAACGCCCCACACAGTGCTTTCAGACGCAACTTGTGGCTGAAAAAGAGCCAGTCTATCTACACCACAGGGCTGTCTTTAAATTATATGAAAACTTAAAACAGAAAATTTGCAACGTCTGCAAAAACTATAACAATAATTGTACGTTTTCTGCAAGCTACTTACAGTTTAGAGTCCGGAAACTGTATAGTGTTTCCACAGCTGATGACAGAAGACAGAAGTATGAGAAGAGCGGTGGACAGTCTGAGCGTATCCATTATTCTGAATGACATCCAACACGCTATATTCTCCCAGCAAAATCTACGAATACTCTGAAGTGACCCTCCTAAAGAAGCCACCCAGCCGCCATCAGCGCCACTTCCACAAACAGATGCGTTTAGTCCCTCTCAGCCACTTCAACGTTAACTTTATTTTCACAGCTGAATTTTGCAGAGATGTGGAGACCGTCAGTGGAAATCCGGCGAGGGGCGTTTCTCTCCGGTTCTGTTTCAGACTGTGGGCTCTGTAGCATATCAGTTTCCAAACGCCCCCACCCCATCTGCGCGCGATCACGCGCGTCTCTCCATACAAGGTGGTCGAGCCTCCCGCCTTCAGACATACAATGATACAGTCTGGGAGGCATGAATGAGCGTTTGTCTTTGAACATCCTCCGTGAGCGGCGGATTTTCGTTTCTGCGTCCATATTAACAGATTGCACCGTTCACACTGCAAGCGTGAGTCGCGTGTAGCATTGAGCCTATTTTTGCTGCACGGCTCAAGGTGAGCTCAGCGGCTCTAGGTGCCATACAACAATAAAATAATCAAGAGATTATAGAAAAGACACAAAAGCAAATAAAAAGTATTCAAATCGAACTTACGGTACACTACAGTGTATATGTCTTTATGAAAGTAAACATATTAAACTTCCGAACCTTTTGCCATTCTGTGTATACAGGTGTATAGACACACCATAATAAACCAATCACAACAAGTGTGCTGATAAAGATGAAGTGCACCTGACTGCTTGACTGTCCTTGAAACAGCAATAACTTCAGCTTATTATGTCATTTTTAAAGAAAAAAAAAATTGACATAGGGCCCCATAGATAACTTTATTGTCTGTGCAGTTTCTCATGGAAGAGACACGGCCAATGTGAATGTCACACTCATGCCACGCTCACAGAGGATATGTGAACCCAGTGTAAAAGTTACAAAGTTTTACCTATAACTGACGTTTCGTTGCTATGACTAAAAACAGATAAAGTAGATAGAAAACATAATTTTACGCTATCATCTTTATACAGACTGCACTCTGCATAGATATTTATACATAGATACCTTATTAGCAGCTGTTTCTATGGACCGCAATATGTTGGCACTTCCGCCATATCGGTTAGGTCAAGATCCACACGTCAATTGACAGATACTGTCTGCAAAAGTGTATTGTCTTTTCCAGACAAATTTCAGATTATCTGATTTTCCATAAACATTGTATTTTAGATGATATGAAAAAATCCTGACTTGACTCTTATTTGCAAACTGCAAATAAAGGCCTTTTCAAATGAATACACCATGGCAAACGGTCTGAGGATTGTTCTCCATTCACTTAACATTCAAAAAGCTTTCCTTGTTGACCGTTCCAAGATGACGGCATGGTTGAAGTATCCGAACCAGCCGAATGAGGCATCTACGTATTGCATCATCCCCAAGCGGCAATAACCCCCACCTGCATCACTCAGTGTAATCCCAACAGAGGGATCCATAACAGCAGCACTACACACCTTGATCTCAGAGTAAATGCACCATGCTCTCTCTGACATTGCCTGCCAGGTTGAATGAGGTCATTTGGTGGAAGTTGAGTAGACTAACTGAGAGGGCATGTTGGCTTTTTTATCCACTTTCCCTGCACATAAATGCCAATACTCATCCTACAATTCACTCTGCTTCTCTTGCTCCTGTGATTTCATGCTAACTTTCTCTATTTTTCCATCTTTCATACATCTAATTTTTTAAGACTGTGTCCTCATCTGGTTAGTCTGGCTGACTAGAGCAACTCCAGTGGCTGTAAAGTGATGGTGTTGTGTTGCTAGGTGATGATTGAGATCAGTTAATCTGTGGATAGTCTATACAGCATTTGCTCTACCTGTGCCTTCTCTCTAACTCACGTCCTGGGGGGCTTACTTCAAACTTTGGATGACCCCACGGCATGCACATAAAAAAAGAAAGAAAAGGCATGCTGGTCTTTTCCTGCACAGTGAAAGACACTTCAAAAATCATTCTTGGCATCAAAAAGGCCTTTCATCAATTATTGCAATTTATTGTGATATTAAAATAAATTCTTTAGTGGTGCTTGCAAAAGCACTGTTACAATTGCACATAATTATGGTTAGGAATTTGAACAAACTGTTTGTGCTACAGACATGAATGATACCTCGAATCATGTGTCATGGAGAGAAGAGGTACATGATTACTTTTCAAGCAAAATGTGTTTGATTGAAGACTTCATGATTAACAACTACATTACCCATAGTAATTACCCATTTGCATGGGATTGTAGTTTGTGCCCTCATGAAAGTACACAGTCTTGTACCTTTGTCTGTTTGTCCAAATTTCAAATTTTGCCAAAGCTGCATTCATGATTTGTGTTAGAGCATCTATGCCAGCATCAAGAGTCACTTTGAACTCCACATGAAAAGCGCTTGCTGACCAAAATGTCCATTCTGCGTTTTTGTTGATAGTTGATAGTGCTCTGTGGTAATTCAAATGTGCCTTACATAGGCTGAAAAATGCTTGATTTCTATCACAAATCCCATCTGGGCTTGTGTTATACATCAAATAGAGCTAAGAGGTCCTTTCTTCATCATTTTATCACTGAAAGGGAAGCGCTGTTATGTGTGATGTGAAGTGTGTGTAATTGAATCTGGGTGGACACATTACAAAGGTTCAACCCTTCCAACAAGTGTTTATGCTAGTTTATGCTGTATTAATGGTAAATGTGTTAATCCCGATCAAAAAATAATAATATGTAAAAATTTTAAATCAATTGCATGCGTTTGTTCTGTAATGCATTAATCCTGACAACTCTAGTATCCTTAATTGAAAGTCAGCAACAGTAATCTGATTACAAAAATGTTACACTACTTGTAGACAAACAGTAATTCAACTACACTACAATTACTAATTATTTTATAATCAGATTACACCCAACACTGGTAAATAGATATATAGAAACCACCCAGAACATCCTAGCAACACATTAACAAACCACTCAGACCACTTTAGCATTGTGGCGAGTTTGCATAGGCACCAATCCTATTTTCTTCAGGAAATGCAATAAAATCTAGTTGTTTTTTTTTAATTGTCCTAGTTAATGTCAAGCTTTTCTCAGTGTAAACTATGGCTCCTGATACGGTTCTCAATGTCACTGATTGACACTGCTGTTTTGCTTTCATTTGTGTTGCTTCTTGCTTATACCACCTAATCTAACTAAAGCCCTGTAATCCATTTAAAATGAGGTTATGAGGGTGCTGCTGGATTTGCAAAGATGCTTTTATGAGAATGAGATTATGTCTGTATTACAGCGACCTGTGTGTCTCACTGAAGAAACTGAAAACACTTCAACAGAAAGTAGGAGGGGAAAAATTTAAATAGATGAGTGATGAGTATAAATTCATGTTATTGACAATCATGTCTGTCATTCAGTCTTAAGAATCACCTCTCTCTATATTAGATACTTTGTAGGATAATGTGTCAAATGCTCTTTATTTGCATTAAGCATTATTCATTTTGCTTCTCTGTTTTTGGTTCACAATGAATAAACCACCTCACGTTTTTAAGGTGCCAACGCACACACTCACACACAGTTCCTCAAATATGCCCTAGTGTAAATCCTCATATTTGCTGAGATCAAAGTTAGCTGCTTATTTGCTCAGTAAATGTAACGCTCCGGTGAGCTCACCTACCCTCAGCTGTATCAAGACAGCAAACAATGCATATCCTTTCATAAAACAGAAATCATTACCCTATGGAGGAATTTAACCTGCAAAAGTTATTACAAATCTATTAACATCCCAGCTTTTCTTTTCTCTTTTCTAATTAAAGACAGGCACCTCTTTCGTTCTTTCTATCAATCTATCTATCTATCTATCTATCTATCTGTTCGTCTGTCCGTCTATCTGTCTGACTGTCTGTCTCTCTCTCTCTCTCTCTCTATCTAGTCACTATTAACTCACGCTCATGTCATTCCAAACTTGATTGGAAGATTCAAGTATTTATTAGAATGTATTTTCCTCTCTCGCACTTTGCAGTTTGTTTTATTTAAATCATAATTAATCATTTTCTGCATGCATTAAATAAACCATATATGTAAAGTTATTTCAGGTGTATTTGCTTATATTTCTCTACTGGTTCAATAGAAAAATTTGCTTTTGCTATCGTTCATTGTGTAATTGCTTTAGTTTGGCTTCTTCTGTATTTTGTTTCCTACTTGAATGCATGAGTTGTCATAATAATAAATTCCAACTCAGGCCAAGGTGCACTTGAAGGCAGCAAATGTCTCATTCACCATCCCACATTTTCAAACTGGCGTGTTCGGTTACAGCACATTTTCATGTCAAGTCTGTCATTCCATTTATGAATGGAAGGGAAGATCATCAGTGAAAAATTACTTACATTCCAGTCATTCCTCAAACAAAACATGTGGGCTAAAATTGACTTTTATGGTATGACTTTTATTGTTTTTCACTTTTGGAGTTTTATTTCGTGTTTATCAGTATGAACTGGATTGTATTGGAAAAGAGGTCTGTGAATATTCTTCAAAATTCAACTTTTGTTGAAAGAAAGAACAGCAAAATGTACAATATGAGTAAATAATGACAGAATTATCCTTTTAATTTTGGGGTTAACTACTCATTTAATGCTCTGCTGTATACTCGCTGCATGCTCTTAACAACAATCTGTCCTGTAGTCCCCATAATGCTGCACTCCCACCGATCCCAGCCTTTGGTTTATTAATATAACCTCAGGGGATAGAAACTGCAGTACATTTTGGTTCATTGTTCGGATGATTGTTGAAATATTATGCGGTCATTAATTATGAATTTAGACATGGAACGAATACACAGGACTGCGTGTGCAAACCATGTGCTTGTTTGGCTTTGAAAAAATAATCTAGTGTACTTTCAGTAAAACCAGCAAATGAGGCAGAGAAAATGGATTGGCAAATATAATTATGACACTTCCTCCCTCTTTAATAACATCTGACCCCTAGCAACCACATTAATAGTCTACCTTCTTAGGGCCCCTTGTGATATTTACTGAAAAAAGTGTGTATTTACTGAAAAAGTATGTGTATTATTGAGTTAACTGAAATTATAATCTGTAGCCTACACTGATGAAGATAATAATAAGTACAGTATATATTTAGACAGTATGTGTTCCTTGAATTTTTAACACAGTCATTTGGCAGGCCAGACCTTGTGCTCTGTCTCTGTCCCAGTAACTAATGATTGTGCATTAATAATTAATACTGGCCTAATAAATGTCCTTGATTAGTGCTTTAGGTGTGAGTACATTCATTTAGCAATGGAGCTGTAGTCAGATTATAGATACAAATTATGATAAACATATTAAGGCAATGTTTTGGAAAACCATTGTGTTGGTTTGGCATTGGTGTTATTCCTGCTTGAGTCTAAAACCAGAGCAGTAAAATGTAAATAATAATAATAATTTTGAAACTGTTCTTTTTAAATGTATGTTGTTCTGTCAAAAGACTTTTTAAACCAGAATAAATGAAATCTTTGTGTGTGTGTGTGTGTGTGTCTTATTGCTTTCAATGCTGATGGTACATAGTAAACCATGCATTGTAAACCATATGAAAGCAAACTTTTGTCAGAAGGCAATGTGAAATGTTTGGACTAGAACTGTTTGCATGTCAGAGACACTTTAGTTGAATATAATGGAGGGCATCTCTGTCCTTTTAATTGGCTGCCCTTCTTGGAATTTTAGGCCTCAGGATTGTAGCGTATAATTTGGGACAAATTCAACCTTAAAACCACAGATAATTATTTGTTTTTATATCATAACATTTACTGGTATGTTTACAGCATTTGTTGCTGCAACACATTTTCTCTTAATCCAATTGAAGATTAAAATAATATTAAAGTAATGATGTGCAAAAACATGCCTTTCCTCTACTCATGGCTTGCCAAGTGTAATTTATTAATTAATCTGTCCCATGGTGATTGTTTCTAAGGCAAATGAGGACATCCACATTTTAATGTCCCATAAGTTATATAAGAGTTTTTGAGTGTTATCTGACAGGTTTGTTGTTCTTGAAATTCCATGACAAGTTGTGGTTTTTCTGTGTGTATGAGCACACTTGGCCAATACAAATCATTTTAATTCTAATGTCACAGAAGATTAAAATGTCATATGAAATTAGATACTGTATTTAATCCATCAAATTTGAATAAATTTTTTTTTTTTTTAAATAAAATGCCATTATATATATATACACACACACATAGAATAAGCTGCATCTTTAGTGTGACCTGGTTGCAGTCACACAGCTCTGACTGCAACCTTCTGGGCAAGAAGAAAGATAATCAAATTGTCCTGGCTAATGTTGTGCTGATTCCCTTCTGCTTATGATCCATTCACTATTCACCACAAAAAAGATGGCAAATGCAAAATAGCCCATGGCAAAATGCTGAACAGAAAGCACTGATACTTTAAGGAAAGGCACATTTATTTTTAAATACCTCAGCAATTACATTCTGCAAGAGACCACTACAAGAGTCACAATGCTATTTATCTCATTAAAAGAGAAAAACAAGCTTGTGAGCTCCCTGTACTGCAAGATTAGCAGTGACAGAAGCTGCTGTGTGATCTCATTGCACAAGGTACTCTGTTATCTGTCTCATATGGCTAATCTAAAGCAGTTTTTGTGACTATACACCATATGACAGGTGCACATGTTGAACAGGTGTCTTTAATGCCGCTTTGTCGATATGTACTGTAACATGTTCAGATAATCTTAGTAATGAGAGTTGTATTGTAAAAAATTCAAAAACAGAATTGTGAATGTAATAAGTAGAGTGCTGATGTTGTTGTTGTTGTTCAAAGATATTATCATACTTAACCAGAGGCTATTTAGCAGAGATGGACGCCCAACTGGATGTAGAAAGAAAGGCGCCACAAGGTTCAACATGTTGTGCATTCTGAAAAGCTATTCTGCTCAAAACAATTGTACAGAGTGGTTATCTGAGTTACTGTAGCCTTTCTGTCAGCTCAAACCAGTCTGGCCATTCTCCATTGACCTCTCTTCATTCGGAGTAACTGTTGTGTGTGAAAATCCGAAGAGATCAGCAGTTACAGAAATACTCAAACCAGCCCGTCTGGAACCAACAATCATGCCACAGTCGAAATCACTGAGATAAAAAAATGTCCCCATTCTGATGGTTGATGTGAACATTAACTTGTGCTTCTGACCCATGTCTTCATGATTTCATGCATTGCACTGATGCCAAATGATTGGGTGATTAGATTATTGCATGAATAAGTAGGTGTAGGTGTTCCTAATAAAGTGCTAAATTAGTGTATGTTCTTTGATCGCAATCTTGACCAACCGTTTTTTTTAGATTTCAGTTAGATTTGTTCCCCCATTCAAGTAGAGAGGAGCTGCACTTTAATAACTGGTAATAGCTTCCATAGAGCGTTCCAAAGATGTCTGCCAGTGTGATTGCTAGAAATACTTTGACTTTATCCTACGTTTCAAACTATTGTAAATGACCTCCCACTTAGTCACTTTAAATTTATTTAACAAACCTTGCATACAAAAGATGAAACGAGGGTAATGTAAATTAGCGACGTCACAGTAGATTGAAGAGTAATTTGTGTAGCTTCCCCATGTTCCTGATTTTGAGTTCGAAGAATCCTTTGGAAATGGTTAAAATTTGTATAATATAACTTGGCACCCTTTGGCAACTGGAGCGAGGTACAGTAAATCATCTCAATTTGTGTTGTGTCCTTTTTGTTTATTTAATTGTGGTTTGAGCTTTGTTTGCATTACTGATTTGAGCATTTTTTTAAATGGTCCAAATCATCTGTTGTGATTTTTTTTTAACATTCTGTGTTCATTTTTATGGATTTGATTTAATTCCTTTTTATGTCCATTTTTATTCGTTTAGATTTATTTTGTCATATCTTTGTGCAGTTTTACAGTGCTGCAACTTGGAAGTGTAGCTTAATGGTGCTCTATATGATCAAAATAATGGTAAAGGCACCCATCAGAAACACTCTGTGTCCCCTTTATTGATGCCAAGGGGCCATTACAACAATGTCTCAGATGTTTCTTCTAGTTTCTTCAAACATTTTTAGGGGAAATAAAAATAGAAGCAAGTGAGACACTTGTTTCAGCAAGAGTATAGAGCTATAAAAATGAATGTGGATAGAATACCTCAGATAATTTGGTCTTGGAGGAATCTAATGGCATTTTTCCACTGCACGTTATGGTTCAACTTTCAAGCTGAGTATAGCGTTACGTACCATCCTCCATCATGGGCCAGGGTACTCTCCCTCCCATTGCTTGATGGTCTTGATAGCGTCCATTTGGTCGAACCACTTCCACTTTTCCTTGATGTGTAGTCACTTTTAAGATTTTTTTATCTTTTCCCTACACTGTTTTTAGGTCTGATGGTAGCCATGTGCGGCCAACAGCTTAGACACTTCCTGAAATACTTTTTTGTTGTGTGTCGTTTTGTTCGTCGCTAAAGAGAGGAACAACTGCACCTCGTTTATTGACCACGGCGTGGTTTTGCGCACAGCCATTTCTTTTTACAATTCAAAAGTCGCGTGGACAAAAGATACTGCTATAGCTGTTACAAACTTTAAATGATTTTATCTTTAAATATTTTTGATATCCCGTGTCGCAAATCCAGTGACGCTGGCAGTGACGATTCTCTCTGACCAATCAGTGATCTGCAAGGTTTTGACGACACATTTAGTATAGGCTCGGCTCGCTTGGAACCTCAACCAAGGTGGTACAAAAAAAGTACCAGGTACCAGGTACCAGGCACTATCCACAGTGGAAAACCCCCAAGTGAGTCGAGTTGAGTCGAGTTGTACCGTGCAGTGGAAAGCCCCATAATGAGAAATGCTTGAGTGCTGAGACTGGTGACTTTTGATTGCAGACCTGGTATCTTGACACTTGTTGTGATCTCATCTGAAACACACTGAATACACATGTAAGATTAGCAGGGTCTTAATCTTAAAAACAAGAGAGCATTTGATCTCTATTTAATCTCGTTGGAGAAGCAGTACAGATTATTGATCTGCACTGGCCTTAAAATTAAACCTGAACCCGGCCCAAAACCCGTCAGTTTCTCAGGTCCAGTCAGTCCTGGGTCGAGTTAAGACCTCTAATTTATATATTAAAAAGATGTAACATGCGAGTAAACACTCAGCAGAAAGTGCTCTTGACTACAACATGCATCTGGATATATCCAGATTATAATGCTCTTCTACATGATTTTATCATTATTTGATGAATTACTGCTGATTATATAGTTAATATTACCGCCTGTTTTCATCTGGCGGTAGTAGCGCAATTTAAGTTGTGCAAGGACATTTTTGCGAATTAAGCGCAATCTACAATAAGCTTAATTTACATTGAAAGGAGGCGTGTTTGCACAGAAAGGAATGACAATATCTTTCTCAAGACGCTTAAACCAGATTTCAGTTAATGAAGAAGTTGCAGGTTTTTGGTGCAACTGTTTATTGAATTTACCCAATTTTTTGTCTATTCACCTGTCAGATCTCAATCTTGACCAAACAAAACCTTCAAACACAAACACTCACATCAGTCAGAACAAGCATATTCTGAGATGTGTGGATCTGTCTGACATTCTCCTGCCTCTCTGGTTTGACATTATTCGCTTTAAAAAAAAAAAAAAGCACAGCCCTCAGTATCTGACACCTGTACCTTTAAGACTGAGTTTGTCTCAAAGCATTGAGCCCATCAGTATAGACTTGCTCATTCAATAAGAGCTCAAACGGGCAGGCTGTTTATCCAGGCAGCTGTGGTGTAATTGTGTTACTATGTCTAATGGCTCACTTCATATGGCTCGTCACATACCAAGAAAGAGGGAGAGCAGACAGGCAGGCAAGGGAGTGGGCAAGCCAGATATAGGCTGGCTGCTAGTTTTAAATAATCATGATGCACGGCAGAAGCTGTGTCTGGTGAGGTTGTGAATCATATTGGTATGATTCAACACACAAAACCCCTTCTTTTCTATCAGGCTTACAATTGCATGCTGGTTGACCAGCCTCACCAGCTTAGTTTTGCTGGTCCGCCAAACCAAACCAGCCTGGTAATTAATGCTGGTCTAAGCTGGTCTTTTGAGCAGGAAGGGCCTTGTTTTGAACATACCTCAGTTAATGAGAAATATGGTTACAAATACAGTATATCTTACTTATCTTAAAAATGTATCTTATACAATCTATACATGCAGATCTCTGTCCAATGCTGGTACCTTTCTGTTGGCCAATACAGTAATTTGTGCGTAAACAGAGGAACAAGCCTTTAATTGTCAGAAGTGTGGGGTTTTGGGAGTCTGACTCATCAAAGCCGAACAGCATCAATGCAGATCTTTGAAAAACAAACAGCCTTTAGAAGTCCAGATACAAACCTTTGAAAAGAGACGCAATGCTGATGAAAGACAGAGAGAGAGAGAGAGAGAGAGAGAGGAGAAGACAGACAGGTGTCCCCTAAACAAAGTGGACACCCAACAAATCTCCTTCATCCTCTGTTGCCTCTCCTGCCATCTCTGACAAATCTAATATACAGTATTACATAACTGAAATGAAAATAAATCAAGAGGCTACTGTCTTTCATTGAGTCACAACCCTGAATATGCCCTGCAAGAACATTCTTGAAAATCCCATTCTAGAAAAAGAGAGGATTAGAAAGCAGCACTGAGTTCCAAAACATATTCTATATTATTACATGAATGCAAAAATATCTAACCACGCCAACTCAATTTGAAATGTTGCTGCATTTCGAATATATAAGAATGCAATTCATAACGAAACATAAGTACAACTTGCATTCACAGGCAACGTCCAGACTAGCCAGTAACACTTTACAATAAGGTTCCATTTGTTAACATTATTTAATGCATTAGGTATCATGAACAAACAATTAACAATATACAGTATATGTAAAAGTTTGGAGCAATATATACTGCCATCCAGCACTGTGTTTTCCAGGGACATCCCTGCATTTTCCAGCAGGACAAATTCAAACCACATACTGCCCGGATTACAAGTGCATGGCTGTGTAAGCAGAGAGTGTGGGTGCTAGATTGGCCCGCCTGCAGTCCTGACCATCTCCACTTGAGAATGTGTGGCGCACATTCTATATTACTATATATTATCTATTCTATAGCACGTCATACGGCAATGAAGACCTCGTACAATTATGCAGCTAAAGGTTCACCAAAACAGATTTTAGCGCAGGCGCTCCCAGATATGGAGGCTGGCCACATACGGGCAAACCAGCCATTTCAGCCCTCATTATATGAGATAATACACTCATTCTATTTAATAAAACGAATACAACTCTCCCTGATGCAAGGAGTTCATTCAGATGCTCCATCATGACAACACGGACTCCCTCAAGATAATGTGAATGACGCAGTGGATGGACTCCCACAATAATTCACATTTAGTAAAATATTTAGAAATGTGTTTAAAATAAGGGTAAACATTTTGATGGAAACACAGCTACTATCTATATGTTCAGCTAGCGTCCTTGGATCAATGGAACAGACATGTGACCTCTGTCGTCCGCTTGAGTTCTGAGGTTTTTTACTACCACAGCAATGCAAGAATGAACAGGACCATACCCCAAAGTGTGGCCCAAGCAGTCAGGTCTACATTTGAAAATTGTGTAGAGTATGTTTTTAGACCAATAAAAGGGAAACATCAAACACATAGCCTGACCATGTTCTTTTAGTTTTTCTTTTTCTTTTGACATTTGATGACATTTATAAAATACAGTTGTAAGACTCCAGTCCCCTGTTAGGACACAAATGATATGGCTGACTGTTTCAGTTCAAGATTGCAGACAGATGTCTGTGTCTCTCAGCTCGCAACAGCAGATGTGCCTCATCTGGCAGACACCAGCAGAGGAAGCTCTGAATTAAAGATGACATGCTATAAAGATCTCAGCGTCTTATTCTAAAATAAATGTTGTTTATAACAGGATGTTGCCATCACCAAATGAGCCTTATCGTACAATTGTGGATATACAGCACAAACCAATTTCCTGTATGACAATGGATGAATATGACACTGAATAACACGAGATTGAATCTGAATCACAGTCTTGCATAAGCAGCCATCTCCCTCTGGCTCTCTTGGGTATGTGTCATAGACATACTAACTGAGATAACACACATATACAAACGCTCACTCTCTTTCCCACTTTTTCCGTGAGATTCAAAATGCTCTGGGCAATAACATATTCTAGGCAAAAAAAAATAGTTAAAAACACATTCTATTCTATCTTTATACATAATTAGGTCTCATTTGTAGTTGAGGGACTATTATTAAGTCTTACTTTGGACTAAACAATTTCAGACATCGCTCCCCAGATCATGGAAGACTTTGATGGTGACAGATGGTGTAGCTCTCCAGCTGCAGATGCATCGCATAAACAAGAAAAGCTTGCTGGCCCACAGCAGGTGGAGAAAGGGGTGTGATCCATCATGGCCACCTGGCAGACTGATGTCCTGCTGAGGTACTTGCACGCATCTGTCACTTTGCGAGAGCACCACAGAATCTTCTAGACCCAGCAGACCCAGAGCTCCAACTAACACCTGTCTGTCTGTTGGAGAAAATCTCTGGCGCCTGTCCACAAAACTTGTGAAAATTTTGCCCCTAGTGGTAGAATCAAAAACATGTCAGGTTTACCCAGTTGTAAAGTTCACCCAAAGATTTTTTTTAAAAATCTCATAATTTACTCACCCTCATGCCATCTAAGATGTTTATGACTTTCTTTCATCTGCTGAACATAAAGATTTTAAGAAGATTATTTCATCTCTGAAGGTCCTCACAATACAAGTAAATGCGGACCAAATTTTGAAGATATAGAAGGACATAAACGCAGCATAAAAGTAATCCATAAGACTCCAATGGTTAAATCTAAATCTTCAGAAGGGATATAATAAGTGTGCGTAACAAACAGATCAATATTTAAGTCCTTATGTGGAGGCGGGGGCATTGCCAAGTGCCATGCTGTAGAAAATGAAGCAGGGGGAGATGAAAGGTGAATGATTTCCACCTGTGCTTAACACCTGTCTTGTGTTTTAGTGAGAAGTAACAGGGGCTTTAAAGGAGACGCTGCCATTACAGAGTGTTGGAAAGAAAAACACTGAGTTTTGAGTAAAGTGAACTGTATCGTTGCACTGTTGAGCGAATGTGTTTTATTATTTAAAAAAAAAAGTATATTCTGAGTTTTAAATCGCCGTCTTCTGTCTTCATTTACTCACCCATATTTCATCTAAATCTGTATGACTTTTTTTTATAGCTGTGTGTGGGTACTTAGGGGGCTTCTGTCCTGGGTTGATATCGTGGATCCAAAAATAAAATCCATGGACATTGATGAGTTCTTTTACAGTATTTTCTCCATCTCTATTTTCTCAAATTTGTAATACTATTTCAGTCTTTGCTTTCTCAAGTTCACCACTAAATGCCCCTGAACTGAACTCTATCTCTCTCTTTCTGAAAACAGTATAACACATAAAAACCAAAATACATACATGTAATTCTTTATCCAAATATAAAATAAATAAATTCCAGACAAATTCAGAAATATTTACTTAGCATACAAACATAAACATCTCTAAATACTGTATATTTGTCAATTACAATTGCATGAATTATTATTGCAGTCTAGCTGGTGGATCAGCCATGATCTTTCTAATTAATCTGGTTGACCACTGAGGCTTAAAGGTGCACTCAGTAATTTTTTTTGTAGCTTCTTAAGTCTCTGAACCAAATTATTCATATATAACCACTAATTACCTTGACTGGTATCACTCATTGAGTAAAAGTTGCTCAGTGTTTTCCTCAGACAGGACAAAAGCAAAGGGGCGTAAAGCGTGTATAGTAGCTTCAGGATTATTACGACATTTGGAGATCATAGCATCTCTAGATGTTGTGAGCATGCGCATGTCCTGTAAACGTTACTTGTTGCAAAACACCCTACATATTTTACACACAGAGAACCGCAAGCTAAATGAGTATTAGACTGCTTCTTTTAAAATTAGTTTCTGACATTAATTAATATCTGACGATTGCTCACACAGCTCCAGAAGTTGACGTGTCAGTCAGAACAGGAAGAAAACAATCTAATGGCACCCTCTTGTGGTCACAGTTCATAAAACAGAATTAACCTTCTGTCATTGTTTTTCACCTTTATTTTGTTCCAATACCATATGACTTTCAGTCTTCTGCGGAACGCAAAAGTAAATATCAAATGTTTTCCCATTCTGATGGTTGATGTGAACATTAACTGAAGGTCCTGACCGGTATCTGAATGATTTTATGCACTGCACTGCTGCCACACGATTGGCTGATTAGATAAGCACATGAATAAGTAGGTGTACAGGTGACACTAATAAAGTGGTCAGAGAGTGTATTTTATACGTTCATCTTCTTAGTACAATTACATCTAATGCTCAACAGTGTTCACCAGTACTGGAAAATAAATGGAATTTAGTAAAATCTCTCTCTATATATGTCTTAAATGCTACATGTCATGAAAATGTCATTTCCAGTAACGTATCCATTGTTTAATTTTTGTACACAACTGACTAGTAACGTGCTAAGGCTATTTGGGTTCCCTAAAGAATTTCCAATAGGGTTTCAGAAATGTGATGTTCGTTTGCCCTTATCTAAGAAATTATTTGCCATGTTCTTTTTGGGGGGTTTAAAACTTTTCAAAGTTTTCAAAGGGGCAGTGGTGGCTCAGTGGTTTAGGCTCAGGGTTACTGACCAGAAGGTCGGGGGTTCAAGCCCCAGCACCACCAAGATGCCACTGTTGGGCCCTTGAGCAAGGCGCTTAACTCCAGGTTGCTCCGGGGGGATTGTCCCTGTAATAACTGCACTGTAAGTCGCTTTGGATAAAAGCGTCTGCGAAATGCATAAATGTAAATGTAAAAGTGCACTTAACATATGTTTTAAATGTGTATATTTTTAATCAACCTAAAGTTTTTAATTAATAGTGAATTTTTTTTCTTTTACATTAAATTATATAAGATATTGAGGTACTCTTCTGATGTTATTGTGCCTACTTACTATTTTGTTGGATTATTTTCTTAGCAGCATGGGTCCATATGTTAAAATGCAGTATAGCTTTGTCTTGGAATTGTTTAAGTCAAAGGAAAATAAAGGACTTATCCAAAACATTCAATTATTTTAGGTTCCCTTCTGTCACTCATTCGATGTTGTGCCGATTGTAGTGACACAAGGGGCTTCTTTCGGGAGCCTCGGATACGTATATGAAAAAGGCCAATGCCAAATTGGCTAACAGAATTTGCATGTCCCGCCCCCGGACATACGGGTATAAAAGGGATCGTGCATCTGTTCTTTCTTCTGAGTCGACCGGTTGTGTGTGTTCAGCGAGCTGAAAACTCACTCTGTTCCACTCACCTCTAAGAGAGTTTTCTGTAAGAGAGTTTCTCCCTCCTCTGCACGCCAGTGCAGTCCACGCCCCTGGGCGCTTCGACAGTTATCCTCTAAAAGAGCAAAACCCCTCTAAAAGAGTATTAACCTCAAAGAAAATAAAAGAGTTAATGCTTCCGCCTTTGCATTGTTCTTGAAACGGCAGATATCTCTCCGCTTCTGACGGCGATAGGCACTGCCTTGTTTGTCTGGGTCGCGATCACACCGAGGCAGTATTTGTGGATGGTTCATATACTCATTGCGAGAACCTGACCATGGCACAGTTGTGGTCTCGGCTTTCCCAAAAGAAACGCAACTCCAGCCGCCCCCCGCGTTGCTCCTTCTTCCAACAGTTCACCTCATGGCTAGTCTGATGTCTCCGTCGGTGCCATGGAGCAGGATGATGACATCGCCGCTGCATCGGAGAGCATCACGGCATCTGACGCTTTCGAGCTTGCCATCCCAGTTCGAGACTGATGCTCAGATTTTCCGATATGCTTGCCCGGGCTGCCGTGAGCATGGGGCTGGACTGGGACCCTGAGTGGTCTACCACCAGCTGTTGTAGACACCATCAACCAAGCCAGAGTTCCCTCTAACAGGAAGCTTTAGGCCCTAAAGTGGCTCCTGTTCGCAAATTGGTGTTCTTCCCGGTGGTCTTTCATTCCTACAGGAAAAGTTGGAGGGGCAGCTGTCCCCCTCCACCTTAAAGGTATATGTTGCCGCTATAGCGGTCAACCATGATGCGGTGGACGGTAAGTCCCTAGGAAAGCACAACCTGATTATCAGGTTTCTAAGAGGCGCCCGGAGGTTGAACCATCCCAGGCCATCACTGTTCCCCTGATGGGATTTTTCCGTGGTCCTTGCAGCCTCCAGAGAACCCCCTTCGAGCCTCTAGAATCAGTCAAGCTAAGTGCCCTCTCCCAGAAGACAGCCCTCCTGATTGCGCTCGATTCCATCAAGAGGGTCAGAGACCTGCACCTGACCTAGACCAGGCTATGTGTCCAAGGTTCCTACGACACCTTTCAGGGACCAGGTAGTGAACCTGAAAGCACTGCCCCGGGAGGAGGCAGACCCAGCCTTATCATTGCTGTGTTCCGTGCGTGCTTTGCACACCTAATTGAACCAAAATTTTGTCAAAAATCAACAAAGAGCTTTGGACTCTCTGAGCAGCACTTTCTTTGCTTTGGTGGACAGCATAAAGGGAACACCATCTCCAAACTGAGGCTTCCCCACTGGGTAGTCGATGCCATCAGACCCAGGCGGTGCCCGCCCCTTTGCACACTCTACAAATAGTATGGCATTCTCGTGGACATCTGTAGAGCAGAGGGCTGGGCAACACCCAATACCTATGCGAGATTCTACTATTTGCGGGTTGTGTCGGTTTTGGACGACTGACCGGGTGTACAACTTGCGCTAGCGCATTTCCCTTCCACTGAGGTGAACACGTGTGCTTTTTCTCCCTGGTGAGTCAACTAACTCGCACTCCCTGGATGTCTTTCCTCCCTAGCCCTCTGGCCAGCGAATTCAAAGGAATTCCCGACCAGACACACTACGGGTACTAACTACTCTGTACTGGAATAGGTGCTCCACAGGGTTTGGCCATCACAGATTAATCCCCCTCTGTGTATCTTCCGCGGTACGGTCCCCCTGCAGGTGGACCCACGTCTCCCTCAGGCAGCCCCCTCTTCCCCCTGGTCGCTGTGTCTGTAGCAACTCCTCCCTCGCTAGGTAGGATCTACCACTATGCCTCTTCCACATGGGGCCTGAAAGCCCATGTGACGTATTCACCGCATTTAACCTCACCCCAGTATGGACAGGATGTGGTCTCCGCGGGGTCTTTTCCCCTTGAAAGAATAGGAGTTGGAAAAGAACGCCTCGCCCATTATAGCGTTAAATGGCCCCAGCCGTATCTAACACTCTATGAGGAGAAACATATAGAGAGATATTCCATGCTTGCAAGGTCGTGTGTTCCCACCCCCCAAAAGAATCTTTGGTCGGATGCCGGGAACCTAATGAAAACAATATTACATCTTAGTGGGGCGTCAGGGAGGGTTACGTACAGTCTGATGCCCATACTTTTTGGCAAGCTATAGCTTGCTGCACCAGTATCAGCAGATCACATAACACAGTTCAGTGTATGTGGCGCTATTGAATAGGGAACCCTTGTGTCACTACAATCAACACAACGTCGAGTGAGTGAAAGAAAGGGAACGTCTAGGTTACTAGTGTAACTCCCGTTCCCTGATGGAGGGAATGAGACGTTGTGTGCCCCTTGCAACAACACCAAGCCGCTGTGATGGCCGAACCTTATTCTCGGTCCTCAGTGCAGTACCTTACTGAACAGATGCACGATCCCTGCCTTTTATACCTGTTTTCTCGGGGGGTGGGACATGCAAATTCTGTTCGCCAATTTGGCATTGGACTTTTTCATATTCAGAGGTATCCGAGGCTCCCGAAAGAAGCCCCTTGTATCACTACAATAGACACAACGTCTCGTTCCCTCCATCAAGGAACGGGGGTTACATTAGTAACCTAGACATTGTGTTTAAAGTGTTCATTAGGGAGACACAATGTCCTTTTGTTTGATACAGAAAAGGAATGTTGTTATATTGCTCTGATTTTTGACAAAGCTTTTTTTTTTTTTACAAATACGATTAATATTGTAATTGAAAACAAGATATTATTAGAAGTTAAAAAATATATATTGTTAAGGTTATATTTAATAAAAAGAAATAAAACCTTTGTTAAAAGTTCAAATATTCACACCATCTAGAGACATGATGATAAGCATGATTTTTTGTTTAAATTGGCTACTATTGTTGTTGACAACTAATCAAAATCATGTGCATCAATTTTTATAACCACTGCATGAAAATATGAAAAATATTAAATAAACTAGAAAACATATGTTGCTGCATTTAAAATTTTAGCTGTCTGTCTGTGGCCCCAAAAAGTATTTGGTCACTTAATAAATGTATGAATGTCATTGCCTTATATACAAATATCAAAGCACATGGCAATTATTTTAAAGAAATGCAAGCACATCTTTTAAGTAAAAAATGTCTTAAAAATAAGTTAGATGATTACCTTACCACCTGTAGCAGAATGGGGAAAATGCTTGTTTCCTCTCACAGTCACATGAGGGCAGCAGACATCTTTTGGTATCTCTCATGGTTATTCACAGCTTTCTGGAACATCTTTTATGGCCACCTATTATTGTTTGCTAGTTTCTGGTCTTTTTAACAATCATTGTAGAAACTACATATGCACCATGAGTGTAATATTTTATCTGATATAATAATACACAATGGGGACATAGAAATGTACTGCATAGTAGGAATGACCCCAGACACAAAGTAAATGAGTGTCACAGATCATTTAAGGTGAAACATGAAGCATATTGTTGTCAGCTTTTCCTAACATGATGTACATACCCAAAAATACTATACCACAAATTTCAACCAGATTAGCATTTTACCAACAGCATCCTTAAAGGAATATTCCACGTTCAATAGAAGTTAAGGTCAGTAAGCAGCATCTGTGGCATAATGTTGATTATCACAGTTGATTATCACAAATTATTACAGTGAGGAATTTAAAATGGAAGTGAATGGGGCAATTTTTGGAGGGTTTAAAGGCAGAAATGTGAAGCTGATAATTTTTATAAAAGCACTTACATTAATTCTTCTGTTTAAACGCATGTATTATTAGAGCTGTAAAGTTCTTTAAATCGTCATTTTACAGTAGTTTTAGGATTTGTAGACATAACATCGTCATGGCAACAAAGTTTATAAAATGGCTATAACTTTACTCAGTAAAGGTTAGTAAGTGATATATCACACTAAATTCATGTTAACACACATATTGTTTATGTCTTGTGGCTATACTTTTGAAACAGTGAGTATTTGAACGTTTACGGATTGACCCCATTCACCTCCATTGTAAGTGCCTCACTGAAACGAAAAAGAAAAGGAAGAACTCATTTTTGTGGTAATCAGTATTACGCCACAAATACGTTTGCTTGATCATAACTTGTATTGAACCTATTTCTTTAAGGATAGTTTTCTAGAAAGAAAACAATTCATATGGCTTCAGAGACTTGTAATGTGCACGTGTGGAATGGACAACCAGTATTCTCTTCATAATTCTTTATAAATCTACCTTCATTTTAAAATGTACCCTTGGCTGAGTACATGCCAGAGTGATTTTATTGTATTAACCAGTTTACCCTAACAGCTATAGCAAAATATATGGGAATTTTAGTATGTGTAATCAAAGAAATTATCCCAATTTACGTAGATCAGGTGGTGAGCCGGGAAGTGCTGCCCCGGGAGGAGGCAGACCCAGCCTTATCGTTGCTTTGCCCTTGCGGGTTCAAGCACACCCTTCAAGGAGTGTGGCATCCTTGTGGGCACTGGCCAATGACACCTCTATAGCAGACAACTGCAGAGCAGCAGGCTGGGCAACACCCAATACCTTCACAGAATTTTACAATCTCCGGGCTGAGCCGGTTTCGTCCCATGTTCTTTCAAGTACGAACAGGTAGAGTTTGGTAATACGGAACAGCTGCACCTTTCCTCTCCCTGAGGCAAAACGTGCTCTTTTACCCCCAGTCGAGTTAACGAATTCGTGGACCCTGTATGTCCTTCCTCCCTAGACCTGTGGCTCACGAATTCGCAGCCAGCCCCACTACGGTGTCTAATATGAACTGTACTGGGATAAGTGCTCCAGAGGTGACGATTACTCCAGTAACCCCCTGTGATATATTTTCCGTGGTATGGTCTCCCTGTTGGCAGACCCGCATCTCACTTGGCAGAGCTCTTTCTGCCCCCGGTTGCTGTGTTTGTAGAGCTCCTCCCCTTCGAGGCAGGACCTACCACTGCTCCTCTTCCACGTGTGGCTGGTGAGCCTATATGTCATATTGCCACGTGTTACCTCCCCTTTAGGGCAGGATGTGGTCTCTGCGGGGTCTTTTCCCCATAAAAGAATAGGAAAGGAAAAGAACACCTTCCCCGATGCGTATAATAGCATTAGATGGCCCCAGCCGAATCTAATACTCTGTGGAGAGAAAACATAGAGAGAAAAGGCCATGGCTAGCACGGCCTACTCCCATACTAGTTAAGTCGCTTCCCCCCTTTAGGGATGCGGGGAACTACATGACGTCATTTGGGGCATCGGGGGAGGTTACGTGCAGTCAGATGCACATGCTATTACACACGCAGCAGCTTGCTTGCACCTGCATAGGCAGTTCACGTAACACGGTTCAGCTGTTGTGGCATTTTTCTATAGGGTCCCCTAGTGTCACTACATCGACACAACGTTGACACAACGTCGAGTTCCCTCTTGCCATGATGCTGTATTAGCCACTGAAATGGCCGGGACCTTGGCTCGGCTCCTCAGCACAAAACCTGAACGAGAGTGTGCATTCCTTCTTCTTTTATACCCGTATGTCCCGGCGAGTGGCATGCAAATTCCACTCACCAATTTTCATTGGCCTTATATCAAAGATCTGAGGTGTTTTGGGACTTCCAAGAGCGACCCCTAGTGTCACTACATCGACACAACGTCTCGTTCCCTCCATCAGGGAATGGAGGTTACGACAGTAACCGAGACATTTCACAACTATGATTGTGATGTTGCTACCTCATTCCCATGGAACGTGGGTAATGTTGACAGACAGAAAAATAAAACACAAGAGATCGTTTATAGTGTGGCTATTTCACATCTTTGAAATCATTGCAAAGAACACTTTCATTTCATTACAGTCAGAAAATGTTGTTCAGTTATATACAGTATACAGGGATTTCTTTAGCCAGCAAAAGCATTCAGATTAGCTCCAGGATTATGTGGAGATACTAAGATTGCCATTGTACCTATCATAAGATCTCCAAAAGCCCTACGCACCAGAATGTCCTACAACCAAACTACAATTGAATCATATTGCAATATATTTTACAAGTTTTACCTTTTGGGCAGGTCAAACATGGATATTACTCTATTGTCATTTTTTACTCTATAAGTATTTATTTTCCTAATGCTACAATTCATTGTGTCAGGAAAAATTACAGTACATTTGTTAACCGCATATTTGGTCACTGCAACATTTGACTCTTTAAACCTACAACATATCTGTTTGAGTCTTATTGTTCATTAAATCAATGTCAAGTTAAATCAGAAAATTCCAGTCATAGTACAAATTTATTTAGATTATGTACTCCGTCTACTTACATTTTTGACAGAAATGTCAATCTGAATATCTTAATCTACTGTAAAATACAAGAGATGGATACAATATTCAAATGTCAATGCAAATTTACTGTAGCAAGAGCATTTTTCAATTTTTCCTTAATGGCAGTTGCCCAAGCTTCGATCATGTGCTTAATTAAGGCTGATCATGTGCAGTCCACAAAAAACATAGCATTCTTTGACCAGTCCAACATGAAGAGAAGAGAAATATAAAATGTAATTTGCGTAAATATCTACACTACCATTTTTCTATGAGTTTTTTGCTATTTCCCTTTTGGATCCTTTTCCATATTTTTATATGTAGAAGGATTTGGCTTTTTCATTATAGCAACATGTTTAAAATATTAAAATTCAATCGAATCATCCACAAAAGTTAACATTCCTGTGGTTGAGGAGTCAGATTTGAGATTCATCTGCTCTGTGGGTTCATCATTTGATTTCAATTGTTCAAATGATTTATTGAATCTTCTCTTTCCAATCAGTTTCCTTCTTTTGGTCCATTGTAAACTGGTTTTGTCCATGTTTGTGATAGTCCCTTAGTTCATTAGGCTCGTCATCCAGTGTGTCTTCATCAACGCTGCTGTATATGACAGAGAGCATGTCCTTGTATGGATTTCCATCATCATCACTGTCATCTCCATAATTTGCAACGCCTTGTAGTATATATTTTTCTCTGGACCCTACAGAAGGATTTGGATAACAGATGTGATTACCTGAAACTTTCTCAGAATTTGCAGCAGTATTTTCTATCACCATTGCTTTAGTGATGAAAGTAGACTGCTGTAAGACAGGCATGAAAGGATCCTCTCTTGTCTCCATTTGACTATCTCTGATCAAAATCTGCCCTTCCTCTTTTCTGGGCAAAATCTCTTGACCTTCCTCATTCTTAAAAGAAACTGACGTTTCAGCTGCTTTCTCATAGGTCAAAACAGAGGATGAGTTGTTTATTGATGTTATTTCTGGAATCACCAGGATGGGTAGCATGACTTGGAGGGGCATGGGGCTATCAGACTCTCTAGAGCCGCATGCTCTGGTTGGTGGAGAGGGGATTTCATCTCTTTTAGTGTACAGTCCATATTTTCCAGTCAAACCATTGGAACTTGGGAATTCATAGCCGACGTATGCCTCATTGTGGTAGGAGGCGTCCTCTATGAGTGGAATGGAACATCCTGAATTGACCTGTTGACCACAGAGAAAGGGCATGTAAGGTCTCCTTGAATAACCTTGCAATTCATCTGATGAGGTCCAGTGCTGATTACAGTAAATGTATACCTGTATTCCTTTGTCTAAATTGATAAACATATATATAAAATGTTTGCTTGACAAAGCCAATAAACTGTTATTCTGCAAATATGGATTTAGGAACACTTAACACCTAAAATCCCAATGTCAAAATTAAAATTTGCTTTTAAAATAATTTAAAGGGATAGTTCACTCAAAAATGAAAATTATCTCATGCATAATTTACTCACCTTCATGCCATCACAGATGTGTATGACTTTCTTTCTTCTGCTGGACACAAACAAAGACTTATAGAAAAATATCTCAGCTCTGTAGGTCCATACAATGCAAGTGAATGGTGGGCAGACATTTGAAGGTCTAAAAAGAGCATAAAGGCAGCATAAATGTAATCCATAAGAGTGGTTAAATCCATGTCTTCAGAAGCGATATAATAGGTTTGGGTGAGAAACAGATCAATATTTAGAAATAAAAAGGACTCACCCACACCTATCATATCGTAAGACATGGATTTAACCACTGGAGTCATGTGGATTACTTTTATGCTGCCTTTATTTTCTTTTTAGATCTTCAAACTTCTGGCCACCATTCACTTTCAATGTGAGGACCTACAGAGCTGAGAAATGTATTTCTTCTAAAAACCTTTGTTTGTGTTCAGCAGAAGAAAGTCGTCCAGAGATTATTTAGCATAGATGGACCACTTCTTTTAAAATGAATGGGAGAAATTGGAACACTCATCCAAGGAGCTCTGAGCCCCCAACTGTAAACGGATGTAGAAGGGAAGTCCCTCCTTACAGTAAAAAAGCCAATCAGCTTTTAGATACAAACATCACCTAGCAATCAATTATAGAACAAGTATGCGTATTATCTATACAAGCCAGGAAAATTGTGTTTTATAAGTGTAATATGAGGTAAAGCATCACAATTTGTGATAACTGTGTTGTCAGATTTTATTTCTGATTTGATATAAGTTATTTTATGTAATCTTGACCAACCGTTTTTTTTAATTTTGGTCTCTCTATTCAAGTAAATAGGAGCTGCACTAGCATGACTGGAAATAGCCTCCCGAATAGCCTCCCGAGAGCAAAGATGGACGATAGTGGACTGACTTGCTAGAAAGAATTTGGTCATACACATCTAGGATGGAGTGAGTGTGAGAAAAATGATGAGGTAATTTTCATTTTTCTGTGAACCATCCCAACTTTTGGGCAAGGATTTTGGCAAGCCAACATCAAAGTTTGTCCTGACAAACTTTCCTTTTCTAGATAACAATTGCACAACATCACTTAAAAATACTTGAAAATGAAACACAATTCAATTTGCATACATATACAATACCAATTACAAAGTGCAATATTCCACATATCAAACACAGGGGATCATGCTCTGTATAGTGACCGGCTTAAATGTTGTACCAAATTAAATGATGTTTTTCAAAATCCATCACATTAAAAAACTCATTTAAACCAGCCTTTATAAAGAGTGCACATCACTTTCCCAGCAAGCACATCTCACCTTCACAAGGGACAGTGGCACTTCAGAACACGTCTAGCTACTTAATGTCAAGTACTTACCTGCTGGAACCATCTTAAGCTCTACATAGGAGGAATTAAAGAGGGATGTAAGGGGAAGCTGACAAGTACAGGAGGAGTTTTTTTATTGTTTGGCAGTGATATAGTGTTTTTAGTATTTCATTTGTTGTTGAAAGTCTTGCAACAATTCTTCCAATCAAAAACTTTTGGTTAATTTTAAGTTAATTAATTTAATAGTTTATTAGTTAATTTAGTTATTAGTTACTGCAAAGGTTTTACTTGAACTTTGTTAGGATGAATACATTTTCATACTGTACATTGAAGCAGGTCGCCCAAAAACATCAGTTTTAAATTGATCCCAATGCTATATGGATAATAAAAAGCACTGATCAGTTTCGAATCTTTCACACATTTACCTGTTTTAGTGGGCTGTTTTATAAAGTACTGTTTTACACATGTGTATACAGTTATTGATTTTTGACAGTATGCTCTGAGAAGACAGTTACTTTGATATAAATCAGCACTTACTACATTAGGGTGCTTTCCCAGTGGTACAGAGCCCCTGTCTTCTGGATCCTGTCTTTCTCTCCGTCGCTTTGCCAGCCAGAGGAGGATAAAAAGTGTTGTCATGGCCGCTATCAGAACAAGAGCAGCAATGCCACCAGCCATACCCACATTCATGTCTCCAGATGGCTGTTCTTCTCCAAACTGACTTCTGGGAACTGCCAGAGAGTTTAGAGCAGAAAAAGAAGATGATGTCCACCAACTAGACCCGGACTAAACCATGGAAACATGGACATTTTTGCTGTTCCTTTAAGTAGGGTAGACTGTCTATATTGTTCCTTATTTGTCAGTTTTGTGTCTTACACCTTCCAGCGATGTATTATTTAGTTTAAACCAAATTACTGCCAAAAGGGTAGGCAGTAAAGAACTGAAGGAGGGCAGAGTAATAATGAGAACAAAATGAGAGTAAATCTAATTTAACATACTTCAAGTCTCTTACAGATCAGCCAGGAATAATCAAATCAAACAGATGGACCATCATCTGAGAATGATCCATCTTAAGGTTTGATCTTTATTAAACAGAAATTTTAAAATTAACAAAGAATGTCTCTAAAGGGTGTTTAGATATATTTTCACTCTATTTACCTACCTGGTTGCCCCATCTGTAGAACTTCTATGTCTACTGAAGCATGGGCAGTCTCACCTGACTCTTCATCTATTGCAATCACCTGTGGTAAAGGTTGATCATCAGGGATACCATGAAATGAGTAATCCTATCAATGGAGACTATATTAATAGAACCTCTTGTCTTGCTATTTTGTATATGGTTAAGGCTGTGAACAGTTCCTGTGTAGTTTTTGAGGACCTATTGTTCTATTTAGCCATTGTCACCTCCATGATGTGTCGATCAAAGGCTCTAAGGTGGTCAGTCTTTGCAATCACAATGCCATCCTGGGTGATGTGATACAGTTTATCTGTGCCCATCATGGGTTTCACTGTGTAGTAGACTTTTGGGTTGATTCCCTGCAAAACAGCAATACAAATGATAAATGATGTTTTAAATGAAGGTTTGGAGACAGATAAAACATATTTGTGAAGACTATCATTTAATTAATGATTCTTTGACATCTTAATGCTATTTAAAGAATATTTCTGAAGGTTATTTTAATATATGTTTTAAAAAGAATTTGACTGTACATCTCTGAAGTCTCTATCGATGGCCTGGACAACCAGGACTTGATTCCTGTAGGTAGTGACCAGTGTAGCAGGGCTGGCGTTCTCGATGAGGAACCCTTTGTAGATGGTCTTGTTGAAGTAAGGAGCAAATTGGTTTTCAGAAATCACATGTACTAGTGCTGTTGCCACAGAATATTTCTTGGGGTCGTTCACTTGCCCAACCTGTTGGGATTTGCAAATTACATCAACAGTAATTATGAGTCACTCAATATGACACTTTAATATAGCACATTTATTTTTCAAATCAATTTCCTTTTATTATCTGTACACATTAAATTATAAGATATATTTATGTGTTAAAATTACCATTTATCTTTACCATACCATTATGCGCAGCCTGAACGAAGGGGTGAGGAGTCTGTTTTCCACACGTTGCCGAAGAGTGATCTCTCCCGTTTCAGGGTCAATTGTAAATCTCCCATTGTCATCACCTGTGAAAAAATATATACATTAAGTTGTAATCTTGATCAATATTAAAGAGTAAATTCAAAGACTAGGTGAACTCAAAATGGGAGTTTTGTGGCTAGTAGCATTGAGGTCATATACAGAATGCTATGTGACTAAATTAACATTTAGCTGATACACACATTTTAAATATATAGTTTTTCTCTTCTGGGAAAACAAACTAAAAATATACATTACATATCTTTCATCAACCAAATTATAGTCCAATAAAATGCTCTTTAGAATGAGAACATCAGCTCCCCCTAATATCATGCACATCTGACTTTCAATAGCAAGTAGCAAATCATTTGTCATGTCTGTCACACAATTTAAAAGATATTGTCTACTTAAAAGAAAAAAAGAAGGGACAACCCATTTGATATGTCCCTCCAGGGCCATAGCTACTATAGACATTGAGAGGGATGGGTCTTTCAATGTTCAATTCTTACAATTTTAGGTTTGGTTCCCCCAATCCTGAATACTGAATTCCTGGAAAATGTCCTGTTTCAACATATCATACTTCGACACAGAAAAGAAAACTGCACTAGTCATCTAGTGGAGTGGTGCTGGTGTAGTGGGCTAAAGCACTATACTGTTAAGCAGAAGGTTGTTGGTTTGATCCCCACAGCCACCACCATTGTGTCCTTGAGCAAGGCACTTAACTCCAGGTTGCTCCAGAGGGATTTTCCCTGTAATAAGGGCACTGTAAATCGCTTTGGATAAAAGCGTCTGCCAAATGTATATATGTAAATCTTAATTATTACAACAAATAAAAAAACTTGACTTGGTCTGATGAAAATTCACTAAACGAATTAGTCAAATATACACTCACCTAAAGGATTATTAGGAACACCATACTAATACTGTGTTTGACCCCCTTTCGCCTTCAGAACTGCCTTAATTCTACGTGGCATTGATTCAACAAGGTGCTGAAAGCATTCTTTAGAAATGTTGGCCCATATTGATAGGATAGCATCTTGCAGTTGATGGAGATTTGTGGGATGCACATCCAGGGCACGAAGCTCCCGTTCCACCACATCCCAAAGATGCAGTGAACTCATTGTCATGTTCAAGAAACCAATTTGAAATGATTCGAGCTTTGTGACATGGTGCATTATCCTGCTGGAAGTAGCCATCAGAGGATGGGTACATGGTGGCCATAAAGGGATGGACATGGTCAGAAACAATGCTCAGGTAGGCCGTGGCATTTAAACGATGCCCAATTGGCACTAAGGGGCCTAAAGTGTGCCAAGAAAACATCCCCCACACCATTACACCACCAGCAGCCTGCACAGTGGTAACAAGGTATGATGGATCCATGTTCTCATTCTGTTTACGCCAAATTCTGACTCTACCATCTGAATGTCTCAACAGAAATCGAGACTCATCAGACCAGGCAACACTTTTCCAGTCTTCAACTGTCCAATTTTGGTGAGCTCTTGCAAATTGTAGCCTCTTTTTCCTATTTGTTGTGGAGATGAGTGGTACCCGGTGGGGTCTTCTGCTGTTGTAGCCCATCCGCCTCAAGGTTGTGCGTGTTGTGGCTTCACAAATGCTTTGCTGCATACCTCGGTTGTAGCGAGTGGTTATTTCAGGCAAAGTTGCTCTTCTATCAGCTTGAATCAGTCGGCCCATTCTCCTCTGACCTCTAGCATCAACAAGGCATTTTACGCCCACAGGACTGCCTCATACTGGATGTTTTTCCTTTTCACACCATTCTTTGTAAACCCTAGAAATGGTTGTGCGTGAAAATCCCAGTAACTGAGCAGATTGTGAAATACTCAGACCGGCCCGTCTGGCACCAACAACCATGCCACGCTCAAAATTGCTTAAATCACCTTTCTTTCCCATTCTGACATTCAGTTTGGAGTTCAGGAGATTGTCTTGACCAGGACCACACCCCTAAATGCATTGAAGCAACTGCCATGTGATTGGTTGATTAGATAATTGCATTAATAAGAAATTGAACAGGTGTTCCTAATAATCCTTTAGGTGAGTGTAGCTCCAAGCAGCAATTTCTGGGGCCAAGTACTTAAACAGTAGATTAAGCAGCTAAGCAAGCATAGGAATAATCCAGTGAGACCCAAATCATCATTTTAAATCAAGCAGTTTGAAGGTAATTTTATATTTGTTTTAATACATTTTAACCACTAGGTGGCGCCATCCTGGAATTTCAAATGATATCTCAGTGCATCATCATGAGGTCAAGGTTTGTGTGAGGTTTGTTATTGGTATCCTGATTTTAGCCAAAGTATACAAAAGTTATAAGCAAAGTATACAAAAGTTATAAGCAAAAAAAGCAATTTTCCAAATTTCTGCACCACTGGGTGGTGCTCCGCCCACACGGCTCAGTAACCCTCAGGGCATGGTGGCGATGAGAAATACTAAGTTTCGTTTCAATATGCCAAAGTGTTGCAGAGATACAGCCTCAGATCCTATTTGGCATCTTGACATCTACTTCGTTGATGCGTTTGTCTATACAAAATCTTTTGAAACTTAAAGGTTTTTAAGTAGGTTTTACATTTAAAATTTTGGACAGAAAGTATGCATGACCATGACAAATTGGATATCACCGTATTCGGCATGATGCAAGGAATCTATAGAGTGCAGTCACAGGGCAATAGGCCAAACAATTTGAATGTTATAAGCATGTTTATACATTTCGTAATATATTTTTATCACAAGGTGGCACTGGCCCCAAACTTTGCAGATACATTCAGGGCATTATACCGATGAAGCTAACAAAGTTTTGTAACAATATGCCATTTCTTTTGTAAAATACAGCAATTTGCAACTAAATAAAACATGTCTGACACCCAATATGGCCGACCTAGGAATATCTGGTATAATTTGTCTCTGCATGCCCAAAGGAATCTAAAGAGACCAATTGCATGATTTTAGGCCAAACTATTCAGAAATTATAAGCAAAAATAGCCATATTTCATATCTCTTGACCAGTAGCTGCACAGATACAGCTTAAGTCCATTTTGGTGTACTCACTGTCGACTTCATTGATGCGTTATTCAAGAATGGTATGGTCTATCAAAAAGCTTTTGATTACTTTTTTCACCAGAACCCCTAGATGGTACTTGGAAAAATGTAATGTAAGTCGGTCATACGGCCTAAGAAAGAATTAAATTCTTAAATGGCAGAACATTTAGTGGGCAGAGCTTTTAGGATATGGTTTAAAAGGTATAGGCCAAAACGTGACGCAACTTTGAACTGTTGGTGATGTTAGATGTTTTGAGTTAGAGAGTTCAATTTTGCTTTGGTTTTTGTTCAGACTATCCTCTATCAGTGTGCCAAATTTCACAACTTTCCTCACAAGGGTTCTATGGGCTGACACAGACTCCCAGCCAGATAATAATAATGATAATAATAATAACAAGTTGATTGGCCCATAATAACTCATAGCAATATATAAGTGGTAAATAGAGAGCATTAATGAGCTCTTAGAGCTCACATGTGATATTTAACTCACCAGACAGTATGCAGTAGACCAGAGGAGTCTGGATGTCTTTGTCTCCATCCTCAGCATGTATGGGACCAGGTGAGAAATACAGAACAGCATCCTGCAACATGAAGAGCGTATAGCCTGTTTAAACGTTACATTTGAATGCACATACAGTTTCTGTTTTTGGATATAAAGTCATTTCAGCGAACCCACACTTAACCTCTCAAACGTTACATTACCCCCTTCAAGCTTTGTTCTGGATAATGAAATGAGAGTATATACCTCATCTGTCTCTGTGATGTTGACAGTGTAGACAGGGTTGGTGCAGATGGTATGATCACCATCTTCATAAACAGGAGCGCAGGGCAGAAAGTGTGGATACTGGTCATCACCATCTAGAACATTCACTGTGACTGTAGCTGTTGTGCTGTACTTTTCTTTTGTGTTCATTTCCTGATGGTAAATGTAAAAAATAAAAAATAATCCAGAAACAGTACCACCTTTTGGGGTTTTGTAATCAAACTTATTGTCAACCACACGAATATCTTGTGTGTGCATATGTAATTGATTCATATATTGTTCACATACCAGAGCATATATGACCACCTGCAGCTGGGTTTTGGTCTCAAAGTCTAGTGGTTTGTCCAGAATCACTATCCCACTGTTGGGCAGATCTATTCTGAAGTAGCTGGCATCAGGCTATATGACAGAGACAGTGCTGTCAATGTTCTCGTGGATTGTGGTGAGTCAAATTCACTAAAGGTGAAGTCAGCTAATATATTGATTCACAGCAAATGTATATCATGTATACGTACAGTATAATGAGAATGCCTAGCATAAGGGCAAATGTTCATGGCCTGAAAGGTATTTAGACACTTAATCTAATTAAAAATGTTATTGCAAAAATATCAGTCAAGTGGCAGTTATTTTAAAGAAAGATAAGCACAGTTATGTGATGAACTACACCTGTTTTTTTATTTTTTTACATATTTACTTGTATTTATCTGCTTTTGTTGAGCAGATAGATTGATTCTAGGCTACTGCAGAGCTTTTACTCAGCCTGTCCCCTGTAATTTTGTTCTTATTATATGTGTCACTCACTGAGGATTTATCAGTCATATAAGTGATCGTGTCTCCGTCAGCATCTTTGGCTTTCACTGTGAACACCATCGAATTTACAGCCATCAGCTGTGGGAAGAGTGACTGTGTGAGTTCGAGTATCAGGTCATGACTGTGAAGTCGGAGCTTTCATATAATTCAGAGTTTACAACGTAATTACGAGTTCTACAAAGACGTGAACACTTTTTATAAGCTGGAATCTTGTAATTACGGTAATTCTGACTTGATGTGAATACACCATAAAGATGGACAGAAATTACTTTACTTCGCTTATGTATCTCGGCTGAATGGTGTCTTCAAGAAAGTGTGGCATGTTGTCATTTTCATTCAATATCTCCACCATGATTCTGTATCGACTCTGAAATAAGAATAAGAATAACATAATAACAGCAATACTCTAAGTGTTTTTAGTTACTTTTTTACTGGAAAAATGCTTCATGTACACAACCAGTCAAAAGTTTGGACACTTGTTGGTTGAGTGTGCAGTGCTTCTTTTGAATATGGTTAAATATAACAATAAAACAAACAAAATCTGCCCATAGGCTTTCAAAATCAGGATACACTACTAATTAATGTATAACTGAGTATCATTAGTTTTAGAATATGAAGGCTAGTATACTAGTATACTAAGTTGATAAAACAGACTTTTTAGAATGGTACCCGTATTGTTTCATCTTCGTAACATGCCAAAGCAGCTATCAGGACTGATCCAAGGACCTATACAGTAGATCACAACAACAACAACAACAAAAAATTATTAGGTTACATGGACAGGTTAGTGTACATTTTGCATAGAATTAATCATTTCAATAATTATACTTATTACTAAACTAACATCTTTTCTAACTAAAATATAATCAACAAATGACCACTGGATTTCAACAAACACTTTGGCTCATAACACCTCTACTGCTTTCCTGCTTTGTTAAAAAGTCCTTCCATATGATGATATCACAACACTTGTTTTAATCACCTCTCGATCTAAGGTCCTAGAAAGTGATGAGTTCAGTCTGATTGTTCGGCCCTCGAGGTAGAACCAATCAGCACTCTCTCCTGTGAGACACAGATGAATGCTATTGGCTCCTGGGTCTCCATTGATACTGAAGTTGGCTATGAACTCTCCTGTAGGACTATTCTCTCTGACCGTGGCAAATATATCCTGACCACCAAGGCATAGGCTGGCTGCCATTCAGACAAGAGACTGATTAGATTATTAGAACAGCACAAATCATCCACAAAATCAATCCATAACAGACTGTACAGCTACATTTTAAAGAAAAAAAACATCTGTAATAATATAAGACTACAGGCATTTGAGTGGACGCTCAATAATACTCAATACTAGAATAGAGTAGTTCAAGCCTCATAAACATTTGTAGCACATATATTAGTTCACTAACAGTCAAATTATCCCAGAGCACAGATTCAGAGTCATGTAGCTGTTGTAACATTCTGATTTTAAAAGATGTGTTTACCTTTTGCGATGTGATAGAATATGTTTAGAGCCATCTGGCAGAGAAACAATCTCCATGGCGTCAGCATGGCTAATGTTCCCCTGGGCTCCCGTCTCCTCCCAACTGTGGAAGAAAAAGCCAAACCCTGACAGTAAATCACTCAAAAGGATTTAAAGTGCTCCAATTTCATTTAATAAAGAACAGATTTTCTTATTCAGTCAAAGATCAATTGAAATCATAAGATTGCCAAACCATATATATATAGTGCTGTGAAAAGTATTTGCCCCCTTCCTGATTTCTTCTATTTTTGTGCATTTTTCATACTAAATTGTTTTAGATTTTCAAACAAGATATAACATAAAACAAAGGCAAACTTAGTAAACATTTATTAAAGCAAAAAAGTTATCCAACACCTATATCACCCATGTAAATAACTAACTGCCCCCTTAAACTTAATAGCTGGTTTTACCACCTTTAGCAGCAACAACTGCAACCAAACGCTTCCGATAACTGGAGATCAGTCTTTCACAACGCTATGGTGGAATTTTGGCCAACTCTTCATCACAGAACTGCTTTAGTTCAGACACAATGGAAGATTTTCGACCATTAACTGCCTGTTTAATGTTCTGCCACAGCATCTCAATCGGGTTTAAGCCAGGACTTTGACTAGGCCACTCCAAAACTTTACTCCTACCCTTATGCTTTTGATCATTGTCTTGCTGCATAATCCAGTTGCCCTTGTGCTTCAAATCACAGACTGATGATCAGATGTTCTCCTTTAGGATTTTCTGGCAGAGAGCAGAATTTATGTTTCCCTCAATTATTGCAAGTCACCCTGGCCCTGAAGCAACAAATCATCCCCACACCATCACACTACCACCACCATACTTGACCGTAGGTATGATGATCTTTCTGTGAAATTCTGTGTTTGATTTACACCAGATGCAACAGGACACCTCAAAAGGTTTGAGGATCATCAAGGTGTGTTTTGGCAAAATTTTGAGCCTTAATGTTCTTCTGGATTAGCAGTGGTTTTTGCCTCGCCACTCTTCCATGGATTGCATTTAAGCCCAGTGTCTTTCTGATAGTGGAGTCATGAACAGTGACCTTTACTGATGCAAGAGAGGCCTGCAGTTCCTTGGATGTTGTCCTTGGCTTTTTGTGACTTCCTGGATGATTTGTCGCTGTGCTCTTGGATACATTTTGGAAGGTCGGCCACTACTGGGAAGGTTCACTACTGTGCCAAGTTTTCTCCATTTGGAAATAATGTCTCTCACTGTGGTTCTTTGAGTCCCAGAGCCTTTAAAGTCCTTCCCAGACTGATGTATTTCAATAACATTTTTCCTCATTATTTCTGGAATTTCTTTTGACTTATGCATAGTGTGCTACTGAGTGAGATCTTTTAGCCAACTTCATGCTGCTGAAAAAGTTTTATTTGGGTGTTTTTGATTTGATTGAACAGGGCTGGCAGTAATCAGGCCTGGGTGTGTCTAGTCCAGCACCATTATGAATGCAGTTTCATAGATTTGGGTGTTTAGTAACCAAGGGGGGCAAAGCTTTTTTCACACTGGCCCAGTTGATATTGCATAACTTATTTTATTCAATAAATAACATTATTATTTAAAAACTATATTTTGTGTTTACTAAGATGCCTTTGTTTTATGTTAGATTTTGTTTGAATTTTTGAAACAATTAAGAATGAGACATACACAAAAACAGAAGAAATTAAGATGGGTGCAAATACTTTTTCACACCATTGTTCTGTTGAGTCTCACCAGCTGCTGTTGCCATGATGTTGACTTGATATCAATAAGTTAAGTTATTAAGATAAGTCAGTAATATATCAAACAGTTTAATACACAGAATGGCTAGAATCTCACACATTCTCTTCTCACACGTTTGTTTGCTTGTGTTTAAGCTTTAGTCCTGTTTAGTCTTCACTTCAGGGCCTTTTCTAGTACCTATTATGGTGTCTTTAGCCACTGTCAAGTCACCCGCCTGGCAGTGATGTGTTATGTGAAATCCAGGTTGCTCTTTTTATCTGCGACCTTCCACCTCAAACACACCACATAAAACCTTTTTCAAATCCTCATAATACCTGTTAAGCTGCCTAAGAGCTGTTTTTCCTCCCAAGTTTTGCTGCCTGACCAGGCGGAACTAAACCAAACAACTTTGTCATTTGAGTAGAAGGATCATATAATCTTGCAGATTGTTTTTATGCTACAACATAATTGTATATTCTTAGTCTATTAGACTTTTTTCAGTTGGACAGAAACTCATTTGCGGGAATGTTGTTATAGCACATGGCTGCTAGAGGGCACCATCACTCACTCCTTCCTTGGTCAGATTATTAATGACAATCGTACTTAAACTGGTTAGGGTCAAAAATACACCTTGCGACCCTATAAGATCCAGGGTAATCTTATTCCCATCTTTTCCACTAAATACTGGAGACTAAGTTGGCTATGGTCAAGTTCACTGCTTAGCTGGCTTATAGTTGTTTACCACCATGGACGTCCATCTCTGACATCAGAGCTGGGATGGCCCACCTAATCACGAGCCTGGCCCACCCCAAATCACAAGCCTCCCCCACCCTCTGGCCCACCATGACTATCACTTGGCCCTCCTTACAGCAACCTCATTTACCTTCGCCCCACAACTCAACCTCCCATCCCCCAACCCCATCCACCATGAGTTGGCCTCATTTACCTTCACGTGGGGCTGGACTGGGAAGATAAATTGACCTGGGATTTTACATAGCAACGGGCCCAAAATTTGTTGAGCGGGGTGGGGGGAGGGGGGTGTTCGCTGTTCTTTTCTGCATAACACGGCGTCTCATTTTAGCTTATCAAGGCCCATTGGATGAAGGATCCACCGGCCTGCTCGATTCTCCTGATGGCCAGTCCGGCCTTGATCGCCCCCAAAGTGCGTCGGCCCACCGGAAAAATGCCCAATATGCCAGAGTATCAGTCCAGCCCTGCCTTCACACCACAACTCAACCTTCCATCCCCAATCCCCGCCCAGCGTGAGTCAGCCTCATTTATGTTTGCCCAACAACTCACCCTCCAATCCCCCAACCCGGTCCACCATGATATGGCCTCATTTACCTTCGCCCCACAACTCAACCTCCCATTCCCCAACTCTGTCCACCATGAATCATCCTCATTTACCTTCACCCCAGCCCTCAACCTATCAAGTTGCCTATGCCTAGTTAAAAATCAAAGTATCCTCCACATTGTGTATCCTCGCCAAGATATAATCAATGAGTGTGTTATTAAATTTGAATACACTAAGAATGACTGTATGAAGACTCAATGTGATTAGGGATTAAATGGAACAGGAAGGAGGTCTCTGCCACAGCCAAGATTATGGGATTACAATGCAATATGATTTAATATTCTTGCTGTACACTCAGCTTGCTATTTAACATGCAAGTTTGTCTGAGTCTGATTGTGAGTGCAAATTGAAAACATTTGCCAAATTAATGCTCTTATGAATTTTAGCAGAAGTATACAAATATATGCAATTTAAATTCATTATGTTGGTTTGATTTGATTAGTCTAATCTCACACTTGAGAGCATTCGATATGGATCTGTCATCTGCAATGGAGAAAGTGTGCAAAATGTAGATTGACAGTACACTTTAAGAGAGTGTTAAAAGATTTGTTTAGACATCTTGCATTGGCTTGCTTATTTGAACTTGGCTGTGTTGTATCTGTAGTTTATTGTACTATATCACTTCTTTCCTAGCAGACAGCAATCGAAATAACATGCTTGCCATCGGTCGATTACAACAGTGTCAAACACAATGCTAAAGCGCTTTTGTACAGTAAGTCACTCTAAGAACGTCTGCTTAAATCCTTAAAGATACTAAATGATGACAGAATTGTCAAAAACGTAAAATAAAATCTATTTAAATGTCAAATGTAAAATCTGTGGAGTAGTAAACTTGGAAACACAATAGAAAGACACCTGCAACCCAAACAAAGTTGAGCTTGTTTAGAAACACAATTACCCCAGTTGTCTCTTTAGAGGAGGCTAGCCTATCAGACTCATTAGAACAGCTTTGGAAATTGACTCAACCATGGTGAGGTAATGAGAGTGAAGTCTTTGTATAACAGACTGTCTTGGCTTGGTTAAAATAATTAGTAAAGATAGATGCAATGGTCTTGTTGAAGTCAAAATGCCATTTATCGCTTTCTCTGTCGTGGTTTATAAAATCAAACCCAAGTGCTTCATGGGTGCTTCAGTAATTGCTTTGAGACTGATCTAAAGAGGTGATTGCACATCTATACAGCTATCTATAACACCACTAAAACACCACTTCTGGCCAGTGCTCTAAAATATACCCCCATTAGAGGGGAGGTTGTGAGGCTATATATTACATAACCATGGACTATGTCTATTTTTTATAATCTAGTGAATTATAAATTTAATTGAGTTGAATTTGCAGCAAAATATAATATAAAACTTGTACTATATATTCAATATATAAAAATGTATAACTTGTATAGATATATGTATGTCATAAATCAAATTGCTAATACCTTTATTTAAGATTTTGGTCATACCACCTACCCTTATGTGTTTGATTCAAAAATTGAATTTATCCCAGAAAACCATTCTATGGTTTCAGGGTGATTTAAAGGTCCAAAACAAGAGGGCAGCCTCAGCATGCTGGAAAAGTGAGCAGTCAACAAGACAGCAACAGTTGTAAATGTTCTATGAAGTGTAAGAAACACAGTCACATTCTAGAAAACACACACACACAACAGACACACATCTACAGTTTCAGGATTGTCCTCACCGTAGCTCAGTGGTAGTTATCCTTTGTTTTTCAGCTCATGAGATCCTGCTATCACATTATGTGGTGGCCATTCCTATCCTACACCACATGTCTTGTCTGTGTGGGGTCCCAAATCCTGTTCTAGACAAGACAGCAGGTAGCCACAGTGCAAACCGCAAGAGATTTCCCCAGCTAGTAAAGTCAGGGCTGGTGAGAGAGGGTGAGAGAGAGCAAGAGAGAGAGAATGTGTTTAGCTAGAGAGAATTAAGAGATCTCACACACAGCTGAATGAGGGCTTAGAGATCATTTTCAGAGCAGGATAACTGGCTGCTGGGTGGAAGGTTAAACTGAGAATGTTAGCTAAGGCACTAGCACTAATACAGTCCAAGGTGTGCAAAATTTCTTCTAGTCTCTCATTATACTTGAGAGTTCTGGCAAACTAAATGCCATATTATGGAAAAGATTGTGGCAAACTCTTCATTGTCGCCAAAGGTTTGCTGCAGGTTCGCCACAACCGATGAATAGCTGCAAACTTCGGGCAAACATTTGCAGCATATCGCAAGCTCATTTCTATTTTAAAATATTGAATGGAAAATTTGCAGCAAGTTTGTCAGAACTCTAGGGGTTCAAGGGCCCAAGGGCCTTTTACACTCATACAGATTATCCTGTGTGGGGTCAAACGGATCCGAGAGTCTAACAATTTTGCACAATAAAAATTATAATTTTAAGACCATTAAGATCTTTTGACACCATTTTCAATTAAGCAAATTTCCTCCCTATATTCTAATTAATGTCATATGTCTGGACATTTAATTCAGACTGAATTCAATGACAGGATGTTGAAAGTTCTGCAGCTGAAATAGGTCTGTTACCAAAATTCAGACCACTGCCCCCAGTGGCTGAAACTCAAAGTGTTGTTGGGGTGAAATATCCACAGTGTGGTGCCCAAGGTGAGTTGTATTTATATTAGCAAATGACGTAATACAGTCAACAGAAATGCTTATTTGATTAACTTTACCCCCCAACCCTAGACCTAACTATTAGTGGAGCAAAAAATACATTTGACCTCTAAATCTTACTCAGCATTCTTTATTTGAATTTGATTACTTCCTGGTTTCCACGAGGCCCGAACTCATGTCATTGAGATTGCGGAGGCAACTCGCTATCACTTTGTTTTTATTCCGTATGTCATTAAAGTATTTGTAAAATAACACAGTGAACACTGCATGGAAAGTATTCGTAAGTTGAAGTCCAAGTCAGTTAGATATTACACTGTCTCAGGACTTGCTTCATGTAGCGCCCAAAGACCACCAATAAAGCATCTTATTGGGCACTCATTTACAGTGTGATCGGTTGTCTGGTAAGGTGCACCACAGTCACACACTGGGGAATCTACAGCTAGCCAGGCACTCTCATTACTGGGTCAGCAACAAGGTGGCCATTTACTGACAAGGAAGAGTTCCTGCTCTCCACTGCTCTCACCACCTCTCTTCCATACAGAATTCTGCTCCTCCTTGAACCCAGTAAATTATCCAGACTGGTCTCCATGAGCAGAGTCTAATATCCGGAAGATCTAAAAGTATGTGATATAGGAGGGAGTTCTATAATCCTCATATTCATGTATGGCTTCAGCTTCACACCTCAGTTTAGATGCAGCAATATTGGTGAGTACTGGCAGCCAAGATAACTGAGTTGACTTGGTTACACTTGAGATCAAGCACATAGCGCTGTTCAGATGAACATCTACCTTGGTTGTGTGTACACTGTTTAGTCACACTGGTGCACAATACTCAGCAGCTGAATAGACAAGAGCTAATGTTGCAGTGCAAATAGTCTGAGCACTGGCTCCCCATGTTGTACCCACTAGTTTCCTTAATAGGTTAACATGGGAGGTGACTTTTCAAGATGATGTTTATATGTCAGTGTCCGATCTACATAATATAACGGCTAAGTATTTAGGGTGATCTAAGTGTTGGATTTCTGCATCATCAAATTTCACATGAATATTTGCATGTGCATTTCATGTGGTCAGGTGAAAAGCACATACTTCTGTTTTACTTGGATTTGGTTGTAGTCGCCACTTTTGAAAGGACTGATTCAAGATGTACAGTTCCTGCTCCAGGGCCTTTTCACACTCAACTGAGTCTTTGCCTGGTATGCTAGTGCCAAATCATCTGCATATTGTAACTTTTACGCCTTTGTGGGTGGAATGTCCAAAACATACAGATTAAACAGCACTGGCGCCAAGATACTTCCCTGTGGGAGTGCTTCCCTCGCTATCAGTAACACCACAAGGAAAGGTGAAATTGTTTGTTGTGGTGCTTGTAAGTAATTTAGCAGTAATAGTTGATTACAGGATACACAAAATTCAGAAGCAACATGTCGATTTCCCGTGTGATCAGGTTGATTCATTCCTTTTAATTAGATTATCGTTAGATTTTATAGTAAATATTACTGTAAAATAATGATTTTTTTTTATCAGCTTAAAGGCAGTACTACAAATACCACTATGATGTATAAATACTTTACCATTTAAATAATACATAATTTTTTTTGCATTAGGGTAATGAGAATTGTTGGGGAAATGTGCTTAATTGTTGTGAGACAATGCAATAAAAGCTCCAGTAACCTGGACATGTTCTTGGCAGATTTTGTGAGATTCACCAGTGTGTATTGAAGTTGTGTATTGAAGTAACTCAGTGTATGTTAAGTGTAACTGTAGTATAACTGTTTGGTTGATAACTGATATCAACTGAATTTCCCTGCTTCTATCTCTGAGCTTGAGTGAAAAACAATATCCACTCCATATCTTGCTAGACTGTTCTCTATTCCTCTCCATTTGAAGGGGGACTCGACCCAGCCACTTTCCCTTTCTCTTTCTCTCTGACTTTGTCTGTCTGTCTCCTGGCAATTGGCCTACACAATCTTTCACTCACTCCTCTAACTTTATTCACTGTTGGACACAGGTCCAGGCTGATCTGCTGTCAATGAGACCACTCCTTAACACTCCTTAGCAAGGGGAGATAAATGGCTTAGGCACAAGTTCTGTGAATGTGCACCACCACGGATTAAACATTTGACATTCACCTCCCATAATTGGACAGAGGCAAAGCAACTATACAGGTAGGTGGTTGAGAACTGGGGTAAATTCTAAGAAAAACCCTTGAGTTTCTCTGGTCTCAGACTTAGAATCAATCAAGGGGATGTTTGCATCGATTGGCAGGCTTGTGGAGGAGTTAATTAGCCTTCAGCACAGCTCTCTGATCCTTGCCCTTCCCTGTCGGCTCCTCACCTCTCAGGCACGTTATCTGGTAATGATTTGCAGGGCGGCAGGGGCCACTAGAGATTTTCCTGTTTGTTTTGGAATTGATGGATCTTAGACTGAGCTCAGCTCTAGAGCTCCTGCCGAGGTTTGACAGGTGTACCTGTCTTGATGACGAGAGAGCTCAGCATGCATGCACATGTAAACACACAGATTCGCACAGGCCTGCTTGCAAACATGCCAGTGTGTGTAATCAAGCAAGTACATGCAGCAGACAGATTTTGAAGGGCTGACAAACACTTTTAAAGTCTACATTGGCTTTGCATGGCAAAGTTACTGAAAGACCCTTTATAAGTGTCTCTAGTAAAGAAAAGAGTTTTAAATGATCCCTGCCTTGAGAATTGTATGGAACCTCTCAAAGAAAGAGCAGTGTGTAAGAGACACTGGGTGATTCAGCATTGGATTAGCAGTACTATGTTTATCCTGTTTATACAGTTCATTGTGCATGCAACGCTGCTTTTATTCCTTTCATAACAAGTTTTGTCATGCCGTATAGAACCTGTTGCCATGCAACAAGACCGTGTGCACTAGAGAATAGAACAAACTTCTTATTTTGGCATTCCCTGAGAAAGTGTTGCTGTGGTATTATTGCTCGTTTGGGTGACTCATCTTTAATTACCTTTGACAAGGATTACCCAGCCACTTTCCCTTTCTCTTTCTCTCTGATTTTGAAACTGTCTGTCTGTCTCCTGGCAATTGGCCTACACAATCTTTCACTCACTCCTCTAACTTTATTCACTGTTGGACACAAGTCCAGGCTGATCTCCAGTCAATGAGACCACTGAGTGCAGTTTGCCCCTGGGCGCTTCAACAGCGCAAAAACTAAAAGAGTTTATTTTAAAAGAGTGATTTTCTCTGAAAGAGTATTTTCCTCTAAAAGAGCAAATACACAGCTGGTATTGAACATCCTTTTCAGGAGGCGTCTTTATAAAGTTGCCCTTCTGCCCCTGTGTAGTTCCTGGATGCGGTAGAGTGCTCTCCGCTTCAGATGGCCACAGGCTTTTAATCATGTGTCTGGGTTGCAATTACACCGAGGCAGCGTTTGTGGATGGTTCTTGTTCTCTCTGCGAGAACATGACCATGGCAAATTTGCGGTCGCAGCTCACTTTCAATAGAAAGCACGCCACTCCAGCCGGCCCCAGCATTGCTCCTTCTTCCCACAGGATTGAGGATGGTGTGGCTGGCGATGGAGGCAATCTGGGGATGGCAGCGGGTGCAGCTCCGCCGGGTATGCCCCCTCGGACCACCCGCCCCCCGGCACGCTCGTTGACTCCCATCCGTGCAGCGGCTCGCCTTACAGCCAGCCTGCCTATCCTCTAGAGCTTGAGGTGGATGAGCTCACCGCTGCATCGGAGAGCATGGCATCTAACGCTGATGACTCCCCTGGCCTTCGGGCCAGCACACCCAGGCTGAGGCTGACGCGCAGATGTCCGATATGCAGCCCACGCATCGACGCCTCACGGACCCCCTCGAGGACCAGCAAGGCTCCCAGGTGCTCCTGAGACGATCTACCCAGGGACCAAGATGTTGGCTCTGGAGCGGGTAAGCAGACTGCTCTGTCCCCCGGTGGAGGGCCGGGAGGAGAATCGTTTGTTTAATTTATTTCATCCCTAGACAGGGCTGCGGTACCCACGTTCTCAGTAAAAGAGCTATTTCCTTTGTATCTGGGTCACCTGGCCCGAAAATGCATTTCTCACGGCACTCTGCCACCATACCTCAACAGGTTATGAGGAGTCAAGAGGACACCGCTACAGGACCTCCTCCTCAGTCACTAACCCGCCCCCTGCCGGGTGTGCGGAGCAAGGTAAGTGCTTCGCGTCTCTTCTCTGCAACAGAGCCTTGGGATGCGTCCGCGCCTCCCAACACAGTACTGTTAGGGGTATAACAGTTATGACCCGGACCAGATATGGGGAAAGAAGACCAGGAGTCGAGAAGTTCAATTAAAGAATCAAAAATTTACTGAAGTATAGTCTGCAGTGAAATTGGTAGAGCCAGCGGAAAAGTCTCACGAGGAGATCGAAAGCCAACTCGTACCTTACATCAATTATACCACTTGCAAGGACGTACATTCCATTATTTACTCCTGATTGGCTAAAAGACCATAAAGTCACAACATATAGACAGCTATGCGGCCTATCAACATTAATCAGTGCACTTGTCGTCCGAGCCCGAGATTTACATCTGAAGTGACCTCGCAGATGGTCGCGGGGCGTCTTCGAGTCGGCCTGGTGTGCATCCCTGGGTTCAAAACCTGGGTAGAAGGTCAAACGCACACACAAAACACTGACTGAGCGACAGTTCTTCTCTGGGCACAAGAGAGCCAGAGCACAACGTTATCAGGCCATTTAAACCAAAACAGAGAGATAAAATATTCACTCCTCGGGCAGAGGAGAGGGTAGAAATAACATACATTTCTTCCCTAAAGAAATAATAAGAGAAAATCACACTTCTACTATTCAGGTATTATTACATAAGACTTTAAACCATATAATTAGTCATGGAAAGGTAACAATCAAACACAGAATACATCTGGAACCTATGTTTAACGCATTCCCCCTGCCCCCTCCCCTGAGAGGCTGGAAAGCATCACAGATAAGCTTATCCCCAAAAGACCTTCAGCCTACGTGCAGGACAGAGAGAAAGACTCTGGAATGTTCCTAAAAGAGACTAGTTAGCATTCAACACACATATGATTCAAAGTATATTTCAGTTATGCATAAGAAAATAGAACTGATTATGTGATCATGCATATAGTTAATTCATCACTTTATTAAAGAAGTTAAGCAACAGAATACAGATAGATATTGATATAAAAGGATATATATATACAGGTGAAACTCGAAAAATTTGAATATCGTGCAAAAGTTCATTAATTTCAGTAATTCAACTTAAAAGGTGAAGCTAATGTATTATATAGACTCATTACAAGCAAAGAAAGATATTTCAAGCCTTTATTTGATATAATTTTGATGATTATGGCTTACAGCTTATGAAAACCCCAAATTCAGAATCTCAGAAAATTTGAATATTACATGAAATCAATAAAAAAAAAAAAGGATTTTAAATACAGAAATGTCGGCCCTCGGAAAAGTATAATCATGCATATATACTCAGTACTTGGTTTGGGCCCCTTTTGCATTAATTACTGCCTCAATGCGGCGTGGCATGGATGCTATCAGCCTGTGGCACTGCTGAGGTGTTATGGAAGACCAAGATGCTTCAATAGCAGCCTTCAGCTCTTCTGCATTGTTTGGTCTCATGTCTCTCATCTTTCTCTTGGCAATGCCCCATAGATTCTCTATGGGGTTCAGGTCAAGCGAGTTTGCTGGCCAATCAAGCACAGTAATACCATGGTCATTGAACCAGGTTTTGGTACTTTTGGCAGTGTGGGCAGGTGCCAAGTCCTGCTGGAAAATGAAGTCAGCATCTCCATAAAGCTTGTCTGCTGAAGGAAGCATGAAGTCCTCTAAAATGTCCCGGTAGACGGCTGCGTTGACTCTGGACTTAATAAAGCACAGTGGACCAACACCAGCCGATGACATGGCTCCCCAAACCAACACAGACTGTGGAAACTTCACACTGGACTTCAAGCATCTTGGATTGTGTGCCTCTCCATTCTTCCTCCAGACTCTGGGACCTTGGTTTCCAAATGAGATGCAAAATTTGCTCTCATCAGAAAAGAGGACTTTGGACCACTGAGCAACAGACCAGTTCTTTTTTTCTTTAGCTCAGGTAAGACGTTTGACATTTGAAGCCCATGTCCAGGACCCGTCTGTGTGTGGTGGCTCTTGATGCAGTAACTCCAGCCTCAGTCCACTCCTTGTGAAGCTCCCCACACATTTGAATGGCCTTTTCCTGACAATCCTCTCCAGGCTACGGTCATCCCTGCTGCTTGTGCACCTTTTTCTTCCACACTTTTCCCTTCCACTTAACTTTCTATTAATGTGCTTTGATACAGCACTTTGAGAACATCCAACTTCTTTTGCAATTACCTTTTGAGGCTTTCCCTCCTTGTGGAGGGTGTCAATGATGGTTTTCTGCACAACTGTCAGGTCAGCAGTCTTCCCCATGATTGTGAATTCAACTGAACCAGACTGAGAGACCATTTAAAGGCTCAGGAACCCTTTGCAGGTGTTTAGCTGATTAGAGTGTGACACTCTGAGCCTACAATACTGAACCTTTTCACAATATTCTAATTTTCTGAGATTCTGAATTTGGGGTTTTCATAAGCTGTAAGCCATAATCATCAAAATTATATCAAATAAAGGCTTGAAATATCTTACTTTGCTTGTAATGAGTCTATATAATATATTAGTTTCACCTTTTAAGTTGAATTACTGAAATTAATGAACTTTTGCACGATATTCTAATTTTTCGAGTTTCACCTGTATATGTATTGATATATCTGAAGAGACAAGGGATTTTGACCCTCACCCTTCAGTACTACCGGCTCCACCCTGCTGCGAAGTCTCAATGTTAGCACGTCTCACCAACGAGCGTGCGCAGTCAGTGCTGGAATGCCTCGCCACCTTCAGGCCAGGAACAACGGTCCCTTCAAAACTTTTCCAGAGGCTCCTGGGGCATATGGCGTCCTCCACGGCGGTCGCCGTTGATGGTCACCCCCGCCTGACGCCAAACATTCAAACCCTGGACAGAGCTCTGCTTTTTGCGGGCAGGAGTGTCCTTGCAACAGGTGTCCCGACGCGTCCTGGTCATGACCGACGCCTTCAGATCGGGTTGGGGCGCCATATGCAACAGGCACGCAGCCGCAACTCAGCCGGCAACTCAAGTCGCTGCACGCCACTCACATCCCCGGCGACCTCAATGTGGAGCAGATGCGCTATCACGACAACGCTGGCCCAGTGGAGAGTGGAGGCTTCACCCCCAGTTAGTCCAGCTGATTTGGGAACGATTCGACAAGGCCCAGGTAGACCTGTTTTCCTCCCGAGAGACCTCCCATTGGCTGCTCTGGTATGAGCTATTTTTCCACATGTGACCTGGGTGGCACATGTGATGTATTTTGCCACTTTTACCTACCAGTCCCTGGGCAGGTGTGGTCTCTGCAGGGTCTTTTCCCCCTGAAAGAATAGGAAACTGGGTAAGACCCCCTTCCCACGATGCGTGTAAGGGCCCCAGCCGTTTGGCTCTATGCGAGAAACAGAGCCAAACGGCTGGGGCCCAGGTTGGCAAGCGTCGCCTTGTTCCCCTGTTTAGGGTAACCAGAAGGATTCCGACGACTTTTATGGGGCATTGGGGAAGGGTATGTGCAGTCTCACAACTGGTCGCCTTTGCACATGAAATACTTGCCCGCTCTTGTGGCAGCAGTACACGTACACGCCACGTACTGTGGTGGCTGGACCATTTCCGGCTCCTTAATGAACTCGACATTTTTCTTCACTTTTATACCCGTATGTCCGGGGGCGGGGTATGCAAATACTGTCTGCCTAATTCTCATTGGCCTTTTTTCATAGATCAGAGGCATATTCGGGGCTCAAGAGAGACCCCTAATGTCGCTTTTTCGACACAACATCTTGTTCCCTCCATCAGGGAACAGAGGTTACATACGTAACCTAGACGTTTTTAGTCAGTCCACATGGAAAGAAAGTTGAAAGTTAACAAGAAAGTTAAAGGTACAATTAGAAATAATTTGAACTTTTGGGAAAGAACTACAGATAATCACTGGATTTGCCAAAGTTTGTAAAGTTAGCGGCATCAAATTTTTGTCTGAGGTATATAGTAGTAAGTAAACTAAACTGTATATTCTGCTTTGATCATTGAGGAATGATCTCCTGCTGGGAAGTAGGCAGTATTTGGACAGAATAACATGCAATGAGGAATAGACTTTAAGCTGCAAATCAAAAGTCTGGCTTACTCCCCCAGACTTAGCAGCAATATATTTATCACCAGAGAGCAATGTTTCAGAGGCACTTCACAAACATATTCAAATAGGATAATCCTATGTTTTAGTCCATTGCTATTTTAACTGTTGGTTCTCTCTCTCTCTCTCTCTCTCTCTCTCTCTCTCTCTCTCTCTCTCTCTCTCTCTCTCTTTGTTTTCTGTCTTTTACTCCTTTTCTTTTCTCCTTTTCCTTTATTTGTTTTGTTGTTCTCCTTATACTCTCTTCTGTCTCCTGCTATCCCCTGTCTTTTATCTCCGTAAAGGCCAATTTCCTCACTTGGTTTGATTTGGTTTAGTGGCTGCTCTGCCATTGTTCTGATCCACTGACCTTTCCTTCATAGCTGGCAGCGCAATTAAATAATACTGTGGGCACACAAGTTAAGAACATTTTGCTCGGAACAGATCTTTTTTCCATGAAATTTGCCCTCTATCAAAACTTAAAGGCATTTAGTGCTTTTCCCCAGTGTGACAGGAGCATTTCAAAACCTTAAAGATTGAAGTCTCTTTCTTCAGCAGAACTTCTAAAGCTACTAATATTATTCTGGAATTGTGCCGCTGGAAAATTGACACAACTAGCCCTCTCATGCCTTCCCAGATGAGGGAAACAAGCCATTTAATTTAATTTCAACCTGGCTCAACTTTATTGTATGACTGATGTGATTTTCACCTAATGTATAAAGTTGGGATAGAATACCTGGAGAATTATGTGCTAAAAATTGCAATAAAGACACACATGTGCCAACAGTATACTTCTAATGGCTTAATCTCCAGTCAACCTTTTGTGCGCTCCTTTATTAGGCATTTCGTGACATTTTGTCTCTTTTACACTCAGCAATTTGCAAAGGCAAAATTTCCAAGGAGTTACACTTTGCTTTTCAGCTGTGCTGACATTTTGCTATCTCTGCCAGTGGGTGTGGAGAAATCTTTGTTTTGCTGCCATCATGAATAGCATAATTGGTGAAATATGGGTCGATAGTTCATGTGCTTGGCCTGTGTTGCAGTGTGATTGGATTATGATTGCATTTTGTTGTTGAACGATTTCTGCATTTTGTCAGTTTATATACAATGCAAATGACAGCATCATTCGAGATATGCAATTTTGTGCTTAATACTGAGCAATTGTAGAGCATTACACATGTGAATGCTGTAGGCATCTAGCTGTGTGAATTACATTTCAAGTTATGAATGCTTTTCATTCTGACATTCAATATTTGAAGCATTAAAAGCAAATCCACAAGCATAGTTTATATGCAAAGTAGAAATAACAGTTCCCCTTCTGTCACTTACTCGACGTTGTGTTGAATGTAGTGACACAAGGGGTCTTTCTTTAGAGCCTCGCATACCTCTGGATTTGAGATAAGGCCAATAAGATATTGACAGACAGAATTTGCATGTCCCGCTCCCAGACATACGGGTATAAAGGGAAGCGGACGTGCGTCTGTCAGTCAGATTTTTTCTTCGGAGCCAAGCGGTTGTGCAGCAGCAAGCTGAGTTCCCTCGCTGTTCCACTCACCACTACAAGCAGAGCATTGCTGTTGGATCTACGGCGCATTGCCAGAGGCTTTCTCCCTCTCTGCACACTGTGCAGTCCACGACCCTGGGCGCTTCAACAGTGCTTCTGTTAAAAGAGTGTATATCTCTAAAAGAGTATATTTTCACTAAAAAAGAGCAATACACAGAACGCTTTTTAAAGATGCCCTTCCGCCTCTGTGTAGTTCCTGGATGCGGTCAATATCTCTCTAAATCTGACGGTCATAGACACTGCCTCGTGTGCCTGGGCAGCGATCATACCGAGGCAGCGGTTGTGGATGGTACATGTACACACTGTGAGAATATGACCATGGCAACGTTGCGGTCGCGGCTTTCATTCCTTCTTCCCACGGGACTGAGGACGAACCGGCTAGAGATGGAGGTGATTTTGGGATGGCAGCGGGCTCGGTTGCCCCGGGTACGTCCCCACGAACCACCCGCCCCCTGGCATACACGCTTGCTTCCGTCCGGGCTCGAGGTGAGTGCAGCCCGCGTTCTCCCTCGGGTTTGACTGGAACCCTCCGTCCTCCCCACATCCTTCACGGCTTGCCGATTGGTACCTCGGGTCAGGGCGCCGCTCTCAGCCACGCAGAAACAGATTCTAACCTGCGTTCGGCATCTAGATTCATTCACAGCGGTACTTTCACGTCTCCATTTTGCCTCGACATCGACCCTTCCTATGGTTTGCGTTCGACGTAGGGCGCCGTGTGCAATGGGCATGCAGCTGCTGGCTCCTGGAGAGGGCCCCCTTGACGGTAGCATACATAAATCGCCAAGGCGGTGTGCGCTCTCGTCATATGTAACAACTCAACTCAGGTCGCTGCACGCCACTCAAATCCCGGGCAACCTCAACATGACAATGGATGCGTTGTCGCGACAGGTCTCGCTCAGTGGAGAGTGGAGGCTCCACCCCCAGGTGGTCCAGCTGATTTGGGACCTGTTCGGCATGGCACAGATAGATCTCTTTGCCTCCCATGACAACTCCCACTGCCCGCTCTGGTACTGCCTAACGGGGCCCCCCTCGGGACTGATGCGCTGGCACACAGCTGGCCCCGGGGGCATCTCAAGTACGCATTTCCCCCAGTGACCCTTCTTTCACTGGTGCTGTGCAAGGTCAGGAAGGACGGGGAACAAGTCACCTTAGTGGCTCCTTACTGGCCCACTCAGACTTGGTTCTCGGATCTCAAGCTCCTTCCTGACAAATTCCCCTGAGGAACGACCTGCTTTCTCAGGGACGGGGCACCCTCTGGCATCTGTGCCCAGACATCTAGAACCTCCACATCTGGCCCTTGGATGGAATGCGGAAGATCTGAGTGACCTACCACCTGCGGTCGTAGATGTGATCAATCAAGCCAGAGCTCCCTCTATCAGGCAGCTTTATGCCCTTAAGTGCCGCTTGCTCAGAAATTGGTGTTCATCCCGGTCTGAAGACTCGCAGAGATGCGCAGTTCAGTCAGTGCTTTCATTCCTGCAAGAGAGGTTGGAGGGGAGGCTGTCTTCCGGATGGCTTCAACGGACACATATACAATCGACGAACAACCTCATAGCTCATGGTAGATCTGTCTTTAAAGGTTTATAAGTTTTCATTGAAAATCAATTCATTTATGGGATGAATGAATGAATGGGATTTTTACTTCCAGAACCAGACTGTTGCGCTCTATTGCTAGTAGGTGGCAGGTGAAATTTGGGGGAGGGACATTCTCATTCTAGAGAGCATTTTATTGGTCAAAACATTGGATATGCCCCCTAAGTTCAAGATAGGACATCACTACTTATAAAATCTGTTTTCCCGGAAGAGAAAGACTACATATTTAAAATGTGCATTTATCTGCTAAAAGTTTATTTTGTCAATGTTTAAGGGTACACTATAAGAGCTAAATGACAAACTTAAAGCCACAAAACTTCCATTTAAGGAGATGTTTTGAGTGGAGACAGTGCTCATTTGTTGTCTTACTCTTTCCTCCAACAAACATTGTTTCTACAGTATGCAATTGGTGTGTCTTGTGTAGCAATCTGTTTGTATCTGGTCATAACCAGGACAAAGTGTTAGAGAGAAAGTTTTATCTGTGCTCTAAGAACATTACATAACACGTCCCTGCTGAGGTCTCCCATTCCCAGGGCCACTGTGCAGCTTTAAGTGCCTGAAAAATCAATAAAAATGTTTTAATGAAGCAAAATTGTTTGATTCCTGTCTATTATGGCAGAACAGTGTCAAGAAGGCCTTTTATTTATTATTTTGGCTTTCGCTCATGTACGTTTACTTTCTGTTTCAGTGTTCTAATGGCCAATCTATTTACTATATTTAAGCAGCCCTTCTAGCAACTGTGACCAGCAATAACACAAAGACAAAACCCATCATGATAACACACAACACTAAAATAATGTAATTCACATTGACTTGATAATATATAATTGTAACATAAAATCTAACATATGTGATCTATTTTATACATGTCCATTTCCCCACAAAATTTTGAAAATTTTAAGTTTTTTTTACATGTAATATTTTACAGTAAAATAACATATATATAATGACATGTTTTGACTGTAACATTTTGCATAATTTTTTACAGGGAAGTTCTGGGATCAAATATGTTAAAAATATGAATAGATTGCTCTTCACCTGTGATTAATGCACACAATTAGACACTAAATTCAGGCACTGAGTTTTGAAATCTTTAAAAATTGTATTGTATTGAATTGTACCTAGAGTGCACCCCAGAAGATTGGTGTCTGTTTTTCCAAAAAAGATTCAGGAATGATTCTGGTCCTGCAGAAATCTGTGTGTGCACATAAAATGAAATTTGAGAATGTGTTTTTGTAGATATAGATTGGTTTATAACAGTACAAAACAAGGTGACCCCATATCAATAATGAGGTATGACTTCCCTGCAGCTTATCTAAATATGAGATTTTATTACTCTAATATGATTTTTAGAATAGAACAACGTATGTATTTAGACATGAGATTTTAACTGGGAGTGGTGGTGGCGCAGTGGTCTAAAGCACATAACTGTTAATCAGAAGGTCACTGGTTTGATCCCCACAGCCACCACCATTGTGTCCTTGAGCAAGGCACTTAACTCCAGGTTGCTCTGGGGGGATTGTCCCTGTAATAAGTGCACTGTAAGTCGCTTTGGATAAAAGCGTCTGCCAAATGCATAAATGTAAATGTAACTGCGGTCTGATTTCATACTGAACAAACTGACCACCTCTCATCACCTATATAATTTAATTCTCCTTTATTATCCACCTTTCCTTCCATATCTCGTCCACTCTGCTCCCCACCTCTCTCTTGTACTTCCAAATGAAGGCCAGAGGTACTAAAATGCAAGAGTTACCCCTCTAGTTTTAGATGATACCCAAGAAGTAAACTAAAACACAGTAATTTGTTTTACCTAGAGAATATTGACAAAATAATTTCCCCTCTTTGCCACCTGTGCAGATATAAAAAGTATTTGTGAAAAACTCCTAAAAAAATTAAACCGATAATATACAGTGGGCCCCAAAATTCTAAGACCACTATTTTGCAATTTTCTAATAAATTTTTTTTTTCCCTCTTTTTTTCCATTAAAAATAATATTATTGGCATGCAAATTGGAGTGAAAATGTGAATTGCAAAATTAACATGAACTTTAGAATTTCTTAGTATTTTGGTAAGTCCTCATTTTGGATAAACTCCACAAGTTGCAAAACCTGATGATCCATGTTATTCAGCATTTGAATAAGAATGTTCCTGGATCACCAGGTTTTGCATAAACTTGTGGAGACCATGCCAGCTCTGGTGCATATTGTCATTATAGCTAAATGGGCACATAACAAATATTCCAAAGAGCATCTTATGTGCGTCAGTGGAAGCAAATAAATCTGGCCTTTTGTAAAAAGGAGTTAACATGGTAATTGCAACAAAATTAGTGACCTAGAAATCTTACATATGAATAATCCATTTTATGTCATACATTTTCAGTGTGGTCTCTTTTGTACCCCACTGTATTCAATCAACACTATGATGAATTAAAAGGATCATGGTACAATGGCCATATCATTTTGCTCTGAACATGTACTGTAGTAATAACAATATTATTTGAGTTAACTTGAAAGCAATGTACAGTCAAATGTAGATTATGGGACAATTCTATATAAAACAATACTGAATTTAAAATCGAAATGTAATGTTAAAATGTATGTTTTCTAATTAATGTAGTCCCCTTAAATTCTTTGGCCAGTTCATGAGTAATTTATTAGATTTTTTTATGATTTATTTGAAAAAATTAAAATAACAATTTCATTTCTATCCTTATATTTTTCATCTGGTCGAGGTTGATATTAGTTTTAGAAAGTAATTTGTAATAAGTCATTATTTCAGACAGAGTAATTAGTACAGTAATCTAATTACACTGTAGAATATGTAATTAGTAGTTAGTAGTTAGCAATTAATGACTTTTTGAGTAAATTACCCAACACTGGTTCTGCCACAGTAACCTTTTTGTAAGCAGAAAAAGAAAGTAATGGAAAACAGAGCTCTAAGGATAACAGGTTATATGTGTCTTACTTTAAATGGAACCAAATAATAATAAAAAAAAGCTCTGAAGAGTGAACTGACACAGTGAGTCATTATGACATTGTGGTGTGAATAATCTAGCCTGAGATGGGTTTTTCTCTGTTGTGCTCTATCAATAGGGCTGATCTGTGTCAGGACAATAAGATGTCATGGTCATCCTTTATTCACTATTAAATTATATACCTGCTCTTCACAGCTATCATACAGCATGTATGTGTTTGTATAAGTGAGCTCACATGGATTGAGAACAAGACTGTGTTCTGATTTGTAGGGTCCCTACACATTGCTCACTGCTTCCTACTCACTGAGCACAAGATATCTATTGAAATTCACTTCACTTGACAAAATGTGTTAATTTAAACCCTGCAAAGTCATAAAACACAGACAATGGTTGAGCTGGGCATATTACAGGTTTCAAGTAAGATTACATAATATACTTGTGTAAATGCAGTAACAGTCAGTATCTGGTGAGGCAACCAGCTGCATTGAGTATTGCAGTGCATCTCCTCCTCATGGACTGCATCAGATTTGCCGGTTCGTGCTGTGAGATGTTACCCCACACTTCCACCAAGGCACTTTCAAGTTCACTGACATTTTTGGGGTGAATGGCCATAGCCCTCACCCTCCGATCCAACAGGTCCCAGATGTGCTCAATGGGATTGAGAGCTCTTCGCTGGCCATGGCAGCACACTGACATTCCTGTCTTGCAGGAAATCATGCACAGAACGAGCACTATGACTGGTGGCATTGTCAAGCTGGAGTGTCATGTCAGGATGAGCCTGCAGGAAGGGTACTGTGAAAGGGCGGGCCGGGTCGTGAGTTTATCCCTCTCTGTATGTACAGTATGGCGCTAATAACATTGACCAATGGTGCATCTCAATCAGCTCCCTAGCTTTTTATTTTGTGAACCGGTTTATCGTGAACAAATATTCTGGCACTGGTAAGGGTACTGATCCACTGATCATTGGTATACTTATGACTCAATCACCTGTGACATGATTAAAACACACCAGTAATGAATCAACAACATTGTTGTATAAATTGCACTGTTGTGCATTTTCATTTGAAATATCCAAATGTACAGTGATATTATGAAAGATAATTGACTTAAATAAAGAAATACAAATATTAAGGAGTGTATTTTTAGCCTTTTTCTAATAACTATAATATTTTAAAGATTGTTTCTCTTTCATGGTCATTGTGGATGAAAGATCATTTTCTTTTAAAGAGAAAATAAGGTTTTGACTTAATAGTTTTACACTTGTGCTCGTCTTCTAACAACTTATTGCAGACTTAAAAGATATGGCAACATTTCCAGTAAGCAAACATAGTAAGCAACGATGCTCCCTGGTTTTTGCAGTGCATTCTGGGAATATTTAGGGTGTGAACGTTTCAGCGCACTGGAATGATCTTACGATTGGGATAACCCTAGAAATGGCTGACTCCCTGATAAGTGCCCTGACTATTGAACTAGGGACCTGATTGAGGCACGCCCCAAGTTTTGCTTCGATACACAAATCGATGAAAAGGTACATCGTTTTCGGACAAATTTTTAAATGGTGGACACACTAAACAATAAAGAGAGAAGTTTACATGCAATACAATGTAATTTTTCCAACAAGAAAGAATTGGTTTGAACTGACTTGTTCTTGTTCTAGTTGTACAAACTTAAATAAATTTTGTCTGACCGACTAGATAAGATCTCATTTAATTTTTAATGTTGGAATAATTGTATTACCTATTAGTAAATGCAAGGCGAACACGTGTAATGACAGAGAAATTGTTGCAATGTCAGTTTGATAGCAACTGCTTATAGAGCTAAGCTGCAATCAAATCAAACAGTCCATCAGTCCATCCTCAACCTAACAAGCACCAATCTTCACCACAATGGTAATTCCAAGAACTCCAGCCTAACAAAAAATATATTTTTAAATGACAATTTAACACAACATTAAACATGAACAAATCTCCTCCTATTCTTGTCTTACTCAAAAATGCATAAAATAACACTTAGTTTCAACATTTGTTCACCCCAGCCAGTCACCTGCACAGCATACTGGGAAAAGGAAATCCCCTGCCCAGTTTCATCAATGCTATTTTCATGTAGTCCTAACTCAAATTGATTAAGTAAACTTAATTTTTATAAATTGAATTGTATAGAACCAAAATCAAGAAATCGAGTTAAGACAAAATGTTCTAGAGTTGTGTTTTTGATTGCAGGTGATATGGCAGATGATGGACAAATTGGTATCATAAATAACGATATTCCAAAAACTGTTCAAATGTTATGGGCAAAAATAGCCATTTTTTATTTCTTGACCCATAGGTGGTGCTGTCACCAAACACCAAGCTGTCATCTCCAGATCATGATCCTAATGAAGCATACTGATGTAGGCTTACACTACTGAATTTGTTGTCCACAATACTACATAGTTTCATTTCAATAGGCCATAACATTGCCAAGATACAGCCTAAATTTCTCTTTGGCGTCCTCATCACTGAATTCGCTGATGAATTAAAGGAAATGGTTTGGTCTTTCAAAACACTTTTTATAATGTTTAGCCTGCAGTATCTCAAGGTGCTCTGTGACAAATTCGATTCAGGCTGTGGGACAAGTTTGCAAAAGTATGTTAAATTTGTGACTATTTCGGTTGCGGTCTTGAGCCTAGCAGTATCTTAAATTGTACAGTCACAAATGATCAGCTTTAAACACCCCTCTGTGGATCTTAACTCACACAGAGTTAAATTCAGTTCTGTGTAATGGAGCGAACTTGAATCCAAAATATCTATGACACCAACAGTCCAGCACAGAAGCTCTGGTAAATTAACATCATTTGTAAACTCCTCACTCATTAACCCATGTTCATTAACTGATAATTTGACATTTAATTCTGGCACAGCGGCTGCTAAGCATTGTAAATTACCTGCATGCAGGTGCTTTACTGGATCGCTCAGATCCCCAACTTGCCCTTCAGATGTAGAGTGGCCCCTGCTCCACCTCGCTCCGCCTCGTTTCCCTGGTTACTCGGAGGTCCACACTTGGTGCTTACACAATCCTTTTAATCTATTTCTGTGTACTGCTGAGAGTGTGGGCACCCACCTAGCACATGAGGCATGAAGGAGTCATCAATCCTGGTTAAGCAGACCAGCTTGTGGCTTATTTTCGCTGCAGGATCTTTTTCAATATGAATAAAACCACATCAAATCAACTGACAGCTGACTGTTTACATCTAAAGGAGCTTGTCATGTAAGCTTGAGATCTTTTCTGACAGGCTATTGCTACAAGACCACTGTGTATTTGTTTCAGCTATCAGATTGCCAATGGAGAACATCTACTCCACAACCCATAGTTTTTATTAGGCTCCTTAATATGTATTTCATCATAGTAACTTTTTATAGCAGACAAATTACCCTAATTTAATTCGTAGTTCTTTGGTTGCAATCGGTCGCCGAGCGCAGTTCCTGCAGCACATCAGGATCAGGACTACCCATGTGCAGATCTCTAAGTGCCTTGGCCTGGTGGATTTGCTGGGGGGCTAGTGAGGAAGCCGGTTTCAGGCAGTAAAAGGTGCCATCTACGGCTTCGTCAACTGGTCATGCACCTTCGGGAAGAAAGGAAATAGGGGGGGCATGACTGTGAGTGGCGCCCTGACCTGGTGAACAAATTGTCTAGCCGTGAGGGGTGAGGGGGGGACGGAGGGTTCCAGTCCTGCCCCACACTCATGGCAGCCCGGCAAGCATAGTGGACATCTGCGCGTCAGGCTCAGACTGGACGAGCAGACCCGGAGGTGGCAGCCCAGTCGTGTAATCAGCATTAGACAACACTGTGACGCTCTCCGATGCAGCGGCGAAATCATCATCCAGCTCGCGGGGTCCGAGGGAGTAAACAGACTGGCCGTGAGGCGAGTCGCTCTCATCTCAAGCCCGAACGGAAGCAAATGAGCATGCTGGGGAGTGGGTGGTTCGTGGGGATTTACCTGGCGAAACCGTGTCCGCTGTATGCACAAAATCCCCTTCATCGCTAGCCGCACCGGCCCGAATCCCGTAGGAAGGAGGTGCAGCGCGGGGGTGGCTGAAGTGACTTTCTCTCGGAGGAAAGAAAGCCGCGACCACAATGTTGCCATGGTTATGTTGTCGCACTGAGAACATGAACCATTCATAAAATGCTGCCTGCATGTGATCGCAGCCCAGGCACACGAGGCAGCTCTTATGACCGTCAGAAGCGGAGAGAAATCGACCGCATCCAGGAACTACACAGGGGCGGAAGGGCATCTTTATAAAGACGCGTCCTGAAAAGGACGTTCAACGGCAGCTGTGTATTGCTCTTTTAGAGAAAATAACTATAAACTCTGCCGTGCAGAGAAGGAGAAAGCAGCTGATATGCGCCATAGATCCAACAGCATATGCTCTACAGAGGTGAGAGGAAGAGTAAGTGACTTCAGCTCGCTGATCGCACAACCGCTCTGCTCTGAAAAAGAAATCTGAATGGACAGACACTCCCTCCTTTTATACCCGTATATCCAGGGGAGGGACATGCAAATTCTGTCTGCCAATTTCTCATTGGCCTTTTCTCAAGTTCAGGGGTAACCGAGGCCCTCAAAGAAGTCCCCTAGTGTTGCTAATTTCGACACATTATCGAAGTGACCGACAGACGGGGAATGTGATTTACCAGCCTAACATATGTAACAGACACTGGACCGAATTCAACATATACATATACATATAGGATATCAATATACATATGTATATTGATATCCTAACTATGCATGATTATGTGCCGTTAAGACAAAATGTATTCTTGTGTTAAAAAACCTACACACAAATCAACAAATGATGAATAAAGTTGAAGTTCTTTTTAACTTGATCTAAAAAGCATGGCACTCGCTCAAGAGATGCTGAAATAACTGCGAGATGCAGCGCAACTGTCAAAGTCATCTGTCTAATTAGGCTATGTCCACATTAATCCGGATACCTTTGAAAACTCTTATATACAAGAGAAACACAGTTCTGCCCTCTGAGTGTGTTTTTCAAGGAGACATAAATGTAATGGAGATCATTCCATGCTACTCAAAATAATACATGGCTAATTGGATTTAATTTCTGCATATTTATCTGCAATTGTCTGTTGAATGCAATGTTTATTGTAATGTAAGTCTAAATGAATATTTGTACACCATGTATACTAAGCTTTATGTTTACATGCCTGTAATTGCCTTTATAAGCTTTTGCAAGCATGTAGCATATACTGTATGTATATGACTACACATTGTTATTTGTAAATAAGTGTAATATCAACCATGCTAATATGCTTATTGTAGTTTGGTAATCTTTTACATATATTTTCTCTCCTTTTGCACCACACACACACATTCAGATGTGTATGTATACCCCTTGTAAATACTTGGATTTCTGCCTCTTTGTCCTTACTGACACTCCATGACGATGACCACATTTGCCTAAGAACCAGTTTACACTCGCCTACATCTTAAATTCCATGTGCAGTCTGAAATGAAATTGTCCTCGTGTTCCATCGCTGGACAGCAATTCCAAGTAAACTTCCCACCGCTTTTGAAGAAATGCAATGTCAAGGTTGTACAAAGTAACATTTATCTTACACAACACAATCAAAGTTAACAGGCACAACAACACCCCTTCAACATGGGCCATCTTGATTGTTTTAGGTTGAACGGATCACATGACAGCATCACATGACAACAAATACGTCATCGTTTTCAGATATCTCCATTTTCTCTATCCACACTACAGACAGATACATTGACACATTCAGTGTGAATGACCCTTTAGTTATCATTTTATTGTTTGGATATAGCATTATTTTTCCCTGCTCTCCTCGACCTTATGGGAACAAACCATTTCTGGGTTGCAACCCACCAGTTCAAACCCACTTTTTTTTTTTGGTGATATCATCTGCGGCACTGCAGTAATGATTTTTACATCACCGGCTAAATTATGTTACATTGTATAGCGTCAGCCCTGTTTATGACTCATAGATATAAATCAGGTCTCAGCTCAAATGGTTTGAATATAGTGAAGTGCTTTTGGGAATGCGGTGTGACTGTTATCAGTGTCATAATCACATGCAGCAGAGTGTTTCAGTCAGGCTGTTTCAATGCTTCAATTTTGGAGACTTTCAAAGTTAATTATGCCAGCACTGATTAATTTATTAATTTGTTGCTCAGTATAAGACACATTTTTTTAAACAAATATATATATTTTCTCATTTGGTCTGCAATATTGTTTTAAAATCATCCAGGCTTATGAAATTATCACATTTATTATGAATGATCTATTATATATATATATATATATATATATATATATATATATATATATATATATATATATATATATATATATACACACACACTTCATATTTTATATCATATATTTGCATTTGTGTGTATTTACTATATACAATTTAAGGAAATAACAGACTCCAGAAAGTGACAGATGCACTGATGATCCTATACAATAACAGCAATACTGATTCCACGAGTCTCTTTACAACATCGATTCATCGAAAGCACAATTACTATAATCCAACTCTTTAATATCCATAATCCCCCATGCTATGATGCAGTTTTATTATCAGTCACTGTTGACTGATATGTTTTGTGAATCCCACTTGCAACAAAACAAAAGTGGCAGATGGTGTGCATTAGAGCAGAGAAAGGAATCCATTGAATTTGGCAACTGAATATCTACTCCTATCAGTTGGCATTTTCCCACTTTGTATGAAGCCAAAGAACTTTTCCTAAACCACTTGTTGTAACTGATAGAGTTTAAAGCAAGCCAAAGCACGAAGGCAAGAAAATGCTTTCAAAATCTTATATACTGGTTTTTATTGGGCATTAACTTCCAATTAGTGTGGCTGTTTATGTCTTTTCTCTCTTTCCTTGGCAAGGTGGGCTTCAGACTGCACAGGGTTTACACATCTGGTGTGTTTTAAAGATGTTTTTTTTTTTTTTTTAATTATGAATAAAATGTTTTCTTTAAGTAGATCTTTAAGAGTCAATGGCTATGATTGGAATATCATACTATGATACTCCTAATACAATTTCTACTAAATAATATGTACACTGTGTACAGTATCCACATTTCCTGAAAGCACAGAATACCTGGATGACCTGCTTGCCAACACCTTCAATTTCCAGTGTGAACTGGAATTAATATCAGACACAATTTCTTCTTTGACTCATTATTTGATCAGATTGCCAAAAGTTAACACTTTTACAAAAACAAAATTACCATTTTAATTTCCAAGATGTTAAGTGGACTCCACTCACATAATTAAACATACAACATAGTGAAGTCATGTGACAAAATGTTTACATTGCAAATGGCATACTATTTGACATGCTCTTTTAAAAAATTGTAGGCAGTATACATACAGTATGTACTATGCAGTTAGCAGTATATTAGTAATCCATTTCAAACATAGCCATTCAGCCATTCTAGTCAGCTGAATGATCACAAATAAATGTTTCAACTTTCTCTACCATCCAAAAAGCTGCCTGTCCACTCTGTATATCAATTCATACACAAACATCACCTTAAAAAAAAAGATATGAAAGACAATTTGTCCATTTCAGAAAATAATTAAATCAACACCAATACCAATAACATATCAAACACAGACAACTGTCATTTTCAGTGTTGACGTTTTTACATATTTTATGCCTCTGGGCTATGAAATCAACAGTATTCTGTTATCTAGTATATTCAAGCAACAATTTAAAAAATAAATAAAAACAAAATATTTTTCAAAGTTCAGTAAACTAAGGCATCAGAAGTATTCCTCTATGGTACATACTCCTGTGCTGTCTACATCCATTTGGTCCATTCAGTAATCCATGTTTAATGTTTTGGCGCAGTGGCGCCCCTGCCTGTACGCAGAGTATGCACACTGCATACCCCAACATTACCAGAATTTCAATATGAATTCTATGTTACTTCATTTATAAATGAAAGGTGATGTGTGTTTTTTTTTTTATGTTAAAATGCTTTGAGTAAAATAACCACACATTGAAATTGTTTTTGAAAGAATGTGATTGGCGGGACACTACAAATATTTGGTTGTTAATCTGGAGATGACAAGAAGAATGTAATTGTAATAATGTTTTGTGACAGCCTCTCGTTTAACAATAGCTGGCTTTCCATTGAAACATTTTGCATTTTTAAGCGTGTTCCAAAAAATGCGACTAAGGAAAATATGAATCCTTGCGTGTTTCTTTCCAATTTCTTGATCTTTCCATCACATTATCTTGATGGATCGCTTGTCCCCTTGATCCCATGTCATGATGGTGCAGCTGAATGACTTCCTTCGGGGAAAGTTTTACTTTGCAATTTTACCTTGTTTTATTAAATGCTGTCAGGAGATGCCATAGAATAAGTGTAATATCTCATATAATGAGGGCTGAAATGGGCTTCGATACCCACACGCTACCAGCCTGCACATACCTGAGAGCGCCCACGCTCAAGCTGTTCTGGTGGATTGTGAGGACCTACTTTTGGTTAAACATTTGCGAATGTCAAGGGCTTTGTTCAAAGAACTGTGTGCCCAGGTCGGACATGTTGTTGGGCTAGTCACATCACGATATCGCACACTCATAACACGCACTAAAATGGTCAAAACATGTCATCCTTTTGCAAATAAAATTTTCATCTGTTTTCATCAGCTTAATGCATATTTTAACAAATGCGAAACTCTAGAAAATCCACCTCAGCCAAGCACATTACATTTAAAGTAAATTTTGAGGGTTTAATCGCATTTTATGCGCAATTTCAAAATTCATATAAAAATATTTGGATGGAAACCCAACTAGTTTTAAAAATAATAATACAGGCATGCAGAGAAATTTTTTTTTACTTTTTTGCACACATACTGTAAATCCTGCAAGACTGAGACGTGCCTCACAGGTGTGGCACTAACGAACATTCACAAAGGCTTTGAAATAAAAAGAGAAAGTACCAAATTAATTTGACACGTCAGGGAACAGGAGGTTGAACTTTTCAATGTAAGCTAGGCATTGGTTTCTTAATTTAGTCAGAAATGTAAGACTATTGCATTTTTAGTAATGTATATTGTGATGACAGGACAATTGACAGATCTTGCACATACAAATTATTGTGCAAAATAACTGTCAATTCAAAAAGGGCATTCAGTAGTTCTCTAGCTTGCGTTAGCATTGCTCTTCTTCGTGTACTTTAAGTACTGATGTGACAGTGGTGTTAGATGCTGTACTGCCATCTTGCGACGTGGATCAGCATGACCGTCTCTGCTTCCCCCAACAGCTCTTGAATTTCATTTGCATCTGGAAAATGTCAGAGTTTGAGGTAATTTCTAAAGTTATTTATTACTACTATAATATAATTGCTTTGCCTAAAAACAAATGTCAGAATTCAAGTGACCAGAGTTCGACAGTTAAGGACAGATTATTATTGTCCCTCATATCTATAATATTTGGAGACTGTCTACATTTCAAGTAATTTCTAAAGACAGTAGTTACCTTTATTAGAGAACTGCTTAGCGTAAAATGAACCTCATTATCTTGCGATAAAGGCTGTGTCTCGTTTGGAAGGCTGCGTCCTCCGGAGGTCGCATTTGTTGGCCGCATTCGTCATCGAGGCTGTCTCGTTTAATTTTTTTATTTACATTTTTTATTGGGAATGCAAAAAAGGTTAACAATTGTATAAATGTAAGTGCATATACGTAAAAGGCATTGACAACAGATAAAAATAAGAAAAGGAAAGACAAAAAAAGTGAAACAAGACAGCCTTGATGACGTATGCGGCCGAAAAATGCAACCTCCAGAGGACGCAGCCTTCCAAATGAGACACAGCCAGAGAATGTCACGGTAATGGAAAAATTTGAATTGTTTTTGATGATCAAATTTAGCATTTCCATGAATACTGTGTTTGGCAAACTTTTTTTGTTTCCCAGCAACCAAAGTCATGGTTTACACAAAATCCACAACAATCACTGTGCCAAGCTACCTTGCACTGAACAAATTAAGACATTTAATTGAGATGGAGGTAGATGGGCCCCCTTTACTATAGCTGTGATAACAAAGAAAATAAAATTGCACGTTGCTTTCCTGCTGCATTTGTAAACACTGCTGAAAACTATCCATTACTAACATATGTTGACTACACACGCTTACTGTAAATTCCACTGATACTATTTTAGAGAGTGGTCTAAACAATTATTTATTCCTTACCTGTCCAACAACAAAGAAGCAACATCATCATCACTACTCGATTTTTCTCCGCCATTAAATCCTTCCATCTTGTGTATGCCGTACCAATGTTTACTCTAGTTTTTACCCTTTGCCGGTCTTTCTATCTTCTTGCTTCAGTCCTTTTTTGCTTCTTCTGCAGTACAGCTACTGGATCTCCCATTATCTCGGCTGCTAAAGCACGATAAATAAGTATGTTCCATTGAGTTCTTTTAAGCATAGCCAAGCTTATCTACATAGGTGGCAGCCAATGAGCGCAAGGATTCTCTTCGACATTTAGTGAAACACCGCAGGTCATGTGATTTCAACATGGAGACAGACATTGATGGGGGTGACCCGCACCATGTATAATATATATATTTTTTTATAAAAAACTATTATGAGTACAGCCTTCATGTGAGTGTTCACCATTGATATCACTCTTCACAAAAACAGAATTTATTCGTTAATGTGTAAAACTTTTTAAATTAGCCCCAAATTACTGTATGCACCTTTAAGAGGTTTAAATGCAAGTTTATCATACAATTATTTTAATTAAGACTAAATTAGAATATTTAAATTAAAGTTAAATCAAACCATTTGAATTAAGAAAGCATAATTTAAACAAATATCTGCTGGGGTTTATATATGAGTAATGATTACAATTTTGTAAGTACCATGGATCAGAATTCTGTGGGCACCCCTGACTGTGCGCTGTAGATCATCCAGGTGGTTGTGGACATTTACCTTTGTATTGAACCATAATGTTTCGGTGTAAATTACTGTCCTGAATGTTGATAAGTTTGGCCATGTCCTACAAGCAATCGCTCAATCTTAAGAGCGACAAAAGAGAAGTTTGTGAAACACGTTCCTGAACTCCACATTAAAGGCAGTGTAGATGATGGGGTTGACAGCGCTGTTGACGTAGCCAAGCCACGTGACCACACTTATCAGCATTGGCCCGATGTCACAAGAATGACACAGCGCCTTAGTCACGTGGACCACAAAGAAAGGAGTCCAGCAAGCCAGAAAAACACCTGTAAATGAGAAGGTCAGGTGAGGAGTTTACATATATTCTTTCTCTTGATCTACATAGCTAATTCTTCCCTTTCTTTTTCAAATATCTCATGTTCATAGATTGAATAGAGTCCTGTAAGCAAAAGAGCAAACCGTTTCCAGTCCGATGTGTATTTTGTTCTCTCTGGGCACCTCAATCAATGTGTCAGTTATCCTTTCATTAAGCTTTTTTTCATTAAGCTTTTTATTTAAGCTGTTGTATTGGATCATGCTAATCTCTCAACAAGATATCGCTCTGTAAGGTATTGGAAACAATAGTGACCATATGGTTGCCATTTTCAAAATTTCATTGCCCTGGAAACAGCCAGATACACTTTATACTTGAGAGGACTTCTTTTAGAAAAGAAATTCTCATGTTAATATTCAGAGAGCAGCAGGTGTAACATTGAGGCATAGAGTTTTGTATATTGCTGTGCATGACATTTTAGCTATATTTTTCATCATGGTTGACCATCCGATTGCTAAGGTAGTTAGGAGTTAGCCTGGTCATTTAATTCTAGTTCATGCAAGTCTAAGCTGGTCTTTTTGAATGATTTGTATAATAAAAAGCACTATACAAATACATGTAAATTAAATTACTATACGTACCCACGACTACAGGCAGCACCTTCATTGCTTTCCGCTCTCGTCTGCTCACCCTGTTGCTCTTGTTGTGGCGTCGCCCTTTATGAGACTGATGGTTCTTCCCCACCCCATTCTCTCGACCACTATCATCATCCGTAGGCCGGTCAGGGTTCTCTGCATCTGATACACTATCCATCTGGGTGGTCATAGGGTCGGTCTCTGCAATCGGAATCTGACATTTTACCTGCTCATCTGTGGTAATGGTAACTGGGCTGGTTGAAGAGAGTGGAGTAGGAGGGGTGGCGGAGAGCGAGGTGGGACTGAGACCTCCAGGCATGAGGTACACCACCTTCTCCTTCGCCCTTCCCTTCTCCTTCTGCAGTGCTGCTCCCAGGTGCAAAGTGAGGCTTCTACGCCCCCTGGGTGCCTGATGGAGATGGGACCGGCTACGACCAGAGCTCCATCGCTTCAGTCCCCTGAACATCCAGTAGTACAGGAGGAGCATGACAGGGCAGGGTACGAAGAAAGAACAGATGGAGGAGTAGACCACAAACTGATTGTCCTCCAGCTTGCAAACATGAGGGTTCCTGTTGGGCACCTGGTTCAAGCCAAATATGACAGGACTGGCCACACCCAGGGAAAGCACCCAGGTGGCTGTGATCAAGGCCAACTGACGGACACTAAACTGGTTACGGTTGTACTTCAAAGGGACCACCACCGCTATGTACCTGCAACAGAGAAGTTGAGAAGGTTTTCTGATTGGTGAATCAACCCTGAAGAAGTACCAGTTGCTGATGTTGAGTGCTGCTTTATGCATCTGGCTGAAAAGACCAGCATAGCTGGTCACCAACTGGTCACCAACATAGGATTCTGGTGTCTTGGTTCCCCCAAAAAGTTTCTTAACTAGCTTAACCTGCAAGACTTCTTTGGTCAAGCATCTTCACCAGAAAGACTATGCTGGTCTGCAAGGTAGACCAGTACCAAACCTGCACTAACTAACATCAACCAATCAAGACCAGTAGGAAATTCATAAGCTGGTTGTTTCATCAAGGAAACGTTCAGTCATACATTATATTTGTACATTTATTTGTTGGCTTTTGCAGTAGTTTTATTGCAGTTTGTTCCAAAAAGCTTATATTCATGAATAAAATCACAATTTAAATTTGTTATGTATTTAATACTTAATCACAGTGCATGCTGAGGCAATGGAAGGTTCCAGAGCAATCATTTTAAATTGCATGAGATTGCATTCAGTCTGATTCATGCTTTCAATCAGCTACATCTTTTCAAACATAAACCTTTGTTTTTATCTTCAGAGACGAGCTCTCTTTGTTTTAGTATGCGTAAAAGACAGAGTGACCCTGCTTTCCCTCTGTCTGGGACCTCTTCAAGTTGTTTTATATTGTTTACGTGATACGGTGCTGCTTGCTGCACCAAGTAATTAATGAAATTCTGCTCCACGTCGTGCTGATGCGTAAAAGGGAGCTACGTTTCATTAGCATCCCACGGGATGACCAATCATGTGTAACCACCGAGTTAAGATTCACATTGTGAGCACTCAGAGGGGAACATAACAGACCTACTGAATGTTCAAAATTCACCTGAATGTTAAAGAATCACTGTACGAACTTGTTTTAGGGGGTCATATGCTTGATTTATCCACAAAAAAACGAAATATATTCAGGTTGCACATATTTTATATGCTAAAAAATGTGTGCAATTCCTGCTGATAAAACAAACAAAGCTTAAACCAGCCTAAAATGGTTTTCTGGTCTAAACTTAGCTGGTTTAAACTGGTCTCCCGGACTGGTTAAGTTGGGGCCCAACTGGTGCCTAAAACCCCTGTAAAACCAACCAAATGGCAAGGCTGGGAGACCATTTTATGGTGTCTTTTTTCCAGCAAGGATATCACTGGAGAGAAACTGTCCATAGACCACTCTGTTATATGGAAAAATACATTTAATATTTCAGAGATAGGGCCATAAACATGCTCCTCATGCACTTTTCAAAAGCTCTCAAACTTCCATGTTTACTTGAGTGTTTGAACTCAGAGGGCACTGCAAGACATTTCTGACCATGTTTATTCTGTTGATAAAATCTTTAGAATTTGCTGAAGTCTATGTGTTGCCAATGCATTTTCATGGTGTACATTTGTGGTGCAGGCAGGGTCATATTTTCAACTCAAAAGTTTGATATTTGACCAAGTGGGTGTGCAGGTGTGACTGTGGGTGTGTGTGTCTCACCTGTCTACACTAATTGCACACAGATTCAAAATAGAGGCAGTGCAGAGCATCACATCCATAGTCATTAGGGCATCACAGATGTACATACTCAGTGTCCAAATGCCTCCCAGGAACTAAAACACACACAAACACACACAGAAAAAAGAAATAGAGAGAGAGAGAGAGACAGCATTAGAGAATAGTATACACAGCAAGAAGCCATGGTTTGGCTAGTTAGCAATGTCAAGTTAGCTCCTTCTGGTAGATGCTGTAACTACAAGATTTGGTGACAAAGGCGTCTTTCACCTGAGTAATTGGTCACATGGGATTTACAGCTCAGGTGACTAACTAAAAAAAAAAAAAAAGCTTCCATGAGCATCGACTGCGGAATTCAAATAACATATTTAATTATGTGCCAGCCGAGAAATTGCTATTGAGATGAATGGGAATGCTAGCAGATAACAGATCTCCAGGTATTATAGACCTCACTGATACACACTCATCCACATCTCCCCCAGGAAAACCCAACATCCAAGGTCAAAGGTGTTATCGTAAGTCATTATCTCACATGTTTATGGGAGCAGATGGGTGTTTGATAAATACTCTTCATACTTGATTGATTGCAATTAAAGGTTGAATTTATCAAAACAATTAACCAAATCCTTTGTTGAAGCACATTAACCATACAATAAAGAGAGAGACTCCCGGGAAAATTACTCATTGAGGTGTTTCTACAAAAGGAAAGCAACATATTAAGAAGCCACAAGGTGGTGTGGCAGTGAGCAAACCCCCCAATTCAAATTGACACGCAAGAACCAATGAGGTTTGATGTTATCAGCGGTGCCGCAATACTGTATTTAGCTCTGTTTACATACTTTATCAATGACTTAATTTGATTTGAGAGTGAAAACCACTTAAATTACGGTCTGTTTATAGCAAAATGTGATCATATGACTTTAGATAACTAGGAAAATATGCACAGACTACTTTTTATGGCATTTTGTGGGTGCCTAATTAAGCATTGAAGTGAGACACTGTCTGCTGCCGTTGTTTTAAATTCAGAAAACAGGACTGAATGAAATTATAATTTAATGATCTCCTCTTGTGTTCCACAAAAGTAAGAAAGTCTTGATAATAGAAAGAAAATATGTTGACAGAACTTTCATTTTTGGGTGAACTGAAGTAGATGAGGAAGAAACTTTGGGAGGAACCATGACGCAGCCCTTCTCCATCGGCTGACATCAGAGTTTGCGTTAACCAAGAGTTTTCCGTAATTTAAAGAATTTTGAGAACATTTATCTATAATTCAAAATGCTTTCCCTTAACTTGAACATCATAAATAAGGTCTATTAATATAATATACAGAAGTAGATTCCAACCATACAACAAATGATTCATGAACTGTTGCCATTGTGCCCTTGAGGAAGGCACTTAACGTCAGGATGCTCAAGGGGGACTGTCACTGTACTAAGTGTACATTCTTTAAGTCACTTTACATAAAACCATCCGCTAAATAATACATTAGTTGTCTGAGAGAACTAGATTTTTACATTTTCTGAACAAAATGTGAATGGCTGCTTGCTTATGCAAAGGTTACTGCCACAATTCTTGGGTGTTGTGGGTGGTTGACAGTGGGACGCCTTTGGTTACAAGGGTTCTTGGTGGTTCTTGGTGGCCAAAGTCAAAAGAGCCCACTCCCAAGTCTCTGTAATATTTTGGGGCTGAATTCATAAATGTTTTATAAGAATAACATTCTTCTTAAAGGTGTACTCAGTATAGGTTGACCAGACAGGTTGATAAAACCAGGATAGTCCCTAATTTACAAGCACTTTTCCCCTCTAATTAGTATTAAATACAGTTTGATTACTTTAAAAAAGCCTTTAAAGTTGACTTTGTGCTTATTCTCTCATGAGAAAACAGCAGAAATTATGAAAGAATAACTCATTCACACAATTTGATTTGTGAGTGCTCGTGACTTTCTTCATACGTTTCAAAATTCAAATATATTTCTTAAGGAGTAAAACTTTTTTTATGAGTACAAAATTACTGAGTGCACCTTAAACTACAATTTTCTTTTTATGTACTAACTTAAGTTCAGAACAATTTGTGTTCCCGAAAAAGACCTAGAAGTGCTCTAATCTTTTTTCGTAAACCTCCAAAGTTTGTTGCTAGACTTTTTTGCCTATTTTATCATCCACCAGGTAAAAATAGTCTGTATGATTGCGTAGAAAAGCAACTGCAGACCTCTTCTCAACAAGCAACTTTGAGGGATTATTTATGTTTGTCGCACAATGCGAGTTACAACAGATTCGATGAGGTTTCTAATACAGCTGCTGAGGGAGTAACAGTAAATTTGTCATAATTCATCGCTCTATTTTCTTCTTCATTTGGAAAGTTGGAGGAACATAATAGTGGCATTTTTCTTTTGATGTTGGAGCAAATGGGTAAGCAAAAATGATATTTACCATGGTCTCCCATTCACCGCTATAGAAGTTTACCCTGCAATTGCTTCCTTCCGCATTCCAAAACCCAGAAGTGTGAAAATGGTCCATCAATTTGGACATACAACTGATGAAAACCTCACTTTATTGTATATAATCTTCAGTATCCAGTTCTCACCTCAGAGTAGACGTAGAGTGGGAGAACCAGCACGGCCAGCAGAAGGTCGGCCACAGCCAGACTGACTATGAAGTAGTTGGTTGCAGTTTTCAGGGAACGTTCTGTCAGCACACTGAGACACACCAGCACATTACCCAGGATAATGATGAGGATGAGAGGCACGCCAAATATTAAGGCAAAGTAGTTGTACCCCTCTTGGTCCGTCGCTGGGTCTATACTGGGCGTCACATTGACCATGGTGCCCCAAAGTTCTGCTGCCAACCCAGTTTCAACATCTGTGGAGGACATAGAGACAACAATAGACACACTGTTGGTTTTTTGTAGAGATCAAATGGTCTCTTTGTGTGTGTGTGTGTGTGTGTGTGTGTGTGTGTGTGTGTGTGTGTGTGTGTGTGTGTGTGTGTGTGTGTGTGTGTGTGTGTGTGTGTACTACAGTATATGCTAAAAAATGGATTTGTGTTCCTGTCCATATGTTTCTAGGAAATTATGACAAGATGAGACAGTGTAAATATAAGCAAATGGCCTCATTTGAACGTCATTCGTATGCATAGCATTTGGAAATGCCGTCATATGTCTTCCCATTCGTTTGACAGTAAAGACACAGTTTGACAGTTTCTTCATTTGTTTTGACTCTCTCTCTCATTTCTTTCTTCTGTTTGTCTACAAAATGTTCTCATTTCAGGATACAGATGTGTTCATGTTTCCTGTATGATGTACTGAATATAAGTTTGATAAAGGCTTGTCAAAGTTCTTACCTTGAAAATGTCGACAACAGAGAGTTTTGTAGAATTCTATAGAGTATGTAGTGTTGTCTGACATCAGTTTGTGTGGTAGTCACATTCTGAAAATGTGTGGGATACAGTTGAGTCTCTCTGTCAAGGTACACGGTGGCCATGTTCGAAGAGTTATCACTTCATTCATACAATTTGATATAGCTGATGAAAGAGAAGAGAGGTGCTAATTGAATTTTCTATCTATGCTTTATATAGGCATTTTTAGAAATCCATGAATGTGATAATCAAATAAAAAAAAAGAGCAGATGCATTCTCAAGTGAGCTTCACTGGAGAAGTCTTCACATTTTGCTAGTGTTTTTGCCTTACGGTTGTGTGCCTTGGTTTTTACACTTGAGCAATGTGCAAATGTTGCGGTTGTTGTCGTGCATCACAGTAAACTTTACACGTCTAAGGTGGCACAAAAGCTGAATCAGAAGTGAAATATATACCATAAAAAAGGTAAGATTACACCGACTATTTAATGCTGAACAGAGGTCACATAGATGAAATTTAGGAATCACAATTGTGGGAAACGTAGTAGAAGACACAATCAAAAGTTGATTGTTATACTCTCTGAACTTAATATACAGAGAGTTACTACAAACACTGCAGCATTTTAGTGCTATCAAAAGGTTATTCTGTTTGTTTAAGAATCCCGACCAGCCCAACATTGGCTCAAACAGTGGATTGAGTTTAGGACGGGGCTAAGAAGGGAATATAACTTTTTTTAACATCATTCTAGTCTGCAACTTTTAATATTGATGCTTTTTTGTTTCATTCTGGAATTAGAAGTTGAAGTGTTGTAAAGCCATATAGTTTCTTTTTATATAGAATTATAGCATGTACTTATAATAAATCAGAGTATTTCCTTAAGAAATTTGTAATTTTGGGTCAATTTAAGTGAGTTTGAACTATTTTTTAGATATCGACTTTTGATAAAAAATGTATCTGTTATCTCAAGTTCTCATGTCATTATATTCCTTGCGAAACAAATTGAAGTATGGGATCAGAGGACGTTCAGCTTCTATGATAACGGACTGTTTGAAATTCACCCTTCTCGCAACAACAGGTGAAGGTTGCCATAGCAACCTCTAGTGTGTGTGTGTGTGTGTGTGTGTGTGTGTGTGTGTGTGTATCACAATAAAGAACGGAGATACTGAGCATGTACATAAATAAAAAACCCAATCAAGCCTGTTCCAGTTCACGTCACCTTTTGGCTACTAATGAAAATGCTCAATTAGAGAAGTCTCCTCTCTGGTCGATGCTATCGTTTTTTTTCCTCCCTAGAGGTTGTTCTCTTAGAGCTTCAGTAGTAAGAATAAAAAGCTATTCATTTTAGCTGTCAGCTGATATACTATGGGGTTCATAAGAGACTCATGAAAATGCTTCTATTTTGCATTTGAATAGAGGTTTTTCTTCCCCATTATGAGTTATATTACCAGCAACAATTTGAGTAATAATTTGAACTGAATTTATTTTTTTTTAATTATATTGAATTTCTTTGTATTTGGTATGTTCCACTTTTGCTGACCGCATGCACTCGAGCTGACATGGACTCCACAAATTTGTGAAATAAATGTTTCCATGTTATTCACCATGATTTGAGAATGTTCAAAAAATTATCTTGTGAGCTTCAATGGAAGCAAGAACATCTGACCTTTTGTACATAGGAGCTAACATGGTCAATGTTAATTTACTTATTTGACTATTCACCAAGAGAAAGTGCAGAATCTTAAAATATTTCCTATTCATTTATAATAAAAATAATAAAAAATAAATAAAACAATACTTCTAGGTTTAAATTGGATTTTTATATAAAAAAATATATTTTTGTTCTGGTTAGGGTCATTATTATAATTTTTTTTTTTACATTTGAAGCAGTTTTGCATACTTCTCTTGCTTCATGACTCACATTCTATGAAGCAAGAACTCTAAAAAGCTGTGTGTTCTGGGTTTTTAATCTCCCAAAGTAAAATGGTAAGCAAAGACACAAACACATCGTGTCTCTGGCAGTTGTCACTTTGGTAATCGTACCCTGAGTTCTGCTTGTAAATGTCATCCTGAGGCAGAACATCGCTGTGTAAAGATAGCAGCAGGCAAAAGACAAGGAAAAACCAACCAACACACCCTGGTGTAAGTTTATCAGACCAGAACGTTTCATACAAGGCACACAGATAAACAACCTTCTCCCTGCTGTCCCTAAACGTCTCTCTGCAAAACTCGTTAAAGCACAAATACCTTCCATGTCTTGTTGACTGAGGACATGGACAATAATCTCATTAGAAAGTTTGAAATGCCATTGTCACATAGACGTCTGCCCTAGAGCAGAACGACTTGGAAAGTTGCATCTCATTATGCTGCACCTTCAAGCATGAACTGTGTTTAATTTTGCAGATATGAGCTGATACGAGATGCCTTATTGAGCTTAGGTTTGTGCAGAAAGGTCATTTAATTACAGGTGGAATGATTTAAGAATTTATCCCTTTAGCGGAAGTGCCCATTTGGGGTTTCACATCCTTTGACATTCTCAAAGTGTGTGTGTGTGTGTGTGTGTGCATGTTTATACTACATTAGGAGGATGGTAAAACCTGAAATCACCTACCATTTGGGGCCCAGCCAGTGGTCCCCATGAGGGTAATGGCTTAGTAAACATACTAAACGATGTTTTTTTGAAAATGCAAAAGGTGGTTGGCTAGACTTCCAGCCTGGTCTCCAAGCTTTGACAGCATATATATATATATAAACCCATCTAAACCAGCTTGACAACAGCTTGGCCAAACTGGCAGGTCAGCTAAACTAGTTGGAGACCAGCTAGACCAGTTAAAGACCAGCTTGGCCGGGCTGGTAGACCATTTTATACCAGCAAATGACCTTGGGATGGTTTAAGCATGTTATTTACAGTAAGCAGGGTAGATTCTGGTTTATACTGGTGCCATCTATAATAATGTCCAAAAGTAGAACATCTAAACCAGCTTAGCACAAGCTTTGTCAGGCTGGCATACCTGCTAAACCAGCTGAAGACCAGCTAAACCAGCCGAAAGCTAGCCCTGACCAGGCTGGGAGACCAGCTAGACAAAATTACACTATCTAAGACCAGCAAACCATCTTAGGCTGCTTCAAGCTTGTAATTTAAGTGCTTGAGTTGATACTGGTTGGCCTTACCTCATAGAACATCCAAAGAAAAAAGATCTAAACCAGCTTTCCACCAGTTTGGCCAGGCTGACAGACAAGCTAGACTAGAGAAAGACCAGTTTGGCCAAGCTGGGAAACCAGCTAGACCAGCTTAAACTAGCTATGACTGGTAAACCATCTGAGGCTAGGTTAAGCTGGTCTACTCCAAGCTCATCCAGGTTTCCTCACCAACGATACAAGTCATCTTTAATTATAGACAGAGAATTTCAGAGCTTCTACATTCTTTTATAACATAACCAATGAAGAGTGATCAAGGTAATTACTGCCTTTCCTCTTTCTTTATTATAGTTATTTCCTCTCTGCTAATCAAAGCTAGTCAATTTTTTGGAGGTGTTCAAAAACTTCTGTCTTTGTGATAATTTTTTCAAAGAACAATAACTAAGTAATATGTTTGCATACTATAAATGTTAGCATAATACTTTCCTTATTAGTAAAGGTTAGGATGGTGACTTCTACTGGCTTCTTTTAAATAGCACCATAGTCTAAAGTGAATGCCAAGCATAAAGACGGTGTAGCACACTGAGGCATCTCAACATTTGAGCCATTTGTCCTTCTATGTCAAGGTTCTGGATAAAGCCTGACAGAAATTTTTTTTCGCTCTTAAATGGTTTGATTCATGAGAGGTGTTGAGAGATTGTAGATCAGGTGATGGCCTGTGGCATTTTCTTTGGGTGGCTGAATGTCTTTTTGAAGATTTATAGCCATGGGGCTCTACACAAAAATATTTTAGGGAGCAAGCAAAGATGAACGGAGAGACATTCACAGTGACAATTCACAAAATCTCCAGAGGGATGATCTGTGTGAAGGGAGTCGAACGTGTATTAGTGTGTTTTTATGTGTGTGCACACGTGAGGCAGGGTAAAAACAGAGGATCATGTCACAAGATAGCAGGCCTTAATGAGGCTTATAAAATGAATAGTTCCAGTCCTGATTGTTGATTGGTCATTATAGTGTTCCAGCCAAATATTATAATGAAATACATGATATAGTAACAGCTATGAGGTGAAACAGCTGTTCATAAAGCTATGGTGTATGTCAAACACTATGTATTCTTGCGGAAGGATGATTAATGTCATGATGTGTGTGTGTGTGTGCACGTATATGTACTGTATGTAGGATGGTATTGTGTGTGTGTGTGTGTGTGTGTGTGTGTGTGTGTGTGTGTGTGTGTGTGTGTGTGTGTGTGTGTGTGTGTGTGAGCGTGTATTTATCACTTTGTGGGGACCAAATGTCCCCATAAGGATAGTAAAACCTGAAATTTTTGACCTTGTGGGGACATTTTGTCGGTCCCCATGAGGAAAACAGCTTATAAATCATACTAAATTCTGTTTTTTGAAAATGTAAAAATGCAGAAAGTTTTCTGTGAGGGTTAGGTTTAGGGGTAGGGTTAGGTTTAGGGGATAGAATATAAAGTTTGTACAGTATAAAAACCATTATGTCTATGGAAAGTCCCCATAAAACATGGAAACACAACATGTGTGTGTGTGTGTGTGTGTGTGTGTGTGTGTGTGTGTGTGTGTGTGTGTGTGTGTGTGTGTGTGTGTGTGTGTGTGTGTGTGTGTGAGCGTGTATTTATCACTTTGTGGGTACCAAATGTCCCCATAAGGATAGTAAAACCCGAAATTGTTGACCTTGTGTGGACATTTTGTCGGTCCCCATGAGGAAAACAGCTTATAAATCATACTAAATTATGTTTTTTGAAAATTAAAATATGCAGAATGTTTTCTGTGAGGGTTAGGTTTAGGGGTAGGGTTAGGTTTAGGGGATAGAATATTAAGTTTGTACAGTATAAAAACCATTATGTCTATGGAAAGTCCCCATAAAACATGGAAACACAACATGAATATGAATACCATCTGCCATTAGGGCTTCAAGAAAATTGCCCTGCTGTGATATCTTGGCCATTGAATTTAATGTCTTAATACTTATAGATCAACTGCTGGCTTATCTAGAGCAGCTCACACAATCTCCTTCTCTCTCAAGTGGCCTTTTAGCATTCAACACACAATCGAGACTTGTAAGAGAACAGGGCCAATTCAGATTAAGTACTAATGTTATGGAGATAACTGGTATTTTGTGTTTTGCACAAGTAAAACAGGAACCCCCCTACCAATTAGGAACATTTTAGCAATGTTGGCAGCAACATAGTGAAATATTATTAGGGTTATGTATAAACTCAACCGTTAAGTGGACTTAGCACAGCCACTATTAGTGCGAGGTCACACTCTATCAGATGTTAGCACCCAATTAGAGGCTCTGAGATGGAAATGATGGGACAACCCAATATTAAAATGAGAAAATTATTTTGATGGCAGGATGAGATTAGATATAATATGGGCTGGAATTGGTCCAAAATATATAATCAGACACAGAGTGAGGGTAGTAGTGACTCCAGATTAGAGGAGTGTACGTGCTTTTGGTTTTAAAAACGTTTGTGTTTTCTGAGGGATTTAAGATGCATAATCTATGTTACATATTAGCCAACGGAAGAGGAAAGTGACTTAAATATAAAAAAATAAAAAAAAATGAATTAATTAATTTAATCTAAAAATGCAAAAAGATTTCAGTTAGGTTAAGGGTAGGATTTGGGGAAATATATTTGTTATCATTTTAATCCTATATAAGAAGCTGTGAAGCTACAGTCCATTAGTTTATTCTGTTGTAAACAATGACATTGATTGTTCAGCTGACAAAACAATAAGAATACGTTAGTATGTCAAGACACATTTAAAAAAAAAAAAAAAGGGTTGTAAAATTAGACTTGACCCACAACCTTGAGGGGCATTTCAGACAGAAAACGTACTTGTACTAAAAAATACATACGCAGTGCGAAAAATTGGAACAGAACGTGAGTATTTTAAAAGGTATTTTTACTTCACACGGCATCAAAAAACATGTTGCTATTGAGTGAGACACTGTAAAACATAGCATTCAAAGATGTCCATCTAGCACGCAGACATAGCACAACAATTAAATACAGCACTGTCTGACACAAAATTTGCTTGGTGTGAACGGCCCCTAAGACAATACAAGAACGGAGTGTACATTTATCCATCGCAGCCTTATTTTCATTTGTGTCATATTAAACATGGGCTCTACCTTGACTAAGGCCACATCCACAATAATCCATTTTCATTTGAAAACTCAGTTTTAGCTATCACCCTAGCTTACAAAGGTATGCAGAAACGGAGAGTGTTCTCAAATGGGTAGAGTAAATGATGGATGAGAGGAGTAAACAAAGCGTAAGGTGAAACTAAATGAATTGCTAATTCAGACGTATTAGTGTGGACATGGCCTAAGGTCCATAGGAGGGCTAGAATAGTGACCTGAATTCCTTCTTTTTCATTTTACCCATCTTGTCACTTTTCCTCTCCCTTTTGTACAATTTTCTTTTCTTCATCGAATCATCTATACGTTTTACTCTATGAGAGTGGCACTGCTATGTACTTGGTACCATTTGCATGAATAGCTCTTGAATGAGTGAGTTCTGCCCTATCACACTCAAACACACATGTGACTCCCTTCGCTAGATTAAAATCGAGTACCCCCTCTTCTACGTATCCCAGCGGCAGGACTTTACATCCCTGCCGGCTTTGTGTCAAACAGAGCCAAGTGGCTTATAAGTACAAGATATGACTGACCTTTTCCTGCTCGATCTCAACTACTCAATGGATTTAAGGGCCTGGCATCCAACAATGGGAGTTGCCCTTTTAACCAGAATCTGGATTCAGCTATATTTTAGAATATATTCCCAGATGCAGTTTAATCTTTCCCACTCAAGTCTGTGACAATTTGTAAACTGATGAACTGATTCACTCTCTGCCTAGATGTAGTAATAAAGTGCCATTGCGGTCTCACCTGGTCTTTTCTGCAGTGCTGAACTATGTTGTTCGACAGTCATAGTGTTCCAGGACCAATAGAAGATGTTGATCTTGGAATACATCCTACTTGGCAAAATCACAGCCACTGTCCAAATCCTTTGTTGGTTATAACAAATACCCCCCATTGGCCCCTATCTACCATGGCATCGTATTAATCTCCATCCCTGAATTGGCTACATAACTATACTCTCTCCTCTCCACCAATAGCTGGTGTGTGGTGGGCGTTCTGGCGCACTATGGCTGCCGTCGCATCATCCAGGTGGATGCTGCACACTGGTGGTGGTTGAGGAGATTCCCCCTATACTATGTAAAGCGCTTTGAGTGCCTAGAAAAGCGCTATATAAATGCAAGGAATTATTATTATTATTATGGTTGTTTGCTCTTTACCTCAGCCCTAGTCTCCCCACAATGACTGAAGTTTCATTTGTTCTTTTTCAAATTGGTGACCATTGTTTTACAAACTCAAAATCAGGCATGTGGTAATGATGCAATCAATTCTAAACTGCAGAGGCATTTGACAGTTATCGCCAATTAACTAAAATAGAATTATGATCTACTTCCTGAATTTCTCAAGAGATTTGTCAGTATTACAATGAACAATGGAAGGAGGGGAAAAGGTGGGCGTAGGGTGGACAATAAATAAAAAGTCCGCCCACTTGTTGTTCACAGTACCATAGCAACCAACCTGTGGATTTTAGTGCCAGATGGACATATGGCGCTTATTCGCCCATGTTTCTTTCCCATTGTGTGAGGAGAGTCATAATTGCTCAGAGTAGTGCCATGAAAAGACATGGAGGATATCATTAAAAGCCACAGGTCTGCTCAAACACAGGTCAGGGGGTCACTTCATTTAATGTTAACTGCTTATTCATGCACCTATGTTTTTTGAGTGGTACCAGTGGCAGTCCTGGCTCATTTAGTGTTCTAGAAGAAATAAGACATGACAATAAAGTCTCATGACAACTCGTAATAATTCAAACAAGATGACCAAATTGAAAGATATAGTATGACGTGTCTCATATGAAAAGGTACGACTTTTAGACCAACCAATCAATGAAAAGAATTTCAAATCAATACAATAAAGGCATTCAATTTTAGTTTGCCTACATCCAACACCTTATTTTAAGAAAATTTGGTTACTCCATATTTATGTTGGCTTAACAAATTTAACATACAGTCATTCTACCAACTTGGTTTAGTGTTATGCAAAATCCATAAACAAATACCAAAATTATCAAGAGTAACTCCTACAGCTTTAAAGCTACATCCACCAATATTGGCACAGGCCTTCAGACTCCCCAAAAATCCCCAAAATCCCCTAGACATGCATTGATGAATGCTCAAACAGTAAAAAAAAAATTGTATGTAAACAAACACACTATCACGATTCACTGTTGTCTGCCCTGTGTTTTACCTCTGTCATCTGTTCCGACAAATCTCAGTTGCCTCCGAGTCTGAGACTGTTAATCCACGCATCGTATCACATGGCTTGTTGAGCACATTACCATGGAGACCTAGCGTGTGTGGAGGCTTCACGCTATTCTCCGCGGCATCCATGCACAACTCACCACGTGCCCCACCGAGAGGGAGAACCACATTACGACCACAAGGAGGTTACCCCAACATGACTCTAGCCACCCTAGAAACCAGGCCAATTGGTTGCTTAGGAGACTTGGCTGGAGTCAATCAGCATGCCCTGGATTCAAACTTGCGACTCCAGGTGTGGTAGTCAGCATCTTTACTTGCTGAACTCCCCAACTCAGTTGAACCACAGAACCAAACAACAGAACCAAAAGGAACAATTGTAATTCATATTCCCTGATAGCACACATACATCACCCAGATGTCTATATGATGTGTGTGTGTTTACATCTGGAAGAGTATGTCTCGGATGTAAAAAGACTTCCAGCATGTCTTTGAGATGTCATGATATAGAATGATTGTAAATCTGATCTTTTTAAGATGTTTAGCAGATTTTAATTAGATTGTGATGCTTTCCAAATGAAAAGATCTAAAATATAATAGTGCGGTCTTTTCAATATAACGGCAGTTGATAGTGAGCTTAAAAAATACCATAATATTACTATAAAAACTTGCGTTGTTTTTAGCGCTGAATGAGCTCTCTCATAACGCTCATGAACTTGCAATGATGGGCAAAAATGTTGGTGTACTACTACTTTAATTATCATAGATACTTTTAACTTTTTTTTATCTGAGGGGGCACATAGAAATGGGCATGGTGCTTTCGGTAATCATAATACCCACAGTATGTAGGGTTCTCTGATATGAAAGTCTGTGCAGAAGTCTCTCCTATATATAGAGATATTAATAGACTTAATCACAGTTCTGCAGATGCTAAGCAGAGGCGTATAAGTCATCGTTTTTTGTGTATGGTGGCATGTTGTCAGAGTACTTCTTAATAAGATGCTTGTGCGTACAGAGCAACAGGTGCTAAATAGCTCTTGCTCCATTACTGCCACCTGTCTGGTCTTGCTGGCACCAGCTTGGTTCTGTTGGACTCACTCCATTGAACGTCCATCAATGAAGGAAACAACAGTCTAGATGTGGCTCTCTGACCAGCTGTGAGCACAGCAACAACAGCTTGACATCAGAGGGGGGCAGAGAGGAAATATTGAGCTGGTACTGGACTCATGGTCAGACACAGTGTGTGCGGGTATCATATGCGTGAATTAAATTAGTTGCTATGGTTTCCAAAACTCATGGTCATTTTAGAATGAGCTTTTTGTATGGTGTTTTGTGTAATTGTATCAGGGATGTGAATAATATATGTTGAGGTTTAATTTGAGGTTTTAATTTTAGTCCTTGCTTATTTATTGCTCTAATGATTCCCTGTTATCTATAGAACTTTTTTTATCAGAAAAAGGGAAAATGTCTGATTTAACTGCTTTAGCTTCAAGAAAACATTTCAAATGCACACCTGTTTTCAATGGCTTTTTGTTTTTACAATTGTTTCATTCTTGTTTCACTTGGTTATAATTTTTCTGTTTATCTTAATTTCTTGTGAGCAAATTTTCTTTGACCATTTTAATTTCTTTCTATCTCCTTATGTATGTATGTAAATGTATTTATGTAAATAGAGTAGGGTTCACTTTAAACTCAAATTACATTGTATTTGGACTACAAATGATATTAATATCATAATAATTTGAGAGAAAAAGTTCAGAATTTCTTAGCATTTGGTATGTCTCCCTTTTACTTTAATGACAACATAGACTTGAGCTGGCATTGACTCCACAAGTTTGCACAAAAACGTATGATCCTTTTATCCAGCATAATTTGAGAATTTTTCAAAGAGCATCTTGTGTGCCGCAATGGATGTAAGCAAATCAGAACTTTTGTACAAAACAGTTAGCAAGGTCAAAGTCACAAATGAGCTTACATTTGATTAGTGACCTAAAAAATGGTGCAGAATCTTAAATATTTCAGTAACTCTTTACAATAATGTTCCATATGTTAACATTAGTTAACAACATTAGTTAACATGAACAATGATGTATACTTTTATTAATTCATTTTTTAAATCTAAAGTTGTATTAGTTAATATTAGTTAATGCACTATGAAATAACATGAACGAATAATGAAAAATTATATTTTTATTTGATTTAACTAACATTAACAAATATGAATAAATTCTGTCAAAAAATATATGAATTGTTTGTTCATGATACCTAATGCATTTATTAATGTTAACAAATGGAACTCTATTGTGTTACCAAAATTTCATTCAGTTTACGCCGTCAAAATCCTAAAATGTTCTTTTTATTTCCAGGTTTAAATTAGATTTTGAATCCCAGATTTTCCCTGTGGTCTCAGACATTTGGACATCACTGCATATTCTCTGTCAATTATTTTGTATACACTGTTTTAAAATGTGACATATATATATATATATATTTTTTTATGATATCATGAACAAAACTGCAGCTTTGCACAGTCTAAGTGGATTTCAACATAATTTGCTTGTCATTTTAAAGAGTTTTTAATTGAGTGTTTAATTGCAATCAAATATATCATAACAGATATAAAAGAGGTAGAATTCAATCAAGCAGAAAAGCTTTCTACTGATACATCACAAGTCCTGTCTCAATTTTGTGAACTGTAGATAATTCTGTGCTCATCCATATTCATGGATTTGGTTTGTCATTTACATAATTTAAAAGGCAAATTTTTCTGCGCCCAAAATGAAAAGATGTCAAATCTGATATGAACTAGCAACCTTCTAATCTTTTTATGTTTACCTCATTTTGTTAATTTGTCTCAGATTAGATCATTAATATTATCCAACGATATACACATTTGAGTCTGATATACACATAAAAAGTCGAACACACTTACCTGTAGTTCAATTGCATTTATCGTAAAGTCAAAACTGGGTGAGAACTGTCAAAAGGAAAACATGAGAAATCCATTAAAGGAGCCTTTTCATCCGAAAGGTGTCAGCGCAGAGGTCAAAACCATGTCCAATTGTCTGAGCATTTACATCATTTTCCGTGAGAGAAGTGTCAAGCTTTTCTTCGGACTGGGGTCTTTTTCCACCTAATGATTTTCTCTGATGGTCTTGTATGTGTCAGAAAGTTTCCTCAGGAAGCTGATTTCAGGTTTTATATGTGCTCTCTCTCACTCACTCTCTGTCTCTCTCTCGCTCTCTCTCGCTCTCGCTCTCTCTATCTCTCTCTGATTTCATTAGCTGCTGTCTAAGGAGCTTGGGTTCAAGAGTGTACCTATTCTTTCTCCTCTTCTCTGTGTGTGCCACATGCTCTTCTCTCTCTATCTGTTGCTCTCTCTCTCTCTCCCCCCTTCTTTTTACCTTGTGACTCCTTTCTTGATGTATTTATATTATTCTTCGCTTGTATGTCACACAGGCTCTCTTTACACCTGTCTGTCTGTCTATGTCACTCTTTCTTCTCTTTTCACTTTCTCTCCCTCTATTTCCCTCCCCCTCTCTCTCTCTCTCTCTCCGTCCCTGTCTCTCCCACGTTTAATTGCTGTGGTACACCTATGACAGCTGTGATTGGTTGCCAGATGAATGACTTAAGCCCCCACTAGCTGATGTGTCTCAGAACAGCTGTTGAACAATCAATGACCTAGAACAGGCGTCAAGTTCTGACACACAAAACAGTGAGGCTCAATTTGAGCACAAGACAGGAGGTCCTAATGTGAGGCATGTCCTTTATGTCTCACTGATAAACATCCTCAGTTGTTTTCAGAGGGAAGAAACAGACTGCTCCTTTGACTCCAACGTTTAGTTGCATTACTTATCTGATAACAACCAATTAGGTTCTGTTTGTTTGGGTTGTGGCGGCTGGCCTTGTGGTGACCCTAGTTTGCCTCTTTTATTTATGTCTGGCTCGAGTTTAACCCGGACACACACACACAAGATGAGACAGTCACAATGTAAGTCAAAAAACTGCTTTTATTGAAACAATAAAAGCAGGCAAAAGTACAAACGGGCAAATCCAGTGAAGAGTTGTCGAGGGAAGCGTAGGGTCAAAAGCCAGGGAATCAAAGAGAGTAAAGGGGGCAAATCCGGGAGAGTAGTCGAGGGGAGCGAGGGTCAAAGCCGGGGTAAACAGGATCGAGAGGCGGGTAAACTAACAAAGGGAGTAGACAGGGGTACTAGGTGAACGAGGAGCTGGCAAGCTAAGGGGGTAATCAAGAGGAGTTCAAGGGGGGATCAAAACTAGACGAGACTAGCGGGGCAAAGACACGGAAACTAAATACAATAACCAACACCCGTGAAACGGATGTGCTGTGGTATTTATAGGGGAAGGTGCAGGTGTAAACAATGAAAGGTGATGAGACGAGTGCAGGTGAAACGAATAAAGGGGTGATTGAGACGAGTGCAGGTGGTCATAATGTTCTGGCCATTGGGAGCGGGCATGTGAGCCCGAGGAGGGAGACCTGCTACGAGCATGAGAGCTCATAGGAGCAAAACGAGCATGGAAGCTCGAGGGAGCAAAACGAGCGTGCGAGCTCGAGGGGGCGGAGCGAGGGAGCGGGGTTCGTGACAGTACTCCCCCCTCTAAAACGGACGGCTCCTGACGGCCGTGCTCGGTTGCGAGGAAGTGGTGCTGGACGACCCCAACAAACAAAAAACCCTGAACAGACAACCCACAAAACACACAAACAAAATTGAGGGCAGTCCAAGGGGCACAGAGGGAAATAAGACAGTCCATGGGGTCAATGGGCAGTTTCAAGGCAAGGTCAGGGGGAACATAGCGGACAGGCGGGTGGTCGGGAGATCTAGGGGGCAGCCATAGGGCAGAGGCTGGGTCAGGGGGTCTGGAAGGCGACTGGAGGACAGGGACTGGGTCCGGGGTCTGGAAGGTGACCACCGGACAGGAACAGGGTCAGGAGGCCAGGGAAGAGGCCACAGGACAGGGAGAGTGTCAGGGGGCCACCGGACAGGGTCAGGGGCCAGGGAAGAGCCGTGAAAGGCGGTGCCGTCAGAGGCGGCACTGTAGGCGGCTCTGGAGGTGGGGTTCTGGAAGGCTCTGGAGGTGGAGCCGAAGGAGGCTTTAGGGGCGAAGGCCTGAAAGGCTCTGGAGGTGGAGCCAATGACGGTGGCGCCGTGGGAGGCTCTAGAGGCGGAGGCCTGGAAGGCTCTGGAGGTGGAGCCGAAGGAGGCTTTAGGGGGGAAGGCCTGGAAGGCTCAGGAGGTGGAGCCAATGGAGGTGGCGCCGTGGGAGGTCCCCGAGGCGACGACCTGGCAGGCTCTGTAGTCTCGGGGGAAACTAAATACAATAACCAACACCCATGAAATGGATGTGCTGTGGTATTTATAGGGGAAGGTGCAGGTGTAAACAATGAAAGGTGATGAGACGAGTGCAGGTGAAACGAATAAAGGGGTGATTGAGATGAGTGCAGGTGGTCATAATGTTCTGGCCATTGGGAGCGGGCATGTGAGCCCGAGGAGGGAGACCTGCTACGAGCATGAGAGCTCGTAGGAGCAAAACGAGCGTGGAAGCTCGAGGGCGCAAAACGAGCGCGCGAGCTCGAGGGGGCGGAACGAGCATGGAAGCTCGAGGGGGCGGAGCGAGGGAGCGGGGTTCGTGACAGAGCTTTTAGAACAGTAAATGTTCCTGGACTTGAAGTATAACCAGTAATGCAAACAAAATTGGGCTTATTTAGCCTTGAGTGGATTTTTTAAGGATGAAAATGTGTGTGTGTACATGGGTGGTGTAAGTGTGTATCTGATACACATGGTTTTGAGAAACCAAATGAGTGGGTTGAACAGAGTGCCTCCCAGCAAATTAATTTGTCAAGGTAATACCTGCCCAGACTCAACCCACAACCTTGAAAGTAGAGTTTGTGTCCAATCTGACTCCACTCCCTTGTTCTGGTCTATTAAACTGACAGCGATGAAATCACTAGAGATTGGAAAGTGGCTGTACAATTGTTTGCTAGTAAATCAGTTAAATCATGGTCACTTTATGAATCCTACAGTAGTACTCTAGAACAACCATTGTTAATTGTATCAAAACCATGGTTTCTTCCAAAAAACACAGTTACTACAGTTTGGTTACTACAGTCATGGTTGCTACATTGTTACAATTGTAAAAGCATGGTTTCCACCTTAAAACCGTGGTAAATACAGTCTTGATTACTACAATATAACTATATGAAAACCATGTGTGGCAGGTTATTTGCTCTCTTATAAAGGATGAAGAGGGAACTGGGTGAACAATCACAAAGACTTTAACACACCAAACACAACATAAAACTGCTTTTGAAAATCACTGGCACACACACACACACACAGCTTCAGGTGTCACTCACACTGTTGGCCATCCAGCCCAATGCAGAATACACCCTTTCGCTAGCTGCCTCCATCTCTCGCTCTCTTTCTCTAACTGGCATCTCTGGCTCCTCTTAATCCCCCTCCCGGCAGATTGGGGTAACTCAGCACCAGGCATCCATCCTTAAGGCCCGGCCATGCTCTCCTCGGCACAACATGGTTCATTTTCAAAAGGTTATCATGTCTTTCTACAGTTCTTGTGCTAAGAAAAAATATTTCCTATCTCACACAATCATTTGCTAATATATACTTGTTTTTCTCACTTGAAGCTTATGATATTATTTGTAATTTATTTTAACAAAATAATATCACTAGAAAGTTTTTTTTGGATTTTATGAGGATCGATATTCTCGATACAACATCAGTATCGAAAGTATGAAACTTTAGTATTGAGTATCAATACGCCTATACCTACTCTACACTTTTAGCCAGCAAATACAAATAAGAAAATGTTTTCTTATTGATTGATTCTTATTGATTGCTGAACACTTTGGAAGTCTATCAGACAGAGGATCCTCCCAAAAAAGGACATTTGCTTTCGCCCATAGGTCTCAAGCTAAGGTCATAACATTTGGGGATGACTAGGCTTTGGTGCAACTCTGGTTATGATCACACACTACTGACAAAGTGATTGATGAATGTTATCATGAAACAGAGACCCTCCCCTCCCAAACCGAACACAAGTCATCACAGGAAACACATTTAAGTGACCAGGTGTAAACAGCCATGTGACTCACCTGACAACATCGTAATACCAGGTGGAAATGGGGCCACAGAGTGACCACAGAATTCTACAACCAAAGTGACTACCAGAAATTTATAAAAGTCACAAATGTTATTTTGAGAGTAAGTTTGGTTCATAGATATATGTACTATGAATGGAACTGCAGTCGATAACTAGTGTTTGCAACACTGAATGTTCCTTTTCCCTGAAATCGACCCAATTCTACCAAAGTACTGAGCAGGATCCCCCATTAGACATTTTTGCATCAATTAAAATATGTTTACCTTTCCTTTTTGTGCTACAGATATGTTCCACAAGCAACCTCTGAAACATGAGCTCTGGTTCCATGGAAACCAGGAACTAATTGCATTCACATAAATAATGGCAAGTGTGATTAGGAGGTTGCCATTTCACTCTAAAACTATATTTTACTCCTACATTACTCCACTGATGGTTAGGAAAATGTTTGGGTTTGGGTTTGGAGGTAGAGGTAAAATAAATATGCATTCCTGTTGACTGTATTACATCATTTACAATTAAAAGTACAACTCACTTTTGGAACCACTCTATGGACATTTCACCCAGAAACTGGCGCTCACATGTTGACATACGTACAACAACACTTCCAGCTTTGACCACTGGAGGCAATGATTCAAATTTCGGTAGGCACAGATCAATTCACCAAATGCAATTCGCAAAATTCACAGTATGATCAGTTTGTCTCACCATTTTACATATGACATGAGGTTGTGAACAACTGTTATCTTTCATACATTTATAGTATTATTATTCAAACACTTTACAGCAGTGGCGGCTGCTGGTCTTTCAAAGAGGGGAAGCTAATTTTCGGCCTACATTATAAACTTATTTACCCTATTTTTTGCACTAAATCAATCTTAGGTGTTGATCTGCCCTGCTGTTTAATTCTAATTTTTTCCTCGTAAGGAAGACTTTCAAATGGCTTCGCCAAAATCAGGTCGACAATATTAGTACCGTCTGCCATCGTGCGCAGTTTCACCCGTACGACGCTAGCCTAGTCTACTGTATGAATGAATGAATGAACGAACAAACGAACGAACGAACGAACGAACGCTCTAAAACAAAATATATTAAACTTGGTAAAACTGAAACAAGAAATGTGGTGTATAATTGTGTGAAATGTATTATGCAAATTGACTAGCAATTTCGCCAAACAAATATAAAGAAATAGGTTGCAGCAGTTTGTCTTTCGACTACACTTGAGAAATCCATGATGGGACTGAGCTAAAATAGCTTCAGTGACTTCTTATAGTACAGATTCGCTGTCAATCAAAAGGAGATGCAGTCTTTCGACAGATCCTCCAATCATCACGCTGAAGCCCGGAGTCCGGGCCAGCCCACTCCTCATTCACCCCCAGAGACGCTGAGCGTCCGTGGGCGGGACATAATCGCAGCATTTATCCAATGATCATCTATTTTCGAGCACTGAAAAAACTGTTCAGAGCAGCCCCATTGAAGTCAATGGACGCTTCGGCTTCAACAGGGAAATGCACTGACGCTACGGGAATGTATGAGAAGTAAATCGAGTCAGCCGACCTGCTATATGTAATGTGGCTGATTCTGAACGAACTCGTCTTCGAGATGAACATGTTCTAACGCATTTTTAGTCAATAAATTGTTTACACAATAGTACATATTTGACCATTATTTTTTTGACATTATAGGGGAAGCTGAGCTTCCCTTGCAGTCTTAAAGAAATCCCCACTGCTTTACAGTAAGAACATCTGGGCATTGTGTGATCAGAGAGTGAGACAAAGGTCTTGTTTAATGTTTGAGCAGACATTAAACAGAACAGACAACTTTGGTTGTGTGAAAATACAGACACAGAATAAAGTCCACTCCTATCTGCAGTAAGGACAGGACGACCTAAAAGTCAAACCTGTTAGTAAATACAGTGTTAAATCTCATACGCTAACAGATTTGTCCTTTCTGGGTTGTTTCTGCTGACATGTTCACAGGATGATTTAATTATCATTTAAATACGGTTAGCTGAAACACCCTGTCTGGCATTGCAGTAAATATCAGTTCTGTCATTCTCAATTGATATGACCATATACAGTATTTGCATGTGTGGTACCTGGCATGCAGTATACCTTATTTCAAGACTGACTACGCCACCCCCGATGACAGGCAGGAGGAACCTCAATATCTTCTCGTGAATGTAGAGTGGCTAATAATATGTTTATCCCCGCAAAGGGACAGTCAACAAGAGGCAGATATGTAAATGTATTCCAAATTTATTATATATTTTAGTGCAAGAAGACATAGAAAAGTTATTAAAATGAGTCGTAAAAATACTGGGCTAAATGACTGGTGGATTTTCCTCAATCTAGGAAGGTCGGATCGGCCAATGCAAAACCCCTGCTCAGGAGGCCCCTGGGGAGACAGGAGACAGCAACACAGCACCAGTCGACGCATGCAACACAGCAAGCTCCACACACTTAAGATCTTTAGATACCACTACAAAATATCACACCGTGTTGTAGTTATAAGTACACACCAATACAGTGTCTCTCCCAGTGTGGTCCCCTGAAGAGAAGGGGCAAAGCATCAGTATGGATCCGGCCTTGTACACGGATAACCTACGCAGAAAACATAGTTAGGGAGGAGAACCACCAGCATAAATGGCAACACTTGGTCAAGAAAAAAAGAAAATAAAAATGCTACTATGAATGTGGCACATGAGTGACAAAATAAACCAAACAACCACAAAAATCAAACAACAGGAAACAATAAAGAAATGCTTATAAATCACATGAAAACAGTGGCTGGCCTGGTCCCTTTTCAAGAGAAACCAAGCATGTTAGTTACCAACCTCATAAAACAGCATAGCATAGTCAACTCAAACATAACTAAAAATATAGGCCTACTTTTCAGTATGCTCAACTGTCCCACAGTGCATTAACACATGCAGAGAAAAGGTGAACGTTCCGTTGCTACAGACAAGAGAAATTCGTTAAAACTTGTTTCAATGCAAGTATAAAACATTAAATGGAAAATGTACATATTGAGGCATTTACCAGTGCAGCCCAGCAGCTCGAGTCTCACTGGGGGTGATCGCATAAAGGTTAAACCCCCAGACAAAAGCCTGTGTCCTCCGTGAATAGTAAGCACCCGCTTCTAAAATTACCCTTAATAAAATGAAATAAATAAGTATTAAAATCCAAATGGCAGAGATTAAACATGTTCTAAAATGACCAGTAATACCTGCATAAAAAGAGGGAGCCCAACTCACACAACAGTGTCTAGCATCAACACAAAAGAAATCTGCATACATTTATCACTTCCTAATTAGTCATGTGACCTTACAACAGATCGTGTGATCCCGGGTGTTAACTGAATGTGCTGCAGCTGTGTTGCATGCCTGCCTGAGTAGATCCCCACACTCACTCCTCCCAAAAGATGTCGTCGCCCCCGACGATCAAACATCAACCCCAAGGAATGCAGCAGCCCCTACCATCCCCAAATTGACACTGGATACTGTGGACCTTGGCAAATTATGAGGATTCTGGTGTTTCCCAGCTGTTGCCCGTCTGGTGCGTCGAAAACCTGGCGACCTGCCTTGAAGTTGGGAGTTCTCCACCTCGTCATCATCTTCACCATCACCCTCGTCCCAACCCTCATCCTCTCCTACCGGTACTTCTGACACTTCATTTGGAGCCGTTCGTGGCAGATCTGTAGTGACAACAACGATTGGAATAGGTCTTACTTCTTCTATCCAGGTAAGGATAACCTCATCACTGCAATTCAAATTTCTTTCTGGGCAAGTAGATTGTATGCATGGCTGAGGGACCTTTGGTACTGATGGTATAGTCTCTAACTGTGATGCTCTAATCTCTGTTCTGTGGACTTGCCGGGCATTACCAGTTCCATCAACCATTGTTACGGTGTAAGGCCCACCAGGGTCAGTCGGTGCCCTGACAACTTTGTACAGTACTGGTGACCAGACATCCTGGATCTTACGGCGACCTTGGCAACGGTGATCTTTTAAGTAGACCATTTGACCCTCTGTAAAACCCTTATCACACACCTGTTGGTTATGGTTTCGCTGCCGGTAATCTGATGCCTCCTCCATGTTCTTACGGGCCAGTTCACGAGTTACCTGAAGTCGTTCCTGATGCTGTAAGACCCATTCATCCCAAGAGCTCGTTTCCTCTGTGTCAGTAGCCCCCAAGAGGAAATCCACAGGGAGTTGAGGTGTCACGCCAAACATCAATGAGTAAGGGGAATGACCAGTGGAGCGGTGGGTAGAAGTGTTATATGCCCACACCAACTGGGAGATGTACTTTGGCCACACCCTTTTTTTTCTATAGTGAGTGATCGGAGGAGGTCATGAAGGGTCCTGTTAAATCTTTCGCATTGGCCATTCCCTTGGGGATGGTATGCTGTTGTTCTAGACTTTTCAATTCCATATAGCTGACACAACTGTGCAATTAGTGCACTCTCGAAGTTTCTCCCTTGATCGGAATGTATCCGTTTAGGCACTCCGAAGCGATAAAACCAACAGTCAACTAGGACCTTCGCCACTGTACTGGCACTCTGACCTTTGATTGGGATTGCCTGTGTGTACTTTGAGAAAACATCTGTCATGACCAAGACATTTTCCCTTCCGTCTGTTGCAGACTCAAGCAGGGTGAAGTCTATAGCAAGTACTTCCAATGGTTGACTGGCCAGCAGAACCCCCTGGTAAGTCTTTACTCTTGGCTGAACAGCTTTAGCCAGCACACAGCGTTGGCAGTCCTGGCAGTACTTCTCAATTTCCGCTCCCATCCCTGGCCAGTAACCCCGTTTCCTCACCAGGTCAATAGTCCGCCATACTCCTTGATGTCCATGTTGGTCATGGAGGCCCCGGAGAAGCTCCTGGTGGAGACACTGGGGAAGGAGTAGCTGCATGTATGGCTCCCCATGAGGGGCAGTTGTCTTCTGGTACAGCAGGCCGTCCTTCTCCAGGATATGATCCCACTGCCGGAGGAGATGCTGTACATCCTTGGTGAGTTCGCCCCGCTGCTCCTTGCTGGGAGATCTTCCTAGTCTCCAAAAACACAGAAAGTCTTTCAAAACAGGGTCCGCCCCCTGCAACGTTGCCAGATCAGTATTGGATCGACTTAGAAAGACTCCAATTTGATGAGACATAGCTTCCTCAGTTCTGTCGGGAATGAGCGGCTGGAAAGATTCATCTCTCAGCTGGTCAGTCTCCAAAACTGTGGTCTCTGCTTGAGTGCTGTATTGACGAGAGAGAGTCAGCATTAGCATTATTTTTACCTGGTCAGTAATGCACGGTGAAGTCGAAGGCTGCCAACTGAGCAACCCATCTTTGTTCAGTAGCCCCCTGCTTCAGGGTCTGAAAATGACTCAAAGGGTTATTGTCAGTATAGACCACACATTTGCTGCCCAGTAAATACTCTCTGAATTTTTCTGAGACTGCCCATTTTAATGCTAAGAACTCCAGCTTCATGGAGCTGTAATTCTCCATGTTACGCTCTGAACCAAGCAATGAGCGACTAGCATATGACACGGGTCTCAATTTCCCATCCTTCTCCTGGGACAGGACTGCACCTAGACCTTGGTGACTAGCATCTATCTCCAAGACAAAAGGCTTGGTGAAATCGGCAAATGCTAAAATGGGAACACTTGTAAACATCCTCTTCAACTCAGTGAAACTTCTCTCACATCTTTCAGTCCACATACTGGGTAGGACTGCAGCTGGCCTGGTCCTACTCATCTTTGCAGCTTTAATCACGTCCGCCACTAGTTGGTGAAGTGGAGCCGCTAACTGGGCAAACCCCTTGACGAAGCAACGATAATAGCTGCAAAATCCTAGAAATGATCGGACTTCAGTCACATCACAGGGCCTCCTCCAGTTACTCACAGCAGATATCTTTTCTGGGTCAGTGGCCACACCTTCTTTGGACACACGATGTCCCAAGTACTGCACCTCCCTCCTGAAAAAGTGGCACTTACTCAGCTTTGCCTTGAGCCCTTTCTGTTGGAGTCGACTAAGGACCATCTCCAGTCTCTGCAAGTGCTGGACCACAGAAGAAGAAAAATTATGATATCATCCAAATATAAAAGAACTGAGTGAAAGCTCTGGTCACCAAATATACGCTCCTTGAGCCTCTGAAAAGTTCCGGGAGCATTACATAGTCCAAATGGCATCCTTTCAAATTCAAAAAGGCCAAAGGGGGTACAGAATGCAGTTTTTGGCTTGTCTCTCTCAGCGACAGCAACTTGATTATAGCCACTAGCCACGTCCAGGGTTGAGAACCACTGGGCACCTGACAAGGCGTCCAAAGACTCCTCAATACGAGGTAATGGGTAGGCATCCTTTCTTGTCTTGGCGTTAAGTTGGCGGTAATCAACACACATCCGAAGCTCTCCAGTTTTCTTTTGCACCAGGACAATGGGTGATGCGTAAGGGCTGCTACTTTCCCTAATCACTTTACTATCCATAAGCTGTTTAATATGGTCTTTCACAGCCTGCCACTGTGTAGGGGGTAGTCGCCTATATCTTTGTCTGACGGGTGCATCATCTAAAAGAGGTATCTCATGTACAATTTCATCAGTGCAACCCAGATCTCCATCATATTTAGCAAAGACATCACTATACTTCTCTAACAGCTGTTTTACTTGACTCTCCTCTTCAAGTGAAAGCTCTGACCAGTGTAAAGCTGCAAGGGCTTCTGAGATGGAGGCAGGTGGCTCACCAGAAGTATGTATATTAACTAGGGCAACCTCTCCATTCTCCCCCTCAAACCTCAGCTGCTCTGCTGGAATGTCAACTACTGAGTGTAACATCCCCAACACCTGCTTTGAGTGGACTGTAGCACCAGTGGCTCCTACATTAACTACAGGAACAAATGTCACACCATTAGTAACACTGAGTAACGACGCGGACAACAACGAACCTGGGGCGAGATCTGAGCCTCCAGGTTCCAACAACATTGTGGCAGGTGGCGTATGTGGAACTTTTGGGCAGGTGACCTTAATAAACTTAAGTGACCCCGCTGGTATAAACTCCCCACCCCTTTCTAGAACCCGCACCCGACCCTCATGAGTTAAATGGCACACATCTTGGTGACGACAGTAGCGGAGAGCAGACTCCCAACAGGCCTCTGCCTGAACAGCACATAGAGAAGCAAATAAATCTTCACCCTGTTGTGCAAATAACTCCCTATAACACTGAGCAATGACATTCATTCCTAACAGCCCAGGAATAGAATGTTGTTGTAATGTACGAGGGGCATCTTTCACCACCAAAACCCCCCCGTCCTGGAAGGGTTCTACCCAGTACCTGGATATCCAACTCTAAATATCCAACATAGGGGATGTCTAAGCCATTTGCAGCTTTTAAAGCCAACCACCCACATGACTTGAGCTTAGGTGCACCCCAATGTTGAAAGACTTCCTTAAAAAGCGACTCTGTAATGGTCGTCATCATAGAACCAGTGTCCAGTAAACACTTTACTTCAACACCCCCCATCTTTACCTCCACTACAGGACATTTACCTACAATTTACCTATATCAGTTCTGTCATTCTCAATTGATATGACCATATACAGTATTTGCATGTGTGGTACCTGGCATGCAGTATACCTTATTTCAAGACTGACTACGCCACCCCCTGATGATAGGCAGGAGGAACCTCAATATCTTCTCGTGAATGTAGAGTGGCTAATAATATGTTTATCCCCGCAAAGGGACAGTCAACAAGAGGCAGATATGTAAATGTATTCCAAATTTATTATATATTTTAGTGCAAGAAGACATAGAAAAGTTATTAAAATGAGTCGTAAAAATACTGGGCTAAATGACTGGTGGATTTTCCTCAATCTAGGAAGGTCGGATCGGCCAATGCAAAACCCCTGCTCAGGAGGCCCCTGGGGAGACAGAAACAGGAGACAGCAACCCAGCACCAGTCGACACATGCAACACAGCAAGCTCTACACACTTAAGATCTTTAGATACCACTACAAAATATCACACTGTGTTGTAGTTATAAGTACACACCAATACAGTGTCTCTCCCAGTGTGGTCCCCTGAAGAGAAGGGGCAAAGCATCAGTATGGATCCGGCCTTGTACACGGATAACCTACGCAGAAAACATAGTTAGGGAGGAGAACCACCAGCATAAATGGCAACACTTGGTCAAGAAAAAAAGAAAATAAAAATGCTACTATGAATGTGGCACATGAGTGACAAAATAAACCAAACAACCACAAAAATCAAACAACAGGAAACAATAAAGAAATGCTTATAAATCACATGAAAACAGTGGCTGGCCTGGTCCCTTTTCAAGAGAAACCAAGCATGTTAGTTACCAACCTCATAAAACAGCATAGCATAGTCAGCTCAAACATAACTAAAAATATAGGCCTACTTTTCAGTATACTCAACTGTCCCACAGCGCATTAACACATGCAGAGAAAAGGTGAACGTTCCGTTGCTACTGACAAGAGAAATTCGTTAAAACTTGTTTCAATGCAAGTATAAAACATTAAATGGAAAATGTACATATTGAGGCATTTACCAGTGCAGCCCAGCAGCTCGAGTCACACTGGGGGTGATCGCATAAAGGTTAAACCCCCAGACAAAAGCCTGTGTCCTCCGTGAATAGTAAGCACCCGCTTCTAAAATTACCCTTAATAAAATGAAATAAATAAGTATTAAAATCCAAATGGCAGAGATTAAACATGTTCTAAAATGACCAGTAATACCTGCATAAAAAGAGGGAGCCCAACTCACACAACAGTGTCTAGCATCAACACAAAAGAAATCTGCCTTGCAGGCAGAAACATTTATCACTTCCTAATTAGTCATGTGACCTTACAACAGATCGTGTGATCCCGGGTGTTAATTGAATGTGCTGCAGCTGTGTTGCATGCCTGCCTGAGTAGATCCCCACACATGCAAAACTCTTTAGCAGAAGATGCAGTATATGTGCCTAGGTTCGTTCTTTAAACAGCTTCCCAAGTTCAGTTAAGCCATTGTAATAAACAACTTGTGCAAATTTTGCAACTTTAATTACCCATTAATTACAATGATTAGATAATCAGTCCTCCCGAAACATGGTTTACATATGCTAGGGATAGGGAGCCCATGCTCTCAGGATTAATTGGTGATGGGGATTAATTTCAAAACATATTCCCATTTGTGTTACTCCATGATTTCATGAAGTACAGAGGTGTCTGATGTGCTATGTTTTATCTTTGTCATAACATGCACAGCTTCTTCAAAGAAATGAAAAAGTTCTGAAATTTTCATTTTTGTTTGTTTGTTTCTTTCTTCCTTTCTTTCTTTCTTACATTTTCTTTAATTTTGTCATTTATTCATTTTTTTGTTCTTTTTTTTCTTGCTTGCTTTCTCTCTTGCTAATGTTCTCCTGCCTGTCTTTCATTCTGGCAGATTTTACTTTCGCTACTTTTGTCTTATCTCTCTGTCTTGACCTCTTTTTCCCTCTCTTTCTTTCGAAAAAAATAATTGAGTTTTCTCCCAGTACGTCAAACGTAGCTGAGGTTTTGACGCTGTTGCCATTTCAGTATGTGTGAAGAAGACCGAGTGTGAGTCTATGTATCATAATGTATTTTTGTGTGGTTTGTGAGGACATTTCTTGTGTCCCAATAATTAAAATCGCTTAAAAAACATACTAAATAATGTTTTATTGAAAATGTAGGTTTAGGGGTAGGGGTAGGATTGGGGGATATAATCTATAGTTTGTACAATATAAAAATCATTATGTCTATGGAGAGTCCTCATAATGATAGCTGTGTGTGTTTGTGTGTCTGCCTGACTCTCCTTCACCCACACAGATGTGCTAGCGCAGTGAGAGGAAGAGAGAGATCTGGAAGGAAGCTCTGGTTTTATAGCAGTGTAAAAGACAAGAATGGATCATTCAGTCAGATATTGCAAACAATATATCCACACTCATTGTTTTTTTGCCTTGTTTGTCATATTTTGTGCTCCGCTGTTATTATTTCGGCAATGACATGTGGAGTTGTGTTGGTCTCGTCAAGCTACATTATGCACACTAAGAGGAAAAAAAAAACAAAGAGGGGGAAGGAAAAATACCAACAATAATACCAACAATACTGTAAAATATAATAACTGGTAAATAAATAAACAACATCTTTTCATATTTAGTTCCTTAAATAGCCTTAGAGGCCTTAGCCTCATCCAAATTGAGAAAGTCAGCCAGGGAACCAATCTAAGGTAAAGAAATTATTTTCAGCCTAATCTTGTGAAAATTATGTGACTGTGGTGAGATTTGTACAAAATCACATGACGTGGTTCATTACACGTATGACGGCAGTGTCAAGGTGAAATGTCCACTGTAAAAACAGATAATAGCCAGAATAATGTCAGAAACAAAAACAGCTTTTCAGCAGTCACTTTAGCTGGCGAACACAAAAACAGCTTGTCAGCTGGGCTCTCTCTTCCTATCTACTGCCATCCCTTCTTCTTAAATGCCCCTGTCACTCCTCACTGAAACACAAGACAGGTGTTAAGCACAAGTGGAAATCATTCACCACTCATCTCCCTCTGCCTCATACTCCACAGATGTCGCTCGGCCACGGCCACATCACCACATACCCCCATCACCCAAATCAGGCCGGAGAACCATCCGGCCTGTCACTTACCCCCCCCCAGCTACTGGAGCGGGGTGTGGGCCGAACAGAGGGCGAAAGCACGGCCCAACAGATGGAGGGTGAGGACCGCCCACTTGATGGCCAAAAACTCCTTCTCAATCGTGCTGTCCCTAGTCTCCCTCAGTGAGAGTTTGCAACTAATGTACAGCATGGGATGCTCCTCCCCCTCCTCCACCATCTGGGACAGTACTGCTCCCACCCCCCCTGTCCGATGCATCTGTCTGCATCACAAAAGAGAGAGAGAAATCAGGGGAATGCAAAAGTGGTCTGCCACAGAGTGTAAACTTCACTTGCAGCAAAGCCTGTTGGCATGGCTCCGTCCACCGGACCGTCTGGTACTTCCATTTTAGTGAGATCAGTCAGCGGGCTGATGACATCCAAGTAATTAGGCACAAACCTACGATAACAGCCAGCCAGGCCAAGGAACTGTATCATCCTCTTTTTGGTCTTCAGCCTCGGACAAGCCGCAATGGCTGCTGTCTTATCAATTTGGGGACGCACTTGTCCGTGATCTAAGTGAAAGCCCAGATACCGTACTTCCACCCACCTAATTGCATATTTTTCAGGTTTTCCGTGTGTCCTGCTCGTCTCAATGATCAGAAGTGATTATATTTTTTTATATTTATCATTTGAATCATCCTTCAAATATATCCTTTGTTTTTCTTGACAGACCTTATGCTCTAAATTAAAGAAAAAAGTTGTTGGGCCATCAATATCCTTAATACGAGTAAAACGGGCCCTAACAAGAACACCTTTAACCTTTTCTTAATAGAGTTTTTAATTGTAACTTCCTATCAGCAATAACACTTATTAGGGGCAGTGGTGGCTCAGTGGTTGAGGGTCAGGGTTACTGACCAGAAGGTCGGGGGTTCAAGCCCCAGCACCACCAAGATGCCACTGTTGGGCCCTTGAGCAAGGCACTTAACTCCAGGTTGCTCCGGGGGGATTGTCCCTGTAATAAGTGAGTCGCAGTTAGTCGCTTTGGATAAAAGCGTCTGCCAAAGGCATAAATGTAAATGTTATTAAATCAGGCTTACTTCTCAGCATGTTATACTCAATTTCAGAAATCTCTTTTTCCAGATTTTGAATAATATTTTCCATTCTTTTTGAGGTATTATATGTATATTGCTGACAAAAAACCTTAATTTGTGTTTTTCCAATTTCCCACCACTCTATAACATCTCTAAACTCACTCTTATGAGTTTGCCATGTATTCCAAAACAAATTAAAATTTGCACAAAAAAAAACATATTTTAGAAGTTTCTTATTAAAATGCCAATAAGACCCTCTTTTATGCTGCTTTGACAATGCATAGTCAGTAGTAACCATCTTATGATCTGAGATAATATTTGGGCTTATGGCTACATTACACACTCTATTCCTTGAATTATTGGAAATATAGAATCTATCCAGCCTTGCTGCCTGGACTCGTCCTTCTACAACTTTCACCCATGTATACTGTTTAAAAGTTGGGTTTTTTGCTCTCCACACATCATTGAGATTTAATGCATTAATAACATCACTCAGAGCAACTGATGATTGATAATGTGGTTCTTCACCATTTCTATCAATAGTAAAATCTAAAGTACAATTAAAATCACCTCCCATCACAATGTTTTCCTTACAAATATAAGTTTTTAAAACCTGTCCCATTTTCCTAAAAATTTTCACTCTTTCAGGCCCTCTATTAGAAGCATAAATATTCACAAAAATAAAAATTGTATTATCAATTTCATCCCTTATGATTAATAAACGCCCAGGTTCTACCACATATTTTGATAATATTTTCACCTTAAGAGTAGAACAAAAAACCATAGCAACACCTGAACTCACATTAGAACCATGACTAAAAACACACTCTCCCTCCCACCACAAGCCCAGTTTTACCTCATTATCTCTATCACTGTGGGTCTCCTGAAGGAAAGTTACTCCAAAATTTTCTTTCAGCCATTTTCATCTCATTAGAAAACGTATCATCTCTTAAACTGTCATTTGTACACTGAGATAAAACATCAACACCATCGTATAGGCCTTTATCAGAGCCTCATGCCAATACTACCTCTGTAGACTCACATACTGAACGGCATCATTACCAGCAATATCAGTTGCATTCATGGATTTATAAGTAACAGAACAACAACCAGGTTGTTCATCATTTGCAGTTTTTTCAGCTGTTCTCAATCACCTCCAGTATTTTCTCCAGCCTGCTCAATTCTCTGTTGCTCCATATTTTGAACAATACTGACTACTTTATCTTCAGATTGTAGATGGCCTGATCAATTGTCGGGTCCCTATTGCGCCCTAGGTCTCCACATTCAAAACATCTGAGATTCTCAGTGCTTGCATACAAGTATTCTCTCCATGATTAACACTAAAAGAAACCTCTAAAGTGCACTCCGTGGAAGTCAAAAACATGTACACTTGACATCTGAAAAGAAAGAAAGAATGCACCCATTATGGAGTGACAGGCCTTCCCTGCCCATGAGAGAGACAGAGAGAAGAAACTTGGCTGCCTCCCGGATATACTGTCAAGTGGTTCTCAGCCAGCCAGACTGCATCATCCAGCAATGTGGGCCAGTGACACTGGACCCACTCCACTGTCTTTTTTGGCAGCCGGTTGATGAACTGTTCCAGCACCACCAACTTGACAATCCCCCCGACGTCACTATCTTCCACTAGCAACCACCTCCGACAGGCATCCCTGAGCTGTTGATCAATGGCGAACGGCCGACCAATTCCCCGTAGGTCAGCGCCCAAAAACGCTGACAATGTTGCTCTGGATTCCGGCCGACCCACTGCAGAATGGCCCGCTTCAGGTCAGAGTACTCCAGCAAGTTAGCTACAGGTAGTTGTTGGGCCACGTACTGAGCCTCCCGACAAGGGTGGCAGTATGCAGACCATCCACTGTGTCTTGGGCCAGCCCGACCACCCAGCCGCCCTTTCAAACATCTCCTTGATGATGTTAAGCAATGACAACGACTTGTCAACTTTTTCAGCAGTCACTTTAACTGGCCAACACACAAACAGCTTGTTGGCTGGACTCTCTCTTCCCGTCTGCCACCATCCCCTCTCCTTAAATTCCCCTGTCACTCCTCACAGAAACACAAGACAGGTGTTAAGTACAGGTGGAAATCATTCACATCTCATCTCCCTCAGCCTCACTCTCCACAGACATAGCTCGGCCATGCCCACATCACCACAGTGATATAAAAACACAGATGTTCCCCAAACCCCAGTCCTCTGCATCGCAAATGTGATGCTCTGGCAGTTGAGCTACAGCAGAATTTGATTGCACTTGAACAAGCCTATAAATGTAGTTGGTTTTGTAAATGTTAAAATATATTGCCTTAAAAGTCATGTGCTAAAGTAAAAGTGTTTTTATGTCCTAAGAAAGCATTGTGGAGCATTGAGGAACAGGGCAAAACCAGCAAACCAAGCAATTGTTTGGGGCCCTGGATGTCGGGGGCTGTAGGAATGCTCCACAAAATCCGATGTAGAGGTGACATTTTGTTCTGGTAACACAGCAAATTTTTGGACACTGTGTCAAGTTAATAAGAGCTTCAGGTTCCAAAAATGCATGCAGATGTCGGAGTCACATGACGCAATGTGAGTATCGGACGTGTGAATGGCGAGCTCTGCACACTTTTCTAGTTTTATACCTTTTATGACATAAACCATTGAGATTCGATGCACTCTGTTCCGTAACTGTTGTAGGAGCAACACATTTTGTAGAATTTTTTAGATCTTATGCTACAGAACTGGCTCCAATTTTGCTAGAAGTTTATACAGAATCATTAAAGAATGGAAAGCTTCCACCAATCATGACACAAGCCCAGGTCAATCGGATTCTTAAAAAGGACAAAGATCCAAGCAAGTGTAAGAGTTACTGTCCAATTTCCCTGATCCAGCTAAACGTTAAAATATTGTCAAAAATGTCAAAAACAGATTAAGTGAAGTTATGACATCTCTTATACATATAGATCAGATGGGGTTTATTTAGGGCTGTAGCTCTTCTGATAACATTAGGTGTTTCATCAATATCATGTGGTCAGTGGCGAATGATGAGACTCCGATTGCTGCCATCTCACTTGCAGCTAAAAAGGCATTTGGTATGGTAAAATGGGATTATCTTTTTAAAATTTTGGAAATGTACAGAATACTTTTATTGGATGGATGAAGTTACTTTATAGACACCCGGTAGTGGCAGTACAAACAAATTGATTAATTTCAGATTATTTTACTTTGGATAGGGGCACCCGGCATGGGTTGTCCTCTTTCCCCATTATTGTTCTGTCTTGACCTGGAAGCATTAGCAGCCACGATAAGAAAGGAGGATGATTTTCCAGGGGTGATGGCGGGAGGTGTGGCGAATAAGCTTTTGCTTTACACAGATGACATTTAATTTTTCGTCTCTGACCCCACTAGATCTATGCCTTGCCTCTACAGAATTATTCATTCCTTTTCTAAGTTCTCATGATACAGAATTAATTGGTCTAAATCCAAAGCTTTGGCTCTTACAGCGTACTGCCTGGTAACACATTTTCAGCTGGGCACCTTCCAGTGTCCCTCTGTTACGATGGCAGACGAGGGGTGAGGATCTAAATGCGGTTTTATTGAAAAATGACCAGACAAACAAGACTGGAACAAATAAAACATCCACGATGGGAAACAAAAGATATAAACAAGGGAGAACATCCACGACGGGCTCAGGCAGGAACACAGACCAGAGTATACAAGACATAAACATTTGAAACATACATTTGCACATTCAACGACCGACAAAGAATGGAGAAACAACAGGGTTTAAATACACAGGGTTGATGAGGACTAAACAACATACAGGTGAGAACAATGACTGAGTTCTGGCAGTGATGAGGGCAGGGAATTATGGGAAGTGTAGTTCATGACAGTTGACAAGTAAAACACAGGGTAGACAACAGGGGATCGTGACACCCAAACAGGGCATCCCAGCCACTTTAGTGATTTATTAGAGTTAATTTTGACCCTTTAATAAAAAGCTTTTCGAGCGATGTGGGCAGGAGGGCTTCATTACATTTATCTATGACTGGGAATGTTAAGGTTATTAAAAAGAATTGTATTCCAAAATTAAACTACCTGCTACAATCTCTCCCTATAGATTATTTCAAGCAATTTGATAGCATAGTGAATCCTTAATTTGGAATGTCCCAGATTACATTACAGTAAATTGCATAGGCCGACTGACAAAGGTGGGCTAGGCCTACCCGAGGTTTTGTTTTATTATTATGCATTTGGTCACATACATTTGGCTCATTGGTCGCTTCCACTTGAGAGAGCCCCTCCCTGGTTTTATATTAAACAGGAAGTTCTTGCTCCTATTTCACCATTGCAAAGCCTTTCGATCAAATTACCGGAGAAGTTAAGTTACACCCTGTTATCTCGCATTTGCATTTGGTATGGACAAAAGTGTCCAGAGTATTTAATTCTGACATTTAGTTAAATGTAGCCTTGAGCATATGGCTGAACCCAAAATTATGTATTAATAAATCCCCTTTCTGCTGGTCAGAGTGGATTGAGTGGGAGGTTAATACGCTCGGTGATCTAAATGAGAGTGGAGTGTTGAGATCCTTTGAAAATATGGCTTAACATTTTGGGATTCCCAGATCTCAGTTCTGTAGGTATTTACAGCTGCACCACCTGCTCTGTACTATTTTGGGAGGAGGAAAGGGAATAATGGGGGGCTAAATGTTGATTCTGTGAATATATATGTCCTTTTCTTTGTCAATTGTGTGAATCAATAAAAAGTGTTAATCGGAAAAATGCATGTCGAGACACCAGCGTTCTGTTTAATACGTTGCACTATGTCTAGATGGTTTTTAGCACAGGTGTCACAAAGATTTAACATATTGAACGAGTTCAGGTTGCAAAAAGGTGACTTTTACAATGTTTAACATTATTTCATCACTTGATAAATAGCATTTTTTCTTCTGCTCTAGTATGCTGAGGGGCCTCCGTGCCTTGTATGTTGACTGTTATAATACTAGTATGAATGTCGCCTATGATGCTTTCAAAAAATATAGACTCAGCATCAGAATATAAGCTCCAGGTGAATGTAATGTAAATAAAACTGGAATATATTAAAACTGTATACAACAATCGGTCAAAGTAATAATAATAATACTGTATGATATTATAATGACAAACTGGACAGCAATAAATAATTGTTGGGTTATAAGTTTAATAAATAACAACTGAATTTCAAAATGTTACTGGGTGAAGTAGTAGGTTTTGCACAAAAAATAAGTGTTTTGTAAAAATATATGCCTTTTTTCACTGTATTGTAGAAAAACATGAAAACGTGCATTAATTATCTTTAACTAGATTTTTATTTGATTAAAACTTTTTAATGTATGTGGCTACAACGGTTGATAGGATGAATTTAAAAATTATGATTTAAAATAAATTGTATGTAATTTAAGCAGAAATTTTCAAAATAGGGTCCTGGGTTGATCGGCTGCTTTATGGCCTCAGAAATCGTAAACCTGCCCCTGGGTGACAACTGTGTTTATGAACTGATAATCTGAAGTTTTTCTCGTGATTTTTGTGAAAAGAAGTAATAGCCATTGTTTTTGTAGTGCTTCAAGTGTTTATTTCACCAGGAAACTGCAGCGACACATGCAACGTGCAAGAATATACATAATAGGAGTCAAAAATATGGAAGCCTATATATACTGTATATCTAGGCCCGGTTTCAAAGCTTCACTGCTGCCGAGACACATACAGGATGGATTTCCATTTACGCCTGAAATGTGATGCTGTCACATGCGTTTTTGACCACATTCGTAAGTGTTTTTTGTGATCCGATCGCAAAACAGTTTAGACCCTGATTAGACCTGTATTAAGGGCTGACCACATGATCGGATCACCCAAAACGCATCTTAATACCAAGTAGAAACAGGCCCTAAATATTTTTTTCAAAACACAATGCTCTCTTCACCCGATCATATATTACCAAGATCCACAATATTAACAAATGTTCTTCACAAAAAACTTCTGTGGAGAGGAGAGGAAAGGTTGATCACGTCACCTTCATTCATGCTCATTCATTTCCTCGATCTGCGTCTTTCTCCTTTCATCTGTGAACTCCACAGATATCGCCTTCATTTGTCCTTCCTGTGTCCCTTTATCTTTTGCTCTCTTTCTCTTCCTTGCCTTTTTTCTGCCTTTGACCCTAACACTGAAAATGGCAGGGGCCCTAAAAAGACCAATGAATTCATCCATTTCTCGCTCTGAGACACACGCTCTCAGCATCTAACACAAGTGACACGCATACAAACAGCAGGCGTTAATTGGGTGACTTTGTGCACTGAAAGCCCTGGAGTGGGTGTGCTGGGAGAGAGTGATGTTAAATTTTATTCCCTTGTATCACTCGCTTATTCCCTTCATTTATTAAAAAAATAAATTAAAAGACAACAGCGGTCAGAGTGAGAGAAAGTTGCTCGTTTGGATTGGGATTGGGTTTGAACACTGAGTGCAAAGGGGAATTTTGTTGTGACTTGCTTTGACTGTTTATTCAGCATGATCACATGTGAAGTCAGCATGATCGCTCATGATGTTTCCGGTACCCTAGGATCGGTGACTGTATTCCGACGCGCTGACATGCAGCATTTTTATCAGACATGTTAAGGCCATTAAAACCTGACAATGGACATCTCGGAGGGCATTAACCCGCTTATACCATGGTCACTTGCCAAATAAAACATTTTTAAAACATTAGTTTATATTGTTAATTAGGCTAAATCTAGTTTTTACAAATAATAACTTGCCTGACGGTTTATTTAGCAACCGGATATATTTATAGTCCGCTCAGCTTGTAGAACCCTTCAGGTTCAAAAATTCATTTTTTTTTTTTTCATGAAACACAAAGGTAGGCATAGTTATTTTTTTATTACACATAAAACAATTAATCAAACAACAATCATACAAAAAAAACAATTAGTTCTGCGCTCCAGCGATTTGCGCTTATAGAGGGCAATAAATTAATCAGATCAAAGAGAGGGTCATTTGCCTACATGCTAGCTTTTTTATTTACAATTAATTTCAACGTTTCCATTTATAGTGCAATTTGAAAAAGTCAGCCAGTCAGACATAGGGGCCTTTGAAGGAGGATCCACAAAAGCTGGGTACTGCCCATGATGGGCACTTGATGCAGACAGTACGTTGCTCCAGCTTCGTCTCTCACGGACTGACGGAGCCCAGTAAGCCCGCAGACTGCTCTAGCATCGATGGCCTGTCACCGACATTATTTGACGGCTCTCCAGTCCAGCATCGGAGAGTCGACCTACAGCGGTGCTTCGGAGGCTGTGGTTAGTGTAGACCTTCGAAAGACCCACCACCTATGATAATACGATGATGATAATAATAGTTATAATTATAATAAAAGTAGGTCTACTAGGCCTAATAATACATTTATATTGACATAAATTGTAAATACATCTTCGCTGATCTTTTTCATCATGTTCCCGAGGTAGTGGATACCCATCGGCTCCCGGCTGTACCACACTTCGGAAGCGGATGTCACGGTGCGCTTCGGATGGTGGTAGAAAGCTTTTGCGTCAGATGGACATTTGGACACATAGGACGTGAAACTTTTTACCGGACACAGCGGATCCCCGGGTCTGGCAAACATAAAACCTCGGACGTTTTCCTTATCTGGGTCATTCGGATCGTTGTGGTTTTTGGTGTGCGGATTGTAAGCCAGGGTGACAAACTCAACCCCATCCTCATCTCTCTGGACTTTAAAAGACTGCATGGAGAGCTCCCGGTTGCCCTCCCTGCCACGTCGAGCCAAACACAGCTGGATGTCAAACCAGACTTTTCTGACCAGGCCAAGGGGCGTATCGGGAGACAGTACAGGTGAATTCTTTATGATTTCAAGATCAGACTCAGAAATACGTGGATGGTGAACGCTGGTATCTTTACCGCTTTTTCTGTAATGCTTAATTATTGCTTTAAACACAGCATTACAGGTCATGAATCTGGTGTCAGTTATAATATTGAATTCCCTTATATGGCGGTTGATACCAGCTCTCAGGCTCCTTAGGCTTGAAACGCTGTACTCTCCTCCTGCCTTGGTTGTCTGGACAGCTGCGTAAAACTCCCGCAGGGTCTCATTCAGAGCAGCAGCGGTGTAATTTTCAAAGCTGGAGTCCATTTCTTTTTGAACAATAAAGTCTCTGAGTGTATTTACTGCCCATTTCGTATTTTTTTTTCGTGTTGATCTCATCTTTTTCGTCTTCTATTTGATTCAATTCTCCCGGTGTTATCTCTTTGTGTCGTTTCTCCGTTTTATTTAAATTTTTTCTTTCTTCAGCAGCATCCCAGTCGTCAAAGTTGTCATATTCTCCATAAATGTTAAAAGAAATAACAAAGTCGCTCATTGTTGTATTAGTAGGCTATGTAATATCTAACTAACATTAGATGTTTGTTTTGATAGAGCAAATTGTTAACGGATACTTTGACTGCCTGTTGCTATGGTTACTCACAGCTGTTGTAGGCAGCGCATTTATTTATTAATTTCGAATGGTAAACAGGCAGTTTCACCAGAACTACTTTACTAGGTGTCCTCTATCACTTTTTAACGGACACCCTGCAGCCAATCAGAATCGAGTATTCACCCAGACCATGGTATAACTATAATTATATGCTTTTCTCTTAATTTTATAATGTCCTGTAAAGCTGAAAACAACTTGCTTCACTACTAGCTTTTGGCAATCTCTCCTGGACATAAATGGATCTCACACATGCCCATATGCCCTACAACACTTACCGCTTTGGCCAATGGGGTCAGTGCTTAAAAGTTTCAGTCAACGTATACCGAATTTTATGAAAGAAAAGACGGTCTACTCTTTCTGATTTCACTGTGAGATCAGGCTGGTTTATTTAACTAAAAATACAAGTGCACTACATGTATGTGTTACGACTGGCTGAGGTCAACAGGTTGTGTGTGTGCATGGTTTTGTGCAGAGGCAGTGTTTTTGTTAAAATATCGAAACATACTTAAAACAAGAAAAAATCATTTGTAAGCAGGATGGCCAAAGATACTGTAATAAAATAGGATGTTACATGGTTTAAGCATGTTCGATATGAGACAACACACTAGCGGACAGGTTTTCACTGATGAATATTGGAGGACCATTGAAGGATGCAATTAGCTGAAGAGGTCAAAGACACACACACACACACATGCACGCACGCACACACACACACACACACACACCTGTCTGTACGTCATCTCTCCCTCAATCCCAGAGATGAAGGACACTGCAGATAAAACTGCATCTCTATTGTCCCTGTTTTGTGCTTGTGACCTCCCTCTGCCTATTGTGTTTCAATCAGAGGTCCTCGTGAAAACGCACACAGCTGTTTGCCGCAAGCTTGAGCCGTGCTGACGTGGCCTCCATCCTTCTTCAAGCCATCTGGAAATGACACAGTTTCATTTGCCACGTCACTCAAAAATTGCAGTTTCCATCCCGTAATCCAGCATGCGATATAGGATCAGCAAGAGGATGCAGTTCTGTGTGGCTTGTCATTAACAGTCATACACAATAAGGTTTGACTTTGACCTTCAGAGTTACCTGTGAGTATGATGATGACATTGAGATGTGAGTCGGATGGTGGCGATGCAGCAGGGGGCACTTAATGGCATTTAAGAGGCATCTATTGAGTGGATAAAGGATTTGTAAAGGGGTTAAAGGGAAAGGAGGAGGCGAGAACCGGCTTAACAATATAAGTAATATTTAATTCAATAAAAAGACACATACAAACACACACACAGGGGATGGGCAGCTGCCCGTAAATCTCTCTCTCACTGTCGCACTGCCATCTCCAGTCGGCTCTTATCCCTCTCGGGCTAATCAGCCTATTTAGGGGCCGGGTGTTCGGAATCATGCCCCTCCGCACTGCCACATTACTCCCCCTTTCTCTCAGGCCGGAGGGGGGGTGTCACCCATCTGCTGGCAGGTCATCCCTGTCTACCTGGATCAGAGGACTCTAGGGAAAACTTTAAACTACCTAAATATAATTCAGTATCTCTGTTTATTTATGGTAACTATGAATTTAAAATTGATCTCTTCTAGATCTCCTCTATAATCTCTTTCTAAAGTTAGATAGGGCTGAGGTGGAATCTGTTTTTGTAGAGCTCTCTGGTGGAAAGAATGTTATTGTTGGAGACATTTATCAACCACCTGACTCAAAATCATAGATATGAATGAAAGTTTGGCCAGTACTCTTGACCAGATAAACAATGAGGATAAACGCTGTTACATTTTAGGAGACTTCAATATAAACCTTTTTTTTTTATAAATTAGATACCCTTACTAGGGATTTTCTTAACATTCTTTATATTAACACTCTTATACATAAATCTACACAAGCTAAAGGGAATTCAGCAACTCTTTGAGTGAAGGAATGAAATCTGGTGTCTTGTATTTAGACTTATCAGATAATTTTCCCATATTCCACTATTCTTTAAGGTTAGTAGAGTCAAACATATAAAGAAATTAAGTAAAAAATTATGCACAAAAGAATTATGAGCAAGTCAAATATTTCGAAATGTAAAGATATGCTAGCCAGTAATTCATGGGATGATCTATGGGATCATGGGAAAATATTGTTGATATTGCATATAAAAATTTTATGAGCGTTATCAGCTCTAGATTTAATGAATGTTTTCCAATTGGCAGTTCTGTTAAGAAATACAGTCACAACTTAAATAAGCCTTTGTTTACAGTTGGTTTACTGAAGTTGAGGAAAAAGAATAAATTGTATAGAAAATGTTTCAAATCCTACTCCTCTTATACACAGTGTTTATAAATCTTATGGAAATAAATCTATTAATTGACGATGATGATGTTAAAACCATGTGGAACGTAATGAATCAGAGCTACCCTCAATCTTTTTGGATGGGGAAAATTGTTTAAACAATCCATTTGATATAGCTAATACATTTTATGAATACTTTATTAATATTGGTTATGAATAAGTGTGCAACATTTCTGCTTGTCATGGAAATATATTAGATTATATACCAAGAATTTTTTCCAATTATCTCAAATTTTGAGCCTCCTGATATCCAAGAAATAAGTGATATTATTGATTCATTAAAAACATCTTAAACTGGTCACAACAATATTTCAGCATTCCTTGTCAAAAAGGTGAAACATCCTGGTTACTTCCGTAACCTCCGTTCCCTGATGGAGGGAACGAGACGTTGTGTCGATGAAGTCACACTAGGGGTCACTCTTGGGAGCTCGAGACACCTCTGATCTTTGATAAAAGGCCAATGGGAATTGGCGAATGGTATTTGCATTTGCCATTCCCCTGAACATACGGGTATAAAGGAGCTGGCGTGCGAACCGTTCATTCAGGTTTTGTGCTGAGGAGCCGAGAGAGAAGGTCCCGGCCATTTCAGCGGGTAGTGAACTGTGTGTAGAGTATGAAGGGGAATCATGGACTCATTGATTCTGAATACAAAGAACCCACTGTTAAAACTCCTCTAATCACTGAAATAGCGCCAGCTAGTCTGGGAAGTATAATGCGCTATTGACAGAGAATCCTCGTCCTTCTAAAACCCCCTACCCATGTGACACACTCCAAAACCTCGTGCTTTACCATGTGAGCAAGGCACGTGAAAAGTTGGCAACAGAATGTGTGTCTTTTATTTAAAACCTAGAAGGGTTTATTTTTAAGGAAATACGTTTAATCCCTGTATGTTTGTGTATGTCTGCTGTTAGATTAAACTAATTAAGATTGTTTTAGCTGTGTAGTTAAACTCTGAGGCCTGATATAAATGGTCTTAAAATATTTATTCACTTTTAAGTGTACCAAATACAAGTTTCCTAGTATCAAATTAAACCTTACGACTTGTCCTAGCTGAATATAAATATATGGTTACATTAAAATGTATTCTGCTATGTGTTACCATCTTTTGAGTGATTCAAACCACATCCAGGACTCTGTCATCAATTAAGGCAAATGACCAGCCTTGACAAGACAAAGGGAACCATCTTGCGCCAAAACGGAGGGGCCTCATTGGGTCATTCCTCCCAAAGGAGGTGTGACCTCCCTACCTTAAAAGTCCAGATCTGGTATTGAATCGGCCTCTTTTGCTGCTCCCTCTCTTCTGCTGAACATTTCAACTCTTTTTGCATCTTCACTTCCCGGCATCTCTTCTCTTCTGCACTCTTCCCCCGCTCTTCTGGACCTCTTCGGAACAACCCTTCAACTCTCTCCCCTCCCTAGGACTCCCCTGCAACTCTCCGGAACACCCGTCGACTCTTCAACAGTTACCCTCTAAGACGCTTCGAACTTCCAGCGAGCAACCCACGCCCTGGAGACACCGACAGGAAGCCCATCTCACGAACGCCACGAGGACACGACATACACGCAGTCTTGCTCAGTGACACACAAAGGTCCATTGTGCAAGTATTATTTCATCTGAATTCAAACGCGTTACAGTGTATAAATTCCGTGCTGGCTCTTAAAGGGTTAATTGTAGTAATAAGTTGGCTATCCTTATAATAATAATCTCTTTATTTTTCTTATTGCTTCTACTCTGTTTATCTTATGTTTCTATGTTAAATGTTTGTTTGTTAAGTGTAGTGATATATCCTAGTTCCTTGTATTAAACCCAATTATACGCTCGATTGTCTGTGTTTGTTGGTCATAAAGCAAAGCCTCTTTAATATGCAATCTAAAGCTACGAGCTGATATTATCAAGGTAAGTTAACGTGCCTTGATGAGTAGGCTTATAACTAAGAATAAACCTTCAAGAGAATTGGTCAAGAGTATTTAGCAAAGCGGTTCGCTGGACGAACTGACTGATTGCGGTAGCCTACGGGTCAATTCCATTAAGGTGTTATTAAAATTAATATAGCCTGTCTGCATATAATGTATATTCCTAATTAATTATAATTCGTTGTGTTTAATTATCTATATATGTTTGAAGCAGACTCTTGGACTATATAAGCCCTTTTTGGGGCGTTTTTGTATGTATTGTTATCTGGTTCAAACCGTATGATTAATCATTGATTATGATCATTTAAAATTAATTGTACATTCCCCAAACTTGACCTTGATACCCTACATGTGTTACGTTATGGCAGGAGGGACACAATGTCTCGCTCCCTCCATCAGGTTATGGAAGTAACCAGGATGCTCCCTTTCTGTCACTCACTCGATGTTGTGTCGATGGGGTCCCTACAAAAACACAAACAACTAGCTAGTTACGTGAAGTGGTGGTGTGAGACAGGCAGACTACTGTGTGCCTCGTAGCCAGCGCACCAGGCTGACACGTAACCTCACCTAACACTGTTATGAGTGTCGAACGGCGCTTTGGGGACAGGTCGACTGCCAAAAAATAGGGACAGGCCAGCCCAGTCGTGCCCTTTTTTTCCCTTTTTTTATTTTTCTCCCCAAAAAGAGTGAAAATTTGTGAACCGGCTGGTACCACCATTGTCCACGTCAGGGGAGTGGGAGGGGGGGGGGGGGTCACTCCAAAGGGGACGATACGGCAGAGACCACACCCCGCCTCTGCCCAAGGAAGAAGCAGTTTACCAACAGGGAAATGTTTTAGCGGAAGATATATGTTGCATGGGGTTACCTACAGGGAACCAGCACATGCGGAGCACCTACCCCTTACAGGGCTTAGTTATCACGTGTACTGAGCCGGTAGCGAGTTACTCCGCAAACCCGTCTGCCACAGGGCTAGGAGGAAGTCATCCAGGGAACACATTTGTGAACACTACTGGGACTCACCAGTGCATGTCTTCAGCTCAGCGGAGGTGAAAGGCACTATGCGCAAGCGATATACCCAGCCAACTGCCCCGGACTTACCTGTTCGTTCCTGCTAAGACACAGGATGATACAGGCTCAACCCGGAGATTGTAGAACCTTGCAAAGGTGTTGGGTGTTGCCCAGCCTGCTGCTCTGCAAATGTCTGTTAGAGAGGCACCACTGGTCAGGGCCCAGGAGGCCTCCACACTCCTAGTAGAATGGGCTTGTAGCCCTGCAGGAGGCAGCATGTGCTGGGCGTGATATGCCATAGCAATGGCATCAATGATCCAATGGGCGATCCTCTGCTTGGAGACAGAGCCAAATAGATGCGTAAAGCATGCACCAGACACAGCAACGACAAGGCTGACCTCTCTCATCTCTACCAGGATAAGTCAAAGGTGGACGTAGCCCGCCTGAGAGTCCGTGCCGTGACCTTCGTTGCTCGTAAGGCAAAGTCGTTTGCCAAGCGCAGCTCCTGCATCATTACCAGGGCGGAATTACCCTTGTGCAGCTCTTTCAGCACCTTGGCTTGGTGGACTTGCAGGAGAGCCATGGTGTGCAGGGCGGAGATGGCTTGTCCAGCGGCACCGTAGGCTTTGGCCATCAGGGACAACATAAACCGTATTTGAAATTAGCCAAAGTTATGCCAATATTTAAGGCAGATGATCCATGTTGTTTAAGTAACTATAGACCCATATCTGTTTTGCCATGTTTCTCAAAATATTATAAAATTATATACAAAAGGATTGTTTTTCATCTACATTCTTATTCAGTTCTTTACAAACAGCAGCATGCTTTTTGCTTCGCAAGAAATGCTAATCTTGCAGTTTTAACCAACAGTGAAGGAATATTTCTTACCAACTGCTAAATGTAACCTGCCCTGACCACAAATATATTTACAGAGAATGGAGTGGAGAGTAAAATGCATTGGTAACTTAAAAAAATTATAAATAATTTGTTTAGGCAAACATAGTTGTAGAAATAACATAGAAAGCTTTATGAGGGAGCTTATGTCTTACCAGCAGGAACAGAAAATTAACTGTAGCGAGCACATTAAAAGTGAATGGAGCAAAGACTATAATAACTATAAATTTTTTTATGTAGTTAACACGTTGAATGAATCATGCATTGTGAACCTTCACTGAGTTAAGTTGACTTAACATGACTTTGATATTGATGCAGATGCAGATGTGGGTTATGATGAACAGACAACATTGTCAACAGAAAGCCTAAGAGCCACAAACCATCCTCTAAATGCATTTGATGGATTTGATTTTGAACTTAGCTTATTTCAGATGGAAATCAGCTGCTGCCTTGAGGCGATGATTTTGACAGACTTGGTGAGGAACACGCTCCTTCCAGCACCAGGTCATGTATTCCGATTGCAGTAGATGCAGTGGATCGACTGAGGGAGGTTTCCTACATTATTGAGATATTGATGAAGATCTCTATTTGCTGATCGTTTACTCCCCATGTGTTTAATGCAGAATGTTTAGATGGAGCGGCGGCATCGTAGTGGACGGAAGGCGGGCTTCCCAAAATGTTATGTGAACTGGTTCACCTGTGGCCTAGAGAGATCGGAATTGGCATAGATGCCATTAATATATCTATTATCATTCCAAGAGGGTCACAATCCCACTGAGACGAAAATTGCAGAAGCGTGCTGCAGCGAAAGCAGGCTTCCCAAGATGTGAGGAGCTGCTGATCCTGGATAAAAGGCAATGGGCAAGTGACTAAATCCATGTCCAGAGCTGGATATTAAGCTCGTCGTGGAGCGAATCTGTCTCAAGGTCAGACATAGTGAGCTATAGAATGATTTTGCCATGTTGGCACACAGAAACAGCAATGTGCTAGATTGTAAGCAGACTTATAAAGCGATGGCTGACACATGATTGGCTAGGAGTTACCTAGATAATGGTGCAATGATGTACAGCTGCGAGTCTTCCCGCAAGAACTACGCTACGTTTACATGGAATGCCAAGAAACAGGAACACAGGAAACAATAAAAACAATACAATCAAAATAAGAGTTTTTATACATAAAAGACACCATTTACATTAAAGGCACTTTCAACAGGATTATTAATGTGTGCATGTGAGTGGGGAGAACCTGTTGGAAACCCTAACAGGTATGGGAGTGTAGTGATGTGTTGCCTTGCAGCTATCCTGCAGAGTCGTCACCTATTTCCCCTGATTCCCTTTAACTGCCAGAACCGGAGTCGCATTGGAAATAGTATATGATAGCTTCTCTTTCTCACTGACCTCCACTAGTGTTTGGATGCTTATCTCTAAATAATTTATCTTCAGGCTAGCTAACTCCTTTCGTTTGTTGCATTTAAAACCCTCACTGCTGATGTGTGCTCAACTACATCACACATCTGGGATTTTGGGCCTTTTATAATGCTTATTTTCATCATTTTATCATCATAGGCTGAATTACTGCTGCCATGTTTACTATAAAATGTACATAAACATCTATTAAAATGTAATTAAATTTTTAATAGAGCTGTGTTAATTGTGCCGGTCAAATAATTTTCACTTTTGTAAGGCACAAATATCTAAAATAATTCTCAATTACAAAGAAAGGAGGCATGACAATTACTTAATTTAAATACGGCTGGTACTTACTAGGTATTTACTAGATGGTGCCTGGTTAAACTGGATTGCAGGTGGTTAGTAAATATGCACTGTTTTTGCACTGAAGTACCACATGCAAAAATGGTCCAAATGTTTTGTGAATTCGTCCCTCTCACTTTCTCCATCTCTCACACATACACATGTGTCTGCCATTCCTGCTATCTTCCATTTCGCTTCTTTCCGCTATCGCTTCCAGCTGCAAGCAGGGCAGATTAATCCGGACTTCAAGGCTGGTGCCCCAAGATAAACATTGTATGGAGACCCATGTGATAAATACTGATTCCTGGCCACTGCGTCATTGCACACACACACACACACATACATGCACAGCACGTACATGCACAAACAAAATAGAAAAAGAATTGTTTAGAAAAACTAAACGAACAAAATAGTTAAAAAGAGTTAAAAAAATCACACAACCAATAAGACACACATATACAATGGCCCCATACTTAATGTATGAATTAAATTGTAATAGATAAGAAAATATCCTGCCAAGTGGTATCTGACTGCATCTCACTGATCCCAAGGTGTTTTTAGTGGATGTATAAAGTAATTTCCCCTCAAGTTCACTTTGATGCCCTAGCAGAGTAACCACAGGCATAGATTATTACATTAATTAAGAGGTAATGTACAGTCAACAAGTCATTCTTGCAAAATAAATCCCAGCAGGGCGATCAGCACCCTGATGCAAAAGATGGTTTATTTCGCAAAAATGGCCAGCTAACTATAAAGCGTCCCACTTATTACACGGCTATTAAGCAAATAATTTAATTGCACCCTTTTTGGAGCCACTGTATACAAACACACATGCATACACACATGCCCAGAGTGTTGTGCCAGTGTGGTGCCACTCAACCAGGAAAGAAGTGCTGTGAATCTGCTCAGCCATGTCCATGTGACTGTTCTAATTCAATATGGCACAGCACAACACAGCAGAGCTAAAGGTTAAAACCTTGTTGCCATTTTCATGGAAGGATACTAACCTAATACAGGCCAGAGGCGCACTCTCTGCTCAAATAGCTGCTTCCTGTTGAGCTTGTGTAGCACACGTGTCAAATAATATTGCACTTGTTACTAGTATTAACCATAGGCCAGTAGGTTCGACTATGGAGGTGTAATGAAGACAACACTGGTTAAATGGTAAAGTAAATCTTTGTATTTAAACAAACTATTAGAAATAATTGTTGATATTAAAAAAATAAAAATAAAAATAAATCAACAAATTGTGAGTTTTTTGCTCGATATCAAACCACAGTTATATGGATTCAATTCAATTCACAATCAATTAACAATTTCACTTGACTCAGTTGTTTGTTCGATTAGTTGGGTGCACCCTCTAGGCTATAAGGATATCCTAGAATACTACACTTTCAATATCAATATCAAATACGACCCCATAAACATTTACAAATGGTCACAATTGTAAATTTGACAGCTCACTGAATCACATGCAAAAATAACTCATCCGAATTGAACAAGATGCATACAACAGTTCAGAGAAAACAGTTAAATGAATCAGTTCAAAAGACTTGTTTGAACTAATCAGTTCAAAAGGGTTGAATTCGAAAAGTTCAGTTCAAGTTCGTTAGAGGATCCGATTCAAAAGATCCGATTCAAAAGACTCGGTTCACTGATTCAGTTCGAGAATCCAAAGTTCCTTAGAACCATGGAAAAATGATTCTATAGTCCAAAGGGAAAAAAATCGGTTGTGCAGGGAAATAAAATACTCTGAGCAGTCTTGCAAAAACGAAACTCAGTCCTGTTTAAAAAACTAGCAGGCAATCAGAACTCTCCTACCCAATTCCACAGGTGTTCGTTTGAAACTCAAATCTTGCATCGTTCAATGTTCATCTCGCTGGGAAGGCTCGCCATCTTGGGTTGTCACGCTGAAATGAACGCAGTTCCAGCATAGTACAAAAAACCCGACCTGCATATGTAACAGGCAGTATTTAATTCACAATAACACATTAGATTCAGTGCGTTTAGGTTAACAACAGAAAATAGTAGCACTTGTTATCCTGTTGAATATATTGTGCTGCACTTCCATCGTAATTCGACAGCTTAGATAATATTATGCAACTTCAACAAGGAAAATCACTCGTTCAATATGATCAACAACAAAATATGAACATTACTGAACTCATATACACATATTCTTACCATTACATTACTTTTTGCATCAGATCGTTAAACATCAGATCATATCAGCATTTCATGCTGACAAAGAAATACGATTTCACTCTCTCTCAATTTAACACATCTGTACACAATTATTTGCATTTATGAAAGTTTACACATTTCAAAATGTGTACTCACCAAATCCAAAGAACATAGATTATATAAATGTCTCTTTTTCAATCATCTCTGACGATCTTAACTCTTACAATCAAAGTTATGCTGCTGCTCGTCTCACAGTAACGCAGATAAGTAAAATGGCTTCCCCATACAGCAACTAACGTGGTGGGGCGGGACATCAACATAAATCTCACGCAATTGGACAATCATTAAGATGTCAATCATCACACTGACATGCATTTCTTTTTCCCGATTTTTTATAATTTTTCTTACACTCTTTACTAATTTCTGGTTAGTTTTAACAACTCTTTATTTAATTCCTTTTTAGAATTCATTCAGTAAAATTATACAGGGTTACATTCTCCCTCTTAAAGATAAGCAAGTCTCTTTGCGTTTTGTCCTTTACTTGACCCTTCAGTAACTCTAGGGCAGCACTCAATCAGTTATAGGTAAATCAGCAAGACTCATTGAATTAACCACTGCCTCACTCAATGACTGGAACAAGTTTTGGACTACTGAGGTAAGGGGATTACCTAACTGTGGGTAATGGAATTTCTTTGGAGGTTTTGGGACCCTGTTTGATCTTCTTAGATTTTGATCTACACTTAATCTTGCATATGCATTAACTTGTTCCATTTCTTCTTCCAGATCATGAGCATCCGTGGACATATCTTTTTCCTCCTCATCACCAGCTGGATCGGATGATGGTAAGTATCCTCCTTCAATTCCATTTCCTGTTGATACGGTTTCTGGTACTTCAGGATCTGTAGGTTCATACATTTCTGTCACCTCTCCTAAACTATCATCCAATGGAAGAATGTAAGCTGGACTGTTCACAGGCTGGGGTAATTTTGTTTCATGAGGAAAATCTGGTTCCTGAGGTAAGTCAGATCTCGGAGGCAAGTCTTTTTCTTTTCCATCATCCACTTTTGACTTTGTGGTGTCATATGCATAGGTAATCTTTGTTTTTCCAGTAGGAATTCTACTGAATATGCAAATTTCATCCTCTGAATCCGATTGTTCCTCATTTAACAGTTCTCGCTGTCTTTGGCTCTGTGTCTTCGGCTTGGAGATGTTTACTGGATCAGGAACACTCTCCGCAGAAACACTCTCCTCAGAAGAAGTAAGGAAACCACAAGGTAATAGTAGATCCCTGTGCAACACTCGTAGAGGAACATCCTTATCTTGTGGACGAACTTTATAAACTGGCAGGTCTCCTACTCGTTCCACTACTATATGGATAGTAGAATCCCACTTGTTTGCGAGTTTATGTTTTCCTCTGATTCGAACGTTCCTCACTAGAACTTTATCTCCCACTTCAAGAGTTGACTCTTTCACTCGTTTGTCGAATCTGTCCTTATTCCTCATTGCAGACTTTGAAGCGTTTTGAGTGGCAATTCGGTAACTCTCCTCAAGTCGGGCTTTGAGACTCTGGACATATTTGGAATGCGACTCATGGACAGGTTTTTCTACGGGTAGCCCAAAGGCTAAATCCACCGGTAGTCTGGGTCGCCTCCCAAACATGAGCTCATAAGGCGTGAATCCAGTGGTCTCATTTTTCGTGCAATTGTAGGCATGCACTAACGGTTTCACAAAGTCATGCCAATGCGACTTATCCTGTTCCTTCAAGGTACCCAACATGTTTAGAAGCGTCCTATTGAAGCGCTCTACGGGATTACCGCAAGGATGATAGGGAGTTGTCCGTACTTTGTGAATTTTTGCCATCTCGCAAAGCTCTTTGATAAGTTTAGATTCAAAGTCGGCTCCTTGATCGCTAATATCCTCTCTGGAAACCCATAGTGGACAATGAATCCATCCCAAAGGCACTTAGCCACAGTCTTGGCTTTCTGGTTGGTGGTGGGTATGGCAACTGCATACTTGGTGTAATGGTCCGTCATGACAAGTACATTCTGGACATTACTTCGGTCTGGTTCGATGGAAAGAAAGTCTATACAGAGCAACTCAAGGGCCCGTGTAACCTGGATGTTGACCAATGGGGCAGATTTCTCTGGCAAAGCTTTCCGCATCACGCACCGTTCACAGGTCTTAATCTTCCTCTCAACATCAGCACTCATCTTTGGCCAATAAAAGCGAGAACGGACAAGGTCGAGGGTGCGATCTACTCCCATGTGGCCCATCTGATCGTGCAGGCTCTCCAGCACCGTTGCACGGAATTTAACAGGTAACACCAATTGGTAAGTTGTATGTTCGTCCAAGTGTCGATCGTCTGTACAGAACTCCATCCTTTAATTCTAAGCGGTTCCACTCCCTCAACAACAAAGAAAAGTCTGGACATTCATACCTCACCGTCCGGCATGGCATCTGGCCTTCTTCTAAGTGGCTAATGACTTGGTTCAGGACAACATCTTCCCTTTGTTCACGTTGCAGGTCTATACCAGTTAAACAGGGGACTGCAGACTCATCTTCAGTCAGGTCTTGAGCAAAACAACCAGGAATAACCTCCTGTTCCATTGCCAAGGACTCCACTAGAGCAACAGAAGTTCCACATCCTTGCTGAATCAGATGTTTGTCCCACACAGCTTGTACAACAGCACAGTCCATGACAACACCTTTATCTCCACCCAGATGCTTGAAGGCGAATTGCTGTATCCGTTCCAGTTCCTTTTGTGATACCATGTCATTGATCAGCTCACCATGGGGACGTCTTGATAACCCATCGGCATCTTGGTTTTGCTTCCCTGCTCTATAGGTCAGATCGAAAGAGAATGTGGCTAATGCTGATAGCCAACGATAACTTATGGCATCAAGCTTCGCGGAAGTTAGGATGTAAGTTAGAGGATTACTGTCAGTTATTACAGAGAAGTGATTGCCATACAAGTAGTCAGAGAATTTCTCGGTCACTGCCCACTTTAAAGCAAGAAACTCCAACTTATGGGCGGGGTAACGAGACTCACTTCTAGAAAGACCTCTACTGGCGAAAGCTATGGCTTTTTTTTCTCCATTTTGCTCCTGATATAATGCGGCGCCAAGACCTATGGTGCTTGCATCTGTGTGGAGGATGTAAGGTAAGGTCGGGTCTGCAAAACCAAGCACAGGAGCACTGGTAAGTTTGGAAATAATGGTGTTGAATGCTTCATCACAAGCCGTTGTCCATCGGCTCCCAAGTGACTCTTTTGGGTTAAAATAACTTCCTTTCAGCTCACTGTTCATGGTCTTACGATTCAGTGGGGCATAACCAGCAGTTAATTCATTTAGGGGTTTCACTATCTTGGAATAATCGCAAATGAACCGTCGATAGTATCCTGAAAATCCCAAGAATGATCTTAGCTCCTTTAGGTTCTTTGGTTTTGGCCAAGTCTTAAGAGCACTGATTTTTTCAGGATCTGTCTGGACTCCTGTCTCCGATATGATATGGCCTAGGTACCGGACTGAAGTTTGGAAGAATTTGCATTTTTCTGGGGATAATTTCAACCCATACTCTCTTAGTCTTCGCAGTACTTTTAGAAGCCGTTCTTCATGTGACCTCAGGGGTCTGGGAAAACACTATTAAATCATCAAGGAACACCAAGACCTCGGTGAGATGTAGATCCTCCATGCACTTTTCCATCAAGCGTTGGAATGTACTTGGTGCATTGGTAATTCCTTGAGGCATCCGATTAAATTCCCAAAATCCTAAGGGACAAGAGAAAGCGGTTTTGTATTTGTCAGACTCCTCCATTTCTATCTGGTAATAACCAGACTTCAAGTCCAGAACTGAGAACCATCGAGAACCCGTTAAGGCAGAGAAAGACTCTTCGAGGTTAGGCAAAGCATAGGAATCTTTCACAGTTTGTGAATTTAGCTTCCTGTAGTCCACACATAGTCTCACGTCGCCATTCTTCTTTCAGATGCGACTACGATTGGGGACGCAAACGGAGACTCAGATTCCCGGATCACTCCTGACTCTTTTAACTCTTGCAAATGCCGTCTGACAGCAGCCAGGTCATGAGGATGGATAGGGCGTGCCCTTTGCTTACAAGGGGTTTTGTCAAACAGCTTGATGTGATGCTTGACCTTGGATGTTCGACCAAAATCAAGGTCATGTTGCGCAAAGACATCAGACATATCACTGAGCTTCTTATTGATTCTATCTTTCCACTCTTTGGGCAACGGCGAGTCCCCAAAGTCAAAGGTAATCCCTGCTTCGGAACAGCTTTGACCAGCAGGTACAGATTCCACCTCGCGTTCTTGAGGGATGATACTCTCGATGGCATGCACTTCAGCAACCACAGCATTTGGCTGCAGTACTACATCCCGATGCGACTCATTCCGTAGCTGGACAGTCAACTTTTGCGTTGGGAATGGTGGCACTTGAACTACACCTCTTGGAAAAAGAATACCTCCAGGGAGGGAGGAGTTTGATGGGGGCTCCAGAAGAACACATTCTTTAGTGGATAAGCAATTCACATTTGCTTTTCCACAGAGTGCAACGGTCTGCTGTGCTGGAATCACTACGGGCTCCTTGCTTTGTAGTCTCACCAATCCAAGGCATCCATTGGCATTCTGTTTATGCCGTAATTGCAGAGTTTTGAGCACAGCACTGTACCCGTATCGTGGAGAATGGTGTTCAAGGATATTCAAGTTAGAACATTCAGCATACAAAGAATCAAGCATATTCATCCCAATTAAGACTTGAGATTGGTTTTCTGGTTTGAAGTCAGGAACGACTAGTGCCAGTGTGGAAATTTCAACCTCAGATCCAACCATGTCTTCTGGGAAAGTTATTGGAATTTCAACATATCCTTTGTATGGAACTGGCTGACCATTTGCTCCACTGACCTCAAGCAGAAGATTCAGGGGCTTGATGGGATGATTGATCAAGCAAGCTTGGTAAAAGGACCAAGGAACTGTGGTCACTTGTGACCCTGTGTCAAGTAAGCAATGACATTCAGTCCCTGAGATTTTGACTTGCGCTGTACACTTGGATCCGACCAGACGCTGAATACGGAATTTGTGGTTTGAGAGAGATTTGTGGTGTGGGCCTGAATTTTTTCTGGGGGGACAACCTTTAGGTTCACTAGTTCCAGTTTGTCCCACAACTGGAACTGTTAGGCATTTAAAGAAGCTGCACCAACATGACTGTTCTCTCTATCCCACTCTTGTTGCTTCAACCGCAGTTTGTTTTTTTTCTTTTCAACTAGCCCGGGTTCGGAGAATTTTCGCAGGTTACAGATATGTGGCCATCTTCACCACATCTGAAGCAGTAACCAGGGCGTGGTCTGGATTTCGTGACAGGACCACCGGTTGACTTAAACGGTGGTTTAGCAATAAACTCAGGAGTGCTAGGAGAGGGTGAAGTCTTATGCTTGGGTTTGACAGTCTTTCTGGACTTCGGGAGGGTCAGTGAAGTTAACTGTTCCTTTAGCTCAGCAATTTGCTTCTTCAATTCAGCGGTCTCAGACAACAACTTTGACTCATGAGGAAGTTTGCTTGAAATGGCAGCATCTTGGCTATAAGCATGAGCAGATCTAAGGGATGGCTGTGGTTTCTGCTTAGAAGCACTGCTGTGGCTTCTCATGCGCAACCATTTCTGTGCACTCTTGTCTTCTCTGGTTCTAAGGGAACGCAGTAAGTCTTGGAAATCGATAGGGTCATCTCTACGAGTTTCGAGACGAAGCTCAGAAATAAGGATGTCATCCCAGCAGCCTCTGCAAAACTGCCGTAGGAGATGATGGTTGCCCTCAGACGATTTAATTCCACCTCCCCTGACTGCCTTGCTCAGAGCAACTTGTAGCCTTTGGAGATAGCTAGATGATTTCTCTCCATCATTCTGAAATGTGTTCATGAATTTTGAGAACAACTCATCACCATCATCGATTGCACCATAAGCTGCATCAAGCACGTTAAGGTAAGCTCTGGGAGAAGCACGAGGCCCCAAAGACTTGACAATATCAGTGGCAGGAGGTAAGAGACTCTCCATAATTCTCCTTACTCTTTGTAAGTCAGACACAGAAGGGTCATCAAAGAGTAATTCAACATTACAACGCCAAGTGTCATAATCAGATTCATTATTGGGCTGGGGAATTCTCCCTGAGAAAGGGCGGAGCCTAACTACAGCACTGGATGGAATTGCTGCAGCGACTTCAGCTCTTAACTATATGCTCCACAATAACTTTCTGCACCTCAGCAGGATTGAGCTGAACGTGACTCATGGTGCCTGACAACTGTTTTTCAGACCTTGGTAAGTCATCTTGATCAAATGTTGGCTCATTGTGAATGGAACAAGGACTCTGGACATTCCTCTTGGATGCATTCTGCTCTTTATTGGAATTGAGCTCATCAAGCGCAGGCTCATCTGCATCCACCTCATCTGGAATTAAGGAGCTTGAGATCTCGCGAGAGTTCCTCTCGTAGTAAAGCATTGAAGGATTTTCCACTTTGCTTAGCAATGGTTTTCAGGGTGGATAAGTAAGAGGTTGTGGCACCAAAACTCTCCTCACAAGAGTAGACACTGCTCAGGGCTCTTATCTGATAAGTTAAGCTTGGGTCGTCTTTATCTGTGTAGCTAAGAGGTAGAAAAGGACTTATTGATTCAATAGCTGATCCAAAGTTGTACTCTACAATGGTGTGGTCATGATACTTGGACTCAGGATCGTTAATGGGAAGGACTCTTGCGATGGAACCATGACGTTTTAGAAGATCAAGGACTTTTTCATCCTCAAGAGTGTTAATTGGTCCACTGACTAGAAGAGCATTTAAAACTTTGACACTTTCCTTCTGTACTATTTCCATGTTTTCAAAGTCAATTTACTTGCCACACTAATAAACTGATTTAAATTTCTCGTTTGTTGATTTTTTTCCTTTTTAGATGTAAAGCATAAATAAAGCTATTAATTACACCTCCTGGCTGGCTCGCCACTTAGTATGTAGCACACGTGTCAAATAATATTGCACTTGTTACTAGTATTAACCATAGGCCAGTAGGTTCGACTATGGAGGTGTAATGAAGACAACACTGGTTAAATGGTAAAGTAAATCTTTGTATTTAAACAAACTATTAGAAATAATTGTTGATATTAAAAAAATAAAAATAAAAATAAATCAACAAATTGTGAGTTTTTTGCTCGATATCAAACCACAGTTATATGGATTCAATTCAATTCACAATCAATTAACAATTTCACTTGACTCAGTTGTTTGTTCGATTAGTTGGGTGCACCCTCTAGGCTATAAGGATATCCTAGAATACTACACTTTCAATATCAATATCAAATACGACCCCATAAACATTTACAAATGGTCACAATTGTAAATTTGACAGCTCACTGAATCACATGCAAAAATAACTCATCCGAATTGAACAAGATGCATACAACAGTTCAGAGAAAACAGTTAAATGAATCAGTTCAAAAGACTTGTTTGAACTAATCAGTTCAAAAGGGTTGAATTCGAAAAGTTCAGTTCAAGTTCGTTAGAGGATCCGATTCAAAAGACTCGGTTCACTGATTCAGTTCGGAGAATCCAAAGTTCCTTAGAACCATGGAAAAATGATTCTATAGTCCAAAGGGAAAAAAAATCGGTTGTGCAGGGAAATAAAATACTCTGAGCAGTCTTGCAAAAACGAAACTCAGTCCTGTTTAAAAAACTAGCAGGCAATCAGAACTCTCCTACCCAATTCCACAGGTGTTCGTTTGAAACTCAAATCTTGCATCGTTCAATGTTCATCTCGCTGGGAAGGCTCGCCATCTTGGGTTGTCATGCTGAAATGAACGCAGTTCCAGCATAGTACAAAAAAACCCGACCTGCATATGTAACAGGCAGTATTTAATTCACAATAACACATTAGATTCAGTGCGTTTAGGTTAACAACAGAAAATAGTAGCACTTGTTATCCTGTTGAATATATTGTGCTGCACTTCCATCGTAATTCGACAGCTTAGATAATATTATGCAACTTCAACAAGGAAAATCACTCGTTCAATATGATCAACAACAAAATATGAACATTACTGAACTCATATACACATATTCTTACCATTACATTACTTTTTGCATCAGATCGTTAAACATCAGATCATATCAGCATTTCATGCTGACAAAGAAATACGATTTCACTCTCTCTCAATTTAACACATCTGTACACAATTATTTGCATTTATGAAAGTTTACACATTTCAAAATGTGTACTCACCAAATCCAAAGAACATAGATTATATAAATGTCTCTTTTTCAATCATCTCTGACGATCTTAACTCTTACAATCAAAGTTATGCTGCTGCTCGTCTCACAGTAACGCAGATAAGTAAAATGGCTTCCCCCATACAGCAACTAACGTGGTGGGGCGGGACATCAACATAAATCTCACGCAATTGGACAATCATTAAGATGTCAATCATCACACTGACATGCATTTCTTTTTCCCGATTTTTTATAATTTTTCTTACACTCTTTACTAATTTCTGGTTAGTTTTAACAACTCTTTATTTAATTCCTTTTTAGAATTCATTCGTAAAATTATACAGGGTTACACTTGGATTGCTTTATTCACCAGAAAAACAGAAATGAATGCTGTGGGCACAAAAAGGCAGAGGGTGGCTTTAGTTTTGTTGGAACTGCCTTGCAGGGATACAAGGAACAGGCTTCTACCTATTTTTCCTGCTATTAAGCTCAGCATATTTATTAATGTTGCTTGCTAAGGCAAGCACCACTATTACTGTTGCTCATACTTGGGGTTAGGGATTTCATTTGTTAAACTTTGGTGTATAACTTGTCCTATTGAGCTATTTTGAGAGAACAATGATGATTTACTGTGAAAAGGATTTCTTAAGGGGAGACCACAGCTTTATCTGTATGTTCTCTCACATTTTGTTACCTTATAAATTGCACTAAACTTGCATTGCACTTGAGGAGTGTTATGTTTTCTTTGGAAGCTTGTATGCATTGTGATGCTTGAGGGTTCTGCATGTTTAGTATGTTTTCTCTGCAGTCATGGAGAGAGCAGCGAGATAGAAAATGCATTAAGGAGCTCGGCTCCTCTGAATTTGGTAGGGTGAATTCACAGTAGACTGAATGGTGCTTAAGCATTTTAAGAGGCTTTGGCTTAGCAATATTTCACTTAGGCAGAATAACTCATAATTCTTAATATCCAGCCATCCATTGAGCACACTTCCGGTGTTTAAACATTTCTTTTGCAATGATTTTAAACTCTAGAGAGGGGCAGGAGTGAGAGGCCCTGAAAATAGAAGAAGACAAAAATCTTTTAGGGACTTCATTACATAGAACATTAAACCCAATCAGAGTGTTAACGTGGTGTGTAATTCTTCATCTGAAGTACAGAAAAAAAGTACAGAAAGAACCAAAGGATGAGAGAAAACACATCTGTCCAGATTAGGGTGGATGTGCATGTTGCTAACTGATGTTGCTGACTTCATGAATGGGTAAATGTTTTTTGTAGGCTTTATTCAGACAACAACTAGTTATGTACCAGAAACTGAAAAAACTTTGAGAGAGATAAGCGATAACATACATTTGTATTTCACTCGCTCCACCAGTAGCCGAGCAGGCAGTGTGTTAGGTGAGGGAGGGGTGAAGTTATTTCTTTCTAAAACAAAGTGAACGCAAGTCGCCTACAAAGAACAAGCACAGACTTTTGTGTAGGGCTGGGATATCATCACAATGATTTTGCGGTTGATATAAAATAAAGCAATATTGTGAATATTGTAATCATTTTAATGCGCTTTTTATTCTGTCATCATAATTCTGATATTGATATTGATATTCAAATGTCATTATTTGAATGGAAAAAGCTGTAATTCAATTAAATTATTTCAGAGTGAACAAGAATTAATGATAATAATAGTAATAATAATAATAAAATAAAAACATATTAATTCATTCATATTTGCTATATGGAAACAACAAATAGAATAGAGATACATTTAAAAATGGGCTTTTCATTTATTTGTGACACATTTCTGGTTAAAGCCACACCAACATTCGGTTTTGCCATTGCAACAGATACAGATTAAGATAACTTCGCTGCACACAACAACAATCAGATTTTTTGGGCGCCTCAAAGCTCCTTTTTTGTAGTCTGAACAGAAAAAAGAGGAATCAGACATCCCTTGATATATTGACATGAATGAGGTCATTGAACAATAAAAACATTCTTCAAGTTTCAAAACTTCAAACTTCCTCTCCAATCTGAAAAGAGCATTTATTGTTTTGACCCTGCAAAAAACGACAATGAAATTGGCCCAACAGTGATGTAGGAATGGGGTGTTCATTTGAATATCCACGCCTCCACAACAAACGTCATTTTACGGTGAACTGACCGAAAGAGCAGCTGAGATACTCAAACTCTGAAAGTGGTACTAATGTTACTGTAGTTTGCTTTTAACCAACGAAAATATAAATGTGTTGAATAAGGGCTCCAGACCTTGTTGTGCCAGAGACAGGGTGAAAAAAGGTCATTTAATACTATATTGTCTTTTATTTATTTTCAGTGAACCTCAAGGAAAACACCAAAGTAAAAAAAAAATACAGTTTTACAAACCACACCCATAAAAGATTACTCAAAAAGACAAAACTATAGCCCAGGGTGCCCATTCTAATATACAACAGATGCTCATGTAACATCACATTCAGGTTTGAGGGAGACTCTTAAGTTTCAGTGAAAAGAGTCACCATGCAACTTCTGTTTCATCCGGCCTGCAGAGAGCATTACATCATTTCTGATTTTTATTTTTTGCCCTTTTGACACTTTATTGAAAGGCAAAGTGAGAAGGGAGATAGAGATAAAAGAACTGGGCGATATATCGTATAGTTAAAATATTTTTTTGATTAGGACTGTGAATCAATTAAAAAAAAACTGTTTTCTGTGATTAATCACAATTAATCTGTGCCGAAGGCAGGCAGAGAATGTGGATCTAAATGCAGCTTTTATTAATAAAAACAGGGAAAACTCAGGACAAAGAAAAAACAAAGGAAACCTAGCACAGAACATAGTAACACATGCAAGAACTAACAAAGGATACAGGGAAACTAAGGGCTTAAATGCACAAAGGAACAAACAAGGGAATGAGGAACACCTGGGGAGACAATCAGGGAAGGAGAAACTCTCAGGTGAAAACCAATCATAAAATGAAACTACAAAGGACTACAAAAACCAAACCGGAAACAGGAACTAAACTAAACTTCAACATAAAAGCACAAAAACAAAAGACAACAGTGAACATGACATAATCATGCTACATGGTACATTAAAATAAACATTCAAAAAGAATCATATATATATTTACTTTATACTTTGTCTCAAAGAACTTGCAAGAAATTGGTTAGTCGTCATTTATTTTAATTATTAAATTATATGCATATTAAAATATAATTGTTTTTTTTTTTTTTTTTTTTTTTATTAGAGTTAGACATGTTTCTACAGGTATAAATATTTGATTAAAGTATACATTTACATGCCTTAAAATCAGTGTATATGCTGTGATTAAAAGTTGGGCAAAATCTTCTGCAGTTTTCCAGTTAACTTTTTTAATTAAAAAAGGATCAAATGGGAAGATTCAATTTATATCAGGCATTATTGGCAACATTTAAAAGTACTTTGCCAATGCATTATAAGACACTATAAACACAGATATAAAACAAAAAGCTGAAGTTAAATTTGCCTGAGGTATGAAATTGCCAAAATATTATTTTTTCTGGCTGCCGTTCAGTCTCTATCATGCACACGCTGGGTCTCTCTCATGTGGTTTTGGTTTTACACTGGTTTAAATAACAGTTAATGAGCATTTTCGGGCGATGCAAAGAGATACGGCAGCTTGCCTGTATCTCTCCAGCACATGGCTCACCGCTTGCAGATGAAATCTCCATTCTTAACACCTGCAATCGTCGAGTGTGTACCTCCTGGAAATTTTGATGTGCCAATTGTAACCACAAGAAGTGGGGAAAAACATTAGTGAAGTTTCAGAAAGTGCCCAAAAAAATTCTATGTGAATTTCCAAGGAGCAAAGAAAAGACGTTTTGAACATTATTAAAAATGTAGGAATCATTATTAAGTCATCTTAGTTTTATTAGATCTCAGTGCCACGTTCGACACAGTCGACCATTATATTCTCCTCAATCATCTAGAATGTATGGTTGGCATCCAGGGAATGACCCTCTACTGGTTTTCCTCCTAAAAGAAAGGATATTCTCTGTGAATTTAGGATATTTTTCAGCTACTTCAGCTCAATTACAGTGTGGTGTCCCTCAAGGGTCAATCTTAGGTCCCTTGTTATTTTCAATGTATATGCTTCCTCTGAGCTCTATTTTCAATAAGTACAGCATATCTTATCACTGTTATGCTGGCGATTCCCAATGTTATTTCCTAGTGAGTGTAGACAAGAACTGTTCATCTGAAAATGCCCAACATTTTTTCAAAGATATTAAACATTGCCTGTCAAACAATTTCTTACAATTAAATGAAAAGTCTTTCCCATAAAGACTTGGAAATTGTGATCCAATCGTGATTTCATCAAGGTTAGACTATTGCAACTCATTGTACATTGGTCTACCCCAAACTGCGTTATCCCGCCTTCAGCTTTTCAAAACGCAGCAGCTAGGCTTTTAACAGGGTCAAAAAAGAGGAATCACATTTCCCTAGTTCTAGCATCTCTACACTGGCTTCCAGTGAAATTCAGGGTCGATTTTAAAATTCAGATTTTTGTCTACAAGGCACTATAAGGTCTCATGCCCCAATATATCAGTGACCTTCTACACCCTTACTCCCTGACCAAAGCACTCAGGTCTTCTGTTCATCTTCTATTGAAGGTTCCTCATTGCCGCTATAGATATAAGGGTGACCGTGCCTATACTGTGATAGGTCCTAATCTCTGGAATAGTCTCCCTTTCCAATCTTTGTTAAAAACATATTTTTATTTTGTGGCTTTTGAATAGATCATTGAATATGTTGAAGTGGATTAATACATGATGTTGTATTTAACTGCTTTTATTTATTTTATTATGTTTTATATTTAACTTTAAATCAGTCTGTTTTTATATTTTTTATTTGTTTGATCAGTAAAGCATTTCGGGTCAACTTCTGTTGTTTTTAAATATGCTCTATAAATAAAGGTTGACTTGACTTGTTTTCAATATTACCATAGATTATTAATGTAACTTTAGATGGAAAATGCAACCTCTGAATCGCACTCAACATTGTTTATGTGAACTCAATTACTTCCTGGTTCCCTTGGGATCAGAACAAATGTCTCTGAGGTAGCGCCACAGGAAAAGTTGTGTCACAGTCTGGCCTGAGTGTGCCTCCTCAGACTGTCTGTCTGTCTCGTCTGAGTGTTTTGCCTATTTTGGTTTTGTCTCTCACTCCCTCTTCTGTCTTGCAGGTGCCATGTTGTGTTTGCCAGCTCCAGTTTCCTTAACAACAATCATTACAAATCAGCTGATCATCCGAGGCACCTGTTCTCCCAATTACCTCTCCCTATATCAGCTCCCTTTATGTTCAGTCCCGTGCTGAATCTGGTCATCACTGGACTATGGGAGTATAATTTATGGTTCGGCATCAGCATCTATAATCAAAAAGATAGAATCAGTGCAGGCCCAATCCCTAAGAATATGCTATGGTGCTTTTAAGTCATCCCCAATTCCAGCCTTGCAGTCTATCTTCAGATGCTAAATAAAATTAAGAACAAATATAATAATTGTGTTACTAAGGAGCTTATTGTCCAACAACACCTAGATCAGGGGCATGCTTCAATGCTGCATATTTTTACTGGTGGATCTAAAGATCCCTCTTCTGGTCACACTGTTGCTGCTACGCATATTCCCAAAATTCAGTACAGTATTAAGGAAAGAACAACTGATCATATATCTGCTTTTTCAGCTGAAGTTTGCCCTTCAATGGGTTGAAATTGCTCAGCATCCAAATTTAGTAGTATGACAGACTCATTTGCAGCATTGACAAGCCTTGCGAATGGACACAATTCAGTAAGGCAGGACGTTACCCATGAGATTCTTGTGAGTCTGTTACGAATTCATTATATGCATGTGTTAATATCCTTTTTGTGGGTTCCAGCTCATGTTGGAGTAGAGGGCAATGTAATTGTTGACAAACTGGCAAAACAGGCCCTAAAACACACAGAAATAGATAAACAAGTATCATTGAGCAAGGTTGAAATCAAAGGAAGAATTAAAGCATACGTTTATAACAAATGGCAAAAGTATGGAATAGATAAATTAAGAGTAGACATTTGTATAATATTCAAAAGCAAGTACGAATTGAGAAGATGGATTATAATAACAGGAAAGAAGATTCAGTAAACACATGTCTTCGAATAGGTCATTCTGGATTAAATCACTGACTTTACATTATAGGAAAACATGATACGGGACAGTGTTATCACTGTGGTCAAGCAGAGACAGTTGAGCATGTACTGTTAAAGTGTAGTGAATATGGGACAGAAAGAGCAGAGCTTATTAAAAGATTGAGATAAATGGGTGACAACACATTTAATTTACACAGCCTATTTTAAAATATCTTTAAGCAACTGGGTTGGACAAGAGCATTTAATGGCGTGCATGGTTAAATGTAATTAGTGTGTATATGTAGGTATGTATGTATGTATGTGTGTGTATGTACATATATATTATTATTATTATTATTATTATTATTATTATTTTTCCCTGTTGATGCTCCACACTCCAGTACAGTTGGTGATGGTAACGCACCAAAGTTGGTTTGTCAACCATCAATAAACAGAAGAAGAAGAAGAAGAAGAAGAAGAAGAAGAAGAAGAAGAAGAAGAAGAAGACGTCCTTGTCTGTGGACTCAAAGTTAACATTTGAATACCATATTCAAAAAGTAGTAGACATACACTCACCTAAAGGATTATTAGGAACACATACTAATACTGTGTTTGACCCCCTTTCACCTTCAGAACTGCCTTAATTCTATGTGGCATTGATTCAACAAGGTGCTGAAAGCATTCTTTAGAAATGTTGGCCCATATTGATAGGATAGCATCTTGCAGTTGATGGAGATTTGTGGGATGCACATCCAGGGCACGAAGCTCCCGTTCCACCACATCCCAAAGATGCTCTATTGGGTTGAGATCTGGTGACTGTGGGGGCCATTTTAGTACAGTGAACTCATTGTCATGTTCAAGAAACCAATTTGAAATGATTCGAGCTTTGTGACATTGTGCATTATCCTGCTGGAAGTAGCCATCAGAGGATGGGTACATGGTGGCCATAAAGGGATGGACATGGTCAGAAACAATGCTCAGGTAGGCCGTGGCATTTAAACGATGCCCAATTGGCACTAAGGGGCCTAAAGTGTGCCAAGAAAACATCCCCCACACCATTACACCACCACCACCAGCCTGCACAGTGGTAACAAGGCATGATGGATCCATGTTCTCATTCTGTTTACGCCAAATTCTGACTCTACCATCTGAATGTCTCAACAGAAATCGAGACTCATCAGACCAGGCAACATTTTTCCAGTCTTCAACTGTCCAATTTTGGTGAGCTCTTGCAAATTGTAGCCTCTTTTTCCTATTTGTAGTGGAGATGAGTGGTACCCGGTGGGGTCTTCTGCTGTTGTAGCCCATCCGCCTCAAGGTTGTGCGTGTTGTGGCTTCACAAATGCTTTGCTGCATACCTCGGTTGTAACGAGTGGTTATTTCAGGCAAAGTTCCTTTTCTATCAGCTTGAATCAGTCGGCCCATTCTCCTCTGACCTCTAGCATCAACAAGGCATTTTCGCCCACAGGACTGCCGCATACTGGATGTTTTTCCCTTTTCACACCATTCTTTGTAAACCCTAGAAATGGTTGTGCGTGAAAATCCCAGTAACTGAGCAGATTGTGAAATACTCAGACCGGCCCGTCTGGCACCAACAAACATGCCACGCTCAAAATTGCTTAAATCACCTTTCTTTCCCATTCTGACATTCAGTTTGGAGTTCAGGAGATTGTCTTGACCAGGACCACACACCTAAATGCATTGAAGCAACTGCCATGTGATTGGTTGATTCGATAATTGCATTAATGAGAAATTGATCAGGTGTTCCTAATAATACTTTAGGTGAGTGTATGTAAGAAGGGAATACATTTATTACAATGTCTGGCTGGGACAGATTGGAGGGCTAGTCACCCTTCCCTAAGGAGAATATATATTGTTTTAATAAGATGCACTATAGATTATGGCAGTATTATACTGTATATTGTTCAGCTTCTGCATCTCTGAAAAAAGGTAGAAGTTATCCAATCCCAGGCATTAAGAATTTGTTGTGGTGCAACAAATTGCTGCTCTTCAAGTGGAAATCGGAGAAATGCCTTTGGACATTCGTTGGTTACAACTGAAAATGTTTTAATGGATATCAATAAAAGGACATTGTTATAGTCATCCTGTAAAGAATGCTGGGAATATGAGTATTCACAGTTGGCGAGTTTTGGATGGAATGCAAATGATGATGCTCACCGAATGGGAATTTTCAATGTTGAAGTAAGCCCAACAGTGGCAATGCCAGTGTCACCTCCCTGGATGATTCCAGTGCCATCAGTCGATTTACAGTTGCTGGAAAAACGACAAACAAGATGGGTTTCAAGTGTATTATTATTGTATTCAAATCTATACTGACAGTTCAAAGGATCCGGAGTCTGGACATACAGCAGCAGTAGATATTCCTCTGTTTGACTGTAAAATAGGTGAAAAAAACATCTAATCATTTATCTGTTTACTCATCAGAAATTATAGCAATACAGTTGGCTCTTCAGTGGGTGGAAGAGGTTCAGCCACTAAATGTGGAGGTCTGTTTGGACTCTCTTTCTTACCAGCTTAATGAATGGAAAATCTAATTCAAGACAGGATATTCTTTTTGAAAAACTTCAGACATTGTTTATAATACAACAACAAGGGATAAAACATTATTTCTGAGGGTGCCAGAACACGTGGGGTAAAAGGTAATGAACTAGCAGATGAAATGGCTAAACAGGCATTAAAGTATCCAAGAATAGATATTAATGCGCCACTGAATAAAGTGGAAATTAAAAGATTAATTAAAGAGACAGTTAAAAGGAGGTGGCAAGAAATGTGGTCCCAGGAGAGAAAGGGAAGACATCTATATGGAATTAGGTAGGAAATGAGAGAGTAGTTTGTGGCAAAAGAAGGGATGACAGTAATTTCACAATTCTGTATTGGACGCACTGCATTGAACCAGTCACTATTTATTATAGGAAAGCATAACAATCGACTGTGCAGTAATTGCCACATTTTTCTCCATCGTGAGTCTTTAGGTTGTACTTTTGTTATTTTTTTTGTAAAAAGTCTTGAATTCTGCTTCCTGGTTCATGGTTTTGAAGCCATTTCAGAGCAAATGCATAAACATTGAAATTTATAGTAAACATAATCAAAAGGCTAAAAAAATATCAAGATATGTTTATTTTTAGCTATATCGACCCGCCACATGACTCACCAACCTCAGTCTCACCAACACAATGCGTTGAAGCATCTGCGCTAATCACCAAGCATCCAATCTGACACATTACATCATTACTCTTCCAAGTCTTTGATATCTGTTGATATGAGTTGATAACCTGAACTGTATGTGTAAGCATGCCATGTTCATTTTAAACAATGAGTCACTTGTAATTGGACCCACACAAATGCAGCTCAAACAGCTGCTCCTTTTGGCAAACAGGAATAGATCTTAACGCCTCATGCTGTCCTTGTTTCTGACAAAACTTCAGATGCGAGAGTTAAAAATATGCCTGCTAATGACATCTGTGCAAAACTGAATGAAATCATACCATGTGATTTAGTGGGGGTGGGGCCAACATGCATCACCCAGTAGTTAGCACCTGAACTTGTTTAACACATAAATAACCCAATTTTTGATGCCCCTTTTTTCTCGTTTTAGTTTTTTTAAATAACCTAGTGTATTTCAGCTAGCTCAGGCATACTCTCAGACAATTAATTCCATCTGGACAGGAATATCTGTAATTGCAGTACATTATATTTTTCAAAATGTTCCTCGTTTATTTTGACCATTGTTTAATACTGTCACTGAAGCTAAATTAGTGCTGCCTGATGCGCATTCATTATGGATTTTAGAAAGCAGTTCTAGAAACATACCATGTCCATGTCCTAAGTGCATTGGAAGAGATTTGTAAGTCACCTGCTGTCATACACTGTGCGTCGTCACCCATGTCAGCTGTCGGCCCATCACTGCCTCATCTGACAAATTTAGCCAGAGAAAGTGTAATGCAGTGCGTCTGTGACTTATGCCTCTTATCTCACACCTGCAAATATGTCAATGTCACAAGACACCCTGAGGGAATTGATAACCTTGATCTGCAAACGCCAAAGTGCCAGCATGAATAACTTCATATGTTATATGGTGCTCTGTGTACATAGGTGAGAGGTTCATATACAGCCAGTTAGAATGCTGATCCTTCAGTAGATGGTTTTATGTGTTTTTATGTGAATCATGAGTGTTACTTACATCACAGAGGGTCAAATTACCATATTACAATGTGATTTAAATCATGTTTTGTTGGTGTTCCTAATAGTTACTTTTTAGATGCCATTGTAGAAATGTGTTATTCACAGTCAACCATGGTTACTTTAATCAATGAGTGAAAGTGTCAGATAACAGGATGTTTACTGAGATTAAGCGAGTAGTATTCTGCTGGTTATGTGACTCTAACATGGCAGCCCCCATGTGCGTACCCTCTCCATGTAGAATAAAGAAGCTTTTATGAGGTTACTGATATGACTGGAGTCTTCATTTTAATGTGAGTGCTCATGATTTCCTACATAGTGTAAAATTGCAATTTAGGAACTTTTTTAATGAGGAAAGTGCAACCAGCTAATGAGTAACTTGCCAAACCAATTTTAACGTATTTTTGGATCTTGGCGAGGGTTTGTTTTGAACCTTGCGTTCCTATGTCACTAGAAAATGGGCATTTTGGAGGATACATTTATCCTGAAGATACATTGTTCTTCTGCATCATGTTTTGTGAAGTAGTGTTGTGTGAACGCAGTCAAGAAAAAAGATGCACAATATATTGATAATTGATCACAGTACACTCACAAAACATTTCCCAGAATGCTCAGCTCCTGTTGCTTACTGCAGGTTGGGAATAGAAGCAATCTTTGAGGGGCACCTTGAATCACAACCCACTGACAATGTAACAATGACACAGACATTGGTAAATTATGTTGGCATCCAACACGAGGACGATTCAGAATCCAAATCTATACTTTCATGCTACACCTGGCAGAAGAAAATAAAGAGGTGAGTGTAGGTGAGTGGCGGCAACTCCCCCTCGTTCCAAGCTGTTTTCTGGCATGACACCTGTCTGACAGTCTCATAACATTTTTACCTGCAACCCACAGATAATGTAGGAGGTCTCAAAACAGTTTTGACAGTTAAGGCTGTTTCTAATGGCTGCTTGAGATAGGTCAGCATTTCAAGAGTGGTTGTAAATACAGTATAACATTTGGTGGTACAATGGTACAGTGATTGTATCAGATGGTAATAGTACCATGGTATATGTCTAAAACAAACCAAGAAACATGGTATTAGCATAGTATTGGTACTAGCTAGCTAGATGTAGTGACATTCTGAAGCTAGTTTAAATAAAATATTTACATTTAAAACAATTCTGCAATTACTTTTAGTATCAGCTCTTTAGAAATCAGCATATAATTCATACATCAAGTAATAATCTCAAAAAACCTTTCCCCGTTGTATCACAATTCTACACATATATGATGGCTCATATTGATCATGGCTAATTATCTTTCAATAAAGTATTACATAACACCAATAACAATCTATGTTATTTGTTTTGCTATTTGCTAATTCTTGATTAGCATCAGATTAGCCAATTTTCAAAACCTAATTTGAACATTCAATAACATACGAAGAGCACTGTAAAACAAGAAGTTTGCTACCAAACAATTAGCAAAAAACAGGAAGAGTTCTTTAAACGTGCTTTCTTAAAGGGACAGTTCACGCAAAAATGAAAAGTCTCTCATTTACACACCCTCATGCTGTCCCAGATGTGTTTGACTTTTTTTCTTCAACTGAACTCAAACAAAGATTTTTAGAAGAATATCTCAGCTCTGTGGGTCCGAAAATGCAAGTTAATGGTGACCAGCACTTTGAAGCTCCAGCATAAAAGTTATCCATATGATTCCAGAGGTTTAATCCATGTCTTCAGAAGCGATATTAGAGGTGTGGGTGAGAAACAGATCAATATTTAAATACATTTTTACTAGAAATTTTCCCTCCTGCCCAGTAAGTGGCAATATTTTTGGGTGAACTTTTCCTTTAAGTATAAATACAAAATTTGTGTTTCAAAATCTACTGATAGTGCTAGAGTTTCTGGTGGAGTCAGTTCTTAAATCACATCATTACATACTTTATTTCTAAATTTAATTCAGATTTCAAATGCCGTTTTCACGCTATCCAGAGGTGCCTGCACCTGTATGGCCGTACGCACTGTGCTCTCCGACTGCCCTGAGAAATATTTACTCTGAGAATATTTCATCAATCATGAAATGTGTCCCGTATTTCTGTTGGCTGTTTAAAAGAACTAGCAATGCCCAATTTGCAAATGAATAATTATTTTGAGTCAGTTCTTTTCAGTGAATTGGCCAAACAGGATTGCAACACGGTCTGAATCGATTTGTGATTCAGTACAATTTGTTCAGAGCGCTCTCTCACTGAATCACTTGAAGCGGGTTCTCACACAGTAACTGTTTTTAGCATCTCTCACGGGAGCGCTACATTTTTAGATGCTGTGTCAAGTTAAAAAGAACTTCATCAACTGATAAAAATGCATCTTGAGACACCAGCATTCAGCTCTATTCGTTGTGGTGCGTTTAGCTTTTTTAGAGCAAAGTAAGGATGAGATGTGCCTCGGGAAATTACAGATGTCCCTTTTCTCTGAGCTTTACAATGGTGTATCACAAACCCAGTTAATCCAGGAGTCAGCCAGAGTGTGAGTCACCATGTCGTCAGCTTTTTCCCATGTGTAAGTCTCTACTTGAGACCTATACAAAAAGTAACCTCTCACTGATGAGAGCAGAGCTTTCCACAGCAGGAACAGAACTAAATTCTGGGGGGAGAAAATCATTTTCAGCAACAGAGCCTTTAAACAGCATAGCTGCCAAAGTTCAGAGCAGATGGCAAGTTTGTGAAGTCGTTTTTTGATCCGTGAAGAGGTTTTGACTTTTCTCCATTAACCTCCCTCCTGCTTTTTTCACCTTCACTGGAGACGTTTTTAACGTCATGCTGTTGCACCAGTTTTGGATTACACCTTTTTTTCCTCCTCTTGCTTCTCACACACTCAGCTCGAAAAGTACGCTAATTATTGCCATAGCACCCTCCCTTTGCCTTGCTGGAGAATCAAAGAAGCATATATTATAGCATTCCATCTGTGCGGTTTAACAGGAGGATTGCAGCCCATTTTTGTATGAAAGCTGAAAAATTCCATAAATGTAATAAATTCACAGCTTAACATTGCATTCCAAAACTATACATTGATCGCCTTATTACATGAATAAAGTAACTGAACAGACCCGATGTGTTTTGACAAAGATCAGTCAACATCAAACATCTGTTAGGCTCACACAAGCTCACAAACACACGCACCAAAATAGCAACTTGCTTGGCTTTAAAGTTTTACAGATTAGTGTGGGTGTTTAATTATGCGCTTTTAAATTAAGTTTAAATTAAAGTTTTTGTTAAAGGGATAGTTCACCCAAAAAGGACTTAAATATTGATCTTTTTCTCACACACACTTCAGATCGGTTCTGAAGATATGGATTTAACCATTGGAGTCTTATGGATTACTTTTAGTCTGCCTTTATGTGCTTTTTGAACCTTCAAAGTTCTTGCCACCATTCACTTGCATTGTGTGGACCAACAGAGCTGAGATATTCTTCTAAAGATATCTACCTATGTGTTCAGCAGAAGAAAGTCATTCAAATCTGGGATGGCATCAGGGTGAGTAAATTATGAGAAACATTTTATTTTTGGCTCAAAATAAAAAAACTTTTGAAGTATCGATATTTCAAGATCGACTCACCCATCCCTAAAAATGGTAACATTAAAATATGCAAAATACAAATGAGAAACTCCAAATGGAATCACGTATGTAATGTCCTCTTTCTGTCACAGAGGTCACAATGAACATAATATTTAATCATGTTATTTTGATGAGATGCTAACTATTCATCACATTACCATTACAAATATGCATGCTACCACTAGTGTCATCAAATGGAATTTGAAAAATAATAATGTATTTAAACAGCTTTCCCAAACACTCCCCCGTTTGCCATCCCATGTTGCTGTGTCTGACTAGTCAGGAGGCTCAAACAATGTTTTGATAGCACCTCAGAGCTACATTGTTAAAAGAATAGTTCAACCAAATCTGAAAGTCATATAGTCATATATATATATTAGCTTGTTCACTCGAGAACATGCATTGTTTTTAGCACTGGCCAACGCAAGTTCTTGCGTGAACACACAAGCCACTGTGAACAAGCTTCTCTTCTGCACTCAGAAATGTACAACAGAAGTCAAGATTTTCACCAAAAAATGACTCCAATTTCAGGATGTTTTTCACGTTTGTATGCTTTCAGAAGACTTGCAATATGATGAACAAATTGCATGGACTACTTTTATGATCCTTTTTGGGTCATTTTTAAGCTTTAAAATTAGTCACAATCAACTGCCATTGTTTTGAAAAGACAGACCAAGATATTCATTACAATATCTACTTTTGTCTTCAGCATAAGAAAGAAAGTCATACGGATTTGTAATGAGATGAAGGTGAGTTTTACAGCAGAATGTTCCATTTTTGGGAGAAAGACCTCTCGTGGCAGAACAAGAGAACATGGTGCACAATTAATCATTTTAATGTGATGAGATGGGGCAATAATAGCCTTGGTAAATGATAGGATGGTCTTTGTGAGTGTCATGCATTTGAACATGAACATCTTTTACAGTCTATTGCTTAGGGCAGTTAAACCTGCTGTGTATTTCTCTTTTAGTGTGGCTGGAGAGCAGTGCCAGCTGTTCGCACTAAATGATCGGTAAAGTGCCAATCTCTTTTTGAATGAATGCACATATTCGCCTGTGCACTTAATGGCTTGTGTGTGAGTTTATGCTCACAGATTTCTGTGGCATTTTGTCTCTCTGTGTATATATACATCATTACACTTTTGTTTATGTGTGTTTCCTCAAACCTGGCTGGAGCCACTTTCTTTGTTGCCAGTGCCACCTGCTCCTCTGATTTCCTGATAGTCTTGGCTGGGTGTCCTGAAGGGATAAGTACATCTCCTGTCTCCAGCCGTTTAAATCTTTCCATTTACTCTCTTCATTTCACACCATCACAGTTGCACCAGTAGTCCAAATGTGCTGTTTTGATAGGAGGTATTTGGCAGTCACAGCAACAGGGATACAATATTAAATTTAGCTTGTTATTGCCATTTTTCTAAAGATTAAACTAACAGTGTTTTAGTGATGTCAGTGTTGCATATTGGTTGCTATGCTTTAATGAAACAAACATTACTCGGGGGATATTGTGTTTACAGATCGCAAAGTTTTTAATAGGTTTCATTTTCCAGTGAAGTTTCTGTAACATGTTTACAAAAACTTGTGTCTTCTTTTGGGATATACTGTATGCAGTATCATACAAATATTAATGTGTGCTGGATAAAACACTTGAATAATCATATTAAAATATGTAAATACGACTGTTGTTTATCTTCCACAAAGCAAGTACTGTCTTGGTTGAAATGTTTAATCGAAAAACATTATGTAAACGTGAAAATGGCACAATATTACTCCAACTCTGCAGGTGATAATCTCTGAGGGATTACAGGCAAAATCCAGGTAACCTCAAACAAGAGATTCATCTGCCCAGAAGAACAGTGCAGAAACACGTAAAATGTTCATCCTCAATAATTTTTTTTGCTCTCCCTGAGACCGTCAATCCACGCATCTTATCACATGGCTTGTTGAGCGCGTTACCGATGTCATGGTCTGGGGCTGCATGAGTGCTGCCGGCACTGGGGAGCTACAGTTCATTGAGGGAACCGTGAATGCCAACATGTACTGTGACATACTGAAGCAGAGCATGATCCCCTCCCTTTGGAGACTGGGCCGCAGGGCAGTATTCCAGCATGATAACGACCCCAGACACACCTCCAAGATGACCACTGCCTTGCTAAAGAAGCTGAGGGTGAAGGTGATGGACTGGCCAAACATGTCTCCAGACCTAAACCCTATTGAGCATCTGTGGGGTATTCTCAAACGCAAGGTGGAGGAGCACAAGGTCTCTAACATCCACCAGCTCCGTGATGTCGTCATGGAGGAGTGAAAGAGGACTCCAGTGGCAACCTGTGAAGTTCTGGTGAACTCCATGCCCAAGAGGTTTAAAGCAGTGCTGGAAAATAATGGTGGCCACACAAAATATTGACACTTTGGGCCCAATTTGGACATTTTCACTTAGGGGTGTACTCACTTTTGTTGCCAGCGGTTTAGACATTAATGGCTGTGTGTTGAGTTATTTTGAGGGGATAGCAAATTTACACTGTTATACAAGCTGTACACTCACTACATTACATTGTAGCAAAGTGTCATTTCTTCAGTGTTGTCACATGAAAAGATATAATCAAATATTTACAAAAAAGTGAGGGGGTACTCACTTTTGTGAGATACTGTATGTTCTTTGCCCAAAAAGGTTCACATTTCTGTGTGGCAGCGAACACTAGTATTGTCATGTGAGTGGATTTACACTGCTGAATCAAACGCTGAATCCTTCCTGGGTGAAAACAATCTAGAATCATGTGTAACAGTGTAACAGTCACATGAAGTAAAATTGTGAACCTGCAAACTTCTTCAGAACGTAATATATATGTGACGCCCTCACTAAAAAAAAGCTAAATGCAGTGCAACAAATGAAACAAATCGCAGGTGTCTTGAGATGCGTTTATAAAAAAAAATATTATTTTTAACTTGATACGGTGTCTAAAAAACGGTGCCGTCCTGAGTGAGACGCTGATAAAACAAAACTGTGAAATATGGCGCAACTTTCAAAGAAATCCATCCAGCTCGAATTTACATAGAAAAACAATTGGAAAAACATCACAGAAGCATGCATAAACACATGTGAACAGCCCCTAACTTGCTCTATACTTGAAAATTTTACCCAAACCTGGCCCAAAACCCTATCAGACTAGGATAGGCCTGAAGGTGAGTAGAATAACTGAAGAATAACTGAATAGTGGTATTGGTATTCAAATACAGGCATGTCAAACGGTTAACCAAATTAGAACTATCCGAGCATATCCATGGTTATTAAACAGGATGTTCTATTATTCTAGTAAGTTGTTATAAATATATTTACATTAATCTATTTGCTTGGCAATATTCTCTTCAAACTGTTGCTCCACCATTACAGTAGTTGACTTGAAAGGGAAAACTAACTGTAAAAGTGGAACGATCACATTAATCTCACTATAGTGATGTGGCAGTAACATTGAGAATGCAATGCATACTTGCGTTGTGTCATGAATTGTGTTCTGACAAATTTTAGAATGCAACTACGCATGGATTTGAGCTTGCATAGCAAGAAGCATCTGCGTTCACGTACTTACATAGAGCACGTTTCGGCCTTAAGAATATGCAGATCTGTAGATGCTACACACAAAGCCTGAAACAAGCACAAGGTTTGACAGACTGCCCAGATTTTTTCTTTTATCATTTGTTTTTCTCTACTTCCTTCATATTACCTCAATGTTACTGTGTGGCCAACTTCTGAACATCAAATTGACCTTGTTGAAGTGTAAAAGTTCAAATGTATTCGACTGTTTGATGTCAAGAAGTTCAAACTTCCCTTTTGCAGCTTGTTTTTTTCCACTGGTGGGGGGTTCACAGAATTTTTTTCTTAGTACAATGATCTCCTTTATCTCAAAAGATCAAAAGAGATTTACAGTAAGTTACAGCATTTTGTCATAGTACATTGATCTCCTTTATCTAACAAAATCAAGGGAGATTTGATTCCTATAATATAACATGTTAAAAGTGAAACATAACCTTCATTAAGACTCCTGAGTATAGACATGCACAACCTCTCAGCAATAACATTTCCTCTGTGGAGGAGTTTGAGTGGTCCCTAATGGTAAAATTGCAGCATTTGCCATTTTCAAACAAACTATTGAAGTAAAACTTAAAAAGCCCATCCCTTTTTAAGAGAGCTTTGACATGCATGACAAATCACTGAATGTTTTCCTCTCTTTCTTGAATCATCAACATTACACTCAAAAACGAACCACTCCACTTATGTAAAGATATCAAAAAAATCTATTTGCTTGTGTAGCAGTATGCATCTGCGCTACCTATTAACGCACGGCTGGAGGGTGATTTAACGCTAGTTAAGAGGACTTTAAATATGGTTGGTGCACGTCAGCTGTGATGGCATCAAACGTCATGTCATGGTTGTCGTTCCGACGCGGTGTGCAAGAGCTAGAGAGGTAAGAGCTGCAGGCTAGCGACTCTTTTGCCAATGATTCTGGTGGGACTGGTTGATATAGATTTCTTTGTTGTAGTGGACGGGGGAATTAAGCGGTATACACTCGGCTGCGCTCCTGTTGTGCAAATCCGGTAAAGTGGATGAGTTAAGACTGTACTGTTTCAGGTATGTTTGCACCCTTTTATATCTAATGTCTCATTCCGACCTCGAGTTCGCCTGGTGAGTTTCTTTTTTTTTTTTTCTTTTTTTATTTAGGTGTCTTCCATATGCCTGTTTAACGTTATGGTGGGTTGTTTGTTGCTGTGGTCAGTAACGAGACGCTGGAAACTGAGATCCAGATCCAACATAAGCTGCTGTTTGACCACAAATTTATTCCGTGACTGCTATTTCTGATTCGCGTTTATAGATCTGTGACGCTACAGCGCTGTTGTGCTATGCAAGTTAGCCTTAACGGCCCCACGACGTCACCCGATCTCGATACCACTAACAGTAATTGGTGGGGATGCTTTCATTGTCCTGAGTTCGACATTGGTTACCTAGAATGTAACGCTGTGCTTAGTGGGACCTTTTGATGCTCATTGCTCTGTCATCACTGTTTATTGTAGCTGTTGATTTAAGCTTTCATCCTTGGTGGTTTTGTTCATGTCCGTGTCATGTGAATATTAATTTCTTTTCTCTTTTTTTGGACTCAAGTGCGCTCTTCGTGGCCTCTGTACGATGTACACAAGCACCTGGTCTGTATGTTTCTGACTTTGTTCCGGATGTGTTTATCCAACTGATTCTCTAAGAGTACCCTGAATATAAGTGGTGCATGTATAGTATCTGTGATGAGAATGTTTGTCATCGTACTATTCTGAGATGAAAACTGCATTTGGGCCCAACAATTGTGGTTGTGTAACTTTTTTTCTTTTGGTTCTTTCTATACATTATTGTGTAAATTGTCTATTGTGGTGCCTGAGTTTTATGTGTTTGTGTGTGTTCTTTATTGTAGGCCTGGGCGGCAAGGAAAAGAAGGGGCGGCAGCCCTCCTCATCTTGGTGGTGGTATCTTTGGAGTGTTTGCTGTGCCACACGGAGGTGTCTGACTGAGTGCGGTGTGAGTGCACGTGTATGTGTGTGTGTGGTTTTCTTTGTTTCTTTTTTTCAGGAGAATAGAGAGGCCCCTATGGGTTGAGTGCTTTCGGCTGTCGACCCCAATTTCCATCGTCCGGGCTGTTTAACATCGAATATCCTTGTGATGTTGTTTTTTTTGTGATTGCTTGAATCATTTTATCTAATAAAAATTATTTTACTGTTTGTATACTTCACCCATGTCTCATGCCTGACTCCAACTGAAACGAACCTGTGAGCCTTGTGCTCTCCTAAATATCTGGGGCGATTCCCTGGTAGTGAGCCCCCAGGGTGGCGTAGTTGGTCTATTTATTTAGTGTCCCTGTTTCTGAATCCGATCGCCACAATCGCTTTTGCCATCAGTGCTGGTCTGCATTAGTCTCAGTCTGACTGTGGCATTTTTGACATCAAAGTAAAGGATTCACATCCTTTGCTAGAGTGCTTTATGACTGCCCTATGATGTTCAGAAGGGCTGTTGGTGCATCTCACACAGAGAGAGAAATGTCTTACAGAGCATTCTCATTGTCTTCTAGAATCTTCTTCATTTAGTGCACATGGGAACTGCAGAGAGCTCTTGTGCTCCAAGGCTGAATGAAGTTAAAGGGTCGAAAGAGGCCCTTTGGAGCAGATATGTAGGATAATAATGAGATTACCATTGAATGTTTCTCAGAAATGACACACATGCACACTTGTTGTATCAATGTTTGTAGGTGAGTTGTGTAACCTTTTGTCTTTTATTGTATCAGTAAATCGTTGTGTCGCCCATATTACTTTGCTGGACAGGCTAGTGGCTTGTTGTTTGGTAGAACAATGCAATATACAAAAATGATCCAAAATATTATGAACACTCACAGGTGGAATGAATAACATTGATCAACTCCTTTAAAGCCACATGTCAATGTCTGGGTAGATTAGATGGTAAGCGAACAATCAATTCTCATATTCAACATGTTGAATCTCTGGGATGCTGAGTTGGGGAGTAGCTAACTACATGTAACGATGCTACTAACTTATCTATATTTTTCAGTAGCTTGACAGTGCTTTTAAAACAGAGTAGATTTTCCAGTAGCAAACCACTATTTCCAGCAAGTAGTGATGTAGCGTTACCAAACGCTGCATCATGTTGGTCAGATTATAACTAATAGCCTTTCTTATTGCGTAGAAGCCAAACTTTTACTGGCAAAACTTCAGACGATCTGGCTGCATATTTCTGTCTGCTGATCAGAATCAGGCAGCGTCTTCTTCTTTTGTAATGGCAGATCACAAACAAAAATAGAATGACCGTCATCTACTGAGAGCTTATTACAGCTCACTTGGATAAGAAGAGATTGTGTAATGGTTAATAAAAGAACACCATTTTATTCGTCTATGTAACAAAGAAGGTTTCAGACACTTTGTTCTTAATAGATCACACAACAGCATATTTACCTTTAATTTTTTTGTTGTTATTGCCTTTTGAGGGATTTTGTTTCTGTTCTAAATATGTTTATTTCGCTTATCATCTGGGCATTATTGGGAGCAGTGAGTGAATTATTTTTATGACGACTTTAAATGAACAACTTCAGCATTACGGCTCATCACAGCTGAGACACAACCGACTGATTAATTACACAACTCAAGGCACTTAACTCTTACTGGATTTCCATATTGGAGAAAAAATATTGTTCAAAATGTCGGAGGACATTGCGGTTTCTATAGTGAAAGACGCTTGCGCACCAGCTACCGTGAAATAGGGAGAATTACCCCTGCTTTGATGCTATTTTTCCATTGAGGAAGCTGATCTTCAGAAAGCTGACAGCATCTTTGCTTGGGTGTGGCAACAGGTGATTGCACATGCTCTGTGTCTCTCTCTTTCTCTTTCTGCAATCACCTATGAAGGCCAGAACAGCACACAAGGGGGTGGGTGACCAGCACCACGCCCGACCGCCTTTGTCTCCCCAGTGGTGATGTTTTACACACCAGGTACTCATTTTAGGCTGAGTGGATATCCCCTAGGGGAGGCCCGGGACCAGTTCAGATAATCATCACTGGTGTTGGCCATGAGCAGGAATCAAACTCAGGTCACCAGGTTCGTAGCGCAGCGCGCTAACCGCTACACTACCGCTCCACGCTCTCTCTCTCTCAGAAATGATAGTATTTCTGAAGTGGCATTTTTTAATTACTAACAGAGGCTTGGACGCATCATTTGGTTTGAACCAGCAATGGCAGATTCTGATCTGCCGCGTAATGAAGTAGTTCCATGCACAAATGCATTTTTTTATGACCATACTCAGTTTTTCCTCGTGTTTTAAAATTGACTTGTTCATTGAACTGTTGTATATAAGCAATATCACATGAGCAAGAGTGCGATATGGCCCTAAATCAGATGTAGGGCCATATCGCACTCTTGCTCGTGTGATATTGCTTAAATATACTTTGATGGCATTCAAAGTCGGGGTGTGCACCAAAAGTGCTTGTGTGAAAGCCCTCTTAGTGTCTATGATTACAGGTTTTATGTGGTAGTCAGCTGTTTCAACACCATATTAAATCTCAGACTGTTTTCCTCTGTCACACAGAGTTAGAGCAGATAGACCGTAAATCTCCCCTTATGCAGCAAACATCCCTTTCAAAACACTTTGGAAAAGTTAAAAGGTATGTATTCCATTTTAGGTCTCTTATCCTCAGAATAAGAGCAGTAATTTTAATGATATTTACCTGGGTCCTGGAGCAGCTGTTTAATCAAAAGTTGTTCATACCAAGAGATTAGACTGCTTTAGGGGGTTCCTAGCAGGATGTACAAGCTGAATTACAGGTCAGCTCAGAAGTCTGCTCACGAGTACTCGCAATGATCACGATCGTTTATGGGAGTGTGTGTATAAGAGAGAGTTCATCTATGCCATGGCTCAGAGAACTGCCATCACGCAAAACTCTCCCTGCTTTCACCTTTAAGACTTAATTATTTTTCAGTACGGAATTCATATTGTGTCTTTATCAGATAAAAACAGTGGCAAAGCTTGTGAACCCCACATGACTTTTGTAGAACAATAAAGGGGGAATTCTGAAGAATTTGCCATTGATATTCATACAATGGCAGTTGAAAGTAACTCTCTATAAAGCTTAAAAAAGGACCCAAAAGTGACATAATTGTAGTTCATGAGACCTGTCCATCATATCCAAACCTTCTTAAGCCAAATGATATGGTTTTGGTGAGAAACAACCCCAAATGTAAGTATTTTTTCATTGAAAAGTTTGACATCTGATCTTATTGTGCATGAATAGTGTTTCATTTTTTTTTTTTTTTTAATGCTTGCCCTAAAATTCTTTAATAAAAACGTAATTAATTTGCTTGTTTAACCCCTTTCCTTCAGCCACCTGGATCCAAAACGCCCACTTTTTATGTTTTCTTGATAAATATCCTGTTTCAATCGGAAAAATATGTCAGATTATAGAAATTAAATGGATTGCAAACTCATTTAACATGAAATCTAAGCACAATTTTCATTAAAAATGAAACAAAAATGCTTTGAGCTGTAGTGTTCATACAGGTAGATTTGCCAACTATATTATCTCGTTCGGACAGCGAAACACTTTAGTAGGATCCCCGTCCCATATTGAAGTGCTCAAAATCATCAAATATCCTGTCGATGCAACAACAGACAATGCAACTTTGAATCTGGCTTGTGATGTTTCTCATTCACTCCTCCTTCCAATTTCCTGTCCTCTTTCAACCAAACATGCCAAAAAACGAAAGGAAAATAAGAGTGTGTGGAGTAAGGAAGAAGAAAAAAAAATTTAAGTGCTTTCTGACAGATTCCAGCGCAGACCCTGCTCAGATGTAAACTAAAGTCCACTGCAGACTGGATAAAAGATCTCTCTCACTGTGAGCAAATCACTCAGAGCAAATTAAAGTGCCAGCATGGGTTTGATATGATTTACTCTGATTTTTAAGGACTTAATCCCATCTAGAGGAGTATACAATCATCATCACATAAACACTTCATGTATAAAATAAGTTGTTAATCACTGCACATTGCATTTAAAAATGTTCACTGCATTATTTGCACACACATGCAAGTGGATACATCAATATCAATAGATATTTGTCCCGTTAGTATACCGAGTAATCAAATCTAAATTACAGTCTTTAAGTAGTCTGCTAATTAAAGAACGTTTATTAAGCAAAAGTGCACTGTCTTGTGTCGAGGAAGTCTGCATGAATCATAATTGATGTTGTAAGCTCCATCACAGTGTCTTTTACATATGAATGTAATTGAGTCTAATTGTTCTATGTTTGTTACCTTTGTCTATTCCTGTTTGGAACTATTCCTAATAAGGGGTTGCGTTGACCATCAGCGGTCCACAGGGTTTAGCAGTACTAGTCATTACAAGCACAAAAACACCATGTCAATCACAGCAGTCTTGTAATTAATGTGCAGGGATGTTTTTTTCTCACACATTTTATGAGCTTTCAAAATGCTGGATTCACCCCCCAGTATATCCATTAGTCCTCCTCTTTGGCAGAGATATTGACAGCTTTTTAAAAACCCCCTGGTGTCAGTCAATGGCTACCCCAGCCAATCCATTTACAAGTGATTGATGGGAGATCACGTTCACGCTTAATTGTTAGCAGTGTGATTGACACCGGTGTTAGGGAAGTTAATTTGAAACTGAAGTTTGCCAAGTTACTCATAATTTTAAATAGTTAAGTGTAGTCAAGCTACCCTTTTGAAAAACTATTTAGCTACTCTATCAAAAAAGTAGTATCTAACAGAATATTATTGAATTACCTTGTCCAAAAAAAAATTTCATCTAAAAAATTATTTCATGTGTTAACATCTACATTTACTGGTTATACAATATATCGCACAGGAACTAGAAAGTTTGATCCTAAAATCAGCCATTTCCACGTAGTTCCCCCATAAGACATATTTGCATCAGTTCAAATGTGTTTACATTTTACATGGCACTACAGATAGAGTGTTGCACAAGCAGACTAAAAGACACAGGTTACGGTTGTAGGAAAAGTATGTTTAAGTAAATTAAATGTCTGGGTTTCTGTTGTAACCCCTGTTCCCTGATGGAGGGAACGAGACATTGTGTTGATGTAGTGACACTAGGAGTTCGATATTGAGAGCGCCAATCTCCTTTGCTTAAAATTAATAAGGCCAATGAGTTTCCCAGCCATGACAGTGGCCGGTTCAGTGCCATGGCAGGAGAGACACAACGTCTCGTTCCCATCAGGGAATAGGGGTTACACCAGTAGCCCAGTGTTCCCTGTCTGTCTCTCACTCGACATTGTGTCAATGTAGTGATATTAGGGGTCCCTATAGGAAAGGCTGCAGGTGCTGAACCATGTCACGAGGTACGGAAGAGTGGACACGCTCGACCACGTCATGACCTTCAAGCGAGTTTAGGTAAGACGTCTTCCTAGTAACGTTGGGGGGGGCACTTACTCAAGGAGGCTACAGCAGTGGCCTTTCCTGATATTTGCTGTTAAGCAATTTCCCACCGAGCACCTTCTAGAATAACGCTGTTCTTCTTCAAATCTTCACTTTCCAGGATGGGGGGCATTACAAAGACCACATCCCTCCCGAGGGATGTTAACATGTGGAGAATACATCACATGGACTAACCAACGGGGAAGTTCACATATGGAATGATACCACGAGAGGACCCTATCTACAGAGAGGGTACACAGCAACAGTGGCCGAAGCAGAGCGAAGCTTTGATGAGGGGAAACACAGGGTTCACCAGAGGGGAAACCTGAACAGTGGAAATGCATCACATGGAATTACCCAGAGGGGAATCACCACATATGGAGCACTGAACCCAAGTACACAGGCTCACCTGAAGCAGGGCAAACCACGAGTACTAGACCTGATGCTCTATGCATAGGTTGTAAAACCTCGCAAAGGTATTGGGTTCAGCCCAACCAGCAGCTCTGCATATGTCTGCTAGAGAGGCCCCCCTTGCTAGTGCCCAGGAGGACGCCTGGACTCCCAAGGGGCATGGCAAGTCCTGTGATTGGTATACGAGGAAAATGGCATCCACAATCCAATGGGCCAGCCTCTGCTTAGAGACAGGTGGGTTTTTTTATGCAATGGTCACTCTTTCGTTGTTCCGGACCAACAAATGCTTGCCCTGAATCAACAGCCAAAGCCTCCTCAAGGCCAGCAATACTGGCAGCAACTCTAAGCAGTTGATGTGCCATTGGAGGACAGGGCCCCGACACTGCCTGCCCGTCGCACACGGTGCTCCAGCCCAAGTTCGAGGTGTCATTCGTGACCATGAAATGCCTTAAGACCTGCTCTAGGGGAACACCTGCCCAAAGAAATGCCAGGTCTGATCAAGGGCTGAAATTCTGACAGCATTGTGGCATGATGATCACACGACGGGTGCCGTTGCGCAAGCCCACCTCGGGACTCGAGTCTGTAGCCAGTGCTGAAGTGGTCTCATATGCATCAACCTTAGGGGATAATCACCGTGGAGGATGACACATGCCCCAGGAGCCTCTGAAATTGTTTCACTGGCACCACTACCTTCTGCCTGAAGGTCTTCAGGCAGGTCAGCACTGACTGAGCACTTTTGGTCGTAAGACATGCCTTGAGAGTGACCGAGTCAGACTCCATACTGAGAAAAGAGATGCTCTGCACAGGGGAGAGCTTACTCTTCTCCCAGTTGACCTGAAGCCCGAGTCGGTCGAGGTGCTGAAACACAAGGTCTCTGTTCGCACACAATATATCTTGTGAGTGAGCTAGGATTAGCCAGTCGTCGAGATAATTGAGAATGTGTATGGCCTTTTCCCTCTGTGAGACCTTGGTAAAGAAGAGAGGGTACAGAGACAGACTGAAGGGGAGGACCTTGTACTGGTATGCTTGTCCTTAGAAAGCAAACCGAAGAAAGGGTCTATGTCGAGGAAGGATCGATATGTTACGCTTCCTTCAGGTCGATGGCCACAAACCAATCCTGATGTCGTACTGATGTCAGGATGCACTTCTGAGCCTTAACATTCTGAACAGAAGCCTGTGTAAGGCTTTATTCAAGGCACGCAGATACAAGATTTGGCGCGACCCTCCCACTCTTGTCACGATAAAATAAGGGCTGTAAAAGTCCTTGCGCAGAGGTCGGAGACACCCTCCAGAGGACGGAGACACCCTCGCCCCGCATCGTATCGGAGAGTCCTGATGAGCCACCATGGGGGGCTGGAGAGCCCTCCGTGACAGCGGCACCAAGGGGACGACTGGACATACCATGCCCGGTATGGCCTAAAATTACCGTTTGTAAAAATAAATCCATCTCAACACTTGATCACTATTCATGATAGAAAGAACAACAAACAATCTGCATAATTTTACACAATTGTAAGTAAAAGTGGACCCACAGCTGATTAGCAAATCTATTTCAACACAATAACATTAGCCAGCAGGTTAGCAGAGGCCTACAGCTGTGCACTGGGTTTACACTGTAGCTACAACACAAAACTCAGCATTTGAACTCGGTAGCAAATAAATCCACTAATAATCAAGCATACTTACAGGCTATGATCCTGAAGCTCCAGATTGTCCCAGCAAAGTGGGAACTGCCCAATCTTTCATGAGTAATATTGTGGAATGTTGTGGTGGTACCGCTGAGGAATAGTGGTAAAAAATTATTTTAACCACAGATTCTTCAATTCGTCTGCCTTTGCATGTCTAAACAGAGATTTTGCTTTCACATTGAAGAAAACAGTCTTTTTGACTTGACGACAACACTAACCCAACTCATCCTGGCCTTAGCTATAACAACCTTTGTTTGATGACAGGCCAAATTAGCTCTTAGGTGGTAATTATGCAAATATGTAGCATAGTGACGTAGCTATGTCATGGAAGTAATGGCTGGACAACAACCAGGCCTTTCATGTAGTTCAGGAACAGTGTTTTCTGTGCGATAGAATAACTCCCTAGTTACACAGTTAACTTTACCCCTAGTCCTAAACTTAACCTTACCACAACCACAACACTAAACCTTAACCCCTAAACCCTAACCCTACACCTAAACCTACCCATTCTTCAACCTCAGTAGCAGAAAATTTGAATTTTGTGAGAATTTTGCAAACAATATGCAGTTACTCAATAAATACATTGTATTGTATGTATTTTAATGTTAGTACATAAATCACTGGTCTATTAAATGTTTGTCTGCTATATGACATACATTTTAATAGTAGATAAAGAAATTTAATATAAAGTAGGACTGCATTTTCCCTCTAAAATTACATATTTAGATTTCCGGTTATGGCGGCCACGTGAAAGCATGTGTTTTGTACCTGTAGAGTATGAACGGAAAATCATGAACTCATTAATTCTGAATGCAATGCACACATTTTTACTAAGGGTTCTAAAACCCCCACACCCTGTGACTCCCCATCTAAATCACCAGGTAGTGCCAGCAAGTCTGGGGGTTAGAATGCTTCTTGACGTTTTTTACAACCCAAAGAGCCTCTCCAGAGACACTCGTGATATCGCCATCTACACACTGAAAATCTATACACTCATACCATTTAAAACCACGAAATGGCTTATTTTTAAGGAAACATGTTTTATTCCCGTATGCTTGGGTATTTCTGCTGTTATATCAAACTAGTTAAGATTGTTTAGTTGTGTAGTTAAACTCTGAGGGCTTATATAAATAATCTTAAAATATATATTCACTTTTAAGTGTACCAAATACAAGTTTCTTGGTATCAAATTAAACCTTACGACTCACCCTAGCAGAATATATATATAAGGTTACATTAAAATGTATTCTGCTATGTTTTACCATCTTTTGAGTGATTCAAACCACACACAGTCTTGCTCAGCGACACAAAGGTCCATTTTGCAAGTATTATTCCATCTAAATTCAAATGCGTTAAAGTGTGTAATTCCCTTGCTGGCTCTTAAGGTTTAACTGTTGTAACAAGTTTACTATCATTTTCCTTACCGTTTTACTTTGTTTGTTCTATGTTAAATGTTTGTTGTTAAATGTGTTCTATGTTTGTTTAAGTGTAGTGATATATCCTAGTTCCTTGTATTAAACCCAATTATACGCTTGATTGTCTGTGTTTGTTGGTCATAAAGCAAAGCCTCTTTAATGTGCGATCTAAAGCTACGAGCTGATATTATCAAAGTAAGTTAACGTGCTTTGATTAAGTAAGCTTATACTAAGAATAAACCTTCTGGAGAATTGATCCAGGGTATCGAGCAAAGTGGTTTGCTGGACAAACTGATTGGTTGCGGTACGGGTTAATTCCATTAAGGTGTTCTGAAAATTAATACAGCCTGTCTGCATGATGTATATTCCTAATTAATTATAATTCGTTGTGTTTAATTATCTATATATATCTGAAGCAGACTTTTGGGCTATACAACCCCTGTTTTGGGGCAATTTAGAATGTATTGTTACCTGGTTCAAACCGTATGATTAATCATTGATTACAATCATTAATATTAATTGTACATTCCCCAAACCTGAACCAAGAAACCCTACATAACGGTGGAGAAATGCGCGGGCACATTTTAAGCTTTGTTTTGTGAACTAATGCATTGTCAATTTTGTGTATTTTTGTTGTTAATACTGTACGCGAACGCGCCGAACTGAAAGGCACAAAGCCGAGTCTCAGTTCAGCATTTAACAGCGGCTAAATATATGTCAACATTTATTTTTGCCACTGTTGATTGCCACAATAAACTGCAGTCCATAATACTAAATTGTTCCGGTAAAGACGAAGAAATCTCTTTGCTGTGGGACATTTCATTTTAGTATTTTCGAAATCACCTGTCTAGAGCGTAATCTAAAACTGTTATGGGTTTCCCCAAACAGGTAAAGACCTTATTTGTGTCGTTAAGATTGAACGTGGTTATTTCGGTAGCCTAATAATCGACTACAACGACCACTCCCTAAAAGTTAAAGTCAGCCTAGCTAACTGATGCAAACTTTTTGCAGACCTAATCAGAAAACGCGGCAAGCCAGTATCTGATTGGGAATCGTAACCCGGGAGTCTTTGAAACCTTGATCAAGTGATAAAACAACAGCGAAGAAACCCTGTTGTGTATATATTTATTTATTGTGTGTTGGCAGCGAAGAAAAATCCTGCCACACACACTTGTGTGCAGGAAACTGGCACAAACGAATCCACTGAGATTTAAAACTTCACCTGTGATGGTGCCGAAAATCAGGGTGTAACACGAGCCCAGATTTGAGTCACACTAAAGTATAGGGTGTAATACGGCTGACTAACACTAGAGGGCAACCTCAAGCGGAACCCTCAGAAACTGCGCACTCCTTCACTTCATCCTGCTTGAGCGCCACACCGCCATCGTGTGGACATTCTCGAAATAGGTCTAAACCCTTCCATTTATTTTCCTTTGCTAGTTATCTGAACAGCCCTTTTCATTTCCTCCTTTGGCTATGTTTTTTTTTGTTTTGTTTTATTTACTGTTATAAACATTTTCATTTGTTGAATTTGTTACTACAAGTATTTGGGTTTAGCAAAACTTCCCCCCGCCTCTCTGACTGACTACACTTGGTTGAATTTTGGTTGAAAAAAAAATCATTTCTGAACTTAAAATTGAATTAAGTGTCTCAGTGCAGCTGCTGATATCCCACTTAGAGGGAACACGCCCTTTGTGCCATTCCCTGCTAAGTCGGCTTATCTTACGGACTCGAACTTGGATTTTATTTGTCTATTTGTTTATTTGGCAGCATACTGCATTCCAGGCTATAGCATATTTAGAAGGGATAGGTCTACTGGAAGAGGTGGTGGATTACTTTTCTATGTTAAAGAGCATTTACAATGCCAACAGATAAATGTGCAAGATAAATTGGATGTAGAGATTGAATGTATTGCTTTAACTATAAATGTGTCACCTCAGATGTCATTCATTTTAGCTGGTTTTTATAGACCACCTTCAGCTGATGTTAAATTTTATACATCATTTAAGGAGATTTTAAAAGAATTAAATACTCTTGGTAAAGAAGTGATTGTACTAGGGGATTTCAATGTAAATTGGATAGATAAAAACAGTAGGAAAAGGTTAAAGGAAATAATAGGACTTTATGATTTTGAACAGCTAATAAAGGGACCGACAAGGATAACCAAAACATCTAAAACACAAATCGACCTGGTATTTTCAAATAAATCTGACAGAATAATAAAATCTTTTAATTTTATTACAGGTATATCAGATCATAACTTAGTTCTTATCGCAAGGAAGTTAAACAAAAATAGATTTACATTTAGAATAAATAAGAAAGAGGTTTTTTATAGAATACCCAATAAAGATTTGGCACATTTTGACCAACAGTTGGAGAAGGTAGACTGGAATATTTTGAACTCTAATGATGAAATAGGCTCATTTTGTGGGAGCTTTTTAGATCTAATCAATAAGGTTAAGGCAAAATTTATTAAAAAATGCGTTAACTTGAATAAAAAGGCACATTTACCCTGGTTGACAAAAGACATTTGGAATTTGATGAGTAGAAGAGATTATTTACTTAAAAAATTATTTACTTATTTTACTTTAAAATCGAACATTGATAATGATATGCGTCTATTTAAGGATTATCGGAATAAAGTAGTGAAAGAACTAAGGACTTCGAAAGCAAACTTTTTTATTGATGTGATAACACAAGCTAAAGGAAACAATCACTTAGTCTGGAAGCACATTAATACTATTTCTCGGCAAAAATCGTCTCAAAAATGTTATGAAATTAAAATAAACAATGTTTTAACGCAAGAAGAATCAAAGGTAGCTAGTGCTTTTAATAGTTTTTTCAAAGATTCGATTAATGATTTGGTTGTTGTTTTTGGTAACAGAACAAGGGAAATTAAATATGTAGATTCAACTAAACCAGTGTTTCACTTAAGTGAGGTCTCGGAGCAAGAAGTCCTTAAAATTTTACAAGGACTTAAAATTTCAAAGTCACAGGATGGTTATGGTTTAGATTCGTGTATGGTTAGAAGGAATGCTGCCACCCTATGTCGACCTACTACTCAGCTAATCAATCGATCCATCAGAGAAGCGGTCTTCCCCGACTGTCTAAAAAAGGCAGTGGTTACACCTTTGCATAAGGGAGGAGATAAAGCTGAGCTGGCCAACTATAGACCAGTGAGTATCCTACCTGTAATATCTAAGGTTGTCGAGAAAGTAGTGGCCATGCAACTGATGGATCATTTGAATTATGGAGAGCACCCCCTGAATCCTCTTCAGTTTGGTTTTAGAAAACACCATTCAACTGAAACGGCACTTTGTTATTTTGTTGAACAACTCAAAGCCATGTTGGATAAAGGGGGGGTGGTGGGTGCCATATTTTTAGATCTGAAAAGAGCATTCGACCCGGTAAACCATAACATCCTGTTATCTAAATTGTCCGCTCACAATATTTCTGACGAGACATTACGATGGTTTAAATCTTATTTAGAGAATAGGATGCACTGCACTAGAATTAAGAGCACTATGTCTTTGTTTTTAGACTGCTCAGTTGGGGTGCCACAAGGCTCCATTTTGGGCCCTCTCTTATTCAGTGTTTATATAAATGATCTTCCAGCTATTTGTCCTGAAGTTCATGTACAAATGTACGCCGATGACGCAGTGATATATGTCCATGCAAAACTAAGACAGAAAGCAGCAGCTGTGCTCCAGGGAGCGATGGAAAAAATTTCAGATTGGATGGTACAATCATGCTTGACACTAAATTTTAGCAAAACTGTCAGCACGTTTTTTACAATAAGGAATACTTCTCACTCTGTGCCGGAAATTATTGTAAAAGGAACAAGAATTCACGAAGCAGAGTCTGTCAAGTATTTAGGCGTATTGTTCGACAGGACACTGTCATTTAAAAAGCATGTTTCAAAACTGATAAAAACTGTAAAATTTAATTTATCGCAGTTCAGATATATTCGCCTGCAAATGAGCACAGATGCAGCCAAGCTTTATTTGCATGCGATGATTTTATCACATTTTACATATTGCATCACTAATTGGTCTTTATCAACAAACTCTGCGTTACAGCCGCTTCAAAGCTTGTACAAACAGGCACTCAAAATTTTAGATAAAAAAATGGTTTCATACCATTACTGTAACATTGTGAAGAAATACAGATTATTAACGTTTGAAAATTTTGTTTTGTTCTCAAATGTTAATTTAGTATATAAAATTTTTCATGATTTGGCACCACAGCCCCTGAATATGTTTGTGAAATCGTGTGAAGAGGTAGGACTTAGAACAACATGAGCCTCCCATAGAGGAGACTGTTATGTCAACTTTAGGTCCTCTGCTTTTGGACAGAATTGCTTTTCTGTGAAAGCTGCAGGGATGTGGAACTCGTTGCCTTTAACTATGCGAGAGAGTAGCACCTTGCAACAGTTTAAACTTAACCTGAAGAAATGGTTGAAAGACGGTCAGATTTGTGATCATTAGCACAAAACTGGTTAATTGGGGTTTGGCTAAAAATATAAGAAGGTAAATTCAAAAGGGAACTGTAAATAGTTGTAAATACTATTGGTAGTGCAATTGCATGTTTTGTGAGATGATCCTTTTGCAGGTGTTTTATTTGTATTTTGTATTGTGAAAGGATTCATCATTGGGAATGCTCATTGTCCACTGTATTAACCTACTGTCACCTTGCCTCTGTCCAGGGACTACAGATGAAAATTAGCTTCTAGCTATTTCTGGTTTGTGCAACACATTTGTTGTGCAATGTCCCTGTTAAATAAACAAACAAATAAATAAATAAATCTCTCTTTCCCTCCTTTTATTTAATTTTGGAATTGTTTACCACCTATTCCTATTTGTTCTTTCCTTTTTAATTATCTTCCCTTGTTGGTGATTAATACTTGTTATTACTCCTTTGCTCTTACTACTATCAGTTATTATTCTGTTACTTAACGTCCCTTTACACGCTTATTTGAATCGAGTTTAACAAGTTTAAATTTTATTCAAATTAAGAGTGTCTGTTCATCCTGCCTTGTTTAATTCTGTTTTTTCTTGTGGTTAGATTGTTTTGATAATTAACATCCTTGTCAAAATTCCTTTTTGTTTATCATTATTTGGTAAAGCCTTTTGCCTGTTATTTCTACACACATAATTACTCAATTTGGTTTAAACAAGGAAGCCTTAATTCACTTTAAGTTTCACTTGCTAAATCCTGTTCTGTATTTGTATGTAGAATTCCCTAGTGCGCTGTGGTGATTTGACTGTCATCTCTGGTTGGTTCCCAGCGAGCTGGTTTATCCGACCGGCGTTACCGACGCTGGCCGTATGTAAGTCTCGGACTCTTCTGTCTCTTTTCATTGGTGCGGCACGCAACGACATCAGCAATTGGGCACTCCAAAGGAAAGTCAACCCCGTCAGTCGACACACAGGGCAAGTTTGGAATAATTACCTAAACCAAGGCCTGAAGAGGGGCCACTCTTTTGAGGGTTCTAGGGAAAATCCAATCTTGTTGTGCCGTCTGGCAGTTGACACCTTGGTGTTGCCGGTTGTGTTTAAAGTCAAGTTGTTTGAGAGGGCGCACCGTGATAGTAGCAGAGGGCCCGGGGACACTGCGGTCAAGTGTTTGGGACCGTTGGAAAGATTGACTGCGTGCTGATCCCCAGCAGAGTGACCTCAATTCACCCCAGGCAAACTAAAATAAGGTAAAATCCATCCACCAGTATAGGCCACATAATATTAAATATTCCCCCAGTCATTTAAGTGTTTGGCCCATTTCTTTTCTTTCTCTCCCCTAAGCCACACCATCTTCTTAGGGTTTATACCTCGATAGCGCCCCACCCTGTTGGTCCTATCATAAGCCCTAGCAGTGGTAGTAGACTTAGGCCCTTTTTTCTCCTGCCTATCTGTTCCTAAGATTATTTTGTTCAATTTTATTCCATGCCGCCTCTTTTCGCGGTTTAATTATGTTCTACTCTATTCTGCTGTTCTGTTCCGTCATACTGTGTACTTCCAGTTCACATTAAGACAGAGCCTACAAGAGCCATCAAGGAAAACTGAATAAAGGGACAAACAAGCAGCCCGCATCATCAGATGATCCTTTTGGGCTGCCGCCTTGTCAAATTCTTTATTTAGACCTACACTGACCCACGAAATTCGGCCCACCTAACTGTCTAACTGTCTGCACCAGTTAGTCAAAATTACGGCTTATAATAAGCCACATCATTGTAGCTCGCTAACCCTACACGTACTTGCATTGGCCTCTTTGTGTGTGCTGGCTTTCTTTCGCCTACAGTGAGCCAGTATGTCCCGTTCGTCCAGTCCCGCAGTTCACTGGGATCACCTCGTGACCTGGCTGAGCGCAATGATGGACACCGTCCTACCCAAGGACGCCAGGGACCTACAGCAGCTGGACGCCGACTTGGACAGCCTGATGGCCCACGATCCAACACAGAGCTACAACCACAAAGAACGGACCAAGAGCTACAAAAGGAAGTAGAGAGACTTCAAAATGCCCTGGAAAATCTTCTCCTAGACACAGACCAAAGAGAACAGTCGGAGAGAAAAGCCAGAGAGGAACTCGACGACAAGCTGCAACAAGGCGAGTCTCTCCTTGCAAGAGCAGAGATTGAGTTAAAAGAAAGAGATGCTAAAGCAAAAGCCTGTGAAAAGCACCTGAACACGGCCCGAGGTGAAATCCATGAATTATTCAGCACAGAGACCATCTCAAATACGAACTTGACACTGTTCACAGATAACTGAAACATTCTTATAGACTGCAAAGTGAACAGAAAGGGGAAACGCACACCACAGAGTTTCCCCTGACCAGTAAGCTTTTCAGCCAAGAGCTCAGAGCTGAAAAGGGGGGTGAAAGCCCACTGTTCAAAATGTCACCAGCCAGCCTCCAAGAACCCACGTCAGCAACAAAAGGGTGGGAGCCCGCCCACAAAATCCTGGTCACCAACCACGGCATGGCTCCCAAAGAACTTGACAAGCTGGCCAGAAACATCCCTACTTTCACCCTAAATCCTGCAGGAGGCCACGACGTGCACGCCTACCTGCAAGACATAGACTTTCACTTGCACACTGTTCCCAAGCGTGACCACTTGGGACAGATTGTACCCGCTAAAAGTTACGTCTGGACATGAAAGCCTCTGACACATCCATATTGACTTTTCTGAACCACCTCTCAGACCCCACCAACCACCCTCTGGCACTGTCTGACCTCACTGACAACCCGTGCCTCAAACGACTGCATGACATAAAGCACATGCTGCGTGTGATAGACAACATTTTGTGGTAGGCACCTGATCACATCACAGCGCCAAGGCTTGTGATGCCACAGCGTCTAAGGGGGGTCATGCTAATTTATGCCCACGACGCGCCATGTGCCGGACACCACGACGCCAGAGCCACTTATGAGACACTAAAGCAAGTGGCATACTGGCCCCGCATGCAGAAACATGTGGCAGAATATGTCAGAGAATGCCTGGTTTGCTGCCAGTTTCAACCAGCAAACCCAAACCACATAGCTCCACTGCAACGCAGAAGAGTCACATTCCCATGGTCAGACCTCCAAATCGACTGGGTAAAACCTCTGCCCAGGTTGACGAGGGGCAACAAATACTTCCTCACAGTCGTGTGCCAGTTCACAAAGTGGGTAGAGTGTCTTCCAGCACCCAACGACACCGCCCAGACCACGGCATACCTCCTGATGAACCACGTCTCCTCCAAGTTCAACTACACATCAGTCATCATCCAATCTCATCTGGCCAAGTGGAACGATCGAATCGAACCGTGGTCAGTATGTTGAAAAAGTATGTGTCTGCCAATCAGAAAGACTGGGATGTAAAACTCCCGCTGGTGCTAATGGCCCTCAGAGCTACCCCGCAGGACTCAACTCGCGTGTCTCCCTTTGAACTAATGACTGCGTGGCAGATGACACTGCCACTGCATCTGCTGTATCAGCCAGGAGACTCCAGCCTCGTCATAGCCTGCACCACTCACCAGTACCTCGACAAGTTACACCGGCACCTGAAAGTAACATTTGCTTTCGCCCAACAACAGCTAAAAGAGCAACTCATCACACAGAGTGCATCCCTGCAGACCATCGGCAAGACCTTGAGAGGAACGGTGGTAATTCTCAACACTCACAGCGTTCTACTGAACCAGACAGTGAACTCCATGAAACAGCTGTTTACTGTCTTCCAGAACGACTTTACTCAAATGCAGCTGGTCACAGCCCACCTGCTACAAAACCCTCATGATTCACCTGCCATCCGTCATTGTGATGATTGTTGTCCGATGATGTCTCCACAGGGACTTCATCCGACAAAAAGGGGGACTGTAGAGTATGAATGGAAAATCATGAACTCATTAATTCTGAATGCAATGCACACATTTTTACTAAGGGCTCTAAAACCCCCACACCCTGTGACTCCCCATCTAAATCACCAGGTAGTGCCAGCAAGTCTGGGAGTTAGAATGCTTCTTGACGTTTTTACAACCCAAAGAGCCTCTCCAGAGACACTCGTGATATCGCCATCTACACACTGAAAATCTATACACTCATACCATTTAAAACCACGAAATGGCTTATTTTTAAGGAAATATGTTTTATTCCCATATGCTTGGGTATTTCTGCTGTTATATCAAACTAGTTAAGATTGTTTAGTTGTGTAGTTAAACTCTGAGTAGTCTTCTTAAAATATATATTCATTTTTAAGTGTACCAAATACAAGTTTCTTGGTATCAAATTAAACCTTATGACTCGCCCTAGCTGAATATTTATATAAGGTTACATTAAAATGTATTCTGCTGTTTTACCATCTTTTGAGTGATTCAAACCACATCCAGGACCCTGTCATAAATTAGGCAAATGACCAGCCTTCTCGCGCCAAAACTGAGGCGCCTCATTGGGTCATTCCTCCCAAAGGAGGTGTGACCTCCCTACCTTAAAAGTCAGGATCTGGTGTTGAATCATCCTCTTTTGTCCTCTTGCCTTCTTGTTCTTTTATCTCTCTTCAAGCTCTCTTGCTTTTTCTTCCCTTTTTGTGTTACTCTCGTCAGACATGTCTTTTGTTTTATTTGGCGTTTATCTCAGTCTTTTCCTTGTCTTCGGACAAAGCTCAACACTCTACGTTTTTGGAGCAGTCCGATATCCTCCGGGTGAAAGGACTCTCTCTCAGTTTCAACCATTACTCCTAAGATGCTTTGCACTTCCCGCGAGCTATCCACGCTCTGGAAGCACCAACAGAAATCCTCCAGCTCACGGACGCAACGAGGACATTCACGCACACACGCAGTCTTGCTCAGCGACACAAAGGTCCATTTTGCAAGTATTATTCCATCTAAATTCAAATGTGTTAAAGTGTGTAATTCCCTTGCTGGCTCTTAAGGTTTAACTGTTGTAACAAGTTTACTATCATTTTCCTTACCGTTTTACTTTGTTTGTTCTATGTTAAATGTTTGTTGTTAAATGTGTTCTATGTTTGTTTAAGTGTAGTGATATATCCTAGTTCCTTGTATTAAACCCAATTATACGCTTGATTGTCTGTGTTTGTTGGTCATAAAGCAAAGCCTCTTTAATGTGCGATCTAAAGCTACGAGCTGATATTATCAAAGTAAGTTAACGTGCTTTGATTAAGTAAGCTTATACTAAGAATAAACCTTCTGGAGAATTGATCCAGTGTATCGAGCAAAGTGGTTTGCTGGACAAACTGATTGGTTGCGGTACGGGTTAATTCCATTAAGGTGTTCTGAAAATTAATACAGCCTGTCTGCATGATGTATATTCCTAATTAATTATAATTCGTTGTGTTTAATTATCTATATATATCTGAAGCAGACTTTTGGGCTATACAACCCCTGTTTTGGGGCAATTTAGAATGTATTGTTACCTGGTTCAAACCGTATGATTAATCATTAATTACAATCATTAATATTAATTGTACATTCCCCAAACATGAACCAAGAAACCCTACAGTACCGCTCAGCTGTTCTTGTCAAAATTTCTTTAAAACCCTCTCTTTTGCAACAAAGTGGTGCGCTAATACACACGTGTGGACATAATAATGCCTAAAACAGCAAAAGCTGGCCAAGAAGCAAGCGAAAAATCAAAACAACCCAAGCTGACAGACTACCATCTTCATGGTGAAACGCAGAAGGCTAATGCTATTATTAGCCCGAGTCCTTGCTCTAATGCTAGCTCTGCTCTAATGGCGGCGTCTGGCGGAGAAGATAAACAGAAAGCCCAGAACAGCAAGTTGGATGAAATACTGTCCACTGTCAACTTCATGAAAATTTATTTTTCCTCTAGATTCGACAAAGTTTTGGAGTCCATTGACGGTCTGAGGAAAGAGATAAATGACTGTAACCAGCGAGTATCACAAACGGAAACCTGCATCTCTGATGCAGAAGACGTGATAGAAATTCTACGTGCTAAAGTGAACACACTGGAGCCCAATGAGAAAGTACTGGAAGACAAAGTTATGGACCTCGAGGCAAGATCTAGATGAAACAATCTAAGACTGGTCAATCTGCCGGAGGGAGCTGAAGGACAGGACCCATGTGTGTTTTTAGAGAGGTGGTTACCGGGGATGCTCGGCACAGGGGCAGTTGTAATAGAACGAGCGCACCGAATTGGACCTAAGAGGGACAGCAACACACCACCTCGCGCTCTCATAATGAGATTCCTCAACTATAAGGATAAACAGGTGATTTTTGCAGCAGCACGAGCAAAATTGACATTCGGTTCCAAAATCAACAGGTACGGATGTATCCGGACACAGCAGATGGACTACACCAACTACGGAAGCAGTTTGATTCGGTTCGAGCAGAGTTACGCAAACTGGGACTGCGACACGGAGTGGCCCACCCAGCCAAACTATTGGTGACTTATGAGGGTCAGACTCATTCCTTTACAACAGTAGCGATGGCACGAGAGTTTGTGAAGAAAGTTCAGAAGGCGGCAGAAGAGGATGATTCACTGCCAGCTTTGGACTAAATCACACTTTTTCTTTAATTTTCTATCAGTGAGTAACTTCCAGGTACGCTATGCGGTAAACACCTGTCTTTGTTTAGATTTTTGATATTGAAATAACTCGAAAAGTCTGAAGTGTTCAGTTTTATTTTTTTTATTATTTTTTTTTCACAAGGGCATGGTGATTGGATATGGAGGCGCACTTACTGTGCGTTATAAAAAGAGCACAAATTGTGTAAACTTATAGTGAAACGAGAGTGATTAATTGAGTGTTACTAATAGCGAACAGCATCGGTAGTAAGGGTTCTGGTTTGGCTAGAGAATAGTGGTTAGGCTGCTCCTCACTGTGTGTGGAGTGGTTGCATGCGATAGCGGGAGACGTACTGTCGAGGGAGGGATACACATACGAGGAGGTAATGAGGGGTAGTTCGTGTTCATGGTGTTGGATATACGCTCTCATATCCAGGTTGGTTACGCTTCTCCATGAAAAAATCCTATCTTATGAGGTAAATACTTATTTCCTGATTTTACAGTTTTGATATATCTCAAATGTCGCAAACACTGAACCTGAAGTTTGTTACGTGGAACTGCAGGGGCCTACAACGCGTTAAAAAGGTTAAACAAGTTATGACTAAATTAAAAGATATGGACTCTAAGATAACATTTCTGCAGGAGACACACCTTGTGGAGGAAGATGAGACAGGGGTTAGGAGGAGGTGGCGGGGTAGTGTATTTACAGCAGCATTCACATCTAGAGCAAGAGGAGTTATGACTCTGATCCATGATTCCATTCCATTTCATGTAAAAAATGTTATTAAAGATAAGAAGGGCAGATATTTAATAGTTCAGGGATCTTTATTATTAGAGAATTTAAATTTGGTTAATGTATATGGTCCTAATCTAGATGAATCAGGGTTTTATCAAGATTTATTCCTTTTACTTTCAGCACTACCAGGGCGCTATGTGATTGCAGGGGATTTTAATTGTACCATTTACACAGGCATAGATAGATCCGAAGGAACAGACCAATCACATAACAACTGTAGGATGACTTTACAAAGCTTTATAAAAGATTTTAGATTGCTGTATATCTTTAGGGAATTGCACCAACAAACCAAAGTCTATTCATGCTATTCAGCAACATTTCAGACATACTCGGGAATAGATTATTTTTTAATTTCATCAGAACTACTATCCAAAATTCAAGATTGTTTATACGACAGCATAGTAGTCTCAGATCATGCACCTTGTTGTCTAATATATAGAGACGACAAACTTACATGTGACCCACCTAGATGGCGCTTTCAGCATAAATGGCTGCTGGATGAAGAGTTTGTTAAGTATATTGGACAACAGATTGAAGAATTTTTTCAAATAAATACAAATCAAACGTCAGCATGCGTGAGATGGGATGCTTTTAAAGTGTTTCTTAGGGGCATATTATTAGCTACACGGGAAACAAATCTAAGAAAGCTAGAAGGGATAGGTTGGAATAAGAAACTAAAATCAGGACCATTCAGGAAAGGGTTTATCAAACAAACGACACAGATTTGAAAAACGAATTGCTGTTACTAAGAGCTGAATATGATAAACAATCTAGTTTTAGGGCTGCGTCTAGTCTTTTAAGATTAAAACAGTCATTTTATGAACAAGGAGATAAAGCAGGAAAATGTATTAGCTTGGCAAATTAAACAACTGGAATCAGCAACACCAATTACATCTATTAGAACACAGGAAAAAACGCTCACAGATCCTAGAGATATTAATAATGCATTTAAAGACTACTATCAGAAGTTATATGATTCCCAAGAAAACCATGATGGTAACGACTTAAATTTTTTTTTGAATGCGCCAAACATTCCAGTTATTTCAGTTGATTCGAGGGTTAATTTAAATATAGGAATAAATAAAGTAGAAATATCACGGGCAATTGATGGAATGAATTCTGGTAAGCAAGCAGGACCAGATGGTATTCCCATTGATCTCTATAAAAAATTTAAAGATAAATTGCTAATACCTCTATTAGATATGTTTACAGAGGCATTCGAAAAAGGCGAACTTCCATCTTCCATGAATCATGCCCTAATTACTTTGCTGCCAAAGCCTGGTAAACCCCCTGATAAATGTGAAAACTTAAGACCTATTAGTTTACTAAATTCTGATCTCAAGATCATTTGTAAACTTTTAGCAACACGGCTTCAAAAAATCCTGCCGGACATAATAAATAAGGATCAGAATGGGTTTATAATTGGAAGACAAGGTTGTCATAATGTAAGAAGGGTTTTGAATGTTATTTGGTCTAAGGAAAATACCCAAGATACTGCGCTCCTATCGCTGGACGCAGAAAAGGCCTTCGATAGGGTCGAATGGCTATATCTTCTTCATGTTTTGGAAAGGTTTGGATGTGGAACTAACTTTATTAAATGGGTCAAAATACTCTATAATAACCCGACTGCGGAAATCATGTCAAACAAGTTATTTTCAGAGCCAATTAAAATTAAAAAGGGTTGCAGGCAGGGATGTCCACTCTCTTTGTTTGCGGATGATGTCATCTTATTTTTGACAAACCTTAAGATGTCAATCCCGGCGGTGGTGAAAGTGATTCAGGAGCTTGGGAAAATTTCATGTTATAAAGTAAACAATACTAAATCTTCCATTCTCTTATTTAATGTAGCTGAAAGGACCAATTCTATCCGCGAGATTACTCAATTTAAAGTAGTGGAAAATTTTACCTATTTAGGTGTCCAGATTTTTCCAGTATTGAATCAGGTTGTTAAAACTAACTATGAGAATCTAATGAAAACAATAAATGATTCAATTAACAGATGGACAACCATGCCTATATCCATAATGGGAAGAGTCAATATTCTAAAAATGAATGTACTGCCAAAGTTACTTTACCTTTTTCAAAACGTTCCGCTGCCACCTCCTCCTGAACTTTTTATATGGTTGAAAAAAATTACTGTGGGCATTATATGGAATAATGGGAGGCCCAAGATTCGTCTCTCCTTACTCTATTTACCATTTGATGGTGGAGGGCTAAGGTGTCCCAACTTTAAATTTTACTATTGGGCAACACAGTTAAGGACTATCATCTTTTACTTTTCAAACAAAAACAATCCACATGAAATGGAGTCTCATGATTTAAAATTATCTTTCCCATTTTTCATGTATTCCGACAGGGCAAAAAACCTACGGAAACAAACTAGAAATCCAATACTAAAAAATATGATGAAAGTCTGGCATGATGTAAGTAAATCTTTCAAAGAATCAAACATTTTGTCACAATTTAGCCCAATATGGGGCAACCAGCTCTTTGTACCAGGAAGGGCAGATGCAACTTTCAAACGATGGGCATCTGTAGGACTTAAAACAATTAATGACCTTTATTCATCAGAGTCTGATATATTTATGTCCTTTGAAGAGTTACAATCCAAATTTAAGCTTGATAAAAAAAACACTATTTTAAATACCTTCAGTTGAGAAGTTTTGTGAAAGTGAATCATAGTAATCTAAGTAAACCTCCTCTTACATCGCTGGAAAAGTTGATGGTTAAAAATAAATTGAGAAAAGGCATTATTTCTGATTTTTATAATCTATTGATCTCCACTGTAGCAGAGAGTTCGAGAGATAAACTTATGTCATGGAATGAGGATATGTAATTATCGCTTGGAGAGCAGGAGTGGGAAAGGGCTTGTGTTAAAACCCATACCATGTCTATAAATAGCCGTCTTAGAATGCTACAATATAAATGGCTCATGCGTGTATATATTACACCTGTACAACTAAATAAATATAATAATAACATACTCTTGTGTTCCTGGAGTTCCTCTTCAATAAGAATGTCTGGGCTTTCACTGCACTGTGTTTTGTGTTGATCATGGCATCGGGTCAAATGTGGAATCACATTCGTGGACCTCCATACGCTCAAAAGAACCCAAACACCGGCCAAGTGAGTTACATCCGGGCGAGTTTGAAATATGGGTTATATTCAAGGAAATCGAAACAATATTTATTCGATAGGATTTGGGGACCTTTCATAGACTTTATTAAGGACTTAGATTTGATGGATGATTCTTTGGACATTTGAAACAAGCCTGTAGTTCCACAATTTAAGCTTAAGTTTAAATCTCACTTTAAATAAAAGTGGAAGAATGTATACTTTGAGATAAGATTATATGTTATACTATGTTTTTATTTTTTATGCTTAATGACCTATGTTGAAGAGAGAAGCGGTGTTCACTGTATTCGTTTTTTTCCTGCTTAATTCTTGCCTTTTAATGGGTTTAAATTCATGTAATGCAGTCATTATGTTCGCATAGACAAATTTGTATTAACAAGATTGTGATTGTATTTACATGAAGGAAATCTTAATAAAAATATTTTGGCAAAAAAACAATTACATATTTATTCCACTGATGGTAAGGTTTAGTGTTGGGGTTTGAGCCATACGATTAACTCACTTTTGGCCCCACTCTGTGGATATTTTACTCCAAATGTTGCACTCACATGTGCACAAACCTTCAACAACAGTTCCATCTTTGATCATTGGGGCAGTGGTTCGAATTTCGATAAGCACAGACTGATTTAAGCTGAAGAACTTTTGACCTACTGTCGACAAATTTACGGTAAGACCAGCCTGGGTTATATTCAAGTCAAATAAAATATTTCATATGACTGAATTGAATCCACCATTGGTAACGTCTAGGTTACTATTGTAACCTCCGTTCCCTGATGGAGGGAACGAGACATGTGTCGAATGAAGCGACACTAGGGGTCTATCTTGAAGGCCTTGGTTACCTCTGAACTTGAGAAAAGGCCAATGAGAAATTGGCAGACAGAATTTGCATGTCCCTCCCTTGGACATATAGGTATAAAAGGAGGGAATCTTGCATCTGTCCATTCAGGTTTTGCACTGAGGAGCCGAGAATAAATTTCAGCAATTACAGTGGCTCGGTACAGCGTCGTGGCCGGGGGGGACACAGCGTCTCATTCCCTCCATCAGGGAACGGAGGTAACAATAGTAACCTAGTTGTTCCCCGTCTGTCGCTCACTCAACATTGTGTTGAATGAAGCAACACTAGGGGTCCCTATTCAGTCACGCCATGCACTAAACCGTGTATGTGAACTGCTGATGCAGGTGCGGGCAGGCAGTTGCGTGCAAAAGCAGCAGGCTGTGTCAGACTACACGTACACTTCCCCAACGCCCCATAAAAATGTCATAAACTTTTTAGGTTCCCGGTATCCCCGAAGAGGGGGAACAAGCGACGTGCCAAGCATGGGAGCAGGCCATGCCAGCCGCGCCTTTTCTCTCTCTGTGTTTCTCGCATAGAGTTAAAGCGGCTGGGGAGGTGTTCTTTTCCAACTCCTATTCTTTCAGGGGCAAAAGACCCCATGGAGACCACATCCTTCCAAGGCTGGGGGGAGGTTAAATATGGCAAATACGTCACATGGGTTTTCAGGTCATATGTAGAAGTGGCGCGGTGGTAGATCCTAACTGCTGTGAGGGAGGAGTTGCTATAAACACAGCGACCAGGGGCAGAGGGGGCTGTCCAAGGGAGACGCGGGTCTGCAGGCAGGGGAACCATACTGTGGAAAATACACAACCCTGTGGAGCACCTATTCCAGTACAGACTAATTAGTACCCGTAGTGGGTCTGGTCGGGAATTCATCCGCTGAATTCGCGGACCAGAGGGCTAGGGAGGAAGGACATCCAAGGAGCACGAGTTTACTGGACTCTCCTGGGAGAAAGAGTGCACGTGATTGCCTCAGTGGAGGGGAAGGCGATATATTCCAGAGTTCTTCGTGCTCGGACCAGAGGGAATACGGGATGAAACCGACTAAATCCTGAGATTGTAGAATCTCTTGAAGGTATTAGGTATTGCCCAGTTCGCTGCCCTTTCCGCTGTCCACCAAAGCAGACAAAGAGCTGCTCAGAACATCTAAAGCTCTGCGTGCGGTTCACATAGGTACGCAAAGCACGCACCAGACACAGCAATGATAAGGCTGGGTCTGCCTCCTCCTGGGGGGTTCACTACCAGGTCCCTGAAGGGAGTCGTAGGAACCTTGGGCACATAGCCCGGTCGAGGTCTTAAGACAACATTGGCGTCTGCCGGACCGAACTCCAGGCAAGTGTCGCTGACAGAGAACACTTGCAGTTTCCCAACCCTCTTGTTGGAAGCGAGCGTGATCAGGAGGGCCGTCTTCAAGGAGAGGGCTCTGAGCTTGACTGATTCTAGTGGCTCGAAGGGGGGTCTCTGGGAAGACCAATTCGCAAACACAACACTTCAGGGCGTAAAGCTGTCTGGTAGAGGGAGCTCTTGCTTGGTTGATCGTGTCTATGACAGCAGGTGGTAGACCACTTAGATCTTCCACATCCTGTCCGGGGGCCAGACGTGGAGGTTCCAGAGTTCTGGGCGTGGATGCCAGAGGGTGCCCCATCCCTGAGAAAGAAGGTCCTTCCTCAGGGAAATTTGCCAGGGAGGGGCTGTCACGAGGAGCGTGAGATCTGAGAACCAAGTCCGGGTGGGCCAATATGGGGCCACTAAAGTGATTTGTTCCACGTCCTTCGTGACCTTGCACAGCACCCATGCAAGTAGGCTCACTGGGGGAAATGCGTACTTGAGCAGCCCCCGGATCCAGCTGTGCATTAGCGTGTCTGTCCCAAGGGGAGCCTCCACTAGGGAGTACCAGAGCGGGCAGGGGGAGGTCTCTTGGGAAGCAAAGCGGTCAACCTGTGCTTTTTCGAACTGCTCCCAAATCAGCTGGACCACCTGGGGTGGAGCCTCCACTCTCCTCTGAGCATGCCTTGTCGTGACTGCGCATCCGCTGCCATGTTGAGGTTGCCCGGGATATAAGTGGCGTGCAGCGACCTGAGTCATTGCTGACTCCAAAGGAGGAGACGGCGGGCGAGTTGCGACATGTGACGAGAGCGCACGCCACCTTGACGATTTATGTACGCTATTGTGGTAGTGCTGTCTGAATGGATCAAGATGTGCTTGCCCCAAAGTAGCATTAGGGGGCACAGAATTACAGCTAGCAACTCTAGGCAGTTGAAGTACCAACTCAGCCGGGGCCCGTCCATGAGCCCGTCCAACCCCATTTGGATGCATCTGTGGTGACACATCGGGACACCTGCTGTAGGGGGAGTCCTGTCCGCAGAAAACAGAGGCTGTCCAGGGGTTGAAAGTCTGGTGGCAGGAGGGGGTGATGAACACATGGTATGTGCCATGGCGACAAGCCCATCTCAGGACTCAAGTCTGAAGCCAGTGCTGAAGCAGTCTCTTATGCATCAACCCCAGCGGCGGGACCACCGCGGAGGATGCTATATGCCCCAGGAGCCTCTGGAATTGTTTAGAGGAACCTCTGTGCCTAGCTTGAACAAGGTGAGGCATTTCAGCACTCTGTCATCGAGACTGAGTCTAACTCCATGCCGAGAAAAGAGATGCTCTGAAGCCAGTTCTGAAGCGGTCTCATATGTATCAACCCCAGCGGTGTGACTGCAGCGGAGGATGCCATATGCCCCAGGAGCCTCTGGAATTGTTTAGAGGAACCGCTGTGCCTAGCTTGAACAAGGTGAGGCATTTCAGCACGCTGTCATCGAGACTGAGTCTAATTCCATGCCGAGAAAAAAGATGCTCTGAACTGGGACAAGCTTGCTCTTTTCCGGGTCCTCAAGGACGTCTGAGAGATGGGGGTTGTGTGCTTCCTGCGGGGCGCCCGACGCTAGGGCTGAGAGCTGGTCCCAGGTTGAGTTGGAGCTACCTGACATTTAGAAGCTGCAGGGGGATGCCCTCGGCGAGCAGACGGAGCAGGAACGGCTCGTGCTAGAATGGTGTCTTCAACATCGAAAACTGCTGGGCGAAGTCGTCAACAGTGTCGCCGAATAGGCCGAGCTGGGAGACGGGGGCATTGAGAAAGCGGGCTTTGTTGACCTCACGCATCTCGACCAGGTTCTGCCACAGGTGACGCCTGCCCGAGTGCCCGCGCTGTGACCTTCGGCAAGGTCGGTCGCAGAGCACAGTTCCTAGATCCAACAGCAATGCTCTGCAGAGGTGAGTGGAACAGAATTGATCTCAGCTCGCTGGTCGCATAACTGCTCGGCTCCGAAGTAAAAATCTGAATGGACAGAAGGACGATTCCCTCCTTTTATACCCTCCTTTTATGTCCAAGGGACGGACATGCAAATTCTGTCTGCCAATTTCTCATTGGCCTTTTCTCAAGTTCAGAGGTAACCGAGGCCTTCAAGAAATACCCCTAGTGTCGCTTCATTCGACACAACTTTGAGTGAGCGACAGACGGGCAACACCACCCTTACAAAAAATCTAGAGTTCTGACAAACATGCCGCAAATTCGCTACTCATTATTTTCATAGCAAAAGTTATATCAAAATAGAGCTCTGAAGTCTTAACTTCAGATTACACCAAAGCAGTTTATCTGGCATACTATTCTCCTACAGTGTCTTTAAACTAGGCAGTTCTACACATCTTTTTTTTGTCCACCATGCAGGTCAATCAACAATCAATATTTATGTGTGATCCACTGTTTCCTTTTTGTAAATACATGTATGCTGCCTTTGTCCATCTGTGTAAACACATGGTATGTTTGCAGCTAAGATATAGCTTCTGTACAGTGTAAAAACAGATCTAGATAAGATAATTTTACCATAATATAATTATGAGGAAGTCTGTATGCCAGTGCTTAAGGTAACAACTGCATGTGTTCTCTTTTTACTGTCTTTATATTTCATTAAAAAAAAATCAGGACAGCACAAGAACAATGAGGTACAAATCTGGTACAAAACAATGAGAATCTCAATTAGGGCGACATCATCAAAAATGAACACTTATACATTACACTAAACACAACTAATAATGTTAAAAATGTTGTTTTATGTAACTAATCAAAAAACAAGAAAATTACAAAAAGCAGTATTATAGTGATTCGTTTGAGCAATGATTCATTTGAGTGATGATTCAAATGAACCGTTGAATCATTGTTTTGAACCACTTGAACCGCCCAAATTGTCTTTGCTAAAATTAATTGTTTTTCCCAGCGCAATTTGAGAGAGTTGCAGTGATAATCAAATGCATCATTATAGAATCTCCCCTACATTCTAGAAAAATGTATTTGATTATTGCCTTAACTCCAACATTTTTAAGGCAGTGTGCCCAATAAAATGTGACAAATGCATAGCAATGTAGTATTTTCTCATGCTACACCACTCTTTTTTGCAAAAACTACCTTTTTACTGGAAAAACACATTATTACAGCTGAGCTACAGTTACACTACTAAAAAAAATGTATAAGTTAGTGGAATTAATTATATACTACCTAACACTGCTGTGTACTTGTATGTGTGTACAACTAAAGTTGGATTGGTTCTTTGTTTGTTTTTGCTGTCTAGATGCCATCTGCTATGTGTTTATGGTAGTTCATGTTACACACTGTTGCCTGTTTGCCTCCCATTAGTACCCTAATCCAACAACTTGTTACATCACACTGCCAGTTGGATGCGGTTCCCCTGATCGCACAGCATTTTTGACATTTGGTATTCCAGACCTCGTCAACTTCCATGTTCGCATCTCCCCATGAAAACGGCTTCCGCGCACCTGCTCCTGTCTCCCACTTAGCCATGGCTGATTGCTCCTCGCGCTTCCAACCCCTGCAGATAATCATCTAATCAGCCAGCTACGGTGGGCTGTGATTGTTTTTCCAATCAGTTAACCCTCTTTCACCCTGATTCACTCTTTGTTCTCCAAGCACCCAGTGCAGCTGCCATCAGTACCACTAATTAAAACAGAAACACCATGACAGAGCAAATGAGGAGAAATAAGATGACTGGTAAGTGATACTGGGAAATTGTTCATATTGCTAATTAAATTGGTTGTATTGTTTTTTGTGTGTGTTTTTCATTCATATACACTGAGGTCAAAATTTCTGGGATTGTTAAAGAAAGTTTTAGGCCTTGTCCACACATATGCAGATATTTCTGAAAATGCATTTTCTGCTCACTTTCCACACCAACAGTGTTTTACTAAATCTCTCAGTCCATACAACAGCTGGTGGTTTTCGAAAGTGGGGAAGCACAGACTATTGTTTTTGACTTCTTTAATGTTGCTCCCAAATGCTGCTCAAACCACTAGACATTTCTTGATGAAAACAAATAACTTTTGTTATTTATCGAACACTCTGTGCTCGACAGCAGTGCTTTTACATTTCATATGCTGTCAGTCACGTGCATAACTGTTTAAATGATTGTCCATTTGTTACAAAGTCACGCTCATGTAAGAACTTGACCAATCATCATATAGAGACGCCAGGCTTCCATGCTGGACACAGACACCTGAGGAGGGCCAGATATCTGCTCGAAAGCAGGCTAATGAATAATGAGTTTCTCTGGTGCAGCAGAATAACAGAAGACCTTTCTGCCCATAGCAAGACTCATTTAACACAGCAGAGAGGCAACACCCTGACATTTCACACGTATTTTCATCTCTGTTCTAGAGTGACATTACACAAAAGATGGACTGGGTGAGAGGACAGAGGCTCAGCTCAGGGAGAGTAACAGAGTATTAAGGCAGATGGGTCAATAATTTGTGAAAAACAGTTGAATGGAGAGGAAAATAAAGGAAGGGATGCAGAGCCAAATGGCCTAGCTATAACATGCTAATTTTGATTTATAAAAGATTTCTAATTTGCCGTTATCATACAGCTGTCTTTGTCCTTGTCCTCTAAAGGTAATGGGTTAGTTTTAACCTAATAGGAAGGTAACAGTCATGTTCCAGTGCGTGTCCTTTCCTTTATGAACTGTACATTTGAATGTTGAAATTACATTAAATTATCAGTGATTAACCTTTAATGATATTCAAGTAAGATTTAATTTCCTAACCACTAAGAAAGGGATAACATATAGTCAGCCATTCATTATCGCATAATATACCCCCGACAGGGTGATCTGGAAACCCTGAAGTGATTTACTTTGCAAATGACCAAGAGGTTCAGAACTTCAGGGCTGATGACCGGCTGATTGCATTATCCTGCCTATTACATAGGCACTTTCCAAATAATTTAATAAATGGACATGAAATATTGAATTTAAAATCCTTTTAATTATTTGATTATGATAGAAGCTAGAAACTAATTGATGGTTACCAAAACATGCTCAGTGCTCTGATTGGCTAGTCATAATCAAGTATTCTAGGAAGGTGAATTTTAAGAAATAATAAGACAATATTTTTAATCATCCCAAATTCTCAGAGTCTTGTAAAAACACTCTCATATTGGAGGAGGCTATAACACCCCGTGGGCACATGGCTCTCCTCTGTATCACTGAATAATGTTTTCCATATTTCACAGAGATTTCATCCCAAATATTGTGGAGGCTCAGTTGGCACAGTCATATGTGTAGGGAGTGTGAAGGTATTTGGTCATTTGATTGTGAGCCATGTGAAATCACTGCCAGGGTGGCCGAAAGCCAGCTGCCAGTGAGATTCACTTTCGAAAATGAGCTGTAATTTTTCTCCCATCTTTTACACAATTACCCCTCTGATAGTCCTCAGCTCTGAATAGATTTTAGGAAGAAAAAAGAAGAAGAAAACAGAGTGAAAATGTAATTAAAGTCACAAAGATGGGATGAGATGAGATTAATATTGATATGCAATGAGATGAGATGAGATGAAAGAAGACTGAGGATGAGATTATAAGAGTTGAGTTGTTGTGTAATGATATGTTATCAAGATGCAATTTTGGATGAGATGAGATGATACGAGTTGAGATTGAGATGTGATGAGAACACTGAAGGGAAAGATCTATGAACTATTACCAATGTGTTTAGGCAAGACACTTAAATTTAATAGCTCCAGAGGGATTGAGATGAGAGTCAAATTAGAAGACATAAAATGAGATTAAGATTGATGAGACTGAGGATGATACAAATTGAGTTCACATTGAAATGTGATGAGAACCCAGGACAAAAAGATCCATGAACTATAACCATTGTGTTAAGGCAAAACACTTAACCCTAAATTGTTCCAGAGAGACTGAGATGAGATGACACGTGGCAAGATTGAGATGTTATAAGGCAAGACAACATTACAATACAGAATGAGAGTGAGATGAGTTAAAATGAGAGAAGGTGTAGATGAGACTGACATGATATTAAGATTGAGATTAGATGTGATTACAGTTTTTCTCAAATGCTAAAACACAAAAGCCAATCCTCTAAACCAAATGACCAGTTGTCTAAACACATTTACTAAATCTAGCCATCATTTTCCAATATCATAAACACATTTCACATGAAGACACAATTCACAAAACACAATCCTCCATTCTCATAAATCTTAACACATTTTTCCTTGCTAAAACACAAGTTGCAAAAGAACTCTGCTCATATTCTCAAATGAAAGCTCATGTGATGCAAAATGCTTGCCACAGTCAGCAATATTTGAACACAATGAACACACCTGGCGTCATTCATTACACACAACGACTCAAAATTGAAGACACTTGTTGCTAATGCTGTGACCACATGTATAAAAGCAAGTTCAGAGTGCACAGTTTGCTGAAGATTCCAAACAAACACAATGGATGAAGGCAGAGTCAGGGGAAGAGGAATTTGAGTCAGAGGAGGGAGAAGAGCTGGCCATGGAAGAAGAGGAGCAGGCCAACGAGGGAGAGGAGGAGGCCAACAAGGGAGAGGAGGAGGCCAACAAGGGAGAGGAGAAGGTCCAGGAGGGAGAGCAAGACAACCTCGCACCATCATTACGGACGAGATGCGAGCAACAGTCATTGACCATGTCATTGTCCATGGCATGACAATGGCTGAAGCAGGACTAAGAGTCCGTCCAAACCTGAGTAGGCCACTGTGACCACCATCATCAGGGCATTCAGACAACACAACAGGTATTGTACTCTATTGCTTTCTTTGTCACAATACAATTTTACAAGCCTGTGAAAGTAGTCTATTGGTTTCAAATCAGTTGTTACTGTATTGTAAAACATGTCAATTGACAACACATGTTTCTTTCTTTAGAGTTGAAAGAATGCCACATAGAGGGGGGAGGGTTGCCATATTCACAAGAAACCCTCATTGTGGATATGGTTCGTGAGAACAACCTCATCAGACTCCGGGAGATCAGAGACAAAGTCATTGCCGATAATGTCAACTTTGAGAGCATTGATGATGTCAGCTTGGCCACAATAGAACGAGTTCTCCGGGCCAAAAGATGCGGATGAAACAGGTCTATAGGGTTCCCTTTGAGCGCAACTCTGCACGACACAAAGACCTACGTTACGAGTATGTGCAAGTAAGTATACATCCATGTTCACAGTACAGTTAGTGGACATGCTGTGTTGCTCAGTGGCCTACATTACTTCTGGACAATACTGTGCTACCTGATTGACTGTTGTTCTGAACACCTGTGCACTTTCACATTTTCACAGAGGATATTACAGTTGGACGCGATGGCCAGACCTCATGAGTACCTCTTCCTGGATGAGGCTGGCTTCAACCTGCAGAAACGAAGGCAAAGAGGCCGTAACATCATTGGCCAAAGAGCCATCACTGAGGTTCCTGGCCAATGGTGGGGTAATATTACTCTTTGTGCGGCCATGGGTTTGGAGGGGCTTGTCCACCGGCATGCTGTCCTTGGGTCTTACAACACCCAACATCTCCTCACCTTCCTAGAGGAGCTAAAAGACATCCTCCTGGACCGCCAACAACACCATCCTGGGCCCGCACATCACATTTATGTGATCATTTGGGAAAATATACGCTTCCACAGAACAAACCAAATCAGAGAATGGTTCACCACCAACAGTAACCACTTTTTAAACGTCTGTCTGCCACCCTACTCCCCTTTCCTGAACCCTATAGAGGAGTTCTTCTCATCGTGGAGATTGAAGGTTTATGACAGACAACCATTCACTAGATAGAACCTCCTAAGGGCAATGGAGCTGGCCTGTGTTGACATCCCAGTGGAGGCCTTCCAAGGATGGATTCGCCATTCCAGGGCATTTTTCCCATGATGCCGCACAGTGATTGTGGTGTGTGTGTGTGGTGTGAATAAAGTAAATAAAAAAACTTCACACCCTGATCATGTTTTCAAGAGTACTGTTGTGTGCAATAGATTCTGTTTTTGCATTGAGTTGTGTTACAGTAGTGTACATGCAGAATTTACTATAGATTTATACTCTTCATATGAAACTCACAAACCTAAATGCCTAATCCTCTACAGAGATCTAAGAAGATCCATTACTGTAAAGTTTCTAAAAATATGCATTGGCAGTTATGAAACAAAGAACTTTCTCACAAACTGAGCATTGTGTTTTCAATTGTTTTGCTGTAGTGTGTAATGATGTGTATAGTGTTTACATTTTTGAAAGCTTCGAGCTGCTCTTTTGGTGTGAAAGTTTGAGTTTTGAAGTGAGAAGGTGTGGTTGTGTTTATGTAGCATTAGAAAAGGGTGTTGTGTTTAGACATTGGGGAACATGGAGGAAGTGTTTGTGAAATGTGTTTTAGCATTTGAGAAAAACTGTAATAAAATATTACATTAAAATACATAAAACTAAAAGATTAGATTCAACTTTATTGTCATTGTGCAAAATACAAGTACAGAGCCAATGAAATGCAGTTAGCATCTAACCAGAAGTGTAAATAGTAGTATGTGTATATATATACATATGTAAGTATATACAATATGGGTTTTTGAGTGCAAAGTTATGATGTAGAGAAGCAGAGACCGGCTCAATGTATGTGTCTATAATACAGTACAAGGTGCAAATGAAGAAGCATAAAATGAAGGTGCCTTGTACAGAATGAGGTATAAGTATGTAAATGTGTAAATATATTGTGGAGCGGAGGGGGGCGGGGCCAGGCTACAATGTCGTTAACTCCCTTACATATACGTATATGGCCGGTGGCCATAACAGTGCAAGCAGCATCAGGAGGTAGACGTTATGTGCAAGAATTGTGCAGGGAATGTGTGAAAAATAAAAAATTAAATAAGTATATATAAATTAATATAAGAAAAATACAAATATGAAGTTCGGGTGGGATGTAGTGTTCAGCGCCTGAGTTTAGAGTTCAGTAGGCTGACAGCTGAGGGAAAGAAACTGTTCCTGAGTCTGCTGGTGCGACAGCGAAGACTCCTATAGTGTCTCCCAGATGGGAGAGGAGTAAACAGACCATGGTTGGGGTGAGAGGTGTCTTTGATAATGCTTCTCACCCTCCTTAGGCAGCGTTTATTGTGAATGTCATTGATGGAGGGTAGCTAGACACCAGTGATGTATTGGGCAGTTTTCACCACCCACTGGAGTGCCTTCTGATCTGAGACAGTGCAGTTGCCATACCACACTGTGATGCAGTTTGTTAAGACACTTTCAATAGTGCAGTGGTAAAAATTCAGCAGGATATGGGGGGACAGGTGAGCTTTCCTTAGCTTTCCTTAGCTTCCTCTTCCCTGTAGGCCGTCTCATCGTCGCCGCTGATCAGAAGGAAACGGAAAGATACATGAATTATCACCACTGTGTTTAGGCAAGACACTTAACCCTTAAATGTTCCAGAGAGACTGAGATTGAGATGAGATGAAATGAGACAAGATCGAGATATTATGAGACAAGACAGCATGATAATACAAAATGAGAGTGATATGAGATGTGATAAAATGAGAAGAGAAGATATTTAGATGAGACTGAAATGAGATTAAGATTGAGATGAGATGTAATTAAGAAGAGATTATACTAAAATGAGACGAGATTGAGGATGATACGAGTTGAGTTAACATTTAAATATGATGAGAACACTGAAATGAATGATCCTTGAACTTTCACTACTGTGTTTAGGCAAGACACTTAACCCCTTAATTGCTTTAGAGTGATTGAGATGAGATGAGACAAAATGAGATTGAGATGAGAAAAGAATGAGAAGTAATGAGACAATACAAAATGACAACATGAAATGAGAGTGAGATGAGATTTAGATGCGATGAGTTTAAAATGAGATTAAGATTTAGATGAGATGAGATTTGATTAAGAAGAGATGACACTGAGATAAAATCATCAGATTAAGAAAAGATTACACTGAGATGAGAAACCAAGAAGGAATGATCCATTAACTATCGCCATTTAACCCTTCATTTCTCAAGTGGAATTGAGATGAGATGAGACAAAACAATGTGACAATACAAAATGAGAGTTAGATGAGACTAGACTGAGATGAGGTGCAGTTAAGAAAAGATATTTAGATAAATTAGATGAGATGAAATTAAATTAGATTCGATTAAGGTTGATATGATACAAATTAAGATGAGACAAGTTAAAATGAGAAGAGATGAGAAAAACCTTGGCAGGACAAATCAATCAATATCCCCACTGTGATAAAGAAATATACTTAACCCTAAATTGTTCCAGAGGGACTGAGAAAATTTTGAGATTAAATGAGCCAAAAGTGAGATGAGATTGAGATGTGATGAGACAAGATGATGACAAAACATGAAATGAGACAATATGAGATAAGATTTGGAATGAGATGATTTGTTCCAGAGGGACTGAGAATTTTTTTGGATTAAATGAGACAAAAGTGAGATGAGATTGAGATGTGATGAGACAAGATGATGACAAAACATGAGATGAGACAATATGAGATAATATTTTGAATGAGATTATTTGAGTTGAGTTGAGATGTTGCTAATTAAGATTGGGTTGAGATGGAATGAGATGAGGGATTGAGATTAGAGGAGACATGATTGAGATTTTATGAGACAAGACAACATGAAAATACAAAATGAGAGTGAGATGAGAATATACTGAGATTAGATAAAAAAGAGATTAGTATTTAAATGAGATGCTGGTAAAAAGAAATTACATTGAGATGAGATCAGATAAGACTAACAAGAGATTTCATTGTTATGTGATGAGTTAAAATGAGACGAGATTGAGATGTGATAAATCAAGATAATGATAAAAGATGATATGAGATTGAGGATGAGATGATACAAGGTTAAAATGAAACAAGTAAAGATTAATATGAGTTGAGTTGAGTTGAGCTAAAATTAGATAAATAAGAGATTAAGATTGAGATGAGATGTGATTAAGAAGAGATAACATTGAGATGAGATTAGATAAAATGAGATGAGACGAGATGAGAACCTTGGAAGAAAACATTAATTAAATATTACCTTTATGTTTAAGCATGAAACTTTACCCTAAATTGCTCCTGAGGGATTGAGAACAAAATGAGATGAAATGAGACAAGAGTGAGAAAAGACTGATATATGATGAGATGAGATAAAATGAGACAAGATTGAGATGTGATGTGACAAGTTGACGACAAAATGAGAGTGAGATTAAACTAAATGAGATGAGACAAAATTAGGTGAGTTGAGATGAGATAAGATTAGAACCCATTGTACAATGCAGACATTTACAGTTTTTCTGAATTGCTAAAACACTAAACCCCATTCTCTGAACCAAAAGCTCAATGGCCTAAACCCATCTGTCGAATCAATCACTCTTTTTGCAAAACTCTAAACACATTCTCACTCACTAAAACACATTCTGCACTGTGATGCACTTATGTTGCAAAACGGTAAACAGGCAGCATAAGTTAACAAAACTAGACTAATTTTTCATTGTTTACACACAATGATTCAAAATTGTTCACACTTGTTTCCAATGATGAGTAAATGTGACACAGGCAGAATTAATCTCTCATTGACTTTGATTTTGCAGTTGCACAACATTTTTACAGTAAATATACTGTAATGTGTTTTTCATTTAGAGTGTTCTTTGGGGTTTTGCAGATGGACTACTGTATTTTTACAGTATGCAAGTGCTGAATATACAGACATTCAATACTGTATTATGTCCAGTACTTACAGTATACAATATATTCACTCTACTACCGTAAATTGTGATTACTATAATTTTTTTGACAGTAATTGCAAAATGTGCTTATTATATACAGTACAATAAAAAATAACAAATCTGTAAATACATGACCTGGATGCTGTGTTCTCCATGTTCTGATGTTGTGTCTAATGAATACTCTGTAGTGTTTATATATTGACTGTTGTGTGTATGATCTGAAAGTATTGTTTGATTTTGAGCTCAGATTAGGGATCTCCGCATGTTGGGTCTTGGCGTCTTCGTCATGCACCGAGGTAAAGCGGACGCCGGCGAAAAGTGTCAGGAGCTTGGCGAACTGGATTGCATAGCTGAGTCGGATGGTCCTGGCCAGCCAGCGCGACAAGTTGGGAAGTGAAAGCCCATCAGGAATGGAGAGATATCGACTGCATCCAGGAACCATACAGGGGCGGAAGGGCATCTTTAAAAATACGTGTTCTGAAAAGGAGGTTCAACGCCTGCTGTGTGTGCTCTTTTAGAGAAATAAACTCTTTTAAGAAAAATATTCTCATTTAGAAGTGCTGTCGTAGCACCCAGGGGCAAAGCTGCACTGGCGTGCAGAGAAGGAGAAAGCCGTTGATATGTGCCGTAGATCCAACAACAACGCTCTGCAGAGGTGAGAGGAACAGAAGTGATCTCAGCTCGCTGATCGCACAACCACTCGGCTCCGAAGAAGAAATCTGAATGAACAGAAGCACGATTCCCTCCTTTTATACCCGTATGTACCCGACCTGGAGGGTCATGCAAATTCTGTCTGTCAATTTCTCATTGGCCTTTTCTCAAGTTCAGAGGTAACCAAGGCCTTCAAGAAAGTCCCCTAGTGTTGCTTCATTTGACACAAAATCAAATGAGCGACAGATGGGGGAAAAACTGTTATCCCACGTTGCTCAATGTCCTTGTAGTAAGAATAGGCTACCTTAACTCGCTTTGGACAAGAGAGTGTCTGCTTGATGATCAAAATATCAATACAACATGCATAAATAATGGTGGGGCCTTGTGCAGTACTAGCCTTGGTTTTTAGAGAGGGCTGGCCTGTGCTTTAGAAAATGAAGAGGGCTTCAGTGAGTCAGTGTGGAAATAGGCATGTCAGTGGCTGATAGCAGAGACAGGAATACTCTCATTATAACCCCTAATGATCAGCCTGCATCGACTGCTCATCCTGCCATTGGGAGAGGAAGAATAGAAGGATGGGGTTGATAGAGCAGGGGCGCACTGATGAGGACCATCGACCATGTAAAGTTTCTTTTTAAACCTGGGAGGAAGTCTTTGGACATCTCAAGTGATTGGCCAAGAAGTATTAGATTGTAATCCAAAACTAACTGCCCTTGATTACATCAAAACAACCATGTTACAGTAAATGTTGTTTGGGGATGGGTGGAAGAAGCTTCAAGAAAGTTTCTTTCACAACATCTCTTTCAATTTTTCTCCTTTTTATTCTTAAGAGTGCTTGCGGCGGCATTCAAACCAAGAGAATGTCTTTTCATCCTCATTCTCAGTAATGAGGTGAAACTGGTCTGCTGGCTGTGAAGTACAGATCCAAAATTGTGTGTGTGTGTGTGTGTGTGTGTGTGTGTGTGTGTGTGTGTGTGTGTGTGTGTGTGTGTGTGTGTGTGTGTGTGTGTGTGTGTGTGTGTGTGTGTGTGTGTGCGTGCGTGTGTGAGCGTGTATTTATCACTTTGTGGGGACCAAATGTCCCCATAGTAAAATCCGAAATTTTTGACCTTGTGGGGACATTTTGTCGGTCCCCATGAGGAAAACAGCTTATAAATCATACTAAATTATTTTTTTTGAAAATGTAAAAATGCAGAAAGTTTTCTGTGAGGGTTAGGTTTAGGGGTAGGGTTAGGGTTAGGTTTAGGGGATAGAATATAAAGTTTGTACAGTATAAAAACCATTATGTCTATGGAAAGTCCCCATAAAACATGGAAACACTACGTGTGTGTGTGTGTGTGTGTGTGTGTGTGTGTGTGTGTGTGTGTGTGTGTGTGTGTGTGTGTGTGTGTGTGTGTGTGTGTGTGGCAGTCATCCACTTTCACAGTATGAGAGTACTACTTTGTCTTAATCCATTCTGTGGTGACCTCACCGTGGCGCAAAAAGCTGTAATCCAAACCATTAAAATATAGTGTATAATGAATAATCTGAGCAATGTTGAAAGAAACGGTCAGTGATTGAAAGTAAAGAAACAAAAAGTATTGAAAAATTTGATATAATGTTTTTTTTGTCTCGGCACCTTACAAAGTTTGTTTTTGGTGTGTGTGTGTGGGGGGGGGGGTGTTCTTACAAACGAAAAGGACATTTGAAACAATGCTGATTTTCTACAAATACTGAAAATAAAAAACCAGCACAAGGTGGTTAGCTGGTCTCCCTGCCTTTCTATGCTAACTGGTCTGTTTGATGGTTTTAGAGGGTTTTTCAACTGATCAGACCAGCTAAACACCAGCTTGGTTAAGCTAGGGGAACAGCTACATTTACTCAACCTCATGTTCTTCTTAAGCAGTGTGCCTTTCTTTTTTAAATGGAACACACAGTTTGGGTCACTTTAAACCAGCTAACCCCAGCAAACCAACTTAAGCTGCTTTAATATGTTATTTTTGCTTTGTTTTTTTTGCAGGGCTTTTTCTCAAAATGTCAGAGAGAACCATTAGGTTTACTTCCCATGAAAATATCAGTATTCACACCAAAAGCCATTTTTTTGTATGTGCTTACATGACGGAGCTCTACTTTGCAGAGGACGAACAGGTGGGAGGAATAAGCTAGCAGTTTTCCAGATACACATATATGCCATTTGACACCCATGTCCTTTCCTTCAGGGGGACTGTTAGTCGTAAATTACATGATGTGTCACGTTAACATTTGATTGATGAATGGATCTGATGATGAAGGGTCTCTGAAAAACTGAAAGTAATCAGAGATAATGGTGCCTGTTCCCTCAGAAAAGCTCAATATACACTAAATCTACAGGCCTCTTCCTTGGTCCTCTGCATGTGAGTGGCAGCAGAATTATTGGAATCCTTTAGAAGAGTGGAAGGAGGTGGAACTAATCGGCCAGAGCTCATTCTTTCTCACTGCTTTTCCTAGTAAATCTGTTGTCTGGTTTCAAAAATATTGTGATGCTCTACGCTTGGATGGGAGACTGTTATTCAAATGAGGGACATTTACTGTTAGAGCCATATTAGGACTTTGTAAGATGCATTTTAACAACATATTTTATGTGATCATTATATTTCCATCCTCCATTTTTTTTATGAAAAACATAAACAGACTCATACACATGATACTGCTTTTTGTTAATGTATACATTTGAGACTTTTGGAGAGTGGTAAATGTGTCAAGTGTTTTTTTACCATGGTATACCAATTCCCTTTTTTGAAAATTGCTTAAATTGCTTACATGTAAATCATTCTTGTAAGAATTTTGTTTTTTTGAAGAAACGGTGAGCAAATTAAGAATTAAGACCTAATTTCATGGTTTTTATGTTAATTTCTCATGATGACCTTTAAAAGGGACACCTTTTAAAATTTGAAAGATAGGCTTGACTGCCTCATTATTATATAACCATTTGTTAAAACTTTACATAAAACCTTTCCACAAGCATTTACTTATTCCACTAAATCACATGCTGGATAAGCTATTCTCACTGGAATTTTTTTTTGTAGACATTGCCATAAGTGGCATCCCTGCCTGTACGCAGAGTACGCACACCGTGTAACCTAACATTACCAGAATTTCAATATGAATTCTCTATTACTTCATTTCTAAATGAAAGGAGATGTGTGTATTTTTTGTTAAAAATAACCACACACTAAAATAACAAAATTATATTACATACTAAATAAAATACATTAGATAAAAATACAAACTGAATAAAAGTTGGTCAGACTTTTCAAACAATAGCGAAACACGAATTAATTTGATTGGCGGGACCCTCAACGTGTTAGGTTGTTAATCTGGAGATGACAAGGAGAATGTAATTGTTATAATGTTTCGTGACAGCCTCTCATTTAACAATAGCTGGATTTCCATCTAAATGTTTCACATTTTTAAGCACATTTCTAAAAATGCGACTATGGAAAATATGAATCCCCCATCCTGGGCAGCTGCCCATTTTGCCCATGTCTGAATCCGCCACTGCTTTTTTCAAAGAATTGTGCCCAGGTCGGATCTGTCCTTGGCCCAATCACATCAAGCAAACGCACAATCCTAACACACATATAAATGGTCAAAACACGTCATCGGTTTGCGAATAAACCGTTTCCATCATCTAAATGCACATTACCATCGAAACTCTTAAAAATCCACCTCTGCCTCGCGCACTAAATCTAAAGCGAATTTTGAGAGTTTATTCGCATATTAACAGTTTCTATACAGGATATATTATGCGCAATTTCAAAAGTCCTATAAAAATTGTTGGCTGTAACCCAACTAGTGTTTGAAAAAATGATAAAGCATGCAGAGTACAATTTCTGAACTTTTTTCTGAAAACTCACATAAATGATGCAAGACGGAGGAGACGTGCCTCACAGGCTTGGCACTAATGAACATTCATAAAGACTTTAGAATAAAAAGAGTGAGTATTGAAAGAATTTGACATGTCAGGGACCAGGAGGTTGAACTTTTCACTGTAAGGAAGGCATTGGTTTCTTACTTTAATCAGAAATGTAAGACTATTGGTTTGTTAGCAACAGTAGCGGTTCTAGCTTTTATGGCGCCATGGGCGAAACCCCCTTCAGCCACTTTCTTTTGTGGGCTGCCCATGCCTAAATCCGCCCCCGGTTAGTAATGTATTTTGTAATGACAGGACAATTGACAGATATTGCGCATACAAATTGGTGTGCAAATGAACTGTCAATTTAAGAGGTTTCCTTGCAAGTTTATCCTAAAATTATTTAAATTATGACAAAATTAGAATATTTAAATTAAAGTTAAATTCTAACATTTGAATTAAGAAAGTATAATGTAAACAAATAACTGCTGGGGTTCATATACGAGTAATGATTAAAAAAAAATAATTGTCTACTGTGTACCATGGGTCAGAATCATGCAGGCTCCTCTGATTGCCACTTTTGTCAATATTTTTTTTTTTATTCTTGTCATTTCTGAGTTTTAGTGATATTCTTGCAATGGTATGGGGCCCTCTTCTGGTAATTGTATAATATTGTGTTTTATATTATCAATAATAAGTCAGATGACACACAGGTGGTTACTGAACTGACATGCTTTATCTAGTCTCCTCTTACACGTGACTCCTGCTTACGTACATCTTACGCATCACGTATTAAACTAGAATATATTACATCCCCCTTTTTTTTCAGGTGATCCATTTTGATGTGTGTGCTTCACCACAACAGGTAAGTCTGGATTTGTTTCTTCTTCCAGCGTTGCATTTGTGTTTGACTCAGTGTAAAAGTCAGTTTGTGCACATGTTGATGTAAACTCTTGTTCTTTTGTCTTTAACAGGTGCTTTCTGTTTATTCTGTAAACCTTTCCCTCAGGTGTGTGAAGAACATATGATCTTGGCAACTCATGCTTCTTCAGAACTGTTGCAGGCTTCCAGATTTGTCCTGGCTGTATCCTCACTTTGTCCCCTGGTGATATGTCTGGCAATTGTTTGATGTTTCTGTCATAATACAATTTCTGATTTGACTGCCTGTTTTTGAGCTTTTTTTAATTTGTCCACTTCCTTTTGGAGGTGGTGGAAGTCAGCGGTTTTATCTTCAACCTTCTCCCCATTAAATGTTGTGCTGAGGACATTCCAATGCCATCTAGTGGAGTATTACGATATTCCATTAATGCAACATGGATCTCCATTGTCACATTGTGACTTTCTGAGCATTTTCTTGATGGTCTGTACTGTTCTTTCTGCTTGTCCAATAGACTGAGCATATCCCGGACTAGATGTTTTGTGCTCGAATTCCCAGTTTTCTGCAAAACATTTGAATTCGATATTTTGGACCATTATCTGATATTACCACAGTCTGGGAAACAGTGATTTCAACGCAGTGATCACTCTCTCTCAAACTTTGCAATTTCTGGATATTTGGATTAGTAGTCTACACACAGCAAATATTCTGAACCATTGTGCTGAAACAAATCAGTACCGACCTTTGTCCATGGTCTTCCTGGCAATGTGTGAGGTATTAGTGGTTCTCTTTAGTGACTGTTTTGATGAGTGTTGCATATGGCACATTGAAATACCATTTTCTCGATTTGAGCTGACATTCCTGGCCAATAAATTACGTCTCCTACTCTTTCCTTGCATTTCACCATGCCCAGATGTGACTCATGAATCGGTCCAGCATTTCTCATTTTGTTTGGAATTATGAGTTTTGCAGCTTTGAACAGCAGTCTTTTGTGAAACTGAGCCTTTCTCAGCAGGCCATCCTTTCATGATTCTTGATCATCGGTTGTTGCTTTTCTGAAGTCTTGCAGTTCCTATTCAGATACAGGTAGCTGAGGTGTGTTGCAGTTTACCTCCAACTCCTCTTCAAGCAGGTCTTCGGTGTGTTCATTAAGGTAAGGACAGCTCAATGCATCTGCTATATGCATCTCTTTGCCCGGCTTGTATATGACTTTCAGATTGTACCTTTGGAGTCTCAGTAACATCCTTTGTAGTATCAATGATGTTTGGTGTAGCATTTTTTTAAAATGCTCTCAAGTGGCTTGTGATCACTCTCTACTTGAACTTCTCTGCCATATACATATTGATGGAACTTTTCACATCCATATATGATAGCAAGTAGTTTATCTAGTTTGCGCATATCTACGTTGACACGTGTGCTCTTGATCCATATGCTACTGGTCTGTGATCTTGTAGCAAAATTGCACCCATTCCTTCAGAGCTGGTATCTACTAACAATGTTAACTGTTTGTTGACATCGTAGAATTGTAGTGTTGGTGCGTTCGTTGATAGTGTTTTGAGTTTCTGAAAACTTTTTTCATGCTCACTTCCCCAGATCTATTCAGCATCATTCTCCAGCTGCTGTCAAGTGGAGCATTTATTTCTGACAAGTTGGGAATTAACTTGGCAAGATACTGCAACACACCCAGAAATCTTTGAAGAGCCTATTTGTCTTCTGGTGGAGGTAACTGAACTACAGCTCTCACCTTCTCTTCATCTGGTTTCAGTCCTTCTGCTGTCAGTACATGACCGATATACTTGATCTGCGAATTTCCGATCTGACATTTCTTTTTCTTCAGCTTGAGGTTGTACTCTCTTGCCCTTTCAAATTGTATCAGTCTGGCATCATACTCTTGTATTGTTTCACCCCATACCAGCAGATCATCCACAATGTTTATCACACCATCCAGATCTTCAATCATTTGTGCTACAGCTCTTTTAAATACTTCAGATGCTGACGATATTCCGAAAGGCAAACGTAGGAATCTGTATCTTCCTATGGGCGTGTTGAATGTACACAATTTGGAGCCTTCCTTTTGCAATTTTATCTGCCAGAACCCTTGGTTGGCATCAAGCACAGAGCATACTTTGGCATTTGGCATGTTTGATAAGATTCTTCTATTGTGAGCAGTGGGTAAGAAAGAATAATAGAAGAACCACACAGGATGGAGGACACAAACGTCATTGTGAGACAAACAGAGCCAACTGAGTGGGTGAGTAGCATGGTGACAATTGTCAAGCCAGATCAAATTTGCATATGTCTCGACCCACAGGATTTGAACAAGGCAATTAAACTTGAGCACTATACAGGAACTTTTCATGGAGTATATACAGCAGGCTTTACTGATGGGTCCACTTGAATGCGATCTTATCCAGGCATGCATCCTAGACCAGTGAACAGATCGTCATACTGTTTCAAAATGTCATCATCAACAGACACCTCATGTATTCTTTTTATCATGCCCAAAGCTTGACAAGCACTTCCTAGTATTGCAGGTTAACTGTTTCTGTCCCAATGGAGACATCTGGTGTCCAGAGTATGTAAGCAACTTGTAGGTGGATTTATTCAGATTCTCTGTTATGCCCAACGAATTGAAAGTCTTCAACGAGAGAGCATTACATTCTACACCAGCGTCCAGCTTCAATGTGACTTGCTTGCCTCTTATCTTGATTATGTCTGACCACTTTCCCTTTTTCCATCTCTGTTGTGACAGCTTGTATACTTTTCACTCTGTTTCTCTGCACTTCTACCATGCCCAGGAACATATTTTTGTCACCTTCTTCTGTCTGTTCAAGGGTGTGCATCTTTTTTGTGGAGAAAAGTGGTTCTTTTTACTGCACAGTCTGCACGTTTGTCCGTAAGCAGGACATTTTCTCTGCTCATGTTTATAACCACACCTGCTGCATTTTGTGTCGTCACTCGAGTCATGCTGCACTTCTTTTGGCATACTCTTGTTGATTTTTTGCTTAATTTTTACAGTATTGATCTTGTGCATGTCTACTTCTTCATTAGCACTTTTACTTGGCTAGACGGGATTTCGTTAGCTTGACAATGTCCACAGCTTTTGCTAATCCAGAGGTCTGCCGCTCTAAGTAATCTGGCTCTTACCGTGTCATCTTTTATGCCACAAACAATTCTGTCTCTGATTAATGAGTCATGCAATTCTCCGAACTCACAGTCTTTTGGCTTGTTCTTTAGATCCCTGACGTAGGCATCAATATTCTCTGACGGCCCTAGAGCCCTCGTGAAGAATATGTGACAGATGTAAGTTAGGTTTTATCTCGGTTCACAGTAGTCTTTGAACTTTTGTTTGAGAACGTTGATTTTGTCTCTCTCACCGTCTCGAAATTCAAAAGTATTGCAAACTTGAATTGCCTCCTCACCCGTGACGTGTAGAAATGTGGCACACTGCACATTTTCTGACTTCTCCGCAATGCCGCTTGCTGTCAGGAACAGGTCAAGATTTGGTATCCAAATCTTCCAGTTTTCTGCAAAATTTCCTTGAAGACATAAGCTTGAGGGTGGTTGTAGCTGTGCCATTCTTCTTTCGCTGGACTTACAACTTCTGACACCATGTAATATTGTGCTTTATTTGATCAATAATAAGTCAGATGACACACAGGTGGTTACTGAACTGACATGCTTTATCTAGTCTCATCTTACACAAGTCTCTCCTTACACGTAATCACATATTAAACTAGAATACATTACAGCATGTACTTGTTGCTACACATTTATTTTGCATACAATGTTGTGTTTCCTAGCTTAATACTGTTTACACTGAGTAATTGAACATATTTAATAAAAGTTCAAATGTTGGACAGATTTGATCAATAAATGTTGCACTTTGGAGCACTGGCATGCTCTTTATTAGTATTTTTGTGTGACGTAAAGAGACAGTTTATACTTTGGCATATTTTATCTTAAAAATAAAGGGATCAGTTGAGTTATAAGGATGATTTTATTCTTCACTAATGAGAAAAGACAAATGAAGCATTGATCAGCATGCATTGCTACATTGGTTCTGATTGCATCAATAAAACGTTTAATAAACTTCAGCATTTTTGAAACTCGCAAGAAATATGTTTTACAACACTCCTTCAAAAGAAATGAATAATAACAATAAAAAGGAATTCTTAAGCCTCTTTCATTTATACATCTGTTATTTTTTCCCAGGCCCATAAGGGTCCTGTGTGGATTCCCCTGCTTTCTCATCCCCAGTCTGCATCTTGTTGGTCAGCTCTTGTGTAGCGCAGGTAAAAATATTGCATGATAGATAAATTAATCTATAAAGAATTGAGAAATGGTAGCTTATACTTGGATGTCATTGGTTTTCCCAGAAATTTTGTTAAAAATAAAAAATAAAAGCATTGTTTTCTCAAATATAAATATACATTGATTACAATGTACAAATATATATTTGACTTTTATGGATATTTATAGCATAATAATGAACAAACAAAAGTTATTTTGAATTATTAATAATACATTCTCACCCTGGCACAAGCTCACCTACCGGCCTTAAAAGAAGAAAGAAAGAAAGAAAGAAAGAAAGAAAGAAAGAAAGAAAGAAAGAAAGAAAGAAAGAAAGAAAGAAAGAAAGAAAGAAAGAAAGAAAAGAAAGAAAGAATAGGACAAGATTACTAACATTACTTCATAAACATTGACCAATCAACACATTAGCTACATAGACAAATCTGGACACACAAATGCATCAATGATTTGTTATCATTAGGATAGATTTGCGTTGTCCAAACTCAGAATTGTGTTTGAGTTATTTGATTATACATTGTTTTAATGGTTGACCATGAAATATTACATGGAAACAAAAGAATGAGGGAACTTTATTTGCAACTATATAGAATATGATACGTTTACATTTACGCATTTGGCAGACGCTTTTATTCAAAGCCCTTATTACAAAGCCCTTAAGAGTGAATCTGCAGACAGTTTTCTAGAATTGTTTAGCACTGGCAGCAAGCATTCAGTTCCGTTGTATATTTTTCCATACAGTGAAAGTGAAGTGATAACGTCCCTGCATCTGCAAAATCTAATTTATATTTCACAAAAGTAAAATGGGTTTGTAACAGTGTGAGGGTGATCAATTTATGACAGAATTTTCATTTTTGGGTAAACTATCCCTTTAACGGAGTTCACTCAAAACTAAAAATTCTCTCATCATTTACTCACCCTCATGCTATATCAGATGTGTATTATTTACTTTCTTCTGCTGAACACAAACAAAGATTTCAGCTCTGTAGATCACAATGCAAGTGAATGGTGACCAGACCTTTCAAGCTATAAAAATAGCATAAAGGCAGCACACAGGAAATCCATACGACTCCAGTGGTTAAATCCATATGTTCAGAAGCAATATGAAAGAAACAGATCAATAAATAAGCAATTTTTTACTATAAGTCTTCACTTTCATGTTTACATTCTTCCAGATTCTGAAATTGAAAGAGATTTAAAGTAAAAAAAAGTATTGAAATATTGATCTGTTTCACACCCAAAGTGATTGCATTGCTTCAGAAGACATAATTTAAACCACTGGAGTCGTGTGGATTACTTTTATGCTTTCTTTATGTGATTTTTGTAGCTTCAAAGGTCTGGTCACCATTCACTTGCATTGTATGGACCTACAGAGCTGAGAAATTCTTATAAAAAAAAAAATATTTTTTCTTTACAGAAGAAAGAAAGTTGTACAAATCTAGGATGGCATGAAAGTGAGTAAATTATGAGAGAATTTTAAATTTTTGGGTAAATTATTCCTTTAAGGATCTCTTTAAGAATCAGCACATACTGTAGAATGTGGCACTGAGAGTGCAACACTCCTGCTGGTTCTGTCTTTAAATCTGTTAAAATTGTGGCAAAGGTTTATTACAAATATCAGCCCATCCTAAAGGTGACAACACTCACAGTGTACTGAAGACAGAGCAAAGTTTAAAATAAATAAATAATTAAATAATGATTGTTTCCCCCTGTATATTCTATTACAGTAAAAAGCATTCAATTGCACTCACAGATTGGTGGCGTTTTTTTGTTCCTCAGACCTGTTTGGGGAAAATAATTGTTGTTTTAAATATTAAGACAACAGAATTAACTAAATAATTTGTATTTAAATTCAGTTAGTTTGTAAAAATGTTATAATGTATTTATATTTATTTAATAACTTTTTCTTACTTCATCTAAGTAAAAAAAAAGTACCTAAACACAATTTCTGTTTGTTAAAACTGAATTAATCCAGATGATTTTGGCAGTTTAGCTACTCTTTGGGTTTTATGTTCCTTTCCTCACTTCAAGTAAACAAGAGGGTTAGGCTCAAAACTTATACTGGCATCATAATTCACTGTGCTCTTGTTGAACATACTGTATGTGTGTGTTGTGTAAATATACTCACACTGAGGAGTTCGTTACTGTGTCATTGAGAAAATACTCCAAATTAGGTCCACTGTTAAAAAAATAAAAAATACACCATGTAGAAGTTCATTAGGAGGAATGTAGAAGTTCATTATCTTTCTATAAAAAAGACCAACAATAATACCACTCAATGGCTGAGAATATATTACCTTGTGCTATTCTGGATGGGAACCCCAAGGGTGTAGCTCAGGAGCAAAGCAGTGAGAGCCCAGGCAGGAAACATGCTGTCCATTACACACAAGCTCTGAATAACTGAGAAGAGTGAATCTGAATGAAGCAGCTGTGAATTGGATTTAAGCACATATACCATTCACTACCCTTTTAAGTGCACTATTATCTTAAACGGATCTCATGTGTGTGTGATTCCCACTGGCCAGACAAGGTTTTGTCCTTGACTAAGACATGGACAAACATTGTTTAAAAGATGGACAGAGAAGAGTGATGAGTCCTGCTCAGCGCTATGAAAATATTATGTTGCTTTCAGTGAGAACATAAGATATTACAAAATAATAAATCATTTGACAGTGTCACAATGCTGGAAGGCATTCATGGGAAAACATTTTTATAAAAGTTGTTAAATGTTTAAAAAGTTAAAGTGTACGTCACTTTAAATTTTACTCTGAAACTTTCAGTTTTACTAGCAGATCTTTCATCATAGAAGATAGCAAGAGAATGAACATGTATGTTTATCTTTTGTTAAGGTCAAATCAAACGACATAACTGACTTAATGAAACACGAGGGACAGAATTAAGAGCTGTTTTACGGTTGTGGAAATATTTGCTGTTCTCAGATATAAATTACATTTAGATTCCCACGATGCATTAGGGTGAACGCCAGACACAATGATTTCCAGAAACTGGGGCCAAACAGGGTGTGATGTTTTCATGATCATTTCTCATATATGCCACGTATGATTATTGCACAAGTAACTTTAATAACCTTTTTAAAGCTGTTTTATTCTACATGGAGAGGGTCTCCTCATGTGGGCTGCCATGTTGGGATCACATGACCTGCCGAATATTTCGATTGAATATTTTGGATTTAATTAATCATGGCTGACTGTGAATAGTGAATTTCAAAAACGATTGTGTTTGAATTATGCTGCATCCATGCCACTAAGTGTCAGTGTAAATTCAAGATGGCATAAAAACCAATTACTGATACAGATTGCACTGAATAATGATTATTGTCATCGATAGTTTACATGAAATCTTGAATTCAATTCAGTTATTCTATTAACTTATTCTTTCTGGATACAATAATGCATCTATTATGATGAAATAATGCATCTATTTTTTATTTATAATTTAATAATAAACAATTAACATAAGGAGCTCTAATAAGCTTCTTCAAAAAGGGAAATTAAAAAATTTAACATCACACAAAATGCAGGAGAAAAGAGATAAATTAGAAATAAATATTTACACTTTTCAACACTGCGACAGACCATTGATTCAAATTGACTTTATTTCAGTTCTTATGGTATTTTGATAAATAAGAAGGAACATATGTCTTTAAATAAAGTGTATTTATATACATTTATACTTTCAGAGAATACACAAGAAAATTAACAAAGAACAAAACTGAATTGTGGGATCTTAGAATATTAATAAAAACAGAATTTGAGCATATCTTGACAATGGAATAACAACATCACTGTTTTTAAACAATAGTACTACAGCAAATCCCAAATCCCAGAACACATCACTGTAATTCAAAGTGCTTCCTCTGTTATTATACTGTCAAAACTGTTTTTAATTCAGGAACATGCTGATCTTATGTTACACGTTCCTTCATTTCTTGCCGATTCCCATTGGATCGCTCATGTCCCCTGCAGTCTCATCTCCTCTCTGAAGGGAATACCCCAGTTTCGACAAGGCACAGGTGGACAAAATACAAAACCTGCGGCTAAAATGAGAAAGAGTCATTTTTATGCACCATGAAAGGCTTATAATTCCCACAAGGAGTATTCAATGAATATTCTTCTATTATATGCATTATTGAAAACATTTATTAAATATATTACTTACGATGCTGTCTGACGACCACTCGTTCTATTTCTGTGAAAAGACACGATATTTGGGATAAGTGAAAGCTGGGGTCTGAAGAGTCTTTTGAGTTTCATGAAATTCCTTAAAGATGCTGAAGAATTTGTATGATTTAGATAAAAATGATGCTGTTGATCCTATGCTAACCTTTTTTTTTTTCATTGTTATCTGCCTGTCCTTAATGTGACTTAATGTGAACACTTGCAGAGGAAAGACTGCATGTTAAAAGAACAGTGGAGTGAAGTTATAAACAATGTCATTTTTTATTTATTACTCACAGGGGGTCTGTAGAGTTGTAATTGGTGGCATTTCCTATCTGGTCAATTCTGTTAGGGAGAAAATCAGTAAGTAAATAATAGTATTAAAGTTCATACATTATGATACTAATTAACAACTTTTACTTGCCTCGTTTAAGTAAACAACTGTGCAACAGGAAGATCAAAACTATGTGCATTTACAAATCTTCACAGTGCAAGATCATTGCTTTCTCACTCCAACACCCAGCCTGGCATCATCATTCATGCTGGTTTTGTGCGGTCATATTGAATGTGTGTGTCTGACGGTTCTGAAATAATACTCACTCTGTGGCATTCAGAGACGACTCCTTATCAGATCCACTGCTGGAAAAGCATAAAAAACACTGTCCAGTATTGAAAACTGTTTTGATATTTAATCACATGCAGGGTTACATTTGAGATATCTTCAGTTACATTTTCATTTGTTCAAATCCTAATTCTTGATTTCAGCAATGGAATTACTGTAGGTGAAAATACTATGTTTTGTGTTAGTAATTATGTTGGCTTCACAAAGCCAATATACTTTTATTCTTAAAACTTTGTTTAGAATTTTTTTTTTAATGCCTAAATCGAGACAAAGTTTTCACTCCAAACTCCAACAGCTTTCAACCTAAATCCACCCAACTTGGCACAGACCTTCAGACTGTTCTGAATTGTGTGCTATCTTTTTAGTAACTGACCAGATTTAGAGTTTTCACACAGCAGACGATGAATAATTGCAAAAATCCCAGACTTCAATTGGGGAATGCTCCAAAGAGGCAAACGGAATGCTTGTTAATTCCCACTCCAACAGTCAAATATTCAAATGTGCTCTCACTTTATATTAGGTGTCTTATTACATTTCTAGTTACAATGTTAACCTTACGTCTAACCCTTAACCTAAACCAACCCTAATCTAGTCCTCCTACTCCTAAACCTACCCGTACCTCAACCTCAGTAACAGCAAATGTGAATCTTGTGAGGATTTTGCAGTACAGCATGTAGTTATATATAGTTATATATTACACAGTAAATAAGTTGTATTTTATGTCTTTTAATGTTAGTACATAGTAATGAAAGACACCTAATATAAAGTGTGACCTCAATTGTAAACAAACCCATAAAAGCCCTTTAATCTGCTTTAAGTTACTCTCTCTAAAGGTGTCTTTATCTATCTATCTATCTATCTGTCTATCTATCTATCTATCTATCTATCTATCTATCTATCTATCTATCTATCTATCTATCTATCTATCTATCTATCAATCTGTCTGTCTATCTATCTATCTGTCCATCTATCTGTCTGTCTGTCTGTCTTACTTTTCTATCTATCTATCTATCTATCTATCTATCTATCTATCTATCTATCTATCTATCTATCTATCTATCTGTCTGTCTGTCTGTCTGTCTGTCTGTCTGTCTATCTATCTGTCTTTCTTTTCTATCTATCTATCTATCTATCTATCTATCTATCTATCTATCTATCTATCTATCTGTCTGTCTGTCTGTCTGTCTGTCTGTCTGTCTGTCTGTCTGTCTGTCTGTCTGTCTTTGTCTGTCTGTCTGTCTTTTTATCTATCTATCTATCTATCTATATATGCGAAAATACAGCAAAAGTCATATTTTGCAAGATAGCCTTTTATTACGCAACGTGAAATACTGGAGCGAACTATTCATCCATTGTTTATATTTAGACATCTGTTGGGCTCGATGAAAGAGTGACAAGTACCTAAACACAATTTCTGTTTGTTAAAACTGAATTAATCCAGATGATTTTGGCAGTTTAGCTACTCTTTGGGTTTTATGTTCCTTTCCTCACTTCAAGTAAATAAGAGGGTTAGGCTCAAAACTTATACTGGCATCATAATTCACTGTGCTCTTGTTGAACATACTGTATGTGTGTGTTGTGTAAATATACTCACACCGAGGAGTTCGTTACTGTGTCATTGAGAAAATACTCCAAATTAGGTCCACTGTTAAAAAAATAAAAAATACACCAAAGGAATGTAGAAGTTCATTATCTTTCTATAAAAAAGACCAACAATAATACCACTCAATGGCTGAGAATATATTACCTTGTGCTATTCTGGATGGGAACCCCAAGGGTGTAGCTCAGGAGCAAAGCAGTGAGAGCCCAGGCAGGAAACATGCTGTCCATTACACACAAGCTCTGGATAACTGAGAAGAGTGAATCTGAATGAAGCAGCTGTGAATTGGATTTAAGCACATATACCATTCACTACCCTTTTAAGTGCACTATTATCTTAAACGGATCTCATGTGTGTGTGATTCCCACTGGCCAGAGAAGGTTTTGTCCTTGACTAAGACATGGACAAACATTGTTTAAAAGATGGACAGAGAAGAGTGATGAGTCCTGCTCAGCGCTATGAAAATATTATGTTGCTTTCAGTGAGAACATAAGATATTACAAAATAATAAATCATTTGACAGTGTCACAATGTTGGAAGGCATTCATGGGAAAACATTTTTATAAAAGTTGTTAAATGTTTAAAAAGTTAAAGTGTACGTCACTTTAAATTTTACTCTGAAACTTTCAGTTTTACTAGCAGATCTTTCATCATAGAAGATAGCAAGAGAATGAACATGTATGTTTATCTTTTGTTAAGGTCAAATCAAACGACATAACTGACTTAATGAAACACGAGGGACAGAATTAAGAGCTGTTTTACGGTTGTGGAAATATTTGCTGTTCTCAGATATAAATTACATTTAGATTCCCACGATGCATTAGGGTGAACGCCAGACACAATGATTTCCAGAAACTGGGGCCAAACAGGGTGTGATGTTTTCATGATCATTTCTCATATATGCCACGTATGATTATTGCACAAGTAACTTTAATAACCTTTTTAAAGCTGTTTTATTCTACATGGAGAGGGTCTCCTCATGTGGGCTGCCATGTTGGGATCACATGACCTGCCGAATATTTCGATTGAATATTTTGGATTTAATTAATCATGGCTGACTGTGAATAGTGAATTTCAAAAACGATTGTGTTTGAATTATGCTGCATCCATGCCACTAAGTGTCAGTGTAAATTCAAGATGGCATAAAAACCAATTACTGATACAGATTGCACTGAATAATGATTATTGTCATCGATAGTTTACATGAAATCTTGAATTCAATTCAGTTATTCTATTAACTTATTCTTTCTGGATACAATAATGCATCTATTATGATGAAATAATGCATCTATTTTTTTATTTATAATTTAATAATAAACAATTAACATAAGGAGCTCTAATAAGCTTCTTCAAAAGGGAATGAAAACAGGAGAAAAGAGATAAATTAGAAATAAACCTTTACACTTTTCAACACTGCGACAGACCATTGATTCAAATTGACTTTATTTCAGTTCTTATGGTATTTTGATAAATAAGAAGGAAAATATGTCTTTAAATAAAGTGTATTTATATGTACACTATAGTGGACATCAAGAGATTTGTCTAAATAAGTGTTTAAAATACGTTCAGCTCTTTGGCACAGAAATCACAACTCCTACTGAACAAAAATGAACCAACACTTCTCATGTTATGTGCTATACTTCCTAGATTTATTATACAATTTGTGTCTAAACATTATCAGCACTGCATTCTCAGTCTATGTCTAATTTGCATATTAACATGTTTTGTGGTAATTTGTAATACAAGCAATAATCATATTAATACTAATAGAATGTCCTCTTAACAATGACACATACTATAGGTCTTAAAACTGTGGCCTTTATACTTTCAGAGAATACACAAGAAAATTAACAAAGAACAAAACTGAATTGTGGGATCTTACAATATTAATAAAAACAGAATTTGAGCATATCTTGACCATGGAATAACAACATCACTGTTTTTAAACAATAGTACTACAGCAAATCCCAAATCCCAGAACACATCACTGTAATTCAAAGTGCTTCCTCTGTTATTATACTGTCAAAACTGTTTTTAATTCAGGAACATGCTGATCTTATGTTACACGTTCCTTCATTTCTTGCCGATTCCCATTGGATCGCTCATGTTCCCTGCAGTCTCATCTCCTCTCTGAAGGGAATACCCCAGTTTCGACAAGGCACAGGTGGACAATAAACAAAACCTTTGGCTGAAATGAGAAAGAATAGTTTTTTAGGCACCATGAAAGGCTTATAATTCCCACAAGGAGTATTCAATGAATATTCTTCTATTATATGCATTATTGAAAACATTTATTAAATATATTACTTACGATGCTTTCTGACGACCACTCGTTCTATTTCTGTGAAAAGACACGATATTTGGGATAAGTGAAAGCTGGGGTCTGAAGAGTCTTTTGAGTTTCATGAAATTCCTTAAAGATGCTGAAGAATTTGTATGATTTAGATAAAAATGATGCTGTTGATCCTATGCTAACCTTTTTTTTTTCATTGTTATCTGCCTGTCCTTAATGTGACTTAATGTGAACACTTGCAGAGGAAAGACTGCATGTTAAAAGAACAGTGGAGTGAAGTTATAAACAATGTCATTTTTTATTTATTACTCACAGGGGAACCGTAGAGTTGTAATTGTTGGCATTTCCTATCTGGTCAATTCTGTTAGGGAGAAAATCAGTAAGTAAATAATAGTATTAAAGTTCATACATTATGATACTAATTAACAACTTTTACTTGCCTCGTTTAAGTAAACAACTGTGCAACAGGAAGATCAAAACTATGTGCATTTACAAATCTTCACAGTGCAAGATCATTGCTTTCTCACTCCAACACCCAGCCTGGCATCATCATTCATGCTGGTTTTGTGCGGTCATATTGAATGTGTGTGTCTGACGGTTCTGAAATAATACTCACTCTGTGGCATTCAGAGACGACTCCTTATCAGATCCACTGCTGGAAAAGCATAAAAAACACTGTCCAGTATTGAAAACTGTTTTGATATTTAATCACATGCAGGGTTACATTTGAGATATCTTCAGTTACATTTTCATTTGTTCAAATCCTAATTCTTGATTTCAGCAATGGAATTACTGAAATACTATGTTTTGTGTTAGTAATTATGTTGGCTTCACAAAGCCAATATACTTTTATTCTTAAAACTTTGTTTAGAATTTTGTTTTTTTTTTAATGCCTAAATCGAGACAAAGTTTTCACTCCAAACTCCAACAGCTTTCAACCTAAATCCACCCAACTTGGCACAGACCTTCAGACTGTTCTGAATTGTGTGCTATCTTTTTAGTAACTGACCAGATTTAGAGTTTTCACACAGCAGACGATGAATAATTGCAAAAATCCCAGACTTCAATTGGGGAATGCTCCAAAGAGGCAAACGGAATGCTTGTTAATTCCCACTCCAACAGTCAAATATTCAAATGTGCTCTCACTTTATATTAGGTGTCTTATTACATTTCTAGTTACAATGTTAACCTTACGTCTAACCCTTAACCTAAACCAACCCTAATCTAGTCCTCCTACTCCTAAACCTACCCGTACCTCAACCTCAGTAACAGCAAATGTGAATCTTGTGAGGATTTTGCAGTACAGCATGTAGTTATATATAGTTATATATTACACAGTAAATAAGTTGTATTTTATGTCTTTTAATGTTAGTACATAGTAATGAAAGACACCTAATATAAAGTGTGACCTCAATTGTAAACAAACCCATAAAAGCCCTTTAATCTGCTTTAAGTTACTCTCTCTAAAGGTGTCTTTATCTATCTATCTATCTATCTATCTATCTATCTATCTATCTATCTATCTATCTATCTATCTATCTATCTATCTATCTATCTATCTATCTATCTATCTATCTATCAATCTGTCTGTCTATCTATCTATCTGTCCATCTATCTGTCTGTCTGTCTGTCTTACTTTTCTATCTATCTATCTATCTATCTATCTATCTATCTATCTATCTATCTATCTATCTATCTATCTATCTATCTATCTATATATCTATCTATCTATCTATCTATCTATCTGTCTGTCTGTCTGTCTGTCTGTCTATCTATCTGTCTTTCTTTTCTATCTATCTATCTATCTATCTATCTATCTGTCTGTCTGTCTGTCTGTCTTTCTGTCTGTCTGTCTGTCTGTCTGTGTCTGTCTGTCTGTCTTTTTATCTATCTATCTATCTATATATGCGAAAATACAGCAAAAGTCATATTTTGCAAGATAGCCTTTTATTACGCAACGTGAAATACTGGAGCGAACTATTCATCCATTGTTTATATTTAGACATCTGTTGGGCTCGATGAAAGAGTGACAAGTACCTAAACACAATTTCTGTTTGTTAAAACTGAATTAATCCAGATGATTTTGGCAGTTTAGCTACTCTTTGGGTTTTATGTTCCTTTCCTCGCTTCAAGTAAATAAGAGGGTTAGGCTCAAAACTTATACTGGCATCATAATTCACTGTGCTCTTGTTGAACATACTGTATGTGTGTGTTGTGTAAATATACTCACACCGAGGAGTTCGTTACTGTGTCATTGAGAAAATACTCCAAATTAGGTCCACTGTTAAAAAAATAAAAAATACACCAAAGGAATGTAGAAGTTCATTATCTTTCTATAAAAAAGACCAACAATAATACCACTCAATGGCTGAGAATATATTACCTTGTGCTATTCTGGATGGGAACCCCAAGGGTGTAGCTCAGGAGCAAAGCAGTGAGAGCCCAGGCAGGAAACATGCTGTCCATTACACACAAGCTCTGGATAACTGAGAAGAGTGAATCTGAATGAAGCAGCTGTGAATTGGATTTAAGCACATATACCATTCACTACCCTTTTAAGTGCACTATTATCTTAAACGGATCTCATGTGAGTGTGATTCCCACTGGCCAGACAAGGTTTTGTCCTTGACTAAGACATGGACAAACATTGTTTAAAAGATGGACAGAGAAGAGTGATGAGTCCTGCTCAGCGCTATGAAAATATTATGTTGCTTTCAGTGAGAACATAAGATATTACAAAATAATAAATCATTTGACAGTGTCACAATGTTGGAAGGCATTCATGGGAAAACATTTTTATAAAAGTTGTTAAATGTTTAAAAAGTTAAAGTGTACGTCACTTTAAATTTTACTCTGAAACTTTCAGTTTTACTAGCAGATCTTTCATCATAGAAGATAGCAAGAGAATGAACATGTATGTTTATCTTTTGTTAAGGTCAAATCAAACGACATAACTGACTTAATGAAACACGAGGGACAGAATTAAGAGCTGTTTTACGGTTGTGGAAATATTTGCTGTTCTCAGATATAAATTACATTTAGATTCCCACGATGCATTAGGGTGAACGCCAGACACAATGATTTCCAGAAACTGGGGCCAAACAGGGTGTGATGTTTTCATGATCATTTCTCATATATGCCACGTATGATTATTGCACAAGTAACTTTAATAACCTTTTTAAAGCTGTTTTATTCTACATGGAGAGGGTCTCCTCATGTGGGCTGCCATGTTGGGATCACATGACCTGCCGAATATTTCGATTGAATATTTTGGATTCAATTAATCATGGCTGACTGTGAATAGTGAATTTCAAAAACGATTGTGTTTGAATTATGCTGCATCCATGCCACTAAGTGTCAGTGTAAATTCAAGATGGCATAAAAACCAATTACTGATACAGATTGCACTGAATAATGATTATTGTCATCGATAGTTTACATGAAATCTTGAATTCAATTCAGTTATTCTATTAACTTATTCTTTCTGGATACAATAATGCATCTATTATGATGAAATAATGCATCTATTTTTTTATTTATAATTTAATAATAAACAATTAACATAAGGAGCTCTAATAAGCTTCTTCAAAAGGGAATGAAAACAGGAGAAAAGAGATAAATTAGAAATAAACCTTTACACTTTTCAACACTGCGACAGACCATTGATTCAAATTGACTTTATTTCAGTTCTTATGGTATTTTGATAAATAAGAAGGAAAATATGTCTTTAAATAAAGTGTATTTATATGTACACTATAGTGGACATCAAGAGATTTGTCTAAATAAGTGTTTAAAATACGTTCAGCTCTTTGGCACAGAAATCACAACTCCTACTGAACAAAAATGAACCAACACTTCTCATGTTATGTGCTATACTTCCTAGATTTATTATACAATTTGTGTCTAAACATTATCAGCACTGCATTCTCAGTCTATGTCTAATTTGCATATTAACATGTTTTGTGGTAATTTGTAATACAAGCAATAATCATATTAATACTAATAGAATGTCCTCTTAACAATGACACATACTATAGGTCTTAAAACTGTGGCCTTTATACTTTCAGAGAATACACAAGAAAATTAACAAAGAACAAAACTGAATTGTGGGATCTTACAATATTAATAAAAACAGAATTTGAGCATATCTTGACCATGGAATAACAACATCACTGTTTTTAAACAATAGTACTACAGCAAATCCCAAATCCCAGAACACATCACTGTAATTCAAAGTGCTTCCTCTGTTATTATACTGTCAAAACTGTTTTTAATTCAGGAACATGCTGATCTTATGTTACACGTTCCTTCATTTCTTGCCGATTCCCATTGGATCGCTCATGTTCCCTGCAGTCTCATCTCCTCTCTGAAGGGAATACCCCAGTTTCGACAAGGCACAGGTGGACAATAAACAAAACCTTTGGCTGAAATGAGAAAGAATAGTTTTTTAGGCACCATGAAAGGCTTATAATTCCCACAAGGAGTATTCAATGAATATTCTTCTATTATATGCATTATTGAAAACATTTATTAAATATATTACTTACGATACTCTCTGACGACCACTCGTTCTATTTCTGTGAAAAGACACGATATTTGGGATAAGTGAAAGCTGGGGTCTGAAGAGTCTTTTGAGTTTCATGAAATTCCTTAAAGATGCTGAAGAATTTGTATGATTTAGATAAAAATGATGCTGTTGATCCTATGCTAACCTTTTTTTTTCATTGTTATCTGCCTGTCCTTAATGTGACTTAATGTGAACACTTGCAGAGGAAAGACTGCATGTTAAAAGAACAGTGGAGTGAAGTTATAAACAATGTCATTTTTTATTTATTACTCACAGGGGTCTGTAGAGTTGTAATTGGTGGCATTTCCTATCTGGTCAATTCTGTTAGGGAGAAAATCAGTAAGTAAATAATAGTATTAAAGTTCATACATTATGATACTAATTAACAACTTTTACTTGCCTCGTTTAAGTAAACAACTGTGCAACAGGAAGATCAAAACTATGTGCATTTACAAATCTTCACAGTGCAAGATCATTGCTTTCTCACTCCAACACCCAGCCTGGCATCATCATTCATGCTGGTTTTGTGCGGTCATATTGAATGTGTGTGTCTGACGGTTCTGAAATAATACTCACTCTGTGGCATTCAGAGACGACTCCTTATCAGATCCACTGCTGGAAAAGCATAAAAAACACTGTCCAGTATTGAAAGCCGTTTTGATATTTAATCACATGCAGGGTTACATTTGAGATATCTTCAGTTACATTTTCATTTGTTCAAATCCTAATTCTTGATTTCAGCAATGGAATTACTGAAATACTATGTTTTATATCAATAATTTCATCATTACAATGACTGTACATTACAGATATCCATTCCTGTCATCAACAATTGAATTACAGCTAGTAAAAATGCTCATTTTTATATCTGTAAATGTATTTCATCATGGTAGATTTAAGATGTCAGATATCCATTAATGCAGCTGTAATTAAAGATATCTTAAAAGCAGAATAAAATTAAAGATCTGAAAGCATTCCCACAAAATTTTGCATTTTTTCTAGTTGTAATTCATTTGTTGATATCAGGAATGGACATTTTTACTGCTAAAATGTTTTTATTGTTGATATAAATATATACAGTTTTTACTAGTAAGCAGGACATTGCTGATATAAAGTGTCTATTGAAAATAAGTGAATGACAGATCATTGTAAAATTCTACTAGTTAAAATCTATTTACAGAGATATCAGTATTATTATTTTATACTAACTGAAATAAAAAAAAATTTATATAAAAATTTAGCATTTGCACTAGCAGTAATCCCATTACTGGTCTCAAGAAATAGAATTTAAACTACTGAAAACTGAATTTTAGAAAACTATAATTCATATATTGCGAGTGATTAAATGTCATAAGGGCTTGTGATATATCCATAGTTATTCTGTGATCATTAAATGGATTTGTTGTTAATATATGTATTGTTTTTATGTATTTATCATGCTGTGCCCACATTCACATTTATTCATAAAAATTCCTCTGGCTGAGTGCACTACTATTGTTCCATTATTATTCATTTCATTAAATAAAACTTGATCATTCATTAGACACAGATCCATAATAATACCTCAGTTACACCCACAAGTATGTTACCTTGTCATATTGAGGATGGGTACCCCAATAGAATAGCTCAGAAGCAGAAAGGAGAGAGTCCAGACAAGAAGCATAGTGTCCATTACACCCCAACACTGTCTTACTGAGCAGAGTCAATCTGAATGTAGCAGATGAGTTGCATTTTATTCCATTCTGCGCCCTTGAATAAAACATGTACAAACTTTGTTTAAAAGACAGACAGAAAAGATTGATGAGACCTGCTCAATGCTGTGAAAATATTTTGGAACTTACAGTGAGATAAGATATCACAGAATAATAAATCATTTGACAGTGTCACAATGTTGGAAGGCAGTCATGGGAAAACATTTGATTTTTGACTAGAGTTAAAAAGGAATGTAATCTAAAGTGTGTGTGTGTGTGTGTGTGTGTGTGTGTGTGTGTGTGTGTGTGTGTGTGTGTGTGTGTGTGTGTGCGCGTGTGTGTGCGTGTGCGTGCGTGTGTGAGCGTGTATTTATCACTTTGTGGGGACCAAATGTCCCCATAGTAAAACCCGAAATTTTTGACCTTGTGGGGACATTTTGTCGGTCCCCATGAGGAAAACAGCTTATAAATCATACTAAATTATTTTTTTGAAAATGTGTTTTTTGAAAATGTAAAAATGCAGAATGTTTTCTGTGAGGGTTAGGTTTAGGGGTAGGGTTAGGTTTAGGGGATAGAATATAAAGTTTGTACAGTATAAAAACCATTATGTCTATGGAAAGTCCCCATAAAACATGGAAACACTACGTGTGTGTGTGTGTGTGTGTGTGTGTGAGCGTGTATTTATCACTTTGTGGGGACCAAATGTCCCCATAAGGATAGTAAAACCCGAAATTTTTGACCTTGTGGGGACATTTTGTCAGTCCCCATGAGGAAAACAGCTTATAAATCATACTAAATTATGTTTTTTGAAAATCTAAAAATGCAGAAAGTTTTCTGTGATGGTTAGGTTTAGGGATAGGGTTAGGGTCATGGGATAGAATATATAGTTTGTACAGTATAAAAACCATTATGTCTATGGAAAGTCCCCATAAAACATGGAAACACAACATGTGTGTGTGTGTGTGTGTGTGTGTGTGTGTGTGTGTGTGTTGTGTTATATCATGTTATAACTCTTTAGGCTGAAACTGGTTCAGTTAACTAGCAGGTCTATCAAAAAAGATTGTTTCGATCATTATACAATAAGCAGAGAAGGAATATTGTGTCCAATAGTTCTCAATCAATCTATCAATTCAATCTTTTGTTACGAGTCAAACCAATTTACATAAATTGCTCAGTTTAACATGATGGACATGGTCATTTTCAGGGTCTAGATATATAATCTATTATTATAAGATCCCGTTGAATTTCCATATTGTTTGATATGTGAGTGACCATCATGACAGTTACACAATGCTTTCCAGGAACTGGGACCAAACAGGATGTGATGCTTTTACCCTCATTTCTTACATGGATTGTATTATTCTTGTGGAAAGCCAGACAAAAATGTATTTTAAACTTTACTTGACTTCTTGTCATTAAATCAAAATGTGATACCAAACCAATTTTAAGCAGCTTTGAAAAGAATAAATCAAGTTATTTTGGACACACTTTTTAGAAAAAAAAGACAGTCACTAAACAACACCAATAGACAGAGTGTCAGACTTCAATGCGTTTAATAAACTCAAATTCAAAGTTCATAAGACATAACTTAACATTTTATTACAGCACACTGTGAAAGGCTCTCATGTTTGCAATGCTCGGACTGAAAAACATTATGACATATACAGCACAGGTTTGGATAAAAATGTTTAATTAGTTTAAGATAGATTGAAGGAGGGCTTACTAAGTGGACGTTGGTTTCTGCATTCCAATATTACATTTTTAAAGATGAAAGACACATTCAATTCCTCAAATATAAATGATAGTTCACAAGAAGTCTTGTTTATCATAATTTCTTGTGATATACATCCAGTACTGTGCAAAAGTTTTAGGTACTTGTGAAAAATGTTGCATAGTGAAATGTCTTCAAAAAATAATGGCATAGTTTTCATTTACCACTTAATGTCATACAGTCAAGTCAAGTAAACATAAAAAAGCTAAATCAATATTCGGTGTGACCACCTTTGTCTTTAAAACAGCACCATTTCTACTAAGTACACCTGGACACAGGTAAATGGTTATTGACAGAATAGGATGTTCCAAGCTTCTTGGAGAATTAATCACAGTTCTTCCATCTATTTAGAATTCTATCCTGTCTCAATTACTTCTGTCTCTTTATGTAACCTCAGACTGACACTATGTTCAGTGGGGGCTCTGTGGGGGCCATTACATCTGTTGCAGGGCTCCCTGTTCTTCTATTCTAATCTTTTCTATTTGCAAAAGTAACGTTTGGGAGTCTAACATTTATATTTTCTATTGACACACTAAAGCTGAAGATATAAATAGCCATCTTAAGACAAATGCTTTTGTGAAACACCTTATGTGCCTAAAACTTTTGCACAGTACTAATATATATATATATATATATATATATATATATATATATATATATATATATATATATATATATATATATACAATGGGGTGGGGCACAAATGTATAATATAATTAAAAACTATTTTCATTACGATCACACATAAACCATTCTTCAAACATAGGAATGGAAGAATGCACATCACACAACATCACATTAACAACACTGGATTCAAGTACATTATATAATCTTATTAATATCATTTTAAGCTTCAGCAAGATGGAGGAGGACAAGAAGTAAACAACATGACACAAAACTCTCATCTCTTCTCCTCCTTTGCTTAGGTCAGATCGTGACCCCACAGCGGTAGCTGCTTATCGGAAGTCCTCTGCGGAGAACATGCCCTTGGCGCGTCGCAGGATGGAATCTTTGGAGGCGTCATACGGATGTTCTTTTGAAGGAATCTCCAGCACTGCTGGGATGGACTCCATGTGGGCATCTATGGCATGACGAATCATTTCTGCGATGAACTGGTTGATGAGGATGATACCAATGTCATTGCGAGCCAGGAAACTCCTGTAAATCAAGACCAGATATGTTTTGAATTGGTTCGATGTCATGTAAGGAATTAGTTTGGGGACTATAATGTATGCAAATACACTTTCCTCAGTCAAAATATCTTTACTATATTAGATTGATATTGATATTCGTATACTAAATTATAAAGCCATTTAAAATCTTGGCTCTTACTTGAAGGTCTCCTCTATCTCTGTGATGCTCGTGTCCTTCTCCACCACCAAGAAATTTGGTTTCCGATTTTTATTTAGTTCTCCTATCCCTCCTAGAAGGAATCCGGTACACGTATCTTCGTCTCCTATAACAGCGATTAATTTCCCTCGTCCAGGCATTGCGAGTTCTTCTTATACGTGCTCAAATAACAGACAGAATGAGTTAAATGTTTTCCTGTCCTCCGGGATCATATGCTTTAATCAGCTGACTCCTGCACTTCCGCTTTGACTAGCTCTTAAGCGCTCATTTAAGACAACTGTTCTGGGATCAGCGCCACTCGCGTACAAGACATCGTAGTCATAGTGATAACGACGGGAAATCTGATCCGGAGTCAGCTGTTTGTGTTTATTAGCAAGCAAGTGTAAATACTGTGCGAATTTGGTAATTATTGGCCACATCCTTATCAAATTCATAGGAGTCTTAGCAAATATGGTATATTTATGAAATATAAAACAGAAAGTTTATGCTTGAATACAACATAAAAGCCGCCTTTGAGGTGACGCTTGCTCGCTGGTCACGTGAGACGGGAGGTAAAGGAAGACGACAGTAAAACATAATCTGCACTGTCAAGAAAATGGCAAGTTCACATTTTAGTTTAGATGTATTTGTCCGTTCTAAACGTTTATTTTTTTACCAAAGGTTTTGTTGTGATGTGCGCTAGTGTGTCTTAAAGTAGAGTAGTTATGTTATTAAACATTGCCCAATATTTGTCAGCTATGAGGAACCATTGGACAGATGACCACGGTCACTGTTTTCTTTCTTTAAGTGTCTTTTTGTGTTGCAGACCACAGCTCTGACCCAGGGTTTGGAAAGAATACCCGACCAGATTGGGTATTTGGTTATTAGTGAAGACGGTGTTCTTGCGGTGAGTTATTAAACATTTAAAGGTATAATCTGTGTTCAATACCAATTAAGCTCAATCGACAGCATTTGTGGTATAATGTTCATAACCACACCAGTAATTAATTTCGACTTGTCCCTCCTTTTCTTTTAAAAAAGCAAAAATCTGTGTTCCTATGATGCACTTGCAATGGAAGTGAAGGATCTGTAAAGGTTAAAACACTCACTGTTTCAAAAGTATAGCTGCAAGACATGAACAATATGTGTGTTAAAATGATTTTAGTGTTATAAAATCACTTACTAACCTTTACTGAGTAAAGTTATAGCCAATTTTATAACTTCGTAACCATGAAGATGAAATGTCAACAAATCCAAAAACAACTGTTAAAAATGACGATATAAATAACTTTACATCTCAAATAATACACAAGTTTTAACAGAAGAATTAATGTAATATCATTTTATAAAAATGATCAGCTTCACATTTCTGCCTTTAAACAAGGGATGGCACGAGGACTGGGGTACTCGGACGTGGCAGCAATGATCGATAGTGATCACGCATGATGTGATTTTTCACTTCGAAATTCAGTGACAATTATCTGACAACTAAGCACAAACGTGTCAAAGGGGGAGCTTATTTTTAATTTTGAGATTGATTACGTTGTGACTTTGAGGGGTACATTGATTATCAGAGACTTCTCGTGGCAAACAAACTGATACGACGCTGCAATGCTATCATTACAATGATCAAAACAAAGAGAGTGTAATTAACCAAGTTTTGAACAACTGCGTCTGCAAAACATTTGCCAAACATGCTTTATTATCATTTAATCTACGAACTTTGCCTCGTTAATGGATATTATTTAATAAAAGTGATTGTCGCTGATTGAACCTCCCTGCATGATGTAACACACCTGCATCTCAATGAAATTAATGAAGATTTCCGCTTGAGTTTCCAAGTTAGATATTCGATATAAAGTGTCATTCCGTTGCACTTTCCTCAGTTGAAAGGTGGGAATTCAGACACTCCGAGTTTAATGTAACCCTTCCTGAATCACAGCAACAACAATACAGAGCATCATGGCTTTCCTCACTAGAGTGAACATTTGGACACACACATACACACATACACATACACATACACACCAGGCGTGTGTGGCAGTGTACACCAGGCGAGTGTTTCAAACAGCTAGACAGAGCACATTTAAATGGAACACAATGCAACATCTTCAAAACTGAACTTCAACTTAACATGTATATTAAATATTGCAATGGTATTGGCATCTCCTGTTATTTGAAAATAGATGGTTCAGACAGTCACTAAAAAAACTGGTGCACCCTTACTAAGCTTACTACAGTAAGGAAGAACAGACAGATGCGCGTTGTGCACATTCTTTCAGAGTTGGGCAGTGAATCTTCACATAATGACAAAATATGATGCATTATAATTTGATTATGCAATCTTTTGTACATTTTGTACCAGATTATTTTATAACAGCCTATTATAATGAATAGACGATACACTGGAACAACAAGACACAATGCAGCAGCCATAGACATTTGTCAGGCATGATATTATATATACAGTACAGTTATGAACATGTAATTGCCCCTCGAGTACTCTGAGTAATTAGTCAGAGTACTCGGGTAGACAAAATGCCCATCCCTACTTTAAACCCTGCAAAAATTGGTCACATTCACTTACATTTTCCCCATTGACTTCCATTGTGGGTGCCTCGCTGTGACTTAGATTTTTGCTCTTTTTGTTTTTTAAAGAAAAGGACAGATGAGTTTTATTTATATATTTTGTAATCTTCATTATGCCACATGCTGTCCATTGAGCTTAACTTGTATTAAACCTGGAATATTCCTTTTAATGTGCAGTAAAAACTCATCCCTTTTCTTATATACAAAGCACTCTTCATGAACAGTTTAAAGAGTAAACAGGACAGATGCTGAAAAAAGCCAATTTTTTAAATGTTAAATGAACAGGGAAATTAATCAAATGTTTAACATAATTGAATCTTCTGTATTGGATATAATTTATTGTAGTTACCCATGGCTCTAAAACATTTAAATGGCTTGAAATTGCTCTTAGTGTACTTTTAAAAATCCATATCCTGGAAAATTCAAACAAATTCACATATTAAGGAAAACATGCTGCTGTTAATGTAGAAATTCAGAGGTAAGTAAACTATTTTGTAAATTGTCTTTTGTTGTCTTACAGTCCGCAGGAGAGCTGGAGAATGACGAGCACACGGCAGGAATGATCATGCAGATGGTCAGAACGGCTTGTCGCTTTAGGTTGCAAGGGAACGCTGAGCCCCCTTTCAAACGCATGTCAGGTGAGGTACATACACGCTATTATAGTTGAGCTGGGCAATCCACAAAATCTGCTTTAAGCCATCACTTAATAAAGGTCTTGATGTTATTTTCTGATTTGTTCACAGTGATGTTTGAAGACTATGTTTATGCCGTGACTATCTCCGGACAGAAAGTTTTTGTAATCAAAAGGCACATCAACCAACGGGAACCTGTTATTGTCTAGTAGAGAAAAATTATATGGACTGGTCCTACACACACAGACACACACACACGCACACACAATAACAAGCTCAAAATGGTGCCCTCACATGGAAATGACCCAGCTATTACAACCACTTGATGTTTAGTGCAATCATCCTCTATTACTTTTGTAAGAAGACTTTTGATTATACAGATTTGGGAGTTTGGTGGTATCAGGTGTGTTTGAATTGAACCATTGTAGGCTTGTTTATTATTCTTGTCCAATTGAAATGTCACAGGCTACATGTGATGTTTTTTTGGTGTATGATTAAAAACAGACAGTCAATGATTTAAGCCCATTTACTTGATTTAGGGAATATATTATATATGTGAATTTACGTTTTAACCTATACAATCCATTAACCTACAACTTTCTTGCACAAATATGCAAGCATGTTTTGATGCTGATCATAACATCATCATATGATAATGCAGGGTTGTAATAGACTGGAGTTACACTTGGTGTTATTGATCATAATGTTTGATGTATGTTTTCTGATTGCATCATGGGAGTGAGAGCTTGTCATTCTCAGACGAAAGCAGGGGCTTCACAGGTGTCATGAAATGGTTGTTTTCCTTTGAGCAGAAACTAAAATGCACTAATTTTTCAAATGTGTTTCATTAACTGGCTAGAAATCACACTTTACAATAATTGCTTTAACAGTAATATATATAAAAGTACTATGCATATTTAAAAACATTTTTCCCCCCAGTTTGTGAATCATGGAATTGTGGTATAAGCAATAAATATTCAATACCTTAAATTAGTTTTTAAATGCTATAGCCTTTACTTGAGTTTAAATGTCATGTTCTGATCTTGTATTATCTTTTTTTTTTTTTCTTAACTAACTATATTTACTAGAATTGTTATGATCTTCACTATGGCTTTTGATGCTTGTGTTTTACATTTGCATGACAAAGATTAGCTTTAAAGGGATAGTTCACCAAAAAATAAAATATTTCTCTCATCATTTACTCACCCTCATTCCATCACAGATGTGCTGAACGCAAACGTGGATTTTTAGAAGAATATTTAAGCTCTGTAGGTCTATACAGTGTGAACGGGTACCAAAAACTTTGAAGCTGCTTAGAATTTACAAAAGAGATTTTGTCTGACTTAATTTCATTAACAGCACTACAGCAGAGCAACTATAAGATTGAATGTTCGTTTATTACGGTTAATTAATGTCAACGCACAATAGGCAATAGCTCAGTTAAAGTGTAGGAATCCTTCACTTGATCTTACTGTGCTGCATTCAGGAATAGCATACTCCATGAGAGGAATTCTGTAAACACATGCCTTATATTTGAGATCATTCCCAAGTTCCTTATGCTTTAGACCCAAACACACCCAGTCATAAAATATACATATTCTAAATTGTCAGTTTTAATTTTAAATTGCCATTATCAAAACCATATAGGCTATGTCATCTTTGTTTCATAGTTGTCATACAATCAACTAATACAATAAAAGGCCAAAATGAATTAAAGGTATATTAAGGGAGTCTAAAAATATCTGGAAAGGGTGACAATGAAAATGGGGAAGGAAAATACAGAAAAGTGCTTCAGAATAGGAACTTATTGCAAAGTCTTTAATGTCAAGGTTAAACCAACATTTCGAAAAAAATTTCTCTTGACATCTTGTATTTCTTTGTTTCTTCATAGTTCCTCAAATTTCATCCATTAAGGTCCTGCTCTTGATAGTCCTTCTCCATACTCAGTGCTTTGATAGTTCATTGGACATCCAGTCCAGCCCCTCAGAGAGACCTGTTCCTTCAGATGCATATGTGGCTTGAACGTGAAAAATATGTTTGGGAAATTATCCTAAAGGAAACTCGTAAGAAGTCTTTGTATCTTTCCCTAGAGAAGACAGTTTGTTTCGGTACCGGGAGACAAAGTTCTCATACACAAGAGCAAGCAGCTTGTCAAGAGAAGTCTCAAAATCAACCAAACACAATTGATACCTTTTAGTCCAGGATTATTGCACCTCTAACAGTTCTAAGGATGAACTCCGATTGGTTACATTTCTTTAAGCAAACAACATGCCTAGGTGGAAACAGGGCATATTGACCCTTGTGATTTTGATAATGTGTGTGAATGTACCACAAATCCTTCCATGTTTAGGCACTTGGCACCTCAGAGACAAAGTTCTCTTCTCAAGGCTTACATCACAACACATCAGCAGAACCATAAACATAATTTCTTACTCTACTATTAAATGTAATTTTAACACCTAAGGGATTCATATTAAATGTAACATCTTTACATTAATAGCATAAATAGTACTGTCATTCAATTAAAAATTTTAATCGCGATTAATCACATGATTTTTTTAGTTAATCGCGATTAATCAAATTATTCAGTATAAGTTCTGAAATTTGACACTATATATACTTCTTGTCAAAATGTATTTATTTCCATCTTGGGAAAGAAAACAATCCATATGTAGCAATATAATACTTTGTGAACATTTTCCAATCAACACCTTCCACAATATAAACGTAGAAATGCATTAAAATATCACCAATTCAAGGAACATTAAATGTTTCCTGAAGTCTAAATGTGAGACTGACTAATTGGAAGAACTAATTTCCCCATATGTTGCATATTAATTGCAATTCTCTCATCCTTCACAATGTCATTTTGCCAGTAGTTTGTGGCTATCCTCTTTGTTACAGCAATTGTGAAGCTGCGATTATTATTCGCATCAGGGCGTCAACACCAACGTCGAGTGCCTCTTTGAACTCACCATGCACCTTACATAGGCTGAAAAATACTTGATTTCTGTCACAAGACCCATCTTGTTTTCTTCCGAAACAGCAAAATCTGTATATTATTCCAAACTTTTGGCTGCCAGTATGTGTATATATATATATATATATATATATATATATATATATATATAGATAGATAGATAGATAGATAGATAGATAGATAGATATATATATATATATATATATATATATATATATATATATATATATATATATATAATGTTAAATATGAAGAAATTAAAACAAAATATGAATTCAGTACATATCTTAGTATTCAAAATATATACTAATATATATATGTATTATATATATATTATATTCAAAATATATATGTAAATATCACTATTCAGTTCATCGTTTCAGCAACCTTTTTACCAGGTTCCCGGCACTAATGCAGCATGTTTTTCGAAGTATATTATGAAAGATTATATTAGTGAGCAAAATTCAACGATTTAGCGCTCTTTGATCTGGTAGAACATATTCTTCTCTTAATACTTTCAAACTTTTATTTGTTTCACTCAAACATTACGTCACTTCTCAACCAGGAAGAGACGGCAGCCAACCCCTGCACATAAACTGAACTCTGACATTGGGGGCGTTCCCAAACGGCATTTTGTGCCTTTGAAGTGCACTTTGGGAAAGGGACGCCACTCGAAGAGCCGTTCCAAACAAAAGTAAGAAAAGTGGCCTTTTACAAAACATTTAGTGAAGGATACGTTCAAGCTGTAATGCCATCCTCTCTTTAGAGAGCCCACATTAAGAGCTTTGTAGTGAGTAGGGCATAGGGATGATCACTTTCGATTGGTATCTCCCAAAAACCCTATCTCTAAACCTAACCGCGAATGAGACTCTCGCGAGACTTATGCTGCGGGGGTGTTACCTTCTAGACATAGCCAGGAAGTAAAACAAGACACGTATTCAGGTAAGAGCGATATTTTGGACGTTAATTAAACTTCATGAATAGTAAATGAAGACAAGAGCACTTTCAGTTCACGCTTTATTTACAATGCACTTGAGTCTAACTGTAATGTGCAATGTGCTTTTATGTGTCAATTCTCTCTCACTTTTCCAACCGGCTAAAGAATGAGCATACAAACAATGATATGAGCAGTAAAAATAAAGTAAAAATTACCTTGAAATACAGGGCAAAGAGCACAATACAAGTTTTCGACTAACTGTCAACAATAAAACGATTTAAAACGTTGTAAATGATTATCTGTAAGAGAGTAACTTTATTATCATTATTTGTTTGGCCAGTGCTTTCTTTTCATTCCAAAAATCGAAATAGTGGATATTGAAGTGGATTCTATATTGCTTTGCTTTCTTGGTAGTCATACAACTGTGTTAATTTTGCTGTCCTGCAGGTGTTGTTTATATCTGAATGGATGACACCTGACTGACACAGCATGGATAAGTTTGGTGTGAGCTTCGGTGGTGGAGGCCCAAGCAAGAAGGAACTGCTTGAAACCATTGACGTGCAGAAGAAACAACTTGTGAAGTATCAGACTCGCTTCAAAGATGTTGTCAGAGCATACCAAAGCCTACTTAATGAAAAGGAGGCTTTGGAAGCCAGCCTGAAGGTACTGACCATTTCTCAGGAGGTCGACCTAAGCCAACGAGGTGAAAGCTGTGGAAGAACAGAACAACATTTGCCATCTGACCTTGGTGATGACCGCTGTTCCCTTCACAGTGAAGACAGCCTAGACACAGCAGCCTCTGCTGATACAGCAACCAGTGTGACCAGCAACAGCACTAAAGGAGATCTAACAGAAGGGGACCAAAGCTGCGCTGTAGATGGAGCCACTGTTGGAGCCACGAGCCAACTCGTGTTACCCCAGCAATCTGAGGAGGCAAGTGGGTCTGAGAGTGGCATGAGCACCAGCAGCAGCGGATGTATGGAACAGCTGCCACCCGCTATCTCTGCTGCAATGGACGTAGACCGCCGTGTCATCCAACTAAAGACACAGCTGTCCACCCTGACTAGTTCGTTGGCCACAGTCACTCAAGAGAAGTCCAGAATGGAGGCCTCGTTTCAGGCAGACAAGAGGAAGATGAAGCAGGAACTGGAGGAACTACAGGACAGGATGGAAGAAGATAAGAAGCAGCACCAGGCGGAGCACCAGAGCCTGCTGGAACATTTGGCGGAAAGCAAAGCCCGCGTCATCACCCAGCAGCATGAACGGGAGCAAGAGCAGGGTGATCATGCACACATGCTCCGAGAGCTCCAGAAACTACTGCAGGAGGAGAGGGGTCTGAGACAAGATGCAGAGCTCAAACTGGAAGATGCTCGAGAGGCATTAGCTAGAGCGATGCACGCAGCAGATCGAGGTCTAGATTATGAGGCGCAGCTGAAAGACCTCACTAATGAACGGGAGGAGTTGAGGAAGAGCCTGAAGGTGGCAGAGGTGGAGAAGAGCAAACCCGACCCACGTGTGGAGGAGCTCCAGCGAGAGATTGCGGAGCTCAAAGCTCACTTTAATCAGCAGCTTCAACAGGAGATCAGAAAGGTACAGCAGCTTGACATGGCAGTAAGAAAATTCCAGTCATTTGCTGGAACTTTTATTTATAGAAGAAAGAATTTCACACAGAGGAATTTCATTAGCTCAACCAAAGTTTTGTGACAAAACAAATAATTACATAATTCGTTTTGACCAGCTATGAATATTTACTGTGGATGCCCACTGTAGTTTGTTAGGTTGTTGTTTATGTGTCTATAGCCATAACCCTTAAAATAAATACACAAAGTTCGTTCTTAAATGAAAAATTAACCCAATGAAAATGGATGCAAACTAGTGCTAAAATGAAATACAAGGGACATTTATTTATTTGTTTAGTGATTTAATGATTAATAATTTTGAGTTTTATGATTTAATTATGTATTTGATGATTTATTTAAATATTTATTTCAAAATGTAAGTTTAAGTAATGTAGCCTGCCATCATTTATTTCCTGATTTGTAGAATAAAATTTTCCTCATCTTATTGAACGTTGCCAAGAACTTAATTTTACTATAAACCACAAAATGATCAGCACATTATTTTCATCAATTTTAATCTATTGAATATTTAATAATGTTTTGCTCCATTTTCAAGACTTTCCGTGCATTCAGACCAGAGGCGGCGAGAGCGTCAAAATTAGCTGTAGCTGCCCTGCCAACCACGCTATCGAAAATTCGTGGGCACTCTGACGTATTTGAAATAGGCGGCAATATTCTTTTGAGTGCTTGATTTTGTGAACTATATTTAAAGGGGCCACAAAACATCCAGACATGTCGACCGGTATCTTTTTGACGATATATCACAAGTAGCTTATATCCTCATGAAATATTTGAATATATTATTATATAAACCATAATATCCACTTCATCAACTCCCCTGGCACACCAACAATTTCAGACACATTTGTCCACTCATCGTTTTTTATTTTATTTATATCCCTGTAAGCAAACAGGGACAGATCAAATATTACAGGAAAAGCTGCCACGGCAATAATTAGTTTCCTCCATTTTGTCTTTGGAACTAATGTTTGGTGGGAACCAAAGTATACAAGGTTGTTTTCTCTAGACTTCGCTAGAGCGGAGCACTTCTATATTCCAATAGGTTGCCGCCGAACCGCGTCAAAGCTAATTACATAATGTTGGCTGCACTTGAACTTTCCTCTGTCGCCCACACCGCCCAAGACTCACCGCGCCACTTCTCGCCTCAGAGATGCTGGCTGTCATAGAAAATGAATGACTTCCGGTCGATTTGACGCTCTCGACGCCTCTGGTCTGAACGCAAGGTTTGGGGTAAATTATCTGGGAAATAATGTGCTTTTCCATCATGGTCCATAAACTGGTAATGTCAAATATTAAAATGTATAATGGTGGCCTTTCAAACATTGATAATTAATATGAGCTAATGTTTCGGGAAATACCACAGATGTTGCATGTTTATGTGTTATGCATACTCCATAATAAAATGTAATATTAAAAACTACAATTAGGGGGCCTGGGTAGCTCAGCGAGTATTGACGCTGACTAACACCCCTGGAGTCGCGAGTTCGAATCCAGGGCGTGCTGAGTGACTCCAGCCAGGTCTCCTAATCAACCAAATTGGCCCAGTTGGTAGGGAGGGTAGAGTCACATGGGGTAACCTCCACATGGTCATGATTAGGGGTTCTCGCTCTCAATGGGGCACGTGGTAAGTTGTGCGTGGATCGTGGAGAGTAGCACAAGCCTCCACATGCTGCGAGTATCTGTGGTGTCATGCACAACGAGCCACGTGATAAAAATGCGTTCATTGATTGTCTCAGAAGCAGGGGCAACTGAGACTTGTCCTCTGCCACCCAAATGACCTTCTAAGTAGTGGGAATCGGGCATTCCAAATTGGGGAGAAAAGGGGATAAAAAAATGACTCTAATATAAATTCAATCAATTAATTAATTTTAATTCAGCGTCCTTCTATTTAAAATTACAATTTTGCATCCCTTTTGCTAAAGTAATTCACAATTCATTCTGAATTGACAAATAGTATTAGCTACAACCATGATTTATATATATAGGTATAAGTTTTGTCAATTGATTTATACAATTTAAGTACAATTTAACCTTCTAAAGCAGTGTATATAAAAAATGTGCCATCTACTCACTTTCCTGCAACATCAAAAACATGCAGCTTTTAAATATATATTCTTTGTATTGAGCCAAGAGGTCAGTGTGTGACGTTTCGATCCTCTATTGGTCAGATGTCTTTTCATAATACGAATTCGCTGGTCACCAAGTTCACCAAAGTTGAATATGTAAAACTGAGACTGCATTTTCGGTAAGTAAATGGAGCGCAAAGTGTAATGTGACCACGGCTTAATTCCTTCATAATGGCCTAAACATTCATTCTCTTGTGTAATATGTCTATGCAGGTAGCACAGGCAGATGACCGTCTAAGAGAACGGGCGCAAATGGAGGAGGCACGAGTGGCCAGCCTTGAGGAGCGAGTATCTGAGCTCTCTGAACTACTGGGTGCTTGTGAGAAAACCAGACAGAAGGACCAACAGAATGCTCAGAGGTTACGAGAACGAATCCTTCAACTCGACACCGAGAACAAAACCCTTGCCATTGCTGCAGTCAGCAGGACAACAACCTTGGATCTCAATATTGAAGACTCTAATTTGAACGTAGAGGTGTTAAAGGACAAGCTTGAGAAGGTGAAGAAGTTACTGCTGATGGCTGCACAAAAATCTCCAGACCAAGACATTGAGAGGCTGGTGGAGGGAGAAGAGGACCAGGAAGCCTCGGAAGGGGAGAAGACCTCATTACTCCACTACCAGCAAGAGCTCCGGCAACTGAGGGAAGAGTTTGAGCGCTACAAAATGAGGGTGCAAGGTGTTCTGAAAAACAAGAATACAAAAGATGGCAACCAGGCCAAAGAGTTAGAGGAAGCACGCGACCAGCTATCTGAGTTGAAGGAGAAGTACATCAACCTTCGCATCGTCTCCGATGAAGCCGAAGCTCAGCACAAACGAGACTTGGAAGAGCGTCAACAAGAGCTTGTAGTGCTCCAGCAGGCCCATAAACAGGAAGTTGAGAAGCTGGATGTTCAACACAGGGAGAATTTCCTGCGGCTTGAGGAAGAACTGCACAAACAGAGAGATCGCACCATGGCCCTGCTGGCAGAAAAAGACCTCGAGTTGGAGCGGCTTCGGGCTGCTGCATTGATCGGCTTCGGAAGCCATCAGAAGCATGGCGCAAATAACGGCCCAGTGATGGAAGGTTTTGTCCAAGAGGAGTGTGATCCAGCACAAGAAGAAAGTGACATTATCGCTGAAGCTCTGAAACTTGCTGGGCCAAATGAGCCAACTTTATTACTGTACGCCGAACAGCTGGCACGCAAAGAGGTGGAGGTATCCGCCTTACGCAAACAAAAGAATCGTTTAGAGGAAGACTTGCACCAGCTGCAAGGGAAGCTGATTGCTAATGGTGAAAGACATGAAGAGGAGGTTGCTGAGCTTCGCAGTCAGCTGGACAAGCAAATTCGGGACCAGGGAAGAGATGGGGCCAACCTTGAGTACCTTAAGAACGTCATTTATAAATTTCTCACACTCCATGACACCAGAGGGCGCCAGCAAACACTCACAGCTATTTTGACCATTTTGCACTTTAGTCCTCAAGAGAAACAAACTGTGCTAAAGCAGCAGGCCCACAGCTGGTGGACAGCAGGGATGAGATAATGTTAAAGCAGACAATAGTAGAAAAAAAGACAGAGACTAAATGGTTTTACTATGCTGAGAATTATGATTAAATTTTTTTTGACCAACGGTTTGTTTGTATTGTGAGAGGGTTCAAAAAAACAGAAGTAACAATGTATCTGCTATAGGTCTCAAAAAATGAAATGTTTAGTTTTCTCTATATTTTCATTATATTTCAGCAGTATGCTAAAACATTTTCTTATTGATTTTAGAAAATACTGACAGTATTGGATATTGTAGAAGAATTACCACATTATCCAGTACTTCTCTCCTGTGTGCAGTGTATATAGACAAATATCAGATATTGACACCATCTTCAATCTGAATAATCATAGGAGTGTATACCTAAATATTTTCATTTATTTTGTAATAAAATAACTGGGGATGTTAACTATTATAACACTATTTTGGTTATGTTGAAAGGTTAATATCTACAGAACCAAAGAAAGTCCTCTCGAAAAGATTTTTGCAATGACATTGAAGGCTCAAACAGGCTACTAAGATGGAAATTTAACTGGCCCTCAGTAACACTTTTCAAAGAGTTCCAGGACTTCTAACGGGAATGATCATTACCTTCATTAAATAAGTTAATGATTAACTTTCAGCTGTAATTTTATGTGCTATTAGTGTGCTATCTTCCAGAAGAATTATCCGAGGGATGTAGAACGAGCTGTTTATTGCAAGCTTTGAACATCTTAGAAATATTTTTTCTGACTTATAATAGGGCTTTGATAACTGCACTGTTCCAACTTTATATAAGCTGTAAATATATTATACTCAGATTATTTTCATTTTCTCCACACTCAGTTTTTCCTATTTAAATATAATCAGGCTTGCATGGGTTAATGTATATTTTCAATTTTGACCATAGAAAAATATTTAGTTTTTTGTATTGGACTGTAAAATACACATAAATACAATATATTTAATGTGTTTAAAACATTTAACTTTCTGCTTACACTTGGAAACACTGAAATGCATCACTGCAATGCATTCAAATCAAATTGTCAACCACATTTTCAAGTTTTATTCCATTACAGCATGGGTCTTCATAAGGGGGTCCGCTAATTATTGTATGATCCACCTCTGGCATTTGTAATCACTCACACATGAGCGATAATGAGAGAGGAGTATGTATTTTAATCCATCGACATGTTAAAGTTCCTTGCAACTACATCACAAATTTTAAAGTGTGACTACAGTGCTAGTCAGCACTGAACTAAGTGCGCAGCCTGGACAAACCATTCATGTGACCACCGCTCATCACAACCCGCTCAAAGCGTGACACTCATCAGGTTTACTCAATGAAATGAACAATCATTTTGAAATATATGTATTAATCGACCACTTACATGAGTTGAAGACTACATTGTAATAACCTTATAAAAGTTTTATTTTGCATGGACAGTTTCTGTCTGTCTTTTTCTTTCTTTTTGGTGGAGGTTTGGCACAGGAAATGTCATTTCATGACAAAAATATTGCAGACCCCCTGCTGTACACACTGATGAAAAGACCAGCCAACCAGCTATGACTTTCATTCTTCTGCTGAACACAAAGATTTTTAGAAGAATTGTTCTGCTCTCTAGGCCCATACAGTGTAAGTCAATGGTGACCAAACATTTCAAGCTCCAAAAATCACATAGGCAGCATAAAAGTAAACCATACGACTTCAGTGGTGAAATCTATATCTTCTGAAGCTATGCATTTACTTTGGTTGAGAAACGGATCATTATGTCCTTCTTTACTATAAATTTCCACTTTCAGAATGTAAAGTGAAGATTTACAGTAAAAAAGAACTTAAATATTGATCTGTTTTTCATCCACACCAATCATATCACTTCTGAAGATATGGATTCTGAAGACTGGAGTCGTGTGGATTACTTTTATGCTACCTTTATGTGATTTTTGGAGCTTGAAAGGTTTGGTCACCATTCTCTTGCATTGTATGGACCTACAGAGCGGAGATATTCTTCTAAAAACCTTTGTTTGTGTTCTGCAGAAGAATGAAAAGTCATACACATCTGGGATGGCATGAAATTAAGTAAATAATAATACACTTTTGTTAGAACACATTACACAAGCAATAGAAAAGCTATTATAAATCGTAAATCAAATTTAGTCTGACTGCTGGTCTGTTCAACACAGACAATAGCGTAGTACAAACTTTAAAAACAGATAAATATTTTGTAAAACTGGAACAGTGGCAATCATTTGTGTTTAAAACCATTTTAATCCATTGCAATTGCAAGTTACGCTTAAAACCATTTTAATGAAAGAAAACTAATCGAACAAGCTGTCAAAATATGCTGTTGTCTGTACTGGAACAATCACAGATTTAAAAACATGTAAAATATTCTTAGCTCTAGTTTGGCTGCTCACTAGAACATGAATATACACATACTAACTGAAACAGTCAAAATAATAATACAAATGTGCAGAGAGGTTCACAACTGTAGACAAAATAATAAAGTGCAAAGTTCAGAACTGTTAACACAGACTGTTGTGGCACAACAAAGGAGAAAAATCAACTTTCTTTACAAATAAGGTCCTGGAAAATTTGTGACAGAAAAATACAATGCATACATATACATAAGTGTCTTATCCATGTAGGTAGAGAGTTATGACTGCATTAAACCAACTTTACATTCGTTTTGATTGCATTGGAGTTCAAGTCTTAATCACATGGACTACTATTACTATAATAATTATTAAATCAGTTTTAGCCTTAGATTAGTCTTAATCGGTCTATTTACTCAGCCCTGAATAAGATCAAATCTTTATTGTCATAAAAGTATTTAAACAAGCTTTTGTGAAATTAACTAAAAGGCACTGTAGACGTTATTCTCTGCCACGACAAAATCCCATAGAAAGTTTAAAAAAAAAAACGGGTAGCCAAAAATGTTGCTGTGAAGTCTAATAATATGCTCCATAATGTTTTAGTGTACTTCTGATTAGATGACCCATTAATAATATCTATAACACCATTATCACAATAAAAGCTTTGATATTTAATAAATAATAAATAAATAAATAATCCTAAAAGTATCCTAAGTGAACATGTCAGACATATTACTAACCTCAATATGTAAATGGTGCATTTGGTCATTAAAATTCCATTAGTTCATCTTATTTAACCCTATCGTTTATCCATCGAATTATAAACTATGTCTGAAGGAGTTCATGCAGTGCTAACTGACTGCAGGCCTTAAAATACTGTTAAAATGGCTGTTTGGACAGACTGCTGATGTGTAGTAAAGCCTTGTAGACACTTAAAATGATTCCTTGTCAGATAGTGCTAAAAGGTTAGAGTTTCTCTCCTGTTCGTCCCAAGTAAAAGGCTGTTAAGGTAGTACATGGACTTAACGGTGGATTACATGTTGATTGATGTCAAAGGCTGATATATGGCTGGTATGGGTGCTGATATTAGTGATTCTGGAACATTAGTGTTGTGGCACAAACAGTATGTTTAAGTCAGTTGGGTCTGCTGGTCAGTATTGACAAGTATGATTGTCACTGTCTATGTAATACTGTCTGTAGATCCTCTGGCAAGGAGCTGATGATGGTCTGAATGGACTGCTCCAATCTCTCCAGTAGCTCTTCTTTCACTGAAAGCTGGTGCTTTCGAGCTCTCATCTGGGTAGGATGTGTAGAGGAAGAGAGAGAGAGAAGCTTAATGCAAATGTCTTAAGGCAAAACAACCAACGCCCACTTTGTTCTGTAATATTACGGCTCTGTAAACAAATTAATGTCTAAAGAAGGTCATTTCAACTTTAAAAGTGACTACAGAACCATCAAGGACCACAACAGCCGGAGTGGTTCAAACAGAAGAAAGAGGAAGTGGTTCGACCAAATGGATGCCATCTATAGCAATAGACCAGCGAGCAACAGGGACTCGGCCACAGCGTTGTTGGAGTCCACGATGGAGGATGGTACGTTTAAATACGTTATCTCTATACTCTGCTTGAAAGCTTCACTTTATTTAGTTGGCCAGCTACTGGAAAGCTTCTAAAACAACCAGGCCAATTTAACTGTTACACTTGTGTAAAATCACCATGCAACAACTGCATTATGCAGCACAATTAGCTAGTAGCTAACAGCTAGCGGTTATAGTTTATGGTCAGTAATGTTTGTGTTGCGTTTAAAATGATGTCACGGCAGTAGAGGTGGCGCAACTTTGACGATCAGCATATAATCCCACCCATGTTGAGGTGGCACTAAACAGCAGTGGAAAAGCAAGCTCAGAAAAGTAAAGCGAGTAGATTCGAGTCAAACTGTAGCGTGCGGAGGAAAAGTGCCATAAGATTCACTCACCACTTTCTCCCTCTGCTTCAGGATGAGGTCAACAATTTCTACTTCTGATTTGTCTTTGGTCCAAGTCAGCAGATCCTGTTTGTTAGAAAACATTAAACATTCTTTTATCTGAACATGCACTAGATATAACCGTAAGTTAAAATGGTAATCAAGTTTTATAAGGGGACATATCATAATATTTTTAATGACTTCTTTCTTATTTCCCTTAGGCCCACTAATAATTGCATTACAATTTTTTGTGGCAAACACGTTTTTTGACCATTTACAGGGAAACAGTTTTATTTATTTGTTTGGCTGCTGTACAGCTAAAAGGCTACGGTATATGTCGTTTTTCACTGTTAGATCTCACGTAAGGTTTTTACTATAAATCTTCACTTTCACTTTTACATTATTTTAAAAGTGAAAGTGGAGATAATTTGTAAAAAGGACTTTAATATTGATCTTCTCACCCACAACTATCATATAGCTCCTGAAGACATGGATTAAACCACTGGAGCCATATGCATTACTTTTCTGTTTCCTTTCTGTGTTTTTTTGAGCTTCAAAGTTCTGGTCACCATTGACTTGCATTGTAAGGACCAACAGAGCTGAGATATTCTTCTAAAAATCTTTGTGTTCAGCAGAAGAAAGAAAGTCATTCACATCTGGGATGGCATGAGGGTGAGTGAATAATGAAAATGCAAACTAATGCATTTATCTGGCATCAGAAAGTTGTGTACAGAATAATGCATTTTTGCAGCCTAGTTACAATAGATAGTCTTATTTTCACTTGGGAATATTTTTTGAGTTCTGAAAGTTACAGTACGTTTTTAAAGTACAATGAATTTGATTCCTTATAATGCTAAATTCAGATGATTTCTTTCAGTAGGGATTAATATTATACTCACAGCTGCACAGATGGCCTCTAAATGAAGACATTCTACTTTCTGAGTCATCTCTCTGTGTCTGAGACGATACCAGCCATCGAAGTTTGGAGAACGTAAAAAACGTCTTAAAAAAAACAGACCTTAAAAGTTATATTATATGGACAATTAACCAGAAGGTTCAGTCTATAGTTCCAGAACAATTAATTCCTGGTGGGTTACCTGTACAGGCCCATCCAATCTCCTTTCAGCACAGAGGTAAGCTGCGGCCCTGCTTGCTCCAGGGTCTTCAAAAACTCCTCCTGACTGAAGGACCGGATCTGAGGGGGGGTCTGAGAAACACATCCTACTGTTGTTTCATTGCCAACTGAACACAGAGACATAACTTTGGTCCAATTTTAGTTATAGAAAGAGGTTAAGAGTCCAATGCCTCCTATTGACATCATGCTTTTCTCCTTTAATTATATCAATTATTATCTGATTACACAATCTTAAACCAACCTTCCATGGAGTCACAGTTCTCTGTGGGGGCATCAGACTGGACAAATACTGCTCCTAAAGAATGGGTGTAAAGTTCTATGGATCATTCTATGAATGAAATGATACAGAAAGGTTGTCTTTAAGTTCTGATCGAGTGTCTAAAAACAAGTTGTTTTTTTAACTTCACCAGTGGGAGAATGAAACTCTGTGTCTGCTCGAGTAGATGCCGCCTCAAGATGTTGTTCTGAACCTCTGATGGCCTTTTTTTCTGGATACCCTGAAGAAAACATGACATGAGTGCAATGTGATAAAATAACAATTAAATAAAGCAATCCATTTCATGTAAATCTGAATTTTTATTTCTGGATTTTATATCTGTCATAGCTCTGGGTAACAGTGAAATCTCTTTGGTCCACATGACTGTATAGTAACACATCAAATATTCTATGATTGTGTCATGTCGTGCAGCATTTTTACTTTGTGGAAACTCACAGTGTGGCAGAATACACATTTAATCAATTTTTCATTAATTAGCATCTATAGCCTACCTTTAAGAGTCGTTTGATGAGCACTTTATCTTTGTGTAAGAACGTCTTGTATGCGGTGTATATACCTTCAAGAAAGGACGGACAAATATTATACATCTAGGTAGGGGAAAACAAATTCAGAAATGAATGAAATCTCTTGTTTTGTACCTGGTTTTGCATCCAGTGTTTTCAACTTGGCCAGTTTCTTGGTCTTCACCTGCTTTGGCAAATCACCTGCAGAGCAGAGAAACTAACCTCAAACCTCAATGAACTGTAAACCAAAATGACTTCTAATCCTAATGTAAAACTAATTATGAAAACAGCAGGACTGTGCGACGAATCATGAGGTAAAAAAAATGCAGTATTATTTACCAGACATCTTCAGGTCTCCAAGCCGTATGATGTGTGGCCAGCACTGAAAGGTCTTCATAAAAAAAGGGTTTGTGACACCCAGTATGACATTGGGCCTGAAAGCATAACACAGATGAAAGAGTCATGTCCTGCCCCAAACATGATGTAACACACCTGATCAATGCATTTTACAAAACAAATTTTGAAATTCTTAACCACCGGTGGAAAGAGTACTGAAAAAAATCATACTCAAGTAGAAGTACTGTTACTTCCCAAAAAATGTTGTGTGAGTAAAAGTAGCTGTCCTAACTACTACTCAAGTAAGAGTAAAAGAGTAGCTCATTTAAAAGCACTCATGAGTACTGAGTGGCAGAACCTATGCCCCATTATAATGAACACTGTATGCCAACTTTTAAAATACATCTCACTTATCTATGAGAAACATTACATTTAATCTGATTCCAAAAAATAAAAGACAAGAGACATGAAAGAGAATGAAAAGATTAAAAGTTATTTTCAATACACTGATCACCATTTTAAATCAATGTATGAAACAATAAATTAAAATTAGTTTCTGTGTAGGGTCTAAATTTCCCTTAGTGCAGACAGAAAGTTATTGTAGTGTATAAAACATGTTCAAACAATGCAAATGCAAATGCAAATGCAAAAAAAAAAACAAACAAAAAAAAAAAAAACGCTAAATAAGCAGAATCACTTGGCACATCATGTCCTACACAATAGTGGAGGTAGAGCAGGCATGGGAAAAGTTGTTTGGTACAGGGACCACATTGGGCTTTAAAGGAATAATTCAACCAAAAAAGAAAATTCTCTCATCATTTACTCACCCTCATGCCATCCTGGATGTGTATTACTGACTTTCTTTTGCAGAACACAAATTAAGATTTTTAGAAGAATATCGCAGCTCTTTTGGTCCATATCATGAAAGTGAATCGGTGCTAAAATATTGAAGCCCCACAAATCACATAAAAGTAGTCTAATCCATGTGCCTCCAGTGGTTTAATCCATGTCTTCAGAAGCGATATGAAGGATGTGGTGAGAAACACATCAATATTTAATTCCTTTTTTACCAATTCTCCGCCCTGCTCAATCAATCTCTACTTTAACTTTCACTTTCTGTTTTTTTTTTTGGTCATTCACATTATTGATGCATATCGCCACCTACTGGGCAGAGAGAAGAATTCCTAGCAAAAATGGTCTTAAATATTGATCTGTTACTCACCCACACCTGTCATATCAATTCTGAAGTCATGGATTAAACCACTGGAGTTGTATGTATTGCTTTTATGCTGCTTTTGTGTGCTTTTTGGAGCATCACATATTTTTTTTTAGCTCTCCTTTACTTACAATGAATGGACCTACAGAGCTGAAATATTCTAAAAATCTTAATTTGTACTCTGAAGAAAGTCATAGACAGACGGCATGAGGGTATGTAAATGATGAGAGAATTAAAATTGTGTGAATAATTTCTTTAAGTGTGGGGGGCCACATTGTCCTCCTCTTGAGATACAGTTATTGTCTCTTTTAAGCCCAGAAATAGTCGTTTTCTCATTCTAATGCATGATGCACAATTTTCTGTGACTGGTGGAATATTTTGCTGAAGTATTGCTCTACAAATGTTGATACTTTTCTATCTTTACAAAGGCTAAGCACAATTGTACATTATTTTATCATCTGTACTTTCCTGGTACACACTCTCTACAACAGTGGTCAGTATTATTAAAACAAACATTATTTTCAAAAAATATGATAAAAAACTGTCACTGTTTTATTCTATTACATTAATACTTTTAAAGCTACAAGTTATTCAGCCAAAAGTAGTGAGTGGTTTTCTCGTTTCCTTGTTGGATTAATATCCTTTATATGTCATAGCCTACTAGACAGTGCTCAATTCGGTTACATGTACACTTCAAGTCCAACATTTTGATGCAAATACTCTAATAAAAGCGCCTTCCAGGTGCGGCCGTGATGTTCAGTTGTAAACTGTGCTTGAGGCATTCTGCACTTCCATAACAGTTGACGCCAGACCTACAGCTCCCATTCAAGTATTTATTAAGTTTGATTTGATGGGAGTTACGAGACTCCCTAGGGCCTAGGCAATCATGTTGATAGGTAAAAATAAAATCAGGACAGGGAAGTAGCGAACACAGACGGTGGGAAAATAGGGCAGTAAAAGTACAGTTACAGCACTTAAAATGTACTCAAGTATACAATTTTTAAACTACTTAAAATTACAATTCTTGTGAAAAAGTAGTTAATTACAGTAACGGGAGTATTTGTAATTCGTTACTTTACACCCCTGCTTATAACTCTACACTGTAGGGTCAATTGTTTGGCATCATTTTAAAGAAAACCTTTCAAATGGTATCGATAACTGGAGCCAAAAATTTACTTTTGTTTGTATTGTTAATATTTGACATCATAATCAGGGTGTTAATAAAGTAGCTCCGAAAAACATCTTTTGTTTTGTTCTTTACTCTGTACCAGAGTACATTTTGTGTTGATATGACAAAGCAATCAAGTTATAGCATAACAAAGATATTTTATGCTAGTGTCCAAAAACGTCTCCAAATGTCCAAAAGCCTCTCCAAACAAATAAAACCTATCGATTGTTAGGGCTGGGTGATATGGCCAAAAAAAGAATTATCAATATTTTTTTCATATCGTTCAATGTAGATATTTATCAGGATATATATTTTATACCATCAATGGGGGTGGATTCCACATGTATTTTTTTACCTCAAAAAAAAATTAAACATTACTTGTTTGTTTACAAGTAAACTCCAGAGGGTAAGCTACCTTTAAAGTATACTCAGTTTAGGATTCCATCCTACATAAGGTGTGTGACCTTTTTTGATTAAATTTCATAAATTTCATTATCTTTAGCTGACGTTTGTCTCCACTGAAAGTCTTTCTTGTGACACTCCACAGTCCAGCTCAGGAGGTGGAGGTAATGCACCATAAACTGGATTGCCAACTGCCAATAAATATCACAAAAAGAAGAAACACTTTCTTGCCTGTGACAGCTATGAAACTAAATGGTACAAAAATAGCCATGGGGTTGATGTCGGAGTTGTTGTTGTGTTCAGTCAATAGCTGTATTGCATTGTCAGTGCTGTCTTGTTTGGTACACAAAGATATCATATTAGCTGGATAGCTAGCTGCTAGCGGCTACTGAGCCTCTTTACCTGTTTCCATGATTGCAGGGCTGCCTGCTAATATGTCCTAACCGACTGATTTCCTGACAGTGACCACGTTTACATGCACACCAATATGCTGATTACTCCAAAAACAATGCGCATGCGCACAATGGATAAGCCAGTGAGAACCGGTAAAGGTGTTTCCACGTCACGTGAAATCGCCGTAATGGTCAAAAATCTACTTGTGTCGACCGGTTTATTCTTATGCCATTTATGACCTTACACTGATAAAGGAACGCCGTTTATTGCATTTGCAAGTAAATGAACTCAATGATTCAGAACTGCTTACGTTTTTAGCAACACTTACCCGATTTTATTTTCTAATTTAGAACGTAGGTTAAATATTGAAAGTGACTCATCATGAGTTTATCATCAATATATAATTATTTAAAAAAAATTCAAGATAAATATAATTATTGGTTTAATCGCCCATCCCTAATAATTGTACATAACTAATTACACATGCAAATACATCAATGATTAAAGATATTCTCTATCTCCAAAGCATGCAAGCATGAGTAATGAGTACTCATTCAGTTTCATTCTGTGTCATTTGAGCAATCATTGAATCTGTGGCCGAGTTCGGAATGGCGTACTACCATACTACTCTTAATATATCTGCCATAGACAGACATGGCAGAAGTAGTAAGAGTAGTATGGGTAGTATGCCATTCCAAACTCAGCTTATGTCATGTGCTTGGGGCCATCTCCTGGTGGCCATATGTAACTACAATGAAAGATCCACTTTGCCCATATTTACATTTACATTTATGCATTTGGCAGACGCTTTTATCCAAAGTGACTTACAGTGCCCTTATTACAGGGACAATCCCCCCGGAGCAACCTGGAGTTAAGTGCCTTGCTCAAGGCCCCAACATCTTGGGCTTGAACCCCCGACCTTCTGGTCAGTAACCCTGAGCCTCAACCACTGCTCATTTGGATGACTTCCACCTCTGGTTGCAGCAATCTGAATCCTAATACAATTGTTTTAGCATTCCATGGTGCTAGACAATGTCATACATCATTTCAGATGAAGTCTGATCCAGGAAAGCGAATGTGTTTTTAGCCAGATAGCACATTAAGTGCCATGTGCATATTGTGCTTTGTGTGGATTATCTAATTATCTATGCATCGGATCACGTTGTGTGAGGGCTCATTTTAACAGGAATCCCCTCCTCTAATTAATGGTATGTGATATTTTATGTTCCGTTTATTTTTCATGAAGTTATAAGTGAAAACACAGCTTATAAGCAACATCTGTTAACATGTGACATGTCAAAGACATGTACTTGGCTATCACTCACTAAATTTTTGTCTGTGACAGATAGAATGGTTGTATTCTACTCTTTGAGAGCTTTCCAATGTCATGACATATGGCTATTTGATCATTTTAATGTTTCTTACAGATTGCAATAAATTGTACAGTGCAAAATAATTTATCAAAACAGAATTCTGATTTGTCTGCAAATTTCAAAGCACTTGTTATGTTTTGGTCATAATACCTACATGCATTGTAGAGTACAGCTTAACTTTAAAACGATACCTTTGTGTTGGTCAAGACTGAAGTTATTAATAATTTGATAATTATATTCATCTCAGCGGGCCCATCCGAGCTTAAATGGGTAAAGAGTGATATGGAGGAGTGACTGTTTGTTCTTACGGAGCCTGAGTTCTGGTGGTGTACTCCTTGAATTCACTGTCATGAATGGTGAAGTAGGGCCGGTAATCCCCACAGTAGCGCAGTGGGGTGATGGAGCTAAAACAGAGGAACGTATTCAAAGAACAAAAAAATTACACTTCAAAAAGATGAAATCTGATTTGTATCTGACATCTAGGTAATAAACATTACCTACATTATAAAGCTAATTTTAGAAAGAACTTAATGTAAACAGAACAATGGAAAACCCAGACACTGATTGCCACTGCTCATTTTTTCCAGTTTCTCATAATAATTGTAGCATATGATCTGCTGGGAAGTAAGCAACAAGAACATGGTCCAAACCTGACCAGAGCCAGCACAATCTCTGAGGAGACAGTTGGAGAGGGTGCCATAACAACCACTGGTTCTCCTAGCAACATCAGCTCCCAGAGCATCTGCACGTGAATCAGGACTGACTGGAAACATCTGATCACATGAAGGTCAATTAGGGCAATCTGTAGTTATGGTGTGCTTTAAGTGACATGCAGATGGTTTACTATTTAAAGACCACATACATGCACACGCAGTATAATACTCACTGAAAAATATCCAGCTCATGAATTGTTGGAAGAATAGTGGGGGCGGGGAGCACATGCTGTAAAAACATAATTATTATTTTTTTTTAATCGATGAACCATGTTTAAATAAAAGAGCATGCATGCATCATACTCCTGGCTAAATGTGGGAAGCACCTCAGTCTGTGTTTTTTTTACAGGGCTTCCTCCAGGTGCTTCATCTTTTGAGGGAATTCTGACCTGCAAATAGAGCACTGGAAGTCAACTGGATGCAGAATGATGACAATTAACTATTCAATTATTATCCAAGCCATCCAAACAGTTTTTATGGATATGTACATTATAAGAATAATGTTCCTTCAAACAGAGCTCTAAGGAGTTTTTCCATCTGTGATGTTCTCACCTGCATCACCACTCCTATCACAGGTAAATTAAGAGTCTGCCCTGGTATCGGTGCCGGCCATTGGTCAATCTCATTACAGACTGCAACAGATAAACCAATAAGATTGAGGATTTTATTTTAGGTTTCAGAAGCCATAAGAACTAAAGACAATGATAAACACTGATCATCAACCTAATTTAAATATGTTCACAAAAACATTAAAGATAAAAGCTGTTAGATTGATATACTTTACCATCACAGATACTCAGATGGGATTTCACAGAGAACATGTGAACACTGGAAAGTCAATGCTTGTATTTTTGGATAGTTTTATGTGCATCTATATCCAAGCCTTTATTGGGACTGAATAGATGCTTTTCCACTATCATGCCAGTGTGAGCCAGTGCTATCAACTGGTCAGCCAGGGCAAATAGCCTCAGGCCTCGAGCCTAAAATCTATCTTTGTTCCCATCATCGGGCTAATAGCTAATGCAGTGTTGCCCTAAATCTGCCCTTAACACTCTGCCCTGGTGTCAGCATCACAGACCTCACCCATTTTACAAGGGAAGCTCAAGCTGAGGTATCATGTTATCTATATATCTAGAATATCGAGTTTATATGTAAAGTATGTAAACATAAGCTAGCTGGCTAGCTAGCAAGCTAAGTTAGTGTTGGCAACTCACTGACTGTAACTGCCATGGTGTCCCTGGACAATGTCATAGCACACCATCAATGATCTCAAACCATGGAACATTCTTCCTTTGGGCACCACTTTTTCCACTGTGCGTTTTAACGGATTTGTTCTTTGCCCACATTGTTTTAATTTTGAGACATTGAAGCCTTGGAACTGACAGTGCACATTTGACCACAGTCATTTGGCCCAAAAGTGTAAATGTTGCTAATTACACCATTGGCTTATATCGTCCTCTGTAAAACATTTTTAAACCAAGTCAGGGCTCAATAGGTGCGTTTCCACTATCGGGCCAAATGAGTGTGTGTTACTACGTCCCAGGGCCAGTTGCATTCCCACCTTCACTTCCGAGGCTTCATCGTGCCTCCCCTGTTTTTTCTCAGGCCCAATGGCCTTTTGCCTGCTGATTACCTTGGGCCAAACAAGGCCAACTGAGGATTGAGGCGGAGTCAATATCAAAGGCTAGTTTCACCAAACTTGCCAGGTTGTGTATCCAGCGCACAGCAGTACAGGTTCGGGAAAATTAAAACATTGCGGGTACAGTACAAATCCGTTAAAACGCACAATGGACAAAGCAGTGGCCAAAGAACTTTCAATGGTTTGAGATCATGGACGGTGTGCTGGGACATCATCCCGTTGTTAGTGAAGAGAGCTAATGTTTACAAACGATATAAACTAGATATTCTAGATAACATGATACCTCAGCTTGAGCTTTCATCTTGCTTGTGAAATGGGCAGAGGGTGTGATGTTGGCACCGGAGCAGAGTTTTAGGGCAACTCGGCGGGGCTATTGGCCCGATGGTGGGAAAGTAGATCAATTTTGGTCTCGCAGCTCGAGGTCCAAGGCGTTTGGCACCGTCTGGCCAGTTGATAGCCCTGGCCCGCACTGGCCCATTAGTGAAAAAGTGGCTAATCGGAGTTTGAAGCATGGCCAGATCTACAATAGGTGGGTACACATTTTCCTTGTGCCCCCTAGCAACGTCTGACACCTCCCTCCCTGTCCAATGTAGAGACAACCAAAAGATTGCATCTTAGTACCAGCCCCGGTTTGAAGAAACGAACCATATAAAAGACAAGTTGGCCTTACCTGTTTCCAGAAAAGGTTCAAGTTTTTCAAAGTATTCAGGAGCGATGACCTTTAGAAGTGAGTGGAACAGGTGCACAAATGGAAGTCTGGACACCACCACCAGAGACTGGGAATAGAGAGAGACTATTTAAATAAAATTATTTACATTCATGATACTCTTTCAGAGGTTTTTAATTCAAAATAGACTGTCATTTACTCTGGTATTTTGTTTTGACTGCATGGTAATTAAATAGACATTTAATTTACAATTTTAAGTAGATTTATAACATGTGTTGGTTTAACGTCATTTTCAGATCAATTGCTTACCTTCTGAAAGTAACCTCTTTTGACAGATGCATCTTTCACTTGCCTGAAATACACATACCCATGGAAATGTGCATGGTCCTTCTGAAAGAGAAGTACAATGTTTTAAATATGAGATCATTAGAATCTCTTTTAGAGATTAATTTAAATTAGTTCACAGGCAGGACACAAATCTATCAGCGCTGCTCTTGCTTGTTGATATTCAACCCATTTGTTTGTGTGTGTCGGTGTGCTATTGTTTCCCCAAACTAAATACCCTAGGCCTTACAAACAGCCCATCCAAACATTTGCTAGGAGAATGGAGAAAAACAGCAGCTTAAGAAATGTTGCAAACAATTCACAAGCAAGAACATTTTCTTACCTGCATAGTCAGAGGGGCATCCCTGTTGTACGCATCCTCTTGTTCAAACCAAGAGCCACTCCGGCCCACCGACTGCCGCAGTCTGAAGCTGAACTGAGTGTCCCCGAGGCATCCTGCGAAAAGACGTGATTGAGCGGTCATGCTTATGTTTCAGCTGTTTATCATGGCAGCACTGATACAAGCAAATTACCTGAGTACGAGTCAGGAAAGGATAAATAACAGATGCTTGTTTTCTAGAGAACAAAAGAAATTTGGAAGGAAATTACTTGTAGAAAATGGTTTTATTTACAAATTTTTGCTGTATACAGGTACATTTATGATATTCTATCCGGAAAATAAACAAAACTCTAAATTGACCTTACCTCCTTCTCTGTGAGTTTGACATCATGGGGGTAAATGAGCTGATGACAACAGAAAGCACAATACAGATGAATGTTACAATGATACAATGTATGAGAAGAATATAGTATCAAAACTATTCACAAATGTATAAAACAACTTCCATCAATTTGATAAATGTCATACAAGAATCTTACAATCCACACACAAATGCCATTCAACTTGTGTCTATGTTATTCAGAATAAATGAATGTGCACTTATTTGTACAAATAGAGATATATTTGTAAATACAAATGTTCCCTTTTTTACAAATGTAACAATTTGCATGTCTAACTAAATGAAGATGTTCCAAATTAAACATAAAATGGCCTTGTGAAGCACTGAACGTGCATTTGTGGATCAAGTGACATGCGTGCATTCATTGGCATGTTTTTGTGTCTATTCTGCTTTATTTATTTGAATTTTGAGACTTTTGTTTAGCTGTTTTTACCATGGCTGAGTCACACACAATCAACTTCCAATGAATAAGTTCTAAATTCATCCATAAGTATGGGCAAATCTACCCACCAATTTTGGAAAAATTCACAAATGCATGTTATTGGGGCCTGGGTAGCTCAGCGAGTATTGATGGCGACTACCCCCTTGGAGACGCAAGTTTGAATCCAGGGCATGCTGAGGGTCTCCAGCCAGGTCTCCTAAGCACCCAAACTGGCCCGGTTGCTAGGGAGGGTAGAGTCACATTGGGTAAACCTCCTCGTGGTTGCAATTAGGGGTACTCACTCTCAATGGGACGCATGCTAATTTGTGCTTGGATCGTGGAGAGTAGCATGAGCCACCCGTGCTGTGAGTCCCCACAGTGTCATGCAAAACGAGCCACATTATAAGATGCGTGGATTGACTGTCTCAGAAGCAGAGGCAACTGAGACTTATCCTTCACCACCCGGATTGAGGGGAGTAACCGCACCACCACAAGGACCTTCTAACTAGTGGGAATTGGGCATTCCAAATTGAGAGAAAAGGGGATAAAACTAAAATAATACAAGTTTATCATCAGCCTTATACAATTGTATTTTTACTTGTGTCGGTGTAATTGATTATTAAATGAATGTGCAGCTATTTGTAAAAACAGAGACATATTTGTGAATATAAATGTTCCGTTTTGTACAAATAAATCACAGTTTGTGTATGCAACCAAATGAAGATGTTCCAAATGAAACACAAAATGGCCTTGTGAAGCATTGAATGTGCATTTGTGGACCAAGTGACGTGTATTCATTGACGTTTGTTTTGTGTGTTTTCTGTTTCATTCATTTTAATTTTGAGACTTCCTTTACACTGGTTTTGCCTTGCATGATCCACATGTAACTTTGTGTAATAAAAGCAGCTACCACTAGACAGCAGTCTCATTTTACAGATGTACCATCAGGCGTCGTTTATTCACAAGGTCACAGGCATGTGCAGTTTACAAGTGCCACTTCAAACAAACTGCATCTGAGATTAGCAGAAAGAATCAAAGGTTTTTCTAAATTTTTCTCATATAGGGAATGAGGTTTTGCCCCAAGTGAAGGAGTTGAAGTACCTCGGGTCTTGTTCACGAGTGAGGGGACAATGGAGCGGGAGGTTGGCCGGAGAATCGGGGCAGCGGGGGCGGTATTGCACTCGCTCTATCGCACCGTTGTCACGAAAATAGAGCTGAGCCGAAAGGCAAAGCTCTCGATCTACCGGTCAATTTTTGTTCCTACCCTCACCTATGGTCATGAAGGTTGGGTCATGACCGAAAGAACTAGGTCGCGAGTACAAGTGGCCGAAATGGGCTTCCTCAGAAGGGTGGAGGGCTTCTCCCTTAGAGATAGGGTGAGGAGCTCAGTCATCCGTGAGGAGCTCGGAGTAGAGCCGCTGCTCCTTTGCGTCGAAAGGAGCCAGCTGAGGTGGTTTGGGCATCTGGTAAGGATGCCCCCTGGCCACCTCCCTAGGGAGGTGTTTCAGGCACGTCTAGCTGGGAGGAGGCCTCGGGGAAGACCCAGGACTAGGTGGAGAGATTACATCTCCACACTGGCCTGGGAACGCCTTGGGGTCCCCCAGTCAGAGCTGGTTAATGTGGCTCGGGATAGGGAAGTTTGGGGCCCCCTGCTGGAGCAGCTGCCCCCGCGACCCGACTTCGGATAAGCAGTTGAAGATGGATGGATGGATGGACAACCAAGCATAATGTCCTGTCACATTGTAAAAGGTAAAAAAAAAAAGCCAATTTTAGAGAGTAAGTCCTGTTGACAATACATTTGTGTTACATGTCAGTAGCTTTCTAGCTAATAGTATTCCAACAACTGGCCTTTGTCCCAGGTCAGCAAGAGTCTGCTACTTCAATCTTAACTTAGTTTCTAGGCTGAACTTCCTATCTACACAATGTGAAATATCTGTTTGTGTAGTCAAAGCATAAGTACAGTTCTTAATATTGTAGTATGCAATAGGGCTTGGTGGAATGGCAATATATATTGTGGCTATGGAATAATTTAGTTTGTTTATTTGCTGTGTTTTTTGTTGTGACACTGGACTAGTAGTTGCTGATAGCCAGGAGATTGTTCTGCACTTCACTGACAATCAAGGTAAATCTTTGTCTATTAATGAGCTTTTTAGGGCAATCCTGTTTCAGTTTCAGGCTTTTGACACTTTTTGACTGAGTTGCTAATTTGTGGGCTGGACTCAGCTGTACAGCAATTAGTACTTGAGTAGTGAGAGAACTGTAGCAGCTGCAGAAGCGGTAGCCCTTGTGTGTAGCCCACTTCGTGTGAAGACCGATCCTGGGTAAAACCCTGCGAGTCTGCCGACAAGGAGCCAGCCACTATGCCAAGTTTTGCCCCCTTCTCTCTTTTTCTCATGTTTATTCTTCATTCTACTTGTAATATGTGTTTTCAGTACATTCCTGTTTTCTATTGTAGGTGAAAATCTGCATGCACTCGCTGTTGACTACGCACTCCAGAGAACCTTAGGTCACTTAGGTTTATACCTTAGCACTGCCTCTCCACAGCCCCTCTCCATCTCTGTTGGACTGTGGAACTGCCAGTCAGCTGTCAACAAAGCCTTTGCCAGTCAGTCAAAACTCAATGTTTTGGCTACAACTGAGACATGGATCTGCAGAGACAACACTGCAACTCCCTCAGCCCTCTCAACTGACTTCACTATCACCCACAACCCTCGTCTGACTGGGCAAGGTAGGGGAAATGGTTTTCTAATTTCAAACTCAATTGAAATTCACTATGCTCTAGTCTCTCTGCAATAACACACCTTTTGAATATCATGCCATTACTGCCACTAATCCTGCTAAAATCCACTTTTTGGTCATCTATCGCCTCCTAGGTCAACCAGGAAACTTTGTTGAAGAGTTTGAGTCATATCTCACAGGCAGATCCTTCAAGGTCTCCTGGAGAGGTGACCAAGACACACCAGCTGGGGTTTCTCAAGGATCAGTGCTTGGCCCGCTCTTTCTTGGTGTACACAACATCACTGGGACCGGTCATTGAGGCACATGGCTTGTCCTACCACTGCTATGCAGATGATACACAGCTCTACCTGTCATTCCAGCCTGATGACCCTTCTGTCTCAGCTCGTATCTCTGATGAAGGAACAACATCTTCAGCTCAACCTTGCCAAGACAAAAATCTTTGTGATCCCAGCCGACCCATCTGTTGACCACAACCTCACATTTCATCTTGGTTCAACTACAGTAAAACCAACCAGAACAGCCCGGAACCTGGGAGTGGTGGTAGATGACCAGATTAATTTAACTGCACACATCTCATCAACCGTCCGGTCTTGCAGAATTGAGCTCTACAACATGAGGAAAATCAGACCTTTCCTGTCTGAATATGCCACACAGCTCCTGGTCATTTCAAGACTAGACAACTGAGGGGTCTGGGTAGCTCAGTGGTAAAGACGCTGGCTACCACCTCTGCAGTTCGCTAGTTTGAATCCCAGGGTGTGCTGAGTGACTCCACCCAGGTCTCCTAAGCAACCAAATTGGCCTGGTTGCTAGGGAGGGTAGAGTCACATGGGGTAACCTCCTCGTCGTCGCTATAATGTGGTTCGTTCTCGGTGGGGCACGTGGCGAGTTGAGCGTGAATGCCGCGGTGGGTGGTGTGAAGCCTCCACAAGCGCCATGTCTCTGTTGCAACGCGCTCAACAAGCCATGTGATAAGATGCGCGGGTTGACGGTTTCAGACCTGGAGGCAGCTGGGATTTGTCCTCTGCCACCCAGATTGTGGCGAGTCACTATGTGATCACGAGGAAAAAAAAAAGACTGGACTACTGTAATTCTCTTTTGGCTGGCCTTCCAGCTAACACAATTAAGCCACTGCAGATGGTCCAGAATGCAGCAGCGTGTCTGGTCTTCAATCAGCCAAAAAGTGCTCATGTCACCTTACTCTTGATTTCACTCCACTGGCTTCCTGTGGCTGCCTGCATCAAATTCAAGGATTTTACTCTGGCTTACAGGACAGCCAATGGAACCACACCCTCTTCAATTAATTTCTTCAGGTATATGCTCCAACTTGCTCTCTGCAGTCTATGAATGAGCAACGCCTGGTGGTCCCATCACAAAGAGGCTCAGTCCATTTCACAATCGTTTACTTTCTCTGCACATCTGTGGTGGAATGAATTTCCAACCACCATACGATCTGCTGTTACCTTCTCAACATTCAAGATCCAGCTGAAAACACATTCCATGGGCACTTAACCAATCCACACTAATTGTATTTACCACTGCACTCAACATGCACTTAAAATGTACAAAAAAGAAAAATCCTTGTCTGTCCCTTTCTCTGTGCTAGTATCTTTACTACTTCTACCACTGTGGAACTTGGCAGTCCTATACTGCAGATGTTGTTAAACTTTGTATGACAAATTGCTTGCTATGCATCTCATTTGTAAGTCACTTTGGATAAAAGCATCTGCTAAATTACTAAATATGAATGTAAATAAAGTGTCAATCGGTAGAAAGGTTTCTATATCGTCTATATCGTGGTATGCAAATGTCTGCACATGCAATGCTCCACTTGGCTGAAGGTAAGACTGATAGTGAGAGAGATGAACAAACAAGTCAAATGCAGGAGGAATATACTTTTGCATTAAAAGGTGCGGTCGCACATTACTGAATGAGAGCGCTGTTTATGGTGCGAGTGTACACAATGCTCGCCTCAGCTGCTGGTAATTAATTACCATCGACACCTTCAAGCTTTCCTACCGACTGTTCTCCCGCAAACACAGGGAAGCAATCGTAATTACATCAGGAATTAATAACACCAGTGTCCACAGTGCATTTATATTAAGTAGACGATATAGTTACCAAAATGGTTTCCAGTATCTAATGCTTCAGAATCAAAGCAAATGCTTATATTCAAATAGAAAAGTCTACTTTTGCTTGTACTGAAAAGCGATGCAGAGTTGATAAAGCAGATCAAATGTTATTTTTAATATTTATTGATAAAGTTTTTAATTGTAATAGAAATGTCTTCCATTAGGTTACATTGGGCATCATTTTAAATAAAAAAGGAATTTATTTTTTCAAAAGTTTTTGAATCACTTCCATCAAAATGTGTACCGGTAGGCTATATTCCATATCATACATATCATTCTTGACCAAAAATATAAATACCATTACCATATACTTTATTGCTTATATCGCACGCCCAATCACATGGTTATTTAAGCTTTCTTTTTTCAGGAAAAAATATTGAGAGAAATAAGCATTAATGCAGAAGAACAATAGCACAGCTATAAGTGCCTTTACAAAGCAAGAGACATGATAAATACCTTTATATTAAGGTTTGTACAAGATTTGATGTTCTAAGAATTGGTTAAATACATAAAAATGTTGCTGCTGTATGGTGTAGTGTCAGTTGTCTGGGACTGGTACCTGTAGTCAGGGCAAGAGCAATCCGGACATATTTAAATAATGAATATGTACATAAAAAAAATAAAAAAAAGAGATAATTCCTGTATAAAATATAATAGAAAGAAACAAAACTGTTGCCATGAAGCCTTATGTCTTATCAGTTGCACAATAGCCCTGCAGCTGTGTCCATCTTTTTGTGATGCAGAGACCATAATTTCTCTGATCCTTGGTCCTCCCCTGTAACTCACAGCCACATATAACATTTGCATTTCTAATGATTAACACTGAGCCAGTCTGCCATAACAACACAAAAGTGTTAAAGAATGCTTTTGAAATTCATTTGTATAGCCTTTTGGAAAAATAGTTTTCATTAAATACATTTACATAACATATATTTTTTTTCAACAGCAGATCTTGTACCTTAATATAAAGGCATTTATGGTATGTCTGTTATCATGATTCTTGTTTTGTAAAGGCACTTCTAGCTGTGCTGGTTATTCTGAATTAAAGCTTTTTATTTCTCAATAAAAAAATTCAAAAGAAATGCAGTAAGGTTTGGCTACACATATTGTGTTACATTAGCCCAAGTAACAGCTTCTAACTGAGACATAAAATAAATAAAATAAAAAGGTTATACAGCCATGTGACAGGGGTGGGTGATATAAGCGATACAGTATATGGTAATAGTATTTATATTTTTGGTCAATAATTATATGTATGATATGGTGTACAGCATACACATTTTGATGGAAGTGATTATAAAACTTGTTTTTTCATAAGTTACTTTTTTATTATTATTATTATTATGCCCAATGTAACCTAATGGAAGAACGGTCATGACTTATGACATTACAATGAAAAATTTTATCAATAAATAAATATTAAAAATAACATCTGATCTGCTTTAGCAACTCTGCATCACTTTTCAATACAAGCAAACTAGGCTTTTCTATTTGAATAGAAGCATTTGCTTTGATTCTGTAGCAAAGCCCTCAATCATGGTTTAGTTTTGGATTTTGTCTTCCATTAGATACTGGAAACCATTTTGGTATCTATATAGTCTACTTGATATAAATGCACTGCTAACAAGAGGTTTTTTTTTGTTAACAATTTTTATTGCTTCCATTCAAAAGACAACACACTTTTTATTTTAAAATACTTTTTTTTTTTTTTAAAGTATACGTTCAAAAAACAAGAATGCACATACACATCTAAACTAGTAATTCCTCTCAACTGCCCCTCCCTGAGAACCCTCCAAAAAAGCCAAATATCCATCCCACTTCCTACCAAACAAATTTAATTTTCCCAGCCTTCTAAAAATCACCTCCTTGAATGTCACCACACCGCCAATCTCCCCGCACCACTCCCGAAACGTCCATCACCGGAGGATTATTTGTCTGCCGATCACAACTCCAGCTAGGACCCAACTTTTTAAATGACTATCCCAATATTAATGACCACCCCATCGCCTAAGATACAGAGTCTGGGGCAAAACGAAAATTGAGTGTCCTATACGTCACACAAACTCTGAACCCTCAACCAAAATCGCCAGCAGGTGGGTATGTCTTTACGACCAAGCCTATCCAATCTAGAGGGGGTCCAATAGACTATGTAAAATCTTAAATTGCATCAGATGCCCAGTTGCATCTCTAGATGTAGACTTTGTTTTTTTTAATCCTAGCCCATAATCTTTTAAGAGAAGTTGAAGCTCTGTCCCCAGAATCAGAATTAACAGGGAGTAAATACAATGATGCCTTATGACCTTTTCCAAAAGCAGTAATCACCACTCCTAGAGTATCTGCCGCTTTAGGAGGGTGTATGGTTGCAGGTTGCGCAGCTGTAAACATAGTATCTCACAAAAGTGAGTACACCCCTCACATTTTTGTAAATATTTGATAATATTTTTCATGTGACGATACTGAAGAAATAACACTTTGCTACAATGTAAAGTAGTGAGTGTACAGCTTGTATAACAGTGTAAATTTGCTGTCCCCTCAAAATAACTCCACACACAGCCATTAATGTCTAAACCGCTGACAAAAGTGAGTACAACCCTAAGTGAAAATGTCCATATTGGGCCCAAATAGCCATTTTCCCTCCCCGCTGTCATGTGACTCGTTAGTGTTACAAGGTCTCAGGTGTGAATGGGGAGCAGGTGTGTTAAATTTGGTGTCATCACTTCCACATACTGGTCACTGGAAGTTCAACATGGCACCTCATGGCAAAGAACTCTCTGAGGATCTGAAAAAAGAATTGTTGCTCAAAATAAAGATGGCCTAAGCTATAAGAAGATTGCCAAGACCCTGACACCGAGCTGCAGCACAGTGGCCAAGACCATAGAGTGGTTTAACAGGACAGGACAGGTTCCACTCAGAACAGGCCTCGCCATGGTCGACCAAAGAAGTTGAGTGCACGTGCTCAGCGTCATATCCAGAGGTTGTCTTTGGGAAACATGAGTGCTGCCAGCATTGCTGCAGAAGTTGAAGGGGTGGGGGGTCAGCCTGTCAGTACTCAGCCTATATGCCGCACACTGCATCAAATTGGTCTGCATGGCTGTCGTCCCAGAACAAAGCCTCTTCAAAAGATGATGCACAAGAAAGCCCACAACAGTTTGCTTAAGACAAGCAGACTAAGGACATGGATTACTGGAAACATGTCCTGTGGTCTGATGAGACCAAGATAAACTTATTTGGTTCAGATGGTGTCAAGAGTGTGTGGCGGCAACCAAAAGAAAAAAAAGGGACGTGCCAACTATATGATTTATTTTTCTCCGTATGTGGCAACATCTCTAAACTCCCCAGGGTGATCTGAGACGGAGACTAATGTTTAGTCTGGATGTTTCCAATTGAGCAATCAACAACAGATGAAATGAAGGACCTAGATATAAAAATAAAATCTATTCTGGAATAAATCTTATGGACTAATTAAAAAATGTATTGTCCCTACCGGATGGGTTCAAAAGTCTCCAAATATCTCTATGACTTTTTACAAATCCTGTGAAGCATCAATAACAGTTTCCATCCAAGGATTTTTTGCAAAAAAAAGTTTGTGCATCAAATTAAAGCTGATGGAAACGCAAATTATCGCAAAAATTTTCAATTTGTTGATAACAAAATAATGTGAAAGGTGGATGGATACTAGGCTAATGTTGCTCTAGGGGGCTTACACTTGTGCTTCACTATGATCAAGGACTGAGTCCATTAATAGATTAATGTCTCCACCCAATATTATATCATGAGGGGTGCCAGCGGCTTGCATCATTCCTTCAAGATCTATAAAAAAAAGCCCAGAGACATTATTTGCGTAAATATTAGCAAAATCAAACTTTGATAATTTATCTTTAATCTGTTTGAGACATTTGAATTTCAGATGGTTACTTATACTTTACTTTATCTGTGTAATGACTCCCCTGCTCTTACTTGAGCCAGCACTTAAGAAAACATGTCCACCCCATATCTTCCCAAATTTTACAGCTTCCTTAGGGAAAAGATGTGTTTCTTGAAGAAACACTATATCACTTTTTCTTACATTTAAGAGAAATAGCCTTCCTTCTTTTATAGGGTGCCCCAACCTATTCACATTCCACGTGGAGAGAGACAATCCACTCATAATAACATTTGACATTTTGACATATTAAAAAAAATAGATTGTGTGTCAAAAATAAAATTATAAAGACCACTTTCCACATTAGTGCAACAATCAAACCTAAACTACCCCCGAACAAAACAAGCAGAAAAAAGAAAAATGTGCGCATTAACCCAGTGCACGACAGTGCCGACCAGCGTACATTCCTCTAAACTCAAACAGTCCGTGTACGCTGACGAGAGCCCCCGCAACAACTTTGCCGTCGGATTGCTCAAGTCCGGTGTTTCTATACAAATTTTGTTAGACAGAATTACACAACAGCCAATAGATAAATAAATACAAAAAAAAAAAGCATAGATTCATCCACATAACTGTCCTGAAGGGGTGTTCCTCCACAAAACAAACTCCAGCCTCTGGCAGAACCAACACACACACAAACAAAAAGAGGCTGTTCAGTTTCCTCTGACAGTCAAACGAATGTTCAGTGAGCCAGCCCATTCAACTGCTACATGAGTGCAACAAATTACCCAATCACTCCAATGTCCTGCAAGAAATACTCCACAAAACATACTCCAACCAATTGTAGGCATAAGCACAAAGAGCGTGCAGATTCATCCACAACACTGTCCCAAAGGACTGCTGCTACACAAAACGAACTCCAGCCGCTAGGCGGAACCAGCATCAAAAGAAACAAAAAAGGTGCTCAGCTTCCTCGGACAATGAAGTGGATTTTCAGTGATTCGGTTCATTTGACTGTAACGTGAGAACCACAAAATAACGTACTCATTCCAATGACTTTATGAAAGACATTGCTTGTTGGGGACATGTAAATACTTCGCGGCCATCCGGGAACATCAGTGCAAAAGTGACCTTCCGTTGATGTAAGAGATTCTTGCATTCCTTGAATTGATCATGTTTCACTCTTGTCGAAATCACAAAGTCTGGGATCAAGAAAATACTGTGGTTCTTCCAAGAAAGCCTTCCTTTACTCCTCGCCTCACTTAACACAAGATCTTTATCGGATGATCTCAGAAATTTGGCCAGAATTGATTGACCTGTCTCCCTCGGCAGATCGCAGAGCTGGAACCCTGTGAGCTTGCTCAATTTCCAGCTTATGGCCGGTTATGTAGAGCAGACTCGGAAAGAGCCTGTCCAGGAATTTCACCATATCCCCAAATCTCGCCAAATTTCGCCAAATTTCCTTCACTTCTCCGCCAAATTTCCTTCACTTCTCCGGCCAAACCGACTCCCTGTCTCAAGGCCTCCAGAGGGGCATCAGCTTTAGCACGTAAGTGTCTTTTAATGTCCCCAGAGCCCAAGGATTTTGAATTCTTTGACATATTGTCTGCCTAGAACAGTTATGGATCAGGGTGTATAGAATCTCACCGGTTTATGACAGAAAAACTGTCAAACAATCAAAACTTGGCCTTGTAAACTGCACATGCCAGTGACCTTGTGAATAAACAACACCTGATGGTACATCTGTAAAATGAGACCACCGTCTAGTGGTAGCTGCTTTTACAACACAAAGTAACATGTGGATCGTGCAAGGCAAAACCAGCTGAAAGGAAGTCTCAATATTCAAATGAATGAAACAGAAAACAACACAAAAAGATGCCAATGAATGCACGTGTGTCACTTGATCCACAAATGCACATTCAATACTTCACAAGGCCATTTTGTGTTTCATTTGGAACATCTTAATTTGGTTGCATACACAAACTGTGATTTATTTGTACAAAACTGAACATTTATATTCACAAATATGTCTCTGTTTTTACAAATAGCGGCACATTTATTTAATAATAAATTACACAGACACAAGTAAAAATACAATTGTATAAGGCTGATAAGGCATTTGTGAATTTTTCCCAAATTGGTAGGTAGATGTGCCCACATCATGGATGAATTTGGGACTTATTCATTGGAAGTTGATTGTGTGTAGGTCAGCCATGGTAAAAACAGTGAAACAAAAGCCTCAAAATTCAAATAAATAAATCAGAATAGACACAAAAACAAGCCAATGAATGCACCCATGTCACTTGATCCACAAATGCACGTTCAGTGCTTCACAAGTCTGTTTTATGTTTAATTTGGAACATCTTCATTTGGTTAGATATGTAAATTGTGTTACATTTATACAAAAAGGAACATTTGTATTCACAAATATATCTCTATTTGTACAAATAGGTGCACATTCATTTAATATGGAATTTCACAGTACAAGTTGAAAGGCATTAGTGTGTGGATAGCAAGAAGCATGTATGAGCTCATTGATAGAAGTGTTTACGCATTTGTGAATAATTTTGGTACTATATTCTTCCCATAACTATGTTACAATCAATAATTTAAAATCAAGACAAATGGGACTTTTAACTCTGTAACAGTCAAGTGTGTTATTTGAAACATATCTTACTTACAACAGTAATCTATTTTGAGGTTTTGCTCGCAATAAACTACACAAACAAACAAATTTAAGAGGCGCATGTACATAATTTGTGTACCTCAATGGCTTGTCCGAGCTCGAGGTCGAAGGTAACGACGCACACACACTCGAGCCAAGCGGAGAAGCGCGACCACGGTTCCGTTATCTCAACACTTGTCGCAGCAGCCTTTGACGCCCCTTTCCGAGAATCGGAGCTGTCAAACAGGTCCATTGTGTCCTAAACATCCATTTGATCTCCGCTTGCTTTAGTGAACGATCACGTTCTCGGGTCATCCTTTAATAATCACGTAGGCTGAACAGCGCCCTCGAGCGGGGAGGACTGATTTATTACTCCAACGAGTGAGTTATTATTACTATTATTATCGAGTTATTTATTTATTTATTTATTTGTATTATTTATATTTTTGTACAGTCACTTTACTTAATCTTCCCCTTCATTCCCCCAATTTCATATTTACGTCACCGTATTTATTTTCAACAATAAATATTTCTATACTTGATATTTCTATAAATAACCTGTATGTTTTGGAAATATTGTGAATGTTCCCAAAACAAGCCAAAAAAGAAAAGAAAAAAGTTGACTCAAGCAAGAGGAATGCACGCGAGCAGCGCGCACTCAGTGCGCAGTCTATCTTGACAGCACGCGCACGCACGACTCTGACAGAGGGTTTCGCCATTTTGAATAGAAACATATGAACGATTTTTATTTTCCGTTCCCTTTGCATGAGATTACTCTTCTTGGTGCTGCACAGCACAATAATTGTTTAAAAACAACTTTGGGGCGCACGATGGCTCTCGCTCTGAACAGATAGTTAAGAATAAAACGGTCTCGTTTCAGAAAGTGCACGCGCGGGGCAGCAGCAGCGCCACCACTGCACGAGCCTGACCAGCACTAACCAACAACCAGAACCAGCAGCCCGTCTACAGACACTCACAGCGGGGGTAAGTTAGAGTGGTAAAAACGCCTGTCTGCTTACATAAATAGCCCACCCCGGGGCGTCTACCCCTGTAATTCAACGAGCCGTGCTTGATCGTGGATGTTTTGCGTGTGAAATGTGTCAATTTAATTTCCCCTCAGATGAAGACAAACTTCTGATAGAGATTCGGCTGTAGTTAGCCAGCCGAGGTAGCAAACAAACCGAAAACATCCCGTTCTTTTGCGTTAAACGCACTCTAACCCGTCTTATATTATTAACGAGTGTGCATCTGATTTGTTTCGTTCTTGTTTATGGCTCTTATAAAAACTCAGAAACCCTTTTTGCAGCTCATGTTAGCCATTGATGCTAACCGCTGCTAGCGGGGCCCAGTTGTAAACCTGCATCCACAGAGATTTTCTGCTTAATCTCACATTCTGCGCTTGAAAGTGTACGCATATGAGGGGTTGAGCGAAATAAATCTAATTTGACAATCTCTGCTTTATAAGGTGGGGAAATGCTCTGGCATGTTATTGACTTTGTAAACACTTGATCCAGTTCATGTTGTCATAGGCAGCCACACGAGTAGTTCATAAGTCAGTTCGTCCTTTCCAGTTATTAGACTATTGAGTTGTACAACAGAACCCTGATCATTCAATATGATGAATGCAATCTCATTTGGAGTTTTGTAATGCTTGAGCATCCCCCTGGGGTCGGCGCATGTTGCTGGATCAACTTCTTAAGTAGGCAGCATTTGGACACCAGGTTGTGCAATCACGGCCAAATAATTTGACCTCAGCTGCTGTCAAAGATTCCCTCCAACATCCCTGCTCATGTCTGCTCTGTGTTTCAGCATACATTGTTTGTAAATGCTACAGCCTAGTTCTATTTTTGATGGATTGTAGTGCTGAGACTTTAGCTTTCCTGTTTAGAATTCATAGGGGAGTGCTTTGGCTGTTATTATTGCACGGGGCAGCTTATTGTGCCTGTATGCACCAGATGAACCTCCCTGCACGTGCACACAACGATGTCCACATAAAAGGAGGAAACAGGTCCCCTTGTCTTTTTGGACATGTTACTCAAGTGACTGAAGTGCTTGCACAGCTGCAGATCAATGATAGAGCTTATTTCCGGTATGGTGTGTTCTGTCTGCCTTTGTCGTCAGATGAATATGTAGCTAGTGCTCAAGGAAGCTGTTACCAGCTGCTGTCCTCAGTATGCCATATGCACAAAATATATCGCCTAGGTAGGTGAAAAAATGCCATGTCAATTGAACCTATAGTGGTGAATTTATTATTTTCATTGGGTCTAAGAGCATTGGGCATGAAATCTGATCGCAAGACAATTTTTATTTGTTGCATGAACCACATTAGTGCCATTGGAGATAATGCCTAAAATAACATTGTCTGCAAGAGAGTCAGCGTGGGGGTAAATTTGAGGAAGAAAATGTGTATGTGTTTTTTTTTTTTTTTGGTCTTGCCAAAGATATGACAGTAGTACAATCAAGGGATGGCTATTTTAAAAGGCTATTTTTGTTCCTTTGGATAGAACCTTTTATTTTTACACTATGCAGTTCTGTGGAATTGCCCAACATGTGCATAGTATGAATTTGTTATGTACATATACCCTACAGTACATTAGGCATGCCAAAAGTACCGGTAATTCTGTACAAAGTCAATACTAACATAAAAAAAAAGATGAAATTATACCAATGTTTCTGCAGTAACTGGATTTGTTTCTTTTTAAAAAGCCAAAATGTGCGCAAAATAATGAAAAAGTAATATGTACAGTGGCAAGAAAATTATGTTAACCCTTTGGAATTAGCTGGAATTAGCTGGTTTTATGCATTAATTGGTCCTAAAATGTGATCACATATTCATTAGTCACAAGTTTAGACAAAGCGCACACACAATTATAATCTTTCTTGTCTTTTTTGAACACATCCCATCAAACATTCACAGTGCTATGGAAAAAGTAAGTGAACCCTAGGATTTAATAACTGGTCAATCCTACTTTGACTGCAATAACCTCAAAGCGTTTCCAGTACATTTGTATTAGACATGCACAACGCTCAGAAAGAATTTTGGACCATTCTTACTTACAGAACTGCTTCAGCTCATATTCTTAAAATGTCTGGTGTGAACGGCTCTCTTGAGATCATTCCAAATCATCTTGATTGGGTTAAGGTCTGTGCTCTGACCGGGCCACTCCAAAAGGTGGATTTTCTTTTTTTTGAAGCCATTCTGTAGTGGATTTACTTCAATGTTTGAGGTCATTGTCCTGCTGCATCACCAAACTTATACTGATTTTCAGTTGATGCACAGCCACCCTGACATCCTGTAGGATATTTTTTTATAAACCTTGAAATTAATTTTTGCCTTGATGATGGCAAGCGGTCCAGGCCCTGAAGCATCAAAGCAGCCCCAAATCATGATGCTCCCTCCACCATTCCTTACCATTGGGATGATGATTTCATGTTGGTGTGCAGTGCTCTTTTTATGCCGCACGTACTGGTGCTGCGTGTTCATCCCAAACAATTCAACCTTAGTTTCATCAGTTGTGGAGTGTCAAGGTGGTCTTTAGCAAACTTCAGGTTCACAGAAGTGTTTTTGTTGGAAAGCAGTGGCTTCCTTTGTGGTGTCCTGCCATGGACACCATGCCTGTTTTCTGTATAGTAGCCTGTTGTTTGTCTATACTTGTGATTTTTTTTTTTTTTTTAAATCTTTTATCAAACGTATGGATGATTTACAATTCACGATTAGATTTTATCAACTTTTAAATGTACTTCAACATGATTCAAACTGTACAGTGCATCCGGAAAGTATTAACCGCGCTTCAGTTTTTCCACATTTTGTTATGTTACAGCCTTATGTAATGCGATGAAGGATTGTATCGAGGCACAGATCTGGGGACGGGTACATAAACAATTCTGCAGCATTGAACCATTTTACCTAAACCAAGTATTTCTAGAAAGTTATCTAGAAATCAATATCTATAAACTATATCGAGTTTATCTAGAAAGTACTCTTTGTATATCAAACAATTTGTGTGTATATTCATAAACCCCTGCAGACAGATATGAGCCCTCTAGCGGTTCATGCTGAGCAGCACAGCAATTTGAAATAAATCATCATTACAATTCAACAAGCAAAGTTTGTCAAAATGACCTTTTGCCATTGTTGGCTATAGAATGCAGTACATTTGAACCATGTAACACAAAAAAGCAATAATTAGTAATCTATCTGAATCTAATGGCAAAGGAGTGGTGGTTGTTTGATTCTCCCATATAGAGCCTCTCCATGATTTGAAATGAATTGCCTATAACTGTCACGTAATTTATACTTATTTATCTGTAAAAAGAAAATAAAGGAGACGGTCATCAACATGCTCACGCCGAGGCCATTTATGGCCTTAAGCCAGTGTACACCTGCATGATGGACGTCTACAGTGTGAGCTACAATCACACTATGTACAATCGTACTGGGGATATTACCACTGTCTTTTTTTTTATTGGTCTTCGTGTTGTTAATCTCAGTATCTACCGATCCAAATTCGATAGCAGTGCTGTTTTTTGCATAATCAGTTTAGAATATCTTTACATTATTGTATGGAACTAATTGGGTGTGCTCTTTAATATGTAAAGAAACACAAACCTCTTACTACACATTATTTCAATATAAATGTATAACTTATAGCTTATTAAGAAACACTTTATTATTAACTAGTATACTGGATAATGTAGCAGCAAAATTAACAGCAAATAATAAACAAATAATACTATATTATAATAGTAATATATCTCAATCATGCACCTTTAACTTTTAAACCCTCACGCTTTTATTTTGACATTATGAACTCTCCAGGAATTCCTGTAAGTGTCTGTTTGTAGGCAAGTTCACAGTAGTTTAATTCACTTCTTATTCAAATTCTGGTATAATGCACCTTCAGTACTGTTCTAAATGCATATTATAAGTGAACCGAACTATTGAGCATCTACATCTGAGATGTTGTTCATGAGTAGCGCTCAAATATTGCACACCGCGTGAAGGCTAAAAATGGCCGCAGCAGTGTTTCTGTGTAAACATAAGTGCCATTCACTGACTCGCTGGAGCTGCCTGTGCATTTTATATATTTACTTATTTAACTCGGCCTTTTTTTGATTCACAGAGATATTGCTCGTCTTCAAGTGGCTTTGAATCAAATTCACGAGTCATAAGAAGTACTTTAATTGTTCTTTTTATGTCATTTTTTGAGCTTGACAGTAACAAACATGACTAACACACAGTATAGGATTTGGATCGGGCTTGTCGGTACCGATACCCGATCCGTCTAAAAGCTTCAGTATTGGAGCCGATACCGATCCAGGAATCGGATCGGTGCATCCTTAATTAAGACAAGCGCTATTTATTATTTTTCTTTATTAATGCATAAAACGTATCGGTTACCTAACGTAACCTCGGTTCTCTCTAGATGAGGGAATGAGTATTGCGTAAGCTAGCTTACGCTACGGGAAAGATTAATCTTTTCTGAGATATTGAAGCCAAAAAATTATCCTTAATTTTTGTATCCATTGTCAACGCAGTGCGGCAGCTGCAGACCTTGAGCGGGCTAGCTAGCGAGCTCATAGGTTGCTCTGTGGCAACTGCTGCAGCCTATAGACGAGCTTGGGCGAACTCGCATCCAATGAGAGGCGTCCGCGCACTCACTGCATCAAAGCCCGCCAAAATGGGCGTGACTAGAGTGCATATAAGCGTAGTTCAGTAGGCTGGAACCCTGGTTTTCATTGACTGAAGCGAAAAGTCGCTGCGTGGCGCGAGCACGGCCGGCTACGCAATACTCGTTCCCTCATCTAGAGAGAACCGAGGTTACGTTAGGTAACCGATACGTTCTCTTCACGAGAGGTTCTCTCGTATTGTGTAAGCTAGCTTACGCTACGGGAACCCATTGTCAACGCCGTGCGCGCCAAGCATCCACTGTATGAGCCCCAGGGAATTAAGGGGGGACCCGGGGGAGCCCTTATGAGTGGGGAAATAATATTTGGCCGGCAAGAATGTGGGAAGGGAACGACAGAGCGGCGGTGCCGGTCTGTGTGGAATGTGTCCCATCAGTGCAGCTCACCAGGGGAGCTGTAGCGTATTAAACCGCTAGTAGTTTTGCCTGCAGAGCGGGCACTTCCATGTTGTAAAATCTGACAAAGGTGGAGGGGGAAGCCCATCCCGCTGCCACACATATGTCGTGAATGGAAATCCCGCTGGACCATGCCCACGAGGATGCCATGCCTCTAGTGGAGTGAGCCCTAATGCCCAACGGGCATGGCAGGTCTTTTGACGCGTATGCAGCAGCAATAGCGTCCACTATCCATCTAGATAGTGTCTGTTTCGAGGCGGCGAGACCTTTGGTGCGCCCTCCGAACGAAACGAAAAGCTGCTCGGAGCGTCTGAAAGCAGCGGAGCGCGCAGTATACAATCTCAGTGCTCTGACCGGGCAAAGGAGATTGGCGTCGCGTTCGCTATCGGTGCTGGCAGCGCCGATAGGGAAATGACCTGTGCTCTGAAAGGAGTACCGATCACCTTGGGAACATAGCCGTGTCTAGGCTTTAAAATGACCTTGGAGTCACTTGGTCCAAACTTAAGACACGCAGCGCTGACAGACAGCGCGTGAAGGTCTCCCACACGTTTGACTGATGACAGGGCAGTCAGAAAAGCGGTTTTGAGTGAAAGGTATTTCAAATCCACGGATTGAAGTGGTTCGAAGGGGGGCTTTCATAGTTTCGAGAACTATAGAAAGATCCCAGATAGGAACCGATGGGGGCGCGGGGTTCATCCTTCTAGCTTCCCTGAGGAAGCGGATGACCAGCTCGTTTTTACCCCATGACTGGCCGTGCAGGGGTTCAGCGAACGCCGTAACGGCCGCCACATACACTTTGAGCGTGGATGGGGATCTGCCCTTATCCAGCAGCTCTTGTAGAAATACGAGCAGCGACGACACCCCACATTTCCGCGGGTCCAGGTCTCTGTCGGTGCACCATTTTGAGAACACAGACCATTTTGACGCATAGAGTCTTCTCGTGGAAGGGGCTCTAGCGTGTATGATGGTGTTTATTACTCCTTCTGGCAGAGCGATGGGTAGTCGTTGATCACCCACGCGTGCAGCGCCCAGCGCTCTGGGTGGGGATGCCAGATTGTGCCGCGAGCTTGAGAGAGGAGATCTGCTCTCACTGGGATGGGCCACGGCGCTGTCAGTGACAGCTGCGTAAGCTCCGGGAACCATGTCTGATTCTCCCAACGCGGGGCTATGAGGAGCACCGAGTGACGCATTTCCCTGATCCTCTGCATTACCTGTGGCAATAGCGAGACGGGAGGGAAGGGGTAAAGCGGGCGTCTGGGCCAGTCCTGGGCCAGCGGCCCTCGCTTCGAGAAAAATATTGGGCAGTGAGAGTTCTCTTTGGACGCAAAGAGTTCTATCTCTGCTCTGCCGAATAGGTGCCATAACGTCTGGACTGTTTGAGCGTGCAGGGACCATTCCCCTGGGGAATATTGTCTCTGGACAGTCTGTCCGGGCCGTCGTTCAGGTGGCCTGGCACGTGCGTCGCCCTCAGCGAGCGCAGGTGGCACTGGGACCAACTCAGTATGCGTTTTGTCAGATGGAAGAGGTTCCTGGATCTGACACCACCCTGACGGTTTAGGTAGGATACCACAGATCTGTTGTCCGAACGGACCAGGACGTGGTGACCCTGAATGACCGGGAGAAAGCGCACGAGCGCGTACTCGACCGCTATCATTTCCAGACAATTTATGTGAAGGAGCTTTTCCTGAACTGACCATAGGCCGAAAACCGGAGAGCCCTCGCAGACCGCGCCCCAACCCGTGTTGGACGCGTCTGTCGAGATGACTTTTCGGCGAGATACAGCTCCCATTGTCACTCCCGCTGATACCATTCGGCCACTGTCCAGGGCTGCAGAGCTGATATACAGGTCTGAGTCACCTTGATGGGCTGGCGGCCTGTGGCCCAAGCCCGGCGAGACGCGCGGTGTTTAGCCAATGCTGAAGCGGGCACATGTGCAGTAAACCCAGCTGAAGTACTGCTGCGGCTGAGGCCATGTAACCTAGCACTCTCTGGAATTTCTTCAGAGGCGTGAGGCTGTTCATCTGAAAAGATGCGGCTAGTCGCTGAACACGGCGTCGCGGCTGTGTAGATAAGCGAGCCGTCATTGCCACGGAGTCTAGTTCTATTCCCAGGAAGGAAATGGTCTGACTGGGCTGTAGTGAGCTCTTGGTCCAATTGACTGCAAGACCCAAACTGTTCAGATGGCTGAGGAGAACTGCTCTGAGAGACAGAAGCTCCATATGTGACTGAGCCATAATCAGCCAGTCGTCCAAATAGTTCAGAATTCGCAAACACTGACTCCGCAGGGGTGCGAGCGCCGCATCCATGCACTTCGTGAAAGTACGGGGTGCTAAGGACAGGCCGAACGGAAGGACGGTGTATTGATAAACCTGGCCGTCGAGGCGAATCTCAAGAATGGCCTGTAACGGGATTTATCTGAATCTGAAAGTATGCATCTTTCAGATCGAGAGAAATAAACCAGTCCCCTGGCGCATCATGCGCGAGGAGTTTCCTGATTGTAAGCATTTTGAACGGCCTTTTGCAAGCACCTTGTTCAAAACCCTGAGATCTAATATGGGTCTGAGGCCGCCGTCTTTCTTGGGAACAAGAAAATAACGGCTGTAAAGCCCCGACTCGCTCAGAGAGGGTGGCACTTTTTCTATGGCCCTTTTGCACAGAAGGCTTGCTATTTCTGAACGAAGCATGCACGCTGCTTCCGTGTTCACAGTGGTTTCGAGCCGAGCTCTGACGCGAGGGGGGCGGCGATCGAACTGTAGCAAATAGCCCTGTTGTATTGTGCTTAACACCCACTTGGATATCCCTGGAATAGCTTCCCACGCTTTGAAGCGTAACGCTAGAGGGTGAATGGCCAATTCGCTCTGATTGCCGCACACAGAGCGCTCGATTCCTCGATGCTCGAGGGAGAGGCTCCGGCGAGGCAGTCGCTTCAACCACAGTTTCCGGCAGCCTTTGTGAGCGGCGCTTCTTCCTGCGTGGCTGAAGGTAAGGCGGTGCGGCGGTTTCTGCTTTGAGCGCTTCGAGTCGAGCCCGCAGGGTCGACATCGGTAGCTCCTCGCAGAAATCGCATCCGCCCTCAGTGAGGGCGAGCTCTGCGTGCCCCAGTCCCAGGCAGAGAGCGCAGATGATGTGGCGGTCTCCTGTGCTGAGAAGGGCGCGACATGAGGCACAAGTGGAGCGAGGCATCTTGAAAAAGACGCTCGTACTCTTTTGTGAATTGTTCGTGAGAACTAGCTTACTGAATAATAGGATAAGTCGTCGGATGGCGTAGCTCGCAGGATGGCTGAAGGTGGCTGAGACAGCCGGCTTCTTCTAGCGCTGTCCACACTTGCTTGATGCCCCTCGAACGGCGACGCGGCTTCCAGGTCAGCGATGCGAAGAGCTTCGCTGAAGAGATGAAAATCAGGGTTCCAGCCTACGAACTACGCTTATATGCACTCTAGTCACGCCCATTTTGGCGGGCTTTAATGCAGTGAGCGCGCGGACGCCTCTCATTGGGTGCGAGTTCGCCCAAGCTCGTCTATAGGCTGCAGCAGTTGCCACAGAGCAACCTATGAGCTCGCTAGCTAGCCCGCTCAAGGTCTGCAGCTGCCGCACTGCGTTGACAATGGATACAAAAATTAAGGATAATTTTTTGGCTTAAATATCTCAGAAAAGATTAATCTTTCCCGTAGCGTAAGCTAGCTTACGCAATACGAGAGAACCTCTCGTAAGAGAACTAGCTAATTCCAAAGGGTTCAAATAATTTTTCTTGCCACTGTAATTAGTCAAATTAATATTTTCATATTGTACCTAGTTAGAAGGTCCCCTGTGTAACTAACAGCATTAGCTGGGAGAGAATTTTCTTCATATATAAGCAAAAAGGATATTGACTTGAAGTCGGAATCGAATCGAGAGCTTGTGAATTTTATTGGGAAATCTGTTTCAATACCCAGCCTTAGTATTGATCCCAGAACATTCATTAAGATTTTAGTCTTATATAATGTATATATTTCATTGTACCAAGAGCATGTGATGCATTGAATTATGTTTGTATACATTATTAATATATTGCACTAACTTTGTGCTGTGCACCTTTCGCAGACACTTAAGTTTCACACATTGGTCGATGGGTTTCTCGCCCTACCAGCATTGATTTATGTAAGCAAAACCAAGTACTGAGTTTGCACTTTTTCATTCTTGTTTCCTTCCCCAGTGTCAGTTCTTCTGAGGCTTGAATTTGAGGAGGGCCTGCTGGGAAGTTGACCTCATGCAGATTAATGCTAGGTCATTCTGTGCTGTCTGCATTCTACCACTCAAATGCCTATCTGCCTGTGGAAGAGGTGTAACTAAGGATTCACACATTTCATCAGCTGGTAAAAATATATATTTATTTAGCAAAGGCTAGTAATGTTCCTGGGTTTGAGTTCTTTCACACGGGCAAGATAACAGTCCTTTGAGAAAGCTGTGTGAAATATTGCCCTGGGTGTGATGCTTGGGGTACCAGTTATCCTGTTGGAAATGTATACTTGCTTTGTTTATGACCAGAGTTCTTAAATCCTCACATCCCAGGTGATTTCAGTCAGCAATGAAAGAAAGAATTGTTGAATTGCTTCATTTTCCATTTGCTTCGTGTTTTGTTTTGAGTGGGATGCTTTAAATGTCCAGCAATTATTTTCAGTCCCTTTCTTTGTTCTTCTATTCTCCAGATTCTCTTTCATCTGTTTTGCTTGCTGTCTTTTCATTCCTCCCAGGCTCCCACTCACTGCACATCTCTTTTTTTTTTTTTTTCTCCCTCCACTCTTCCCTCATCTCTTATGAATGCATCATTAATAGAAGATTGTTCTGGCATGATGCTACATCCATGCCACTAGGTGTCAGTATAAGTCAAAGAGTACTTCCATCACAACATAAAACATTACTGAGTGCACCTTTAAATCAATTCGAAAATAAATCTCTTGTATGCTCTTTCAAGTGTTTTAATGCATTCAACTCCTGTCTTGTCCATTTAAGGTCTGTGCTTCCTGCAACAGCCACCGCCATCATGTTCTGGAAGTTTGACTTGAACAACACCTCCCATATCGACCAGCTGCTGGATCGGGAGGATGTGACTCTGAGAGAGTTGATGGAAGAGGAGGATGTCCTGCAGGAGTGCAAAGCACAGAATCGCAAGCTCTTGCTCTTCCTCTCCAAGGATCACTGTATGCAGGAGCTGGTTACCCTCATCACAGAGGAGCCCCCTGCTGATCTGGAGGAAAAAACACGCTTTAAGTAAGAGAGAGAAAATGACACATGGCATTGTAGGTCACTTTAGAGTTGTAAGGCTGGTTTGTGAGTGTATTCAGCTCATTGTATTTTATAAATTCCCTGTGATAAATGGAGTCTGAAAATTCAGGCACCATTCACACACCCTCATGTTGTTACAGAACCATATGACTTTGTTATCCTCCATGGAAAACAAAAGATTTTCGTTAGAATGTTTAACCTCATTCACAATTCACTTACATTACATATTTTACAAGTTAATGGTGACTGAAGCTATCCTTTTGTGTTCCACGGAAGTCAGTCAGTCATAGGGGTTTGGAACAACAAGAGTGTGAGTAGATTATGACAGAATTGTTATTTTGTGGTGAACTGTATTGCCTGGCCAAAAAAAAAAGAAAGAGTTGCATACTCTAATATTTGATTGGACCGACTTTAGCTTTGATTATGTCTAGGGATGTCCCGATACATCTTTTTGAGAATGATTACTAGTACCAATACTTTTTTTAAGTACTCACCAGTACCGAATCCCATTCCTGTTTTTTTTCCTGAACTCAATATCAGCAGTTTATTTTAATTTTACTTTAGATTCTGATAGATTGATAATTATTGCTTTTTTGTAACGTATTTCAAGTGTTCGGCATCTATAGCAAACATATGGCGAGCTGTCAATTTGACAAGCTTTGCTAGTTTAATTGTAATGATAAATTATTATTTTGGTGTTATGCTCAGCTTGACCCACTAGAGGGTGGGTTTAGATCTGCAGGGTTTTATGTATATACATACAAATTGGTTGATATACAATGAGGACTTTAACTTGAGTTTAAGTTTAACTTGATAATTCATAGATATGGATTTCCAGATAACATTCTAGATATACTTGGTTTGGATAAATGGAATACTTAGATGAAGTCAGAAATTTACATATACTTAGGTTGAAGTCATTAAAACCATTAAAAGTAAGGTTTTTTTTAACCACTCCACAGATTTCATATTAGCATATTAGTCTTTTAGGACATCTACCTTATGCATGAATAATCTCTCCAACAATTGTTTACAGACAGATTGTTTCACTTGTAAATGACCATAACACAATTCCAGTGGGTCTGAGTTTACATTCACTAAATTAACTGTGCCTTTAAGCAGCTTGGAAAATTCCCAAAAAATATTTCAAGTCTTTAGGCAATTAGCTTCTGATTGGCTAATTGGAGGTGTAACTGTGGATGTATTTTAAGGCCTACCTTCAAACTCTGTGCCTATTTGCTTGACATCATGGGAAAATCAAAAGAAATCAGCCAAGACCTCAGAAAAACAATTGTGAACCTCCACAAGTCTGGTTAATCCTTGGGAGCAATTTCCATATGCCTGATGGTACCACGTTCATCTATACGAACAATGGTACGCAAGTATAAACACCTTGGGACCACGCAGCCATCATACCACACAGGAAGGAGATGCATTCAGTCTGCTAGTGATGAACGTAGTTTGCCGAGAAAAGTGCCAATCAATCAGTCCCAGAACAACAGCAAAGGACCTTGTGAATGTGCTGGAAGAAACGGGTAGACAAGTATCTATATCCACAGTAAATCGAGTCCTATATCTACATAACCTGAAAGGCTGCTCAGGAACAAAGAAGTTCATGTTCCATAAACCGGCATAAAAAAAGACCGACTACAGTTTGCAAGTGCACATGGGGACAAAGATCTTACTTTTTGTAGAAATGTCCTCTGTCTGAAGAAACAATAATTGAGCTGTTTGGCCATAATGACCAAGGAGGAAAAAGGGTGAGGCTTGCAAGCTAAAGAACACCATGCCAAATGTGAAGCATGGGGGTGGCAGCATCATGTTGTGAGGGTGCTTTGCTGCAGGAGGGACTGGTGCACTTCACAAAATAGATTGCATCATGAGGAATGAAAATGACGTGGATAAATTGAAGCAACATCTCAAGACATCAGCCAGGAAGTCTAAGCTTGGAAGTCACGCATCTTATCGCTTGCCTTGTTGAGCGTGTTTCGGCGGAGACCTAGTGCATGCAGAGCATCGTGCTATTCTCTGCGGCATCGTTGACAACTGGCCAGGCGCCCCACCAAGAGCGAGAACAACATTACAGAGACCATGTGGAGGATATACCAAAGTGACTCTACCCACCCAGTTTTCTTGTTCTATTATTTCTTAACATCTGAGTTTATTAGATTTTAATTTATTTTACATTTACTCTCTGTTGATAACTTATATATATATATATATATATATATATATATATATATACATACAGTATCTCACAAAAGTGAGTACACCCCTCACATTTTTTTTAAATATTTGATTATATCTTTTCATGTGACAACACTGAAGAAATGACACTTTGCTACAATGTAAAGTAGTGAGTGTACAGCTTGTATAAAAGTGTAAATTTGCTGTCCTCTCAAAATAACTCCACACACAGCCATTTATGTCTAAACCGCTGGCAACAAAAGTGAGTACTCCACTAAGTGAAAATGTGACAGCTCTCAGAGAGAAGGGGCTGTCACGTCCACACATGCACTTATTTATTTAATAAAATCGCAGCATTTTGCCGTCATATAATCGCACAGGTTGACATTGCGATTGTGATATGATTAATCGTGCAGCACTACCATGAACGGTACTTTTGTGTGTCATTCAGTTAAACTCCGAGCATCACTGAGCTGTGACGTGGATGTCCGAACATCTCATGTCCGGAAGAGTGCATGAAACGCTTCTCAAACGTTCTGATGTGCATGCCATCAGCAGATGCTCACGCTAAACTCAAGCTAAAATAAACGAATAAATATAATCTTTCATAGTGAAGTGCTCTGACTTCACTGTAAACTTTTCATTTTAAGGCAAATGTTCCTGGTTATAGCGGGATCACACACACAGTGTTAATGTGACTTGGTAACACAGAGGAGGAGACACGCTTAGTCTATTTCTGTGGAGTTAGTCAAATTATTAAACACAATATCAAAAGTTTTGCTTCATGAGAAGTCCTCGTGGGTTTAATCAGAGCATTAAACACATGTGAAAGTGAAGAAATTAGGACAGAAATATTGTACTATTGCATATATAATATAAATATAATAATATCTAAAAAAAATACATTTGATTTTTTTATTTATAAAAATATATAATATAAAATATGAGTTCCAAAAACAACCGTGCAAATGTAAAATTTACCAAAACTAAAGTTCTAAAAGCAAAAAGAGAAATTAAGACATATTTTGATATTTTAAACATAATTTTTCATGCCATTCATCCATTCCATTTTATATATAATGTATATATTTGAAGTTAAATATGTAAAAAATTACTTCTTAAGGTGTATGAACCACACAATTAATCGTGACAACCCTAATTGGGAAACACTGGGTAAGTATTATATTATAATAATATTATGTCATGAGTAAATATACCTGGCAGTAATGTGTTTTCAATTGACCTCTACTGAGAATTGTTAAATTATGGCTGTAGGGGATAAGTGCTATTCACTAGCTGCCCTGCATGCTTTGAGTCCTAGATATTGAAGTGCTATAAAAAAATCAGGTAAATGCATACAAAATACAGAAGTGCAGATTGGTAAGGAGAGCATGGACAATACTCAAAGGTGCATTTCAAAATGATGGAGGAAGAGGAACAGGAAAAGAGAAATAATTGTTTGAAAGGTGGTGTTATATTACACCTGCATAACATTCAGCACCTCTTGCGCTATAACAGAATTGCTGTGCTTTGCAACATAATACATGTGATTTGAAGGGCCGAACTGTTTTCATCAGTTTTTGCCCTCTCTGATGGGACCATATGGTGAGAGAAAGAGAGAGATTGCGATTCATTTCAAAACTAAAATAATTTGGTTTGCGGTGAGTAGGAGACAGAATCATTTGTTTTGAAATGAGCAAGCGGATGCGTTGTTTCTCTCCAAGTATTGTGAAATGTTGCATTGAGTCAAGTGTATTCTTCAACAATATCTCAATGAAACAAACAGTTCTGTCAGATCTAGATTTTTTTACATGGTAATATTTTGTTAAATGCAGAACCCTATAATATGATGTATGACAATAGAACAAAGTGTATTGCCCTGCAGGCTATATCGTTTGTCTCTGTTTTTTCCTGCAACACTGAAGCACTTATTTGACCAGTATTTACTTTAGTGGTATCTGAGTGACAAAGATGATAAATAGTTCTACATTTTTTTATTTTTTTCACAGGTTGCCAAATATTGCCTGTGAGCTCCTGACTTCTGATGTGGCGCTTATCAATGATAAGCTGGGTGGAGATGAATCCCTTTTGGAGAAGCTCTACCACTTTCTGGAGCAGGAGCCACCCCTTAATCCCCTGCTGGCCTCCTTCTTCAGCAAGACCATCGGCAACTTGATTGCACGTAAAACAGACCAGGTATTCACACTTGATCTTGCACAAATCAAAATAGGCGTACACACCTGATATCATCTGATTAGGGCTAGAGTGCATGCACAAACCAGAACTCATGGAAACAAAATTAGGAATGTACAGCACCTGTGAAATGCTGGAGTATGAGGAGTATAGAATTCAGAGAAGTACCAGTCTCTCACAGCGACCATGTAGTCACTAAAGGTGTGTTTTCAGAGAAAAACCATATCAATATACAGCAGTGTGATCTCTTATGTGGCATTCACACTGACATCGATTTACAGCACACAGTGACTGGCAGTCATTCATTTTTAATGAGAGTGGGTGATTTCCGGTGACATGAGAAGCAATGCATTAAAGTTGAGTTGCGGTTAACAGCAAAAAAGCTGATGAGATGCAGTGGCTTCCAATAAGACTGCATACAGTTGGATACTACTGTTGATTAGCAATGCCTACTAGCAGTCAACAGCACAGTGACTCTTTTAATTGCAATTTAAAGGATTAGTTCACCCAAAAATGTACATTTAGTCAGTGTTTACTCACCTCTGTGTTGTTAAAACCCCATATGGCTTACTTACTTTTTCTTACCAGGGAGAAATTGTTCTGTGATGTAATACAGTATTTAATGGTGACCAACTCTTCAAGCTTCAAAAAGACACAAAAATATAATTCAGAATTCAAATAAATTATTCCATGAGACTTATGATTGTTATGAAAGCATACAATAAGGTTTGGTGCGAAACAAACTGAAATCGAATGTATTATTTAGTAAAAATATTCACTGACCGTTATTCTCATGTGCGCGTTCATGAGTATGCACGTGCTTTTTTAGCTTTGCTCGTTGCATGAGAGCAACAGTAGTTATGCAGCATGTGCGAGATGGGGCGTTCAAGCTATTTTGTTTTGTTTAGCTTCAACAGGACCACCAGCAGTATTAACAACAGAAAACAAAACATAGCTGCACACAAACCAGAGAACAGAACTTACAAACTTGTCTGGAGAGTTTGTAGTGGAAGAAAATATGTATTTAACATTTGTTTAGATTTGCTGTAGTTGCTGTATTTTTTAGTTTGTGAAAGAATTGTTGGTCGTTTGTTTGTGTCATCCTGCAGGTAATCTCTTTCCTAAGGAAAAAACACAACTTTATCAGTCTGGTGCTGAATCACATTGATGCCTCGGCCATGATGGACCTATTGCTGCGCCTCATCAGCTGTGTAGAGCCTGCACCCTTAAGAATGGATGTTCTCAATGTAAGAACAATAGTTCCTTATATGAATGGGCAGTGTGGAACGTGTCTGCTCTGTTTATTAATGGTGCTATCGATAGATGCTGATTGTCCTAAAAATTATCTCCGAGGTTAACATTAATGCTGTGTCAACACCATATTGGACAAATGAATATTAGCGGTTTGTGGGATGGTTAATCTTGTAGTATTTGACACTAATCTGCCACTAGCAGTTTGAACCTTGTATATTATTGATTTGACCTTTTTTATGGAACGTTACCGAAGAACATCACAAAACCAGTGATTTAATTGTTTAAAGACATTGACCCACGTTTGGGCTGATTGTTATCCTCCAGGGCCTGGCTGAATCCTCACTCAACAAAGTCATAATGGAGCTGTGATTCTAATATGTAATGATGTATGTGTGTTTGCAGTGGCTAAATGAGGAGAGGCTCATCCAGAGACTCACAGAGCTCATGCACACAGGGAGAGATGAAGAGGTACAAAACGATCACTCTCTCCAATGTGCTTTTTACCCCCAGCTCACATGATTTTTGTTGTCTATCAAAGAAAAAATGGCATTACAGGACTACAGCCATGCTGAATGCACTAAACCATTATTCCCCACTTTATTTTTCTGTAGAGACAATCGAATGCATCCCAAACTCTTTGTGACATCATCCGTCTCAGTCGAGACCAGGCAAACCAGCTGTCAGAGGTCACAGAACCAGACCCCTTACTCACTGTCTTGGAGTCGTAAGTGTCTAATCTTTATAGGGGCAGTGGTTGCTCAGTGGTTGAGGCTCAGTGTTTCTGACCAGAAGGTCAGGGGTTCAAGCCCCAGCACCACCAAGATGCCACTGTTGGGCCCTTGAGCAAGGCCCTTAACTCTACCTGCTCCAGGGGCACCGTATCATGGCTGACCCTGCACTCTGACCCCAGCTTAGCTGGGATATGTGAAAACTAATACATTTCACTGGATATATGCAAAAAAAAACTGTGTGTATAATGTGTGACCAAAATAAAGGATTCTATGCTAATCTGATCAGCTATGATCACAGAAAGGATCGAAAAATATTTTGAAAGTCATGAGATGTGGAAAGCCATTTATCTACTTACTCAATAATGAGTGCAGGTGGTGTTTGTTTCTTCGGTTGTAAATTGTTGTTTTTGGTTTTTTTAGACAAGAGAATGTTGCAGAGCTTTTGAAGAACATGTTTGAAGGGGAGAGGACCGAAGCATCTGTCGTCAATGGAACGCAAGTGCTTCTTACGTTACTGGAGTCACGGAGGTCAGGGTGAGTTCTTCCTTGTCATTGCCCAATTAAACTCATTCAAATAACAGCCTTACTTGGGATTGACCTTGGTTCAAACTGCATTCATCTGTTCCCCTGTGTCTCATTTGGATAGGCTGGAGGGTCTGATGGACCTGTATTCTCAGGGATGTGAAAGGTCTTACACTGTCAACAGCAGTATTTTACGTGCTATTGAGCCTCATCTAAAGGACTTCCAACAGCTCCTACTGAACCCTCCTATGGTACCAGCATGCACGTTTACAAATACATGCATCTTAAGAATAAGAACAGATTTCAGGGCTTTTATATTTCAGTCAGTCTCACTGGCCTGATTCTGTTCATTTATGAAAGTCACAAGAGAAGCAACTATGTTGGCTGTTCGGTTTGTGACCCAGCTTATAGGTTTACAAATAGCTTAGTTTGTAGCGCAGGTGACAATAACTTTGTTCCAAAACCTATTGAGCTGCTTTGCTGTCTACTGCTTACTACATGCTTCCTAACCAAAATGTAATCTCATAAGTAACTGATTTGGAATGCTTTTCATAGGCAGCAACTCTTCATGCCTCAACAATTGCTGACAGTGTTTTGATGTGTTCTGCTGAGAGTAGCTCCCTTTTAACAATGTGTCAATCTCCTTCCCTGTGCTGTGGAGCAGAGAAGTGCAATACTCACTACGGTGGGCATACTGGAGCAGCCCCTGGGGAGTGCCCGCCTTCATGTGGCCAGACTGGTGGCTTCTCTGCTGCAGACTTGCGACTTCAGCATCTGCCAAGAGATCTGCAGACTCAACACCATGGACCTGCTGTTGGTAATTTGCTTATACCACAGACTCAACACCATAGACTGCCTCACATATTGTGATTTTGTTTTGCATCACTTTTCCTTTCGTTCTCACTTTCTCTCCCACACTCTGCTTCCAGGATTTATTCTTTAAATACACCTGGAATAATTTCTTGCACTTGCAAGTGGAGCTGTGTGTAGCATCCATCATGAACCACTCTGACCACACGGACCTCCAAAACCCAGGCCTTCAAAACCGCGAGGAGAGGCCAGTTATGAACCCAGGAAGCCAGGCGGAGGAGGGAACACCTGGGCAAAACAGCACCTCAGACCCATCAACCACACCAATTCAAGATGCTCTTGTTGCCAATGTAGGTCTTAAAGTAAACTGGTATGATTTGTCTTTTTGCTCATGACCTCTGTCTTTCAGCACTGTCTGTCAGAATAGCTTAGTGGAAAAGGATATTGGGCCATTTTATTATTGGTTACCAATTCAAGCATCACTATTACATTGAACAAACCCCTAACCCAAAGTATTAAAGTTTGATGTGTAACTGCACCATTTTTGCTACGGATATGAATGATGCATCCTTTTCTAAGCAGTCTTTTAATTTTGCCTGCCAGACAATAAAACAGGTAAAATATCCTAATAACTTGCATTTAATGAGGATCCCAAGCCATATCTAGAGACCAGAATATTATAGAGACTTTTAGGTGTGCTCTTTTGATTTGGGCCAGCAAACAACCTCATAGAAACATGTATACATTTTTTTTTTTTTTTTAAAGAAATCCACTAAGAACACATCGCAACCATATATGAATGCCATTATCTATTTATTTTGCTCTCGTTTCTGTCCTGTTATTTTCATTCTCTTTGTGCTTCCTGTTGTTCATTTGACTTCCGGCTCTCTGCTTTACGCAGCTCTTCCAGCATTGCCGTCTGGTGCAAAGGATTCTAGATGCCTGGGAAGAAAATGAAAAAATCCAGTAAGACTCTCTCATCTGTTTCCTGTCAGTGATTTATATACAGTGTCTCTCACATGTGTGACCCATCAGACCCCAGTCATAACATCAGTTGGATTGTTGGAGATATGTGTGTTTCTGCTGTTGGTTGAATGTTGTTTCTCTGTCTTCATCTCCAGGGCTGAAGGGGGCAGACGGAGGGGAAACATGGGTCACTTGACAAGAATTGCAAACACTGTGGTTCAGAACCTGGAGAAAGGGCTGGCTCACTCCCAAATTAATGATTTAATTAAAGGTTTGTAGAGCCAGAAGAATCTTGACTGATAGCATGTGTTTGTCTGTGTGATTACTAAGTTGTTAACATGCTTGTCCATTTACAGAGCTGCCTGAGGACTGCAGAGGTCGCTGGGAGAGTTTTGTGGGTGAGACGCTAAGAGAGACCAACAGGAGAAACACAGTGGATTTGGTGAGGAAAAGCACAACATTTATACACACATTAATTTTTTTCAATTGGCCAGAGCAAGAAATATACAATACAATAGTCGATGTAATGCTAATGGAAAGCAAATGCATATACATTTTGAGTTGATTAACTTCCACTAGATGTCATATTCAGTCCTTGACATGTAGATTGATGCTGATTTATGATTGGTTCTCATCCTGTGTTCTAGGTGAGCACCCATAACTTGCACTCATCTAGTGAAGATGATGACATGGAGAGTCCATTCCCCAATGATCTCTCCATCCAGCAGGTTAGAATGATCAATTCCAAATGATGTGACTAGTGTACCATGTAAAGAGCACCATGTGTCTGCATTGAGCTTACAGCTTGATTGGCCGAATTACTCGACATAATTAAACTCTTTACCTTGTTCATTTTTTTTCTTGCAGGCTTTCTCAGATTACCAGATTCAGCAGATGACTGCCAACTTTGTGGATCAGTTTGGCTTCAATGATGAGGAGTTCAGTGAACATGATGAAAACATCAAGTGAGTGTTAAATACATTAAGTCACAGTATTTATGTGTATGAAGTCTTGTGACTTCAGACAATTGTGTTGATGTACATACACATTATCATGATTTTTGATTATATTTCCCTTGATATTTTCAAGTGAGTGTGTTAAAGACTTTGTGTGGTGGATATTGTCAGTGATGAGCTAAATAAAGAGAGATGCAGAGACCAATCCTTCATGTAATACTCGCATCCTCTTTCAATATTTTTCAGTGCTGCGTTTGATCGAATTGCTGAAATAAACTTCAATATAGATGCAGATGATCATAGTGTAAGTGACTTGTATCACTCAAAATACCCTCTGTTATTTGAACCACCAAGGGATAGTTATCATTTACTCACCATTATGTTGTTCTAAAACCATGGAACTTTCTTCCATGGAACCAAAAGATGACACTAGTCAGAATAATACCCTCAGTCACCATTCACTTTTATTGTATGAACAAAAGATGCAATGAAAGTGAATGGTAACTGAGACTAACATTCTGTCCAACATTTCATACAGTATGTGTTTCACAAGGGAAAGAAAGTCATATGTGTTTGGAAAAACATGATGGTGGGTAAATTTCTTTTTTTTTTGTGAATTATTGCTTTAAACCTGCATTAATTGTTTGTTTTGATGGTTTAATTTGGTTGTTGTTTTACTGTAGGCCAATGCTGCTGCTTTTGAGGCATGTTGTAAAGAGAGAATCCAGCAGTTTGATGACTGTGAGGAAGAGGAGGATATCTGGGACGAAAAAGAAATCAACTATGCAACGCAAGTCAAATCCAGAACAAGGTACATAACTGATGTGCATTAGGAAATAGATTTTCCTCTTTTGTTTATTTGTTTAAATAAATTTTTTTAAGGGGGGCATAGATATCACACCTCATACATGGCTGTTTTATTTCCTTTTTTGTTCTTTCCAGGTTTGGCGTGTCTCTTTCTTCAGACAGCTCACCCAAGAGTGCTGTAAAGAATGGGGGTGGAGGCCGCGGGTCGGCCTCTGAGGAAGAGGATGTTGAGGAAGAGTCCAGTCCTCCCTCCACACCCACAGCAGACGGCAGGACTCCAGAGTCCCTGCAAAGTAAGTTCTACACTGTTGCCCGTAACATGTAAAAAAGTCTTCCTTCTGATTTCATTTATTGAATGTTTCTCTCTGGTTGTTTATGTGTTGTACACAGACCCAGGTTGGACGATGAGTTTTGGCGAAACAGAGGAAAGCTCGTCTAGTGGCTGGGGTGCCTCCCCTCAGCAAGGCGGCGAGGGCCAGCAGGAGACAGGATGGGCAACCTTCACAGAGTTCCAGCCTTTCAGCAGGTAGAGCGCTTGCATCTGCATGAAAGAGCTTGGATTCAGCTGTAAAATGCTGCACATTGCACTGCTTAGGGATGTTTAATGAAAATGAGCAGTGGAGCAAATGATGGTTTAGGTGTTAGCACCAAGAAGATTTATGAGTATGTATGTGTGTTTATACAGCACAGAGTCCAGGCAAACTGATGGGCAACCTCAGCAAGGCCAAGAGAAGAGCTGTAAGTGTTCTCTGTTTGCATTTGCATGATTATTAACTCTGTTAATACATAACTTGGGGAAAAAGTCATGCTGATGAAATGGAAGAACCTACCACACTCATTTGGACTTTAAAAAAGCATTGACAGCTACAACACACAGCACAGACTTGACTTTCCACCCAAATAATTCATGTTTTGTTGGCATCATTAAGCTGTCAATATATCCTGTATTTGATTTCAAATATATCATGCATTTGAAATTGCTATTGCATTACTGTACTCCAATTTGTCTCTGTCTTATCTGAAGCTGCCGGTGGTGGTTCAGCTACAGGAGCGGGGGAGGCAAATCCTGAGCAGAAAGCTCCACTGGTGGCTTCAGAAAGCAGCTCGTCTGGAGGCTCAGACAGTGAAGAGGACCCTGGAGAGAATAAGGGCTCCTCTAAAACAGCTGCCAGCCAGACAACTCCACCCACGAGGTAAGAACACTTCTTAATGTAGTTTCGAAAGGGATATTTTCAAATGTGGCTGTAAAGGTTTGTTAACTCCAAATTTATGTGTATTTTTTGTATGAATGTTCATTCCAAGCAAGCTTTTGTACGATAACAATGGATTCTGATGACGCTATTCATGCAGAGTTTGACAATCATCATCCGACAATTGGATTTTTTTTTTCGACATTTTTTCCCTTTGGACTGCGATGAAAACTGACTGACCAATGAGATAAGGGGTTTTTGTCAGTTGATGCAACTGCTCAATCCAGTGCGTTGAATTGAATTAGATTTGTTACATGCAATATTTTAGACAAACAAATTGCATAACCACACTGCTATTTTTAGGATAATATAACAAAGTATTCCAATAATTTATATAAATAAAAAAACTGTGAGACAGCATTTTCTTTTATATTATTTTATACTAAACTGTTATTCTTAATGTACATTTATTCCACTTGTATTTACAGTTCATTCAGAAAGTGTTCAGACCTCTTCATTGTTTTTCAAATTTTTTGTTGCTGCCTTATGCTAAAATGCTTTAAATATATTATTTTTTTCACATCAGTCTACACTTCATACCCCAAACTGACAAAGCAAAAAACAGATTTTAGATAACTTTGCAAATGTATTAAAAAGAAAAAATGAAATATCACATTGAGACAAGTATTAACTCCTTAACTCTTTAACTAAGTTGAAGCACCTTTGGCAGCGATTACAGCATCAAGTCTTTTTGGGTATGATGCGACAAGCTTTTCCACCTGGATTTGGGGATTTTCTGCCATTCTTCTCAGCAGATCCTCTCAAGCTCTGTCAGGTTGGATGGGGAACGTCGGTGGACAGACATTTTCAGGTCTCACCAGAGATGTTTAATTGAGTTCATGTCCCGGCTGGACCACTCAAGGACATTCACAGAGTTGTCCCTAAGCCACACTTGCATTGTCTTGGCTTGTCTTGGGGTAATTTTATTGTTGAAAGGTGAACCTCCGGCCCAATCTGAGGTCCTGTGTGCTCAGGACCAGGTTTTCATTAGGGATATCTCTGTATTTTGCTTCGTTCAGCTTTCCTTCGACCCTGACCGGTCCCCAGTCCCTGCCGTTGAAATCACCACAGCATGATGCCACCACCACCGTGCTTCACCGTTGGGATGTTATTACGCAGGTGATGAGCAGTGCCTGGCATATATTTATGCAACAGCGCTCTTTACTCATCTCACCCGTATGTAAAACAAATTATATACTCATCAAAATCCATAAACGCAATGGAAAGAACATAGTGAAACGCTTATGCTGAATTAGTTGTATCATTCAATATATTAATATCTAACAGCTGAAGAGCGAGGAAAGGAGACTGGTATGACAACAGCAATGCAACAGCGCAGCCTACAGTACTGGAGTGAAATAATTTTTAATTTCATGTTTTTACGGACTCTTGTGTGCATAGACCTTCTGTCAGAGGTTTGTCTTGCAAAATCGTCACAGGTTTGGTGTGAACAGGCCTTAAGCTTTTCCAGACAAAGAAAGGGAGATAAGATTCTTCTATTAATTTAATGGGATACTGTACAGTTTTTCCATTTCAACTGTTTGGGGTGGAAAGGCTTGTATTTTGGTAATCCTATAGTGATGCTGTCCAGACAAACCTCTCTAAAGGGAGTCAATTGAGACCGATCAGACTGAAAAGAGATCCCATTGAGATTTTACTCGCTGGCTATGTGATAAAAATTAGAGCCACATTCATGTGCCACTCACTTTGCTTGTCTAATGGCACATTGACGGTTCATGGTTCGTTTGAATCAGTTCTTTTTAATTGGTTCTGAATTAATTGGCCATAATGGTTCACAGTTTGGTCTAAGAGATTCATTACCAAATCAAAATTATTCTGTATCCAGTTACAGTGGCAAGTATGTGAACCCTTTGAAATTACCTGGATTTATGTATAAATTTGTCTTAAATTCTGGTTTAAGCTTCATCTAAGTTACAATAATAAACAAACACAAACTGTTTTAACTAATAACACAATACAAATTATTGTATTGTTCTTGTACATATTGTGAATAAATAATTCACACATTCACAGTGTAAGCTGTAAAAAGTATGCAAATCCCTAGGCTAATGACATCAACAAAAGATAATTATTGTCAGGAGTTGGCAAACTTGGCATCCAGTTAATGAAACAAGACTGGAGGTGTGGGTTAGAGCTACTTTGACTTATAAAAAGCACTTAAAAATTTTGAGATTTCTCTGCGATTCAAAGAAAGAATCTGCTGACATGGACCATGCCTTGCAAAAAAAAAAAAAAAAACGATATCAGAAGTCCTATGACCAAGAATTGTTGCTTTGCATAAAGCTGAAAAGGGTTACAAAGTTATCTCGAAGAGCTTAGATATTCATCTCTCCACAGTTAGACAAATTGTCTATAAATGGATACAATTTATTACTGTGGGTACTCTTCCTAGAAGTGGCCGTCCAGCAACGATGACTCAAATGGCACAACGTAGAATGCTCAGTGAGGTAAAATAAAACCTAGAGTGACAGGACTTTCTTCAAGTCTTGAAGGAATCATTGGAGCTGGTTAACATCTCTGTTCATAAGTCTACTTTACGGAAAACATAAATTTTTCTTGCCACTGTATTTGAGATCACGGAAAAGTAATGGATTTTCATTGGTCCAAAAGGCTGGAGCCCTGTTTTTTTATTAATGTCATCTTTAATATTTTATAATGCTTTCTCTTTCTTTATGTAGTTGGTGGTTAAATTGTATGCTTGTCTCTTTGCAGCGAGGTGTCTACTGAAGCTCTGGAGAAGCTCAGCATCAATGACAGAGCTGATAGCAGCGAGTCTTCGGCACGTACAGAAGATTCAGACACCACTGTGATGGAGACGAGGTAAACAGTGTTTCTATATATGTGTGTCTATATGTATATGCTGTCATGGCACACTTTTACATGGTGGAACAAGACCTGCTGATGTCATTTGCTGAATACTTTAAAAAAACAAAAAAAAAACAATGTTTTAAGTGTTACACCTCTCTCTTCAGAGTTGAGGCGCCGCCTTCAGCTGAGATCACACCTAATGGACCGGTCTGAAAGCTCTGGATAAAAGTCAAATTTAAAGGCGGGCCGACCCACTCTCCGCCTCTTCCATTCTGAACCCCCAAACCTCAATACCACTTTTGGTGTTTAAATAAAGAATGCTGCCATGTTATTGCTCCTGGATACTGCCAATCAGCCCATCATTGGAGGAAGAACCGAGGGGCATGTAACACAAACCAGTAACCAGTACAGTGCTCAGAGGTGTTAGTCTTTTAACCCTTTCAACTTTGTATGAGATATGCACAGTTTTAAATGTAGCAGTGACCGTGTGATTACAGGATCTGTCAGGATTTATTTTTTTCTTTGTTTGTCTGCCTCCCTTTTTTCTGGATTATTTTTCGCTCGTAGCCTTGGATGGTAGAAAACAGGGATGTGAAGTCCCTATTTGGAAAGCACAGGCTCATCCTTCATGGCATAACATAATTACATCCTCATGCAAAATCAAAAACCTTGTCGCCTGACACTCACATCTGTAACACTTTACTATATTTTGAAGCACAATTGAAGTGTGCCATATTGCTTGACTTTTTTGCACCGGTCACCACCATGCCAAGGTTTTTTTTATTTTTATGGATTATTATGGCCTAATCTCATGAAATCATGTATTAGAATTTTCTGAAGTGCTTTGGGGAGGTTGAAGAAAATTTTCAAGTTCGAGTTGATATTTCAGCTCAAAGATGGTGTCAATGTTGGCACTTGTGCAATAACGTTTAGCCATTTAATTTACATTTCGGACTCATTCGGAAACTATATGTTAAAGGTGGGTGTGTGCCTATTTGAATTATTCTGGCTCTTGTTTTCCATTGCATGCAAAACGTTATTTATCAAGCATATACAAGCAACTGGTGTCCCGACAACGTTTAACTCGTTAGTCAAGACCTTCTGATTGTATTGAATTGCATTCGTCCAATTTTTTTTCTCCCCTCAGATCAACCAAACAGTATCTACCTAGTTATATTTCTAGTCTATTTTGTGCTTAACATTAAGCTTTTCCAAAACAGAATCATGGGTTTAAAGCTAAAATCATAATAACCTTTGCCTTAAGTTACGAATCCTTCAAAATCCCTGTAAGAGGACAGAAGGGTTTGCCTCTAAAAATCAAACAGGCTTTTTTGTCTTTTTTTAATTGTCAGTGGGTCATAAAATAACTGCTCCCATAATGTTACTCTTGTCTCTATTAAGCACAGACATGGCACACATCTTTTACAGAGGCCAAGAAATTTTGTCCCAACACCCTATGAAATGCTCCACAGGACAGTGTTATGCATCATCAGACTATTTTTTTAGAACTCTCTCTATATGCTGTCAGAAAAAGATTTTAAACTAGTCTCAGAACTTTCCGGTAGCTTGTGTGGAAATACCAAGATCCACCTCTTGTATTATTTCATCTTGAACATCATGTGATTTATTTTCCTACAGGATTTTCTTACCACATCTGTTCTCATGTATCATATCTCTACAATCTTAAAATGGTACCAAATCTGTTGGATTACAGGATTGGGATGTTCCATTATTTATTTTGCACTTATTGAGGTGTTAGTGTGGAGACCCAGTCTCCCATCATGCATTGGAACACCATGAGTTTCTGCTCTTCAAGGTCTTTCTGCCTCTGGAGTGTCAGTCCTCCGTTGACTGCTTCTTCTATCCGTGACATTTTCAAATAGGTTTGTTTCCAAAGCCAAAAGTATATACAGTTGAAGTCAGAGGTTTACATACACTTGAGCCAAATACATTTAAACTCAGTTTTTCATAATTCCTGACGTTTAATCATATTAATTAATTTAATTTAAACATTCCCTGTCTTAGGTCAGTTAGGATCACTATTATAAGAATGTGAAATATCAGAATAATAGAGCGAATTATTTATTTCAGCTTTTATTTCTTTCATCACTTTCCCAGTGGGTCTGAAGTTTACATACACTTTGTTATTATTTGGTAGCATTGCCTTTATTTTACTTTGTTTAACTTGGGTCAAATGTTTTGGGTAGCCTTCCACAAGCTTCTCACAATAAGTTGCTGTAATTTTGGCCAATTCCTCCAGACAGAACTGGTGTAACTGAGTCAGGTTTGTAGGCCTCCTTGCTCGCACATGCTTTTTTTTTTTTTGTTCTGCCCACAAATGTTCTATCAGATTGAGGTCAGGGCTTTGTGATGGCCACTTCAATACCTTGACTTTGTCCTTAAGCCATTTTGCCACAACTTTGGAGGTATGCTTGGGGTCATTGTCCATTTGGTAGACACATTTGCAACCAAGATTTGACTTCCTGGCTGATGTCTTGAGATCTTGCTTCAATATATCCACAAAATTTCCCTTCCACATGATGCCATCTATTTTGTGAAGTGCACCAGTCCCTCCTGCAGCAAAGCACCCCCAGCAACGTGATGCTGCCATGTTTTAATGACTTAAACCTATGTGTATGTAAACTTCTGACTTCAACTGTATTAGCTTTTTTTTTTTTTTTACTGTTTCTAAAATCTTATTTTTAACTTTAATCAATATTATTTTACAAATTGTAGAGATTCTAATTTATGTGATCTTCAGCAACCAAAATATGTCTCTGTTCAATTCTGTTCCTGTGTCTGGACTTTTTCTGTACATGATGCATTCACAGATGAGTCTCAGTTATACAGCTGCAAGGTCAAGCAGATGATGGTTCAACCATTTCCAAAAAACATTTTCCATTCGTTTCGATTTCATAAAATATATGGTGCACTTAGTGCTAATATTTGGTGGAGAAAAAGGCTTCATTTCAGCCCCGTAGAAACTCATGTATAAAGTTTAACCCTATAGATCACACTTGAGAGGTTTATTTGTTGGAAATATTGGCACTCAATTCTTAGTTGCTGCAAACCAATGAATTTATGAAATTCTCTACAACAGGTCAATGGATTTTTTTTAGACTTAATATTGGTGAAATACAATCACTGAGCACTTTATTAGGAACACTATGGTCCTAATAAAGTACCCACTATGGTATTCTACTGTTGTAGCCCATCTGCCTCAAGGTTCGACAAGTGCATTCTGAGATGCTATTCTGCTCACTACAATTGTACAGAGTGATTATCTGAGTTACTGTAGCCTTTCTGTCAGCTCTAACCAGTCTGTCCATTCTCTGTTGACCTCTCTCATCAACTAGGTGTTTCCAACCTCAGAACTGCCGCTTACTGGATGTTTTTTGTTTTTGGCACCATTATCAGTAAACTAGAGACTGTTGTGCCAGTTCCAGGTATACTTAAACCGGACCGTCTGGAAGCAACAATCATGCCATGGTCGAGATCACATTTTTCCCCATTCTGATGGTTGCTGTGAGCATTAACTAAAGGTCCTGACCTTTATCTGCATGATTTTGTGCATTGCACTTAGCTGATTACATAATCACATGAATAAGTAGGTGTACAGGTGTTCCTAATAAAGTTCTCAGTGAGAATATGTAATGATGACATAAGGGTGCAACCTGCAGGTAACGAATTAAGCTCTTTAAGGTATAATTCGCCCAAAATTAAAATTCTGAAATCATTCACTCGCTCTCGTATCATTTTAAACATGGCATGTAGTGAAACAATGACCGTTTGAGGCGGCGGGTTTAAATATATGCTTTAGTCAATGTTAATGTTATTTGAGAGAAACGACGTGGCAAGTTTTCAGCAAATAACTTTAATTTTGGTCTATTCCTCACACAAAGCTATCGGATTTCTGTGAACTTATCACAAGTTACCTTGTAAAACTCAAGGAACATTTATGTTGTTATTTTGGAGCTAGACAGTTCCAATAAATACCCCTTTTTTTTTTCATTAGATAGAACAAAGTCGTGGACATTCTGCTAAATATCTCATTTTGTTACTCAGAAGAAGAAAGTCATACAGGTTGCAAATTATTTTTGTACCATCTTTAAGAACAGTTCAAAGCACACTGGTTGTACATTTTATAGAGCATCCAAAAATTGAGACAGGAGAGATATATTTTTCCATTGTTACTGGTTAGAATTCATCAATGATGGCATAATAATATGGTTTTCAGCCTAACACGTTAACATAGACTGGGTCTGTACATTATAATGTTGCCTCAATACCATCAGTACTTTTTTCACAATTGAATAAATCTGTTATAGAGAAAAAATGTTTTTAGTGGTTAAGGTGACAGCAGGGCATTTATAAAATGGGTGACTCAGTTCAACGTTCTTTTCATAGCTTGCGTAGCTGTGCACTTTTGAACGTCTTTCTTGATATTATGTACATTGTAGGCTAGTATTAACTAATTGGAAGCCTTCCACGAATCTACAAACTCTTTTATAAACACATGTACAGTTTTAGATTTTACACCACTCATAGTGATGAGTCAGAACAGAGGCTACAGTTATTCTTGGGGTTTCTCTGCCTTAATCTAAACAAATGTAATGCAAAACCCAGGAATAAAACCAACAACCATTCGCTCAACGTCATTTTAATAAGAAAAGACCTTACAAATTCTTTGACCCATTCAAAACTGAGACAATTCCACCATCACAAAATAAAAGATTTACTTACATTTAATGATTTCATTTAGACAATATAAATCCTTAGATTAGAGCGCAATACATTAAGGCCATGATGTGCAAAATCCAGACTTTAGTTCCATAAAACTGGTTAAAAAAGAGGCACATAGTTAAATAAAGGGTCTCAATTAACAACTTTACATTCTGTTACTCGTTAACTGGGATATTTATATGGTTGAAAGCAGGATCTATTGAACTGCATAATAGAACATTGTGATATGGGGAAAACCCAAGTGGTTATATTGTTATTGCTTGATATGCACTAACTGCATGTAACAGCTGCTCAACAATAACCCAAGTCCTTTTCAATGCATACAATCTATACAGAAACAAGCTCAATGTCAATAGCAAAATAGTAATACAACTAATGTAAAAATGTTTGATTGCAACAGCTCCCCGAACATAACAATATTCACAAAATATTACAGAAAACAATAAAGTCACCAGAAACAAGAGGCAGTAGTTTTACAGAACAAGATAAAGAACCATTGCAAATGAACACTAGATATAAAAAGTGAGATGGGCAGATTCATGGCAAGGATTTAAAATGATTTGTCATGAGTGCCCTTGGAGTATAGCATTCATAAAGTCAACAATTTCCCCTTCCCAGTAGACAAATAACACAACACAAAAAACAAGAAATAAATAAAGTACTGCTAAGAAGTCAAACAATTTATGTTGGTGTAAACGGCCTTCAGTCTTTGAGTGTTTCCGTAGCTCAACTGGTGGACCATGATGCTAACAATAAAAGTGTCATGAGATCGATTCCCAGCGAATGCATCCTGATAATACATTTACTTGTAAGTCACTCTGTATAAGAGCATCTGCCAAATTAATAAATGTAAGTTATATTTAACTCTTATTTGTTACTACATACACTAAGTTTCACACTGCATGAGCAAGATTAAAAATGAGAGAATACCCTCTTACTTTATTCTTTTTGGAGGAAATATAAAAGAAAAGAAAACTACTGATTAATTCCCTCTTCTTTAGTTATGACTCGGTATACTCAAAAATGGCTGAAGTTATTGCGGTTTATGGACCTTTGACAACAACTAAAGTAAGTTAAAGGCAAATGCTCCGGAGTTCTATCAGATAGAATTCAATGAGTTCACATGTAAAAAGGAATATGGAAATATCGCCTTCAAATTTAAAAATGTATAATTACTCTTAATGAATAATTAAATTGCATAATTGTCAATGTCATGAGTCAATCAAGTAGCATTCCCTTGCAAAAGTCAGAATTTGCATACTACAATCTTGCACATTTCTATCTTACGTTGATTCGGGACACTGATAAAAGCTGTACATGAAAAAGAAACAATTATTTCAAAATAAGATAAGTTGGTTTCACTCGGGTCTCTTGGGAATGCATCCTTCCATCTCCAGAACCTCTGGCCAGCCTTCATATTTGTTTGTCTCTGCGTTGTTCTTGATGTGCTGGAGACAAATAACATGGTTTAGAGAGATTCCCACACATTTTCACCCATTCGTTTTCATTTATTTTCCATTTCTTTGCATTTTTTACTGTATATGGATTTTTAAAACTTATTTTATAGAGATAGAACTCTGATCAAAGAAATTAGAGGTAGACTGATATATCGGTTTTACCAATTATTCTGTGCCCATAGTTGCTTTTTAGGATTATCGTGATTGGCAAAAAACTATGCACATCCCCAGTGTTTCTCAGTGACCGCCGCTGGAGGATTCTACAGTTTAAACAACTTGTTTTTACAATAACAGTGGCCTATAGTTGTGAAATATAAACAATCACTGAATGACAATATTCATCCATATTTTTACCCCTACTTGCAGATTTGATTGTTTTGATATTTTACATCAAGTGTTCTAATTTAAAGCGATGGCATGAAAGTTAAAACAATTTAACTGTATGGAAATGTCCTCCATATGTTGTATCTCCAACTTCATATCCTGTGAATAGTTATTAAAAACCTGGTGAACTATATATACAGTATAAACAATCCTTAATCTGGTAAATATAAAGGCTATACAAATTTTAATTGGCTAAATACTCCATTTCAAAATAAAAGTCCTGAAATAAGTACCTGTGTTTTTTTTTTTCAGGCTTGTTCATAGTCCCGCATTATGCTCCAAATCTTAATTTTGTTCTGGTTATTATTGGGATTTTGGATGAATATTAAACTGCATCTGGGATTTTATTCATCCTGGACAATTGTACCCTCTATTCTAGACTGCACTGTTTTTTAATTGTTTTTCTATGCAAACATGTGCAAGCCATCGCTGTTTTTTAGCGTCTCACGCGAGAGTGCTGCATTTGTAAAGGGATAGTTCAACCAAGAAATCCATAAGACTCCAAAATATGAAGCGATGCAATCACTTTCGGTGAGAAACGGATCAATATTTCAATCCTTTTTAATATAAATCTCAACTTTCACATTCATAGAGAGGGAAAGTGGAGATTTATAGAAAAATAGGACTTAAATATTGATCCTTTTCTCATCCACACATATCATATTGCTTCTGAAGACATGGATAAAACACTGGAGTCATATGGATTACTTTTATGCTGCCTTTATGTGATTTTGGAGTGGTGGTGGCATAGTCGGCTAAAGCGCTAAATTGTTAAGCAGAAGGTTGTCAGTTTGATCCACACAGCCACCACCATTATCTCCTTGAGCAAGGCACTTAACTCCAGGTTACTCCGGGGATTGTCCCTGTAATAAGGGCACTGTAAGTCGCTTTGGATAAAAGCGTCTGCCAAATGCGTAAATGTAATATTTAGAAGTTTGAAAGGTATGGTCACCATTCACTTGCATTGTATGGTATGTCTTTTGTGATCAGCAGAAGAAATAAAGTCATAAACATCTGGAATGGCATGAGGGTGAGTAAATTATGATAGAATTTTCATTTTTGGGTGAACTATCCATTTTAAGACTCTGTGTCAAGTTAAGAAAAACTTAAAATATCAAAACGGTCAAATTTACCTGCTCAAAGGGGCTCTTTGTTTTGATTCCTTTGCCTCCGACAAATATCCAGTTATCTCTGAAGCCCAGAACACTGATGCTTGTGCTGCCCAAATCCGCTATCAGCTTTCTAGCCTCATCATTCAACCTATTCATCATCCAAATGAAATGCAATAAATAGACAAACCAAGCAGAACAAAATGTGCTCTACAGTTCTTCAAAGGTGTGTCAAAAAATGGATAACGGGACTCACTTTGATGAAGGATCATCAAAGGTGGCCATCATGACAATGCTTCCATCTTCTATATCATTCAAAAACTTGATAAGCAGGTTCACGTCTAGGCAAGAATGAACATATAAGGAGAAACTTCACACACTAGTTCTCCGCCATTACAACCAAGCTTCAGCCTTGAAATCATGACTCCGAAAAAGCCAGATTGCATTAGCATAAAGACACAAGTGCTCGAAAGTTTGAAAGCAATATAAAAGTTGAATGCTTTTGAAAGAAATTGATACTTAATTGATTTTATTTCAAATAATCTCTAATTCCCATTTCATTCTTTTTTTACACAATTTGGCATGCCCAATTCCCAATGCGCTTTTTATGTCCTCGTGGTCGCGTAGCGACTCGCCTCAATATGGGTGGCGGAGGACGAATCTCAGCTGCCTCCGCGTCCGAGACTGTCTGCGAATCTTTTCATGTGGCTTGTTGAGCGCGTTACCACAGAGACCTAGCGCGTGTGGAGGCTTCACGCTATTCTCCGTGGCATCCACGCACAACTCGCCATGCGCCCCAACGAGAACAAACCACATTATAGTGACCACCCGCAATGTGACTCTCCGCTCACTAGCAACCAGCCAGAGACCTGGCTGGAGTCACTCAGCATGCCCTGAGATTCAAACTAGAGAACTCCAGGGGTGGTAGACAGCGTCTTTACCACTGAGCTACCCAGGCCCCCTATCATTTCCTTTTCTAATTGCTTACTTTCTAAGGATTAGGTGACACAATGTATTTAGAAGACTGGAGTATTTGGCTGCTCAAAATGGGGCTTTGCCATCAAAGGTAATGATTATATTACAAAATAATAACAACTTGCACCATTAGTAATGTTTGACTGCATTTCTGATCAATTAAATGCTACTTTGGTGTCCCAATTCTTTCTAAAACCTAAAAATGTCCTGATGACTCCAAACCTTTGAATGCTAATGTATGCTAAATGTGCTTGCTTAAACAACATATCAAGGAAAGAAATGGAGATTTACCTCCAGCCCACATGTCAAATGAATCGGTCTTGGTGAGCTCGCCAGTCTTCCCTGAAAACAGCAGATTGTGAATTATAACATCATCAACCTTTATTTTACAGACTCTTGGTCCATTCAGAAGGCACAGACATAACATGCAATAATACATAAATCAAAAACATATACCAAAAGATAAAAATGATACAAAAATAAAGGAGAACAAAAAAAAAGAAAAAGGAAAAAAAAAAAACAGTACAGTACAGCTTTTCTGTTCAAGCAGAAAATGTAATCAAACACCTTCACTCAGACTGCCAAATTAGTTTCACTCGTATTTCATTGTGAAGGTTTCCGCATTAGCACGGTTTCTAGTGACACAAAAAGAGGCGTACCGTTGACTAAAGCGATGTTTATACCCCGTCCAACATTGTTCTTCAGTCCACTCATTAATCTGATAAAAGAAGGAGTTAAAACACTGAATGTCAAACTCACTGATGGTCTACAAGTCTTACACAACAGGATACAGTGACTGACTGACTTTCAGATTCTTTTAATGGCCTAATTATACCTCTGTAGACAGACACCACAAGAATTTCATTGTAAGCCGCTGACAGGATCTGCATTTTTGTATAATGTTTACAAAAGGTTTTAAGCCATAGTTGCAGAACGTGTTGTGCAAGAAGTGATAAAACCTACACATTGTCCTGAAGGCACATTTTCGGGCCGACCACGCTGGCTGCTCCACTGGTGATCTTAAAGGCAAAATGGTTCTCGGGACAGGATTTAGAGAGGCTGCATTGGTGGCGTGGAGGTCTAGTAACTAGAAACAAAGTTTAGATTAGTATCCTTTCTGTTTCTCTACACACACTTTATTCATTACTAATTCTGCATTTACCATTTCAGATGACAACTCTGAAATACTGTTCACAAAAGATCTTCCTTACTATAATTGCATTTTGAAAGAGGTAATGAGCAAATGACTTTCAGTAAGTGTAGAGCAATGTGATAATTTAAAGAGATAGTTTACCCAAAAATGAAATTTCTCTCATCATGTACTCACCCCTCATGCCATCCCAGACGTGTATGACTTTCTTTCTTTTGCTGAACACAAACAAAGATTTTTAGAAGAATATCTCAGCTCTGTTGGTCCATACAATGCAAATGAATGGTGATCAAAACTTTTAAGCATAAGTAATCAGATGACTCCAGTGGTGAAATATAAGTCTTTAGAAGTGATGGGATATGTGTGGGTGAGAAACAAATCTGTTTAAAGTTTTGATCACCATTCACTTGCATTGTATGGACCAACAGAGCTGAGATATTCTTCTAAAAATATGTGTTTGTGTTCAGCAGAAGAAAGGAAGTCATACACATCTGGGATGGCATGAGGGTGAGTACATGATGAGAGAATTATCGTTTTTGGGTGAACCATCCCTTTAATAATTAGCCAGTGAAAAGCTCACTAATCTGAATAATGGCATTTAATGGGATCTGAATAATGTCTGTGGTTTAACCAGCTCAGCATATTACAATATTTCCAAATTCTGTGTGGGCTAACTCATATCTTATGCTTATAAATTCTTTTAATATTTCGGAATCAATAAATATCTTTACTTTAAAGAATATATTAAGAATTTATAATATCAATGGCTAGATCATAAAAGCACACAAACACACCTACTTCCAAAGTGACCAAGTAAACTGCTGCTATACAATACACCCAGTGTGACAACTATGGAACATTGCCCCTGATATAAGGACTCTAACACCTAGATACAATTCAACATTATTACACACAGTAATAGGTTCCTGCACAAACATCATTAAAGGTGCTGTAAGTAATTTTTTTTCATGGAAAGGTATTAAAAAATAATGTCCAACTCCCTGAAAGATATTAATAGAATAAGTGACATGAGATATCTCACCGGTCTCTGTGACAGATCTAGACTCTGTAAACAGCCAACAGAAATGTGTCCAGGGGCCACGGATAATGACGCTTTCGACCTGTCAATCATTTTGTGCGTTCTCATAGTATTGTAATTGTAGAAAATTGAGGCATAATGCCATTTTTATGCCATGTTGTTCATAATAGTTGTCAGTTGAGGGTGCTATTTTGCTGCTGTTGTTTTTAACAACCGTTTCTGCACGATGTCAGTCTCAATAAAGCTTATTTAAAATGTTGGAAGGGCAAGGCTTTGAAAAGAGGGGGTGTGGCTAAGTCTTGTGGAAGTAGAATGGCTAAAATCGCTTACAGCACCTTTAATATTGGTAATACTGTGTATTTCTAAGGCATCATTTAAGAGATTAAGTTCTTAAATTCTGTTCCAAGCTCCTTATTTGTATTTTATGTGTTTCATTTTATCTATAGCCATATATGGTGTGTATATATATATATATATATATATATATATATATATATATATATACACAAACATATTGTAAATATGTACTCACTGGCTGGCTCTGCATGTGCAGATCGTGCTGTAGATAAAAAAAATATGTTAATAAGCAAATACCAGTACACCATATCAGCCATTGAGAGAGAATCACCAAATAAATCTAAGCCATTCTTTAAATAAACAAGCATTTTAAAACACTTTCAAACAGAAGACCTGTGCAATTCCAGTTTTGTTGACTGTTTATTTATCACAATTAAAAGTCCTGTGTGTGTGCAACGGATGTTGCAGAAGATGCATGGAGGAACTCACCAAACACTTTCCCCAAATTAAAATTGATTTTATTTTCTAGAAGCTCAAAGGCAAGGAACACGGCCAAAAACAGGAAAAAAACCAGCCCTGCCAGTTTCAAAAGTCCTATAAAATAAGGAGGAATATGGCTAGTGAGCCTTTCAATTGTAATAAAACTTTGCACAGCTAATAACACATTGTGCATGCCCACAACGCTGAATTAGAACATATTCTATCAATGGTCAATGATCAAGTACTTGGCTTAAGTACCGGTAACATGTAATATGGACATTATACACCATTGGAAGAGCTGAAAGAAACAGAACAGACCTCCTGGTCTTATCATCCTGGTGCTTCAGGCAGCACTGATCAACACACTGAAATCCAGACACCTGGAATTATATCAAATATCATTATGCCGTTTAACAAAACCCAGAATTCCTGAAAATTCAAAGAAAACCATAAATGTAACTAATGGGAATTTATTCCAGTTTATCAGGCTTTGTAAACACACATAAAAAATAAACACACACACACACACACACACACACACACACACACACAGGGAAGTGATAGATCTATAAAAATAAAAATAAACTCACTTATGCACAAAAATGAAAATTCTGTAATCATTTACTCACTATCATGTTGTTCCAAACCTGTACAACTTCCGTGGAACACAAAAGGTGTTAGCTTCAGTAACCATTCATTTTCATAGTATGGACAAAAGATACCATGGAAGTGAATGGTGAATGAGGCTAAATGCGGTTGAACACCGGACGAGGAGCGGCACATCGCGGCTAGGAAACGGCACAGGTATCAAACACGGGGCACGTCGATTCAGTTCAGGTTGCAGACAGTACACACACAAGTCACCATGGTTTTTCCCTTCTTAAAGAATGAACAAGGCTAGAGTAAATAATCTATGTCCTTTGATTATGATTTGGGTTGAATTTAATGGAAAATATACGAGTTAACTACGTGGTGCGGCAGAAATTTGAGCAGCCTCCGGAGTCGTAGCTGGGTGAGTGGCGGTGGCAGTGTGCGTACCTTCATTGAAAACAGTTGTTTCCAATTTTAGAACGACCATGTCGTCCACCAGACACATCTGCTGTGCGACCCCCTTAACATACTGCCCAACATCTCCTTTTGTGCTCCACAGAAGAAAGTTATTCAGGTCTGGAACAACATGAGTGTGAGTAAATGATGACAGAATTTTCATTTTAGGGAGCACTATCCCTTTACAACACATTTATATGTATGTATCAATCTTTGTTTGAAGCTTTTCTTATTCTAAACATATATAAATTCCCTGAACCCAACATATCAAGCACCTAAAACTAGCTTTAAACACATCAAGCGGCTTCTATTAAATACATTATGTACAGTAAACGTGCATTTCATGTGTGTTTATATATATCAGACCAGCTTTAGCTTCAGCGTACGATTTAACACCTAAAATAAATCGTATAAATCCTGAGAAAGATGGCAGGAGTGAACTAAAAGAGTTTGTCAACAACAGCAATGAAGTGGATGACAGTGGCCATTGGAGGAATACTCAGACAAAACACAAAAATAAACTTCAAACCGACACAGAATTATATAAACAAAGGTCGTCAGAGATCTCGCTGATCTGATGTGAGATTTATATTGAATGGAGAAGATGACAATAGCTATAAATACCTGATGCCACGGAGACAGGAGCGATCACGGTGCCTGCACATCCGGGTTCAATCAGCGTACGTGTACGTTTAGCTTGAAAGTTATGATGGGGGCGGGGCCCTGCTGGAGACCCGCCCACACTACTCAGTGTGTTCTGTTCATATTCAAACATGACAAGAGCAAACATCAGTATTTATATGAATATACTGTATGTAGATTTTCTTTCTTCTGCAGAACATGAACGAAGATTTATAGAAGAATATTTCGGCTCTGTAGGTCCATACAATACAAGTGAATTGTGACCAGAACTCCTAAAGCTCCAAAAGGAGATAAAGTAATTATAAAAGTAGTCCATAAGACTCCAGTGGTGTAATCAATTTCTTCTGAAGCAGTTCAATCGGTTTTGGGTTAGAACAGATCAATATATAACTCCTTTTCCACTACATTTTGTCATTGCATTCCTAGTCAAGATCATGATTTTAAGATTGATTACACCTCCTATGGTGCTATAGGAAGTGTAATCAAGCTTGAAATAATGCTTGATTTCGTTCATTGAAAAGGAGTTATATTTTGATTTGTTCTCACCCAAAACCAACTGGATCGCTTCAGAATACATTGATTAAACCACAGGACTTTTATGGATTACTTTTATATGCTTTTTTGTAGTTCTGATCACCATTCACTGGCATTGTATGGACCTACAGAGCTGAGATATTCGTCTGAAAATCTTTGTTTGTGTCATCTTTAATCATTAATCTTACAGTTCAATCAATATTTATATCAATATAATTTCCCATAACCTACATGACTTGTATTACAAATTGATAAATAATAATTTGCCATTATTTTCATGCTGTACAGCCAGAGGGAAACTGATGGGAAAATATACATATTTAATATCATTGTTCATCTTTCTAAGCCTTTTGGAATTGTTAACATTTATTTTAAAGACAGAGATGAAAAAGTTGGAAACAATACCATTGTATTTTTATGCAAATTAACTATTATACCGGCTTGATATTATATTCTCAAAATAGATCATTTAAAATTGAGGTCAACACACCTGATAACTACATCAAAAAGTTATTTTCATATAACAATGTGAAAGAAGTATAAACACTTTTAACTTGATGAAAATCATCAGTCTCTAAAAAGAAGCTTTTTGGAACATTCTTTTCACTATAAGTTGTACACATTTTCCCCTCATAGATCAACACATATAAGCTTTCTTGTTGCATCTAAAGCAATCATCTTTAGTTCTGTTACAAATTCCTCTGAGAGGCGGGTCTGTACCCATGGCAACTGTCGATCAGGGTAACGTTCCTTCTGCATCGACATCACTTCCTCTAGAGAGGAATTTCTTTCTAGTTTTTCTGTAATTTTCTAGTGATTAAAATGGAAAAGACAACTTCTTTTCTATATAAACAGCAGTACAGCTCGTGATCTCTGGGCTTGTTCTTCAGGAAAATAAAACAGACAGATTAACATTAATAGAAATGAGGCACAGAAATTATTTGGAAAGTTAGGAAACACAATAAAGTGTTAATCTTTGAGCTGAGTAATAAAAATCTCCCCAAAAGTGGGTAAATTAATGCAGAAATATCTCAAAGATACCCTTTACATGTGACATGTATCTCAAAGATACCCCTGACGATGTTTGATGATGTTTTGGCAATGTAAAACTTTTCACCATGTCAATAAAGCTTCTTGAATCTTCAGTGCATTTGTTCATGAGGATGTGAGAATGTGGTGCGTGTTAGTAATGGCGTGTGGGGTGTGTGAGATTGTGTTAGTGTGGGGATGTGAGGTGAGAGTGCGTTTGTAAGGTGTGTGATCATTATTATATTTTTCTTTCTAATAGACAAGAACATTTTCTGTCTTTTTTCATTGGATTAAAAATCACCACAACAGGGCAAATGACAATACTTAAGCAGTGACTGCAGTGTCCTGCTGTGTGACATGCTATACTCCCATAGAATTGAATTATAATTACTGTTTTATGCCAGCAATTTTTATGACTTCACATTAATTGAAACAGGAACATTACATATGTAGGAATACAATATATACATGCAATATTTGTACTATTAAAAACACCATTATTTTAAATCTCCCAATTTGGAATGTCCGATTCCCACCACTTAGTAGGTCCTCGTAGTGGCGCGGTTACTCACCTCAATCCGGGTGGCAAGTCTCAGTTGTCTCTACTTCTGAGACAGTCAATCCACGCACATCTTATCATGTGGCTCGCTGTGCATGACACTGTGGAGACTCACAGCATGTGGAGAATCATGCTACTCTCCGTGATCCACGCACAATTTACCACATGCCCCATTGAGAGCGAGAACCCCTAATCGTGACCACAAGGAGGTTACACCATGTGACTCTACCCTCCCTAGCAACCGGACCAATATGGTTGCTTAGGAGACCAGGCTGGAGTTACTCAGCACACCCTGGATTTGAACTTGCGACTCCAGTGGTGATACCCAGGCCGACCACCATAGGACTATTTAAATGAAAAGCTAAATGCTAAAAGGTGACTGGAATGGTGATCAATTACAGCTTCTAAAATATACAGTCTCCCTTCAACATAAATATATTTTAATAAAAAATAAAAGTTTACTTCAGTGTATTTTGTGAAATACCGAGCAGCACTTATGAGGTGAAATAAACCACAAAAACATTTAAATGTGGACTTTAAGAAGAACATAAATAATGCAGCCTGTTTTGATTAAATTTCATTTATTTACAATTCATAAACAGTAGTTTGATCTTTCTTTGAAATCACACAGTAAAATTATGGCAGAGTTTCAGAAGGATATCCAGCCAAGCCTGATGGGATATAAAAAACCCCAGTGCAAAAGACAGTGGGTGAAAGTAATAGCACTTATACTTGTACAGATCCCTGCATAAGACATTTCATAGAATAACAAGAACCCAATTGTAGCAATAAATCACTTAGCTCCGATTGAAAAGATGCAGTTATTTCCAAGTGATTACTGTCTATGCTGTCTTAGCCCAGAGCACTGAAACCATTCCAGTTCAAGATCCATCAGAAGCAATTCACACCTGTCTGCAAAGCCTGAAGAGTTGCCATATTTTAAATATTGCTCATTCAATAAGATCCTAAACAAGAGACAGAAACGGTCAGCAAGTTAGCTTTGTGTACATGCATATAAATGATGCAAATAATAGGAGTGCACGAATATCACCATTAAAAAATGAATAGTTCATCCCAAAATGAAAATTCTCATAATTTACTCTCCCTCATACCATCTTAGATGTGCATTACTTTCTTTCGTCTCCTGAACACAAACAAAGATTTTTAAGAGAATATTCCAGCTCTGTAGGTCCTCACAATGCAAGTGAATGGGTACCAACATTTTTAAGCTCCATACAGCACATAAAGGCAGCATAAAAGAAATCCATAAGACTCCAGTGGTTTAATCCATGTCTTCAGAAGTAATATGATAGGTGTAGGTGAGAAACAGATCAATACTTAAGTCCTTATTCAGTATAAATTCTCAATGAGGGTGAGTAAATAATGAGAGAAATAAAATTTTTGGGTGAAGTATTCCTTTAAAGACAAATACAAGGTCCACAAAAAAGTGAATTAATTCATAAAAATTTTAAGCTGAATAATTATGACAAAGTAATTCATTCTGCCAGAACTGATCGATGTATAATTGCCTTCATCTAAACGTAATTGAGTCTATGGGATACAAACCTTTAGCCTGAGCACAGGCTCTGTATATTTTATCATAAACGAAGCTCATACATAGTGGTCAGTAATTTCAAATTATCAAAATGTGAGATATTAACATTTTAGTCTTGTATGGTAAAATATTGTATTTATGTATTTTGAGGCACTAATTTCACAATGTTGACTACCTAGTTCCCAGGAGAATCTTATAGGTATGTGCCCTGTTCCCATGCAAAATAATGCAAATAAGTTAGAGAACATTGTTTGAGGATATTGTTTGATGCAGCAAACTCACATCATCCGAGTCGTCCTGGTTCTGGAAACTGTGCAGTTTACTACTGGGGCTGCTTTCATTGGTAACACACAGATCATCTTCTTGGAGTTGCAGCGCAGAGAACCGATACTCGGGTAACCTGCATAGGGCAGAAGTTGATCAGAACAGAATAAGATTGGGATGTGGGATCCTGAATATGGCTTTAAAAAGATGAATGAACATGTGATCTTACCTTTGCCTACAGTTTATTTTTCTTGAAGTGATGATTAATGCTGCTGCTATTACCAAACCTATGATCCCCACACAAGTACACACTACAATAAGAGCCAGTATGCCCTTCTGCAAATGAAGAGACAGCAACAGTATTTATTCAGTTCATCAACAATAATGAAGGCTCTTATTTCTTTCTGTATATTGTTAGTATATAAGTTTTTTTATAATGTAAGTAGGGTGTCTACATATGATATGTATATCTTCAAAGACTCAAAGTGGCCCCAAAAAGAATTTGGACACTGAAGCCACACTTAAAAATGTATGTGCTGTGAGCATTTGTTAGCTGGTAATGGATTAATGTTGTCAGATCATCATTTGGTTCTAAAAGTCAGTGGAAAAGCTGGCCTGTATAGAGATCGCTTCTCAAGTTTCCCCTGTAAGCACTGTGGATCTGATATTCACATCATGGTGGAAAGGAGTATGTGTGTGGCTGTACACTAAAGCCTATTGGCTATTATTAAAAATGGGATTAAGCGTTTGACACGCACACCCCACATCTTGTTTCAGTAGGAAATACGTCAAAACACCAAATCGAATCATGCTCATCAAAGCACTTCACAGGGACATTAATGTAATTGCATTAGGTAACAAAATATCAAAGCAAGTGGCATATACAATGTAATGCATTGATATTTATACAAGTGTGGCGTAAATGTGCAAATAGTTTTTGGGGCCATTGTAATATTGAATATTGAATATGAGAAATAGATTTCCATGGTTTTAATAACACCTTCATCCTCCATCATTATCTCTATTCCTGTTATTCTACATGGATGCAACAGTTACATGAGCAATGCAGACATACTTAATTTGATTATATTTAAAAAGAAGATGAAGCGATCAAGGCACTGCCACTCACTGATCTCTGCGGACTTGAGGAAGGAGATGGGCTGAGGTCCTCGCAATGCTTTTTGCCAGCACCTTCTCTCCTCGAAGGACTGAAACCACCCTCACATTTATCGGCGGGAATCTTCCGATACCTGTTTGACACAGTTGTATAATGGAGAAGTGTGTGTAAATGTTAAAGAATATGTCAAAAAGACCTGGAACTGGTGAGGTTCAACAAGATGTATTTTCTCCACCCTGTTGTCCGAAGATCCTCTAGCTCCCCATGTAAGCACATTTCCAGGGTGTGATTCAGGAAGTCAGACTGTGGCAGACACTCTGAGGTGTTTTCATGTCGATAGAAACCATAGTCACTGTTGACAGGAGAGACGTTTAGAAAACACTATCAAGTTTCCATCTTGCATGGTTTGAGGCCACAAGAAGTGCATTGAGCTGAAACGAGGTTCAAACCTCATTGTAATGAAATAGACCAATTGCAATTTCTTCCTACCACATATAGTCTTCTTTGGTGCAAGGGCAAGGTCTCTGCTGCCTGCTGACTACATAGCCTCTCCCATTTCTACAGGCTGACAGTTTCTTCAATCTTCTAAATGTCTCCTTGTAGCCCAGGACACATCCATCCGTTTCTGAGTCACTTCCATATTCAGAGTGAGCCAACCAATTAACATAGTCTTGATCACCACCTGAAATAAGATAAGTATAATCTTAAGGTTGAATGAGACTACTGGCTATCCTGCCCACACCTTTCACTAATGTAATATATATTTATAATAGATAGCAATATTTCAGGTAATGTGTCCCGATAACAGATACTATTTCAGCCTTTATTATATAATGCAGGTAGAAACCATGTGTAGCTCTTGAATTATTTTTAGATAGATAGATAGACAGACAGACAGATGGATAGATAGTTGAATGGATGGGTTTGTTTTCATTTGAATTTTTGACAGTAATAGTTTGAATAGTCTTGGCCCATTTTAACATTCCATCAGTGTAAGTCTATGGGATTTATGGATGGATGGATGGATAGACAGACAGATAGACAGACAGATGGATGGATAGACAGTTGGATGGATGGGTTTGTTTACATTTGAATTTTTGACAGTAAGAGTTTGAATAGTCTTGGCCCATTTGAACTTTCCGTCAGTGTAAGTCTATGGGATTTTTGGAGGATGGATGGATGGATGGATGGATGGATGGATGGATAGACAGACAGATAGACAGACGGACGGATGGATAGATAGTTGGAAGGATGGATGGGGTTGTTTACATTTGAATTTTTGACAGTAAGAGTTTGAATAGTCTTGGCCAATTTGAACATTCCATCAGTGTAAGTCTATGGGATTTTTTGGTCTTTGGATGGATGGATGGATGGATAGATGGATGGATGGATAGATAGACAACTAGATAGATAGATGATGGATGGATGGATGGATGGATGGATGTTTTATATCTGACTTACACTCTCTGGTTAGCAAGTGCTCAAAGTCTATGGTGACTGCCACCCACATGGGCTGATCGTCATCATCTGGACGGTAACCAAAAATGCTGATATTCATTGTTTTAGTGCCTGGCTCTGATGCTAGGCCTGCCAAGAAGATTGGGTGATCTGTGAAATTGAATATGTTCCAACACTGGCCCTCATCTGTGGAAAACCTAAATAATAAAAAAAAAAACATACATAGTCATACATATGACAATTAACACAAAAGCCATGTTAATTCTTTCAAGAGATTAACCGTGTCTACTTCATAGAGCTGATCTGTCTGTCTCTATGGGCCTCCACGGCCACTATCAGTCCTCCAGAGTCCAGAATGCTGTAATGGTGTGGTCCTCTCAATGTCCCCCACCAGGTATAGCCTCCATCCCCAGACACGTACACGTCCGGACGGGTGGCTGAAATGGAGTCCCCAACACCACCTGCAGTAACATTTAACATGGAGTTGGTTAATGCATTAATTTATTTGTACTTGGAAGGGGGCTTTTACCATGAGCGATGACCAGTCCAGTAGCGGTAGGCTCTGAGAGAGGCAGCATGGGAGTGATTCCACTGAAATGACTGTGCTCGCCGTGGATGTGCAAGTTACACTGCAACACAGAACACCAGGAAACATGTACGACAAAATATGTGTACAGTAATGCCCTTACAATGGAAGTCTATCAGTGCATTTACATGTGCAGTTACAATTGAGCTACAAAGGGTCCCCTGCGTGTTTAGGTGATGGCGTCCACTTCAGTAGCAGATACGGTTCTTTATTTCTATCTCTGTCGGATCGCTGAACGCCAAATTTCCTTTGTCTTAGTTTGATACAGCGCTTCATTTCTATTTGTGAGCTCGGAGGACGCCGTGTGGTCTTTGTCTTAGTTTGATACAGCGCAAGAAAATTCAACTTGTGTAACAGAAATTCCAGTTTCAAAGTTCAGAAAAATAGGAGTCTGCTCTAAGAGATATTTAACATTTAATCTATACTGTTTTCACATTATTCATGAAAATATGTCATCGGTGGTAAACCATTTAGTTCCTGTTACATATATTTATTGAAATACTTAGTGGTATAGAGTTCGTGATGGAATTGACAGCAAATTAGAAAATTCTTCTTTTAAGAGAATTTGTCATTAGTGTTGTCGACACTTGCATTATTCGTTAAACAAAATTCAGTCATAAAATAATCAACCAAAGTCGAGTTGCCCTTTATGAATAATAATAATAATAATAATGACAATATGTTAAATAACTGTTTTACCCTCAGCTTTAATGGGAAAAGCTGAACTGATTATAAATGCTTTCTTTTTTTATTTGTATTTTTATTTTGGAAATATCCCTTTCACATGTAAGCACATCCTGGCGTTTAGTTTTTTTTTTTAACCCAGTATTTATATGTCCATCTTCTGTTTCCTCCCTGTGCTTTCATATAATTGTTAATTGACATGGACGACTGTACAGCACTGCGGATAAACATTTCAAATATGTCACACTGTTTTGAAAGTATAACCACAACATCCAATCTTGTAACTCATATCCTGATTATGTAAACCTGGTAAACACTATAACTTTCTCAATGTCCAAGCAAGGATACCAAGAAGGGACATTACATAGTCATTCATAAAAACAATTTTGAATGGAGTAAAACTCCTCCCACAGGAATGACGATAATCTAATCTACTGTATTTACTGTCAAAGTTATTTTCTGACCAGTCGGTCCTTAACTGTTACCTTCTTTGATATCTCTGGACAATCCACATTCTCAGGCTTCTTCAGAAATCGCCACTGTCCACCTCTGTCAAATGAAATGACTGAACGAATACGTCCATCTGCGACCCAAGAGGAGTGTAGCATCATTTAGTGATGACATCAGCACTATTATAAGAATATTATTTGTCATTTGTAGGCCCACACAGAACCTGAACACTTTTTTCAAATTTTTTGTGGTGATTGTGGAATACAAAGACGTAATTCAGCAAACTGGATTTAAATATGGTACCATGTGTTTAATGGAACTGATGGTACAGCATCTTATTGACTGCTCTTCAGATTATCCAAAATTATTTAATAAATGAGAACATGCAAGAACCAACATGATAACACGGGTAATCAATAATAATAATAATTCCTTACATTTATATAGTGCTTTTCTAGGCACTCAAAGTGCTTTACATAGCATAGGGATGATGATGCGACGGCAGCCATAGTGCGCCAGAACGCCCACCACACACCAGATATTGGTGGGGAGGAGAGAGTAGAGTGATGTAGCCAATTCCTCAATTTCTTCAATGTTTACTTCCAAATGTTCATGTACTCTAAAATCGACCCACTTTTGCCGAATTACTGACATGCACCATCTCCTATCAGGCATTTTTGTTTTTGACTTTCCCTGTTGCAACTGATTGTATGTTGCGCAAGCAATCTTCAAGTAATCATGTTTGCACAAACAATGGTGAGCGCGATTCGGCGGTTGCATTTTCACTCTAAAATTAAACTTTTACTTCACTTTTTACTTCACTGATAGTAAGGTTTAGGTTTTGGGTTAATCTGTACTGTATTAGATCATTAACAACTATAAATACAACTCGCTGTAGCGCCATCTAGTGGACATTTCACCTCGATAACACTTTCAGCTTCAGCCACTGGGACAGTGATTAGAATTTCGGTAAGAACAGACCAATTTCGCACAATTTCCTTTCGCCGAATTCACAGTGTGATCAGTCAGAGGATATTCATAACTTTGCAAATAACGGGCATTTAAATTCTGCAGAAACCTTCAGAACTTTCTGTGGTATACTGCTGCCACAGATTCTGTGTGGGATTGGTCACTTGGTTGTTGCGGGCAATTTCAATGACGTGGAACAAGTTCATACCCTCCTCCAGTATGTTGGTAAGATAGACCCCTCTCAGAGATGTCACATTAGTGAAATCGCTCTTCCCATCCCCACCAAACAGATGGCGCTCCAGAGACTTGGAGTACAGGATGCCACGATCATCAGATGTGTAGATTGTCCCAAAATACGTGTCTTCTGTAAGCATTTGAGATCATATCACACACAAACACTCACACTGCTGACACAATGTTTTTCTCAGACAAGAGATAAGAGGCTGCAATCATAGTTCAAACACACTCGTACACAAAGAAAACCCATCCAACCTGCTTTTAACTGTGTTTTATAGGAATAGTTCACCCCAAATTTTTAACTCTATGATAATTTACTGACCTGTACGCTGTTAGATTTTTCCATGTTCAGAATTAGATGATTCATACACCTCTTTTCTATACAACAAAAATAATGGCCACCAAACTCCACAATGTACATAAAGCACCATTAGAGTTGTATATATATATATAACTTTGATGTATATTCTAAAGGTGGTAGAACACCAGATAAGGGACGTCACAGCATGTCGCAGGGCAAGGCATGGGTATCGCACACAGGACACTGCTGGTGGCAGTACAAAGTTGTGAATTTAGTCACCATACAAAAAAACCGAAAAGTGTACTTATTCAAGAATGAACAAAGTAACGTTGATGAGTTTGCAGGTACATGAATGAAACAAACTGAACGATAAGAAATGGCCACATTTAATGCAATTTCTGTATATTTAGCCTTGAATTGATTTCATTCTAGCTGTCAAACCACAAAAAAACATACTTGTAACTGAAAATACATTGCGTAGGCAAATAATCTACTGTATGCCCTTCGATAATGATTTGGGTTTAAAATCATTGGAGTTTGAATAGTCTTGGACTGTTAACATATTCTGTCAATGCTGGTGTCCCCACCAGCTTTTAAATTAGCTTAACCAGCTTCATCACAAAAACCATGCTGGTCCGCCAACTAGACCAGTACCAAACCACTGCGAAATTGGCTAACATGTAAACACATGATTGGAAATATGATAACTCATAACATGACCCATATATGTCATACATACATGCAATTGATGCAAAAAGAAATGATGGGTGTATCTCTATGTCAGCATTTCTACGGTGACTGTGAAGGCCTTGCCACTGTCTGCTTTAAGACAATACCATGCTCCATCTTATCTACTTCCAGTGATCGCCTCAGTACAACGACCTCCAGACTCGAAGATGAATAGTATACACACTGACGCAAAAGTGTCTAGCCCTTGAATGGCTTTTGCAGAGCTTCTCTATGATATGTCAGCACAAAGTGCAACTCACTAGACAAGTCATGCATCTTTAGCACATTGTTAAATTGACAGCAACAGTGGTTGAGCTGTTCTCTAATAGAGATACGTCTCTTTCGCAACTCCAACAGGAGGAAGAAAGAAGGTAGAGGAAGCTAAAAAGCAAGAAATAGCACCTCCAGGGTTGTCCACATGCATGAAGATCATATCCTCATCACCATCCAAAACTGAGTAGAACTGCAAAGAGATATAACGAGTAAGTCAAAGAGCTACACACAGTGTGTGTGTGTGTGTGTGTGTGTGTGTGTGTGTGTGTGTGTGTGTGTGTGTGTGTGTGTCTAATGATCTGTGTGAGAGATTGTGACAGATTGTTTTCTGTTGGATCAGCAAAACACAGCTTGGAAGGCTGATGTAGGACTGATCGTGCAAGTTACAGATATCCCCAAATATGAGATGAGTGAACGTACAAATCAAGCAGGTATTTCATGACAATAGCAAATTATCTTTATTTCACGATTAATAATCTACAAAAGGAATTTAAAGGATTGGTTCACCCAAAAATGAAAATTTTGTCATTATTTAACCTCATGTCGCTCCAAACCCGTATGACTTTCTTTCTTCCGTGGAACAAAAAAGGAGAAATTTAAAAGAATGTTTACACTGTTCTTTTTCATACATCAAAAGCATAAAGTGACCAGGGGCTGTCCAAAACAAACAATGGCAAAAAAACACCATAAATGTCTCATAAAACCAGTCCATGCGACATGTGCGCAACACAACAAATTTTCTCAAGCCACACAATAGCTTTGCGTGAGGACAAACTTTTGAAATGACATGAGGGTAAATAATGACAGAATTGTAATTTTTGGATTAAAAATTCCTTAAAAGATGTTTGATTTGAACTTTAAGTGTTGAATAGTTCTTTTAACCTGTTCTGTGGTGGCTGAGGGCAGCTGTGCTTTATTAAAATTGTCACCCTGGTCTGAGGACACGTAGATAATACGAGGAGAGCCCTGTAAACACAACACATCTTCTAAATCCTTCAGCCATGATTATTCTCACAGACGAGACATTAAAAGAGGGTGGAAAGCACAGACAGAGTGTATTTGTTTAGGTGAATACATGCTTGGGTGTGCATGTTGTCTACAGAGTTTCACACCAGTTTTTCCATGACAGAGGTAAACAGGAACCCGCCGATGTATCCGAAGGAGAAGATGTTTTTGGCGATGGTAGTGAACGTTTTGCCTAAATCCTGTGTTCGCCGCAGAATGAGCTCGCCTCGTCTGGCTGCCTCGACTGGTGCAAAGACAATTAAGTTAATTGAATTATTAAAAAAAATAATAATTATCGTCTCCCCTTTTTCTCTCCAATTTGGAATGCCCAATTCCCAATGCGCTCCAAGACCTGCTCCAGGACGAATCTCAGTTGCCTCCGTGGCTGAGACCGTCAATCTGCGCATCTTATCACGTGGCTTGTTGAGCACATTACCGCGGAGACATAGCGCGTGTGGAGGCTTCATGCTATTCTCCGCGGCATCCACGCACAACTCACCAAGCACCCCACCGAGAGCGAGAACCACATTATAGCGATCACTAGTAGGTTACCCCACGTGACTCTCCCCTCCCTAGCAACCGGGCCAATTTGGTTGCTTAGGAAATCTGTCTGGAGTCACTCATGGTAGTCAGCGTCAATACCCGCTGAGATACCCAGGTCCCAGATAAATTCATCATTAAAGAGATTATGACAGAACCTCAGAACTGCCAAAAATGGGCAAAGATGAATCTTTTTTTAAATAGTTTAATTATTAATTCGCTGTGATACAATGAAACACCACTCACCTGTTCCTTTTGGGCTGGAACTGAAAAAGAGAGTGATTCCAGATCCCCTTAAAATGGATGAAGAAAAATTGTGTTTAGAGTGCAGCTTTTTATATCATATCATATTATATATATATAATACATTACACTATAAATTCTCCTCGCAACCCAGTAGATGGAGACATGCATAAAGAATGTGAATGGCCAAAAACAAAAGAAGAAGAATGTGAAAGTGGAGATTTATATTAAAAAAGGACTTAAATATTTATCTGTTTCTCAGCCAGACTTATCATATCGCTTCTGAAGATATTGATTAAACCACTGGAGTATTACGGATTACTTTTATGCTAACTTTATATGCTTTTTGGAGCTTCAAAGTTTTGGTACCCATTCACTTGTATTGTATAGACCTATTCTTCTAAAAATCTTAATTTGTGTTCAGCAGAAGAAAGAAAAACATAAACATCTGGGATGGCATGAGGGTGATTAAATGATGAGAGAAATTTCATTTTTGGGGTAACATGTTAACCATGTTTTTTTACAGTGAAATTCCATTTCATAACTCTACTAATATTCTAAAATGTGTAAAATAATAATAATAAAGAATGAGTAGGTGTGTCCAAACTTTGCACTGTTTATGTCTCGTTTTGTTTTAGACCATGATCACAGACATCTGCAAATTCCTGTTGTTTGTTCTCACCATGTGAATGTGTGAACTCCTTCATGAACATGAGACCATCTCTTCCCAAAGTTTTGTGACAGCCATAGCTCATCCTAAAAGTAATGTTATAAGAGGTTGTGTCAAAAAATGTCTTAAATGTCTGAACCTGAGTCACCTAACTGGCTGTTAAGTGGGCTTGACTGAACAAAAAGAGAATCTCACTCACATCAATGCTGATGACCACAAGATATTTTGGGTCCTGGTAATGGAACTGAATGGCCTGTGCTGGGTGGAATGGAAGCTTCACTGATCTGAATGTCACACCAGCATCCATTGAGGTAAAAATGAGTCCTCCTGTTGTCTCAGTAAAAGGGAGGTTGGCTGTCAGAATCACCTGTAACAGTTTACCGATATCACTGTTCTGCAGTGTTTGTTTTCTTATTTGACAGCCATGTTAGTCCAAAAGAATAATGGCACAACAGAAGAGTATTAACTAAATGCCAACCCCACTTCAGAGGAAGTTTAAAAAAAAAGTGTGGTTTTAGGTTTGTGGTGGGTTTTGACACAAATGGTTTGCTATGTGAGCTGTCTTGAAACAAAGGCGATGTCATGGCCTTTTCTGATTGGCTAGAATCTCAATGGTGTTGGAACGGAAAAGAAAGGTATTACTCACATATTGTCAATTACATACAATGACAGGGTTAAACTAAACAAATGGCATTTTTTAATGGCATTAAAAAGTTAATAGTGGAGATAAAGCCACAGCTCCAGACTTAATGTTAGCACATTTATTTACCTGTTGAGGGTTCCCAGGTCCTGCACTTATCCCAAAGTCTTTCTTTATAAATGTGTTGTTGATGGCTTGGGAGATATCATGGAAAGATTTTCCATAGTCTTGACTATAAAGAGATGCAACGTTCATCAGTAAAGAAAGCTTAAGTTGGATGCATTTAAATGTATCTTGCAAAAAACGACTGCCACAATCTGCTGAAAGCTGATGACAAATGAAGAGTCTTACATGCTAAAATATTAATGAGTTTTATTTCATCATAATATATGAGGTATTTGGATTTCCAGACCTGGTTTATGGATGCCAAACTGGTTAAGAACAGGTCAAATAATTCACCACTGACCTCCTGTAAAGACGTGAGGAACCACCTTCATAAAATGAGTCTGATGGCGCGCTGAGTGTGGAAAGGACCAGAATAACCTGCAATGGACAGAAAAAGGTGTGTTCACACTACCTCTGCATAAATTCCGACACAGCAAATGTGTGATAATGGAATATGACAGAACACCATACCATCTATGTGATCAATAACCTTAAAACACAGAACTATCAGGAGATGTATACACATATCTGTTTGATTAATTGGCAAGAATGACTAACCCCAGTTCCATCTCCAACCCACGTGAGGGTAAAACTGGATCCATCATCACCATGAAACCCTGTCTAGTAAAGAAGAAGAGTACATGGGAATGTCCATGAAACAGTAACTTTACCACAAAAAAATAAATGAAAAAAGTGTAAAGAATATTATAATATTTAATAATATAAAATAGCATATAGTTGCTAATCAGAATACAGTTACATTCAAAAAGTATTTTGATTACTGAAGAGATTACTTTAACTTTTATTGTAATTAGTTTCATTTAATATTTAGTGTATTCAGTTGGAAAACATTTAACCATATAAATGATGCGAAAATAGTTAACCTTGTGTATTTTGTCATGTGAACATTTAGCTTTATGCTAAGCTAAAATGCTATTTATTTCCTCTGTTACCAGATGTGATTATATTTTATAATGAATTCTATGAAGAAAATTCATGTTAGAGCACGACTTGTTTTCTCAAGTAAGTCCTTTGATATTAGGGCAAAGATGTACTGCAAAACTTGTATTCTTACTGAGAATTGAAATGCTGTTTACCTGTAAAATTTTTATTTATTTTTTTAATCGAAAAATCCTTAAAACAAGATATATTTAAATAGCTTACTTCTTACTTTATTTACTTGTTTATAGTCAAAACAAGTGAAAAAAATCTACCAGTGCTGTAGAAGTAATCCAAAGTATTTAGAATACATTACTGACCTTGAGAAATGGAATATTTTACTAATTATATTTTATTGCATGTATTCTGTAATCTGTAGAGGAATACTTTTTTAAAAGTAACCTTCCCAATATATATATATATAACCCACTACAAATGACTAATTATTTACCTATAATAATAATCAGATTACTATATTAAAAGTAATTGGAAAGTAATCACTTTACTTTTAAAATAGTTTCAAAAACACTTTTCAACAAATGAAAAATAATGTCTATATTTCTTGTTTATTGTTACACACAAGTCATACACTCATCACCTCACATTTCTCATACACAATGACTCATTACTGGGCCATATTTCATGTATTCTACATAAAAAATATATTAGAAATAAGCATAACTCTTACTTAAAAATACTTACATTAATTGAAAGTCAGTATCTGTAATTTGATTTCAAGAATTGTAATTAGAATTAATTCCACTACATTTTTTTTACTAAAAAGTAGATTACAGTAATTAATTACTTTGTAATTGATTACACTAATATATATATATATATATATATATATATATATATATATATATATATATATATATATTCGAGTAGTTGTTTTGTGTGAATTGCTGTTCACACAAAAATTTTTTTTTTCACAACTTAAATGATCCGGACACACACACACACACACACACACACACACACACACACACACACACACACACACACACACACACACACACAAAGCGTCAAGTCATATAACCTTATACAGGATTTTACTTTGGCTGTCAACTTATGATATTTAAAATATCTCAAATATATTAGTAAATCCCTTTAACTTATCCATGACACAGCCGTACTGAGCATTGTTAATTGTGGGTCAATTCAGGTAAATCTGGTTATTATTTTGACAATCATCTTCAATGTCAAAAAGTGTCCCAATTTATAAAAAGTCACTCTACAGAAGAGCAAAAACATTTATTATTGGGACTGAATGATCAAATTGAACGACCATTTCTTACCTCGTGTGTATGGCTGAGCAGCAATGCTCGGTCTTTTTGAGACAGTGCTGACTTGCATACTGTGAAACCCGATTGTCCCGTCCAGGTGTCCCGGGTGCGTCTCCGGTGAGCGCGGGGAGCCCGAAAGAAAGTCGCTGTTTTCGCATTGCGCTTCCCGTTTACGAAAGCATCCTCAACCAGAACCAACAACCACACAGTACCGAAAACCAGGAGTCTCCAGTTCATTATTGACTGAGAGAGAGATGAGAGAGGCATCACTCAGAAAACGCGTGATGTGGAAATGAGTGTGCACGCGCCACTGACCCGAGATCAGATGCACTGAAAACACTTACTGTATACTGGCTGTCTCAAAGCCCAGGGAGCTGGATAATTAGTGTGCATAATAACATTCCGATTCTGCGTGATGACCAAATATGTTGCAGTTTTTTTGCAAAAAAGCTATATTTTTTGACATCACAGGCTCAATTAAATTTAAACAGATTCAGACTTAAATTGCACACTCGCCCGAAATTACACTTCTATTAGATTTAAAGGAATAGTCCACCCCAAAAATGAAAATTCTGTCATTGTTTACTCATCTTTATGTTGTTCCAAATCCATTTAACTTTCGAGGGACACAAAGAGAGGAATTGGTCTCAGTCACCATTCACTTTCATTGCATCTTTTTTTTTATTTTTTATCCCCCAATCTTTTCTCCCCAACTTGGAATGCCCAATTCCCAGTACACTCTAAGCCCTTGTGGTGGCATAGTTATTCGCCTCATTCCTGGTGGTGGAGGACGAATCTCAGTTTCCTCCTGAGACCATCAATCCGTGCATCTTATCATGTGGCTTTTGAGCGAGTTGCCGCGGAGACGTAGCACATGTGGACGCTTCAATCTATTCTCTGCGGCATCCACGCACAACTCCCCACACACCCCACCGAGAGCGAGAACCACATTATAGCGACCATTAGGAGGTTAACCCATGTGACTCTACCCTCCCTAGCAACCAGGCCAATTTGGTTGCTTATGAGACCTGGCTGGAATCACTGAGCACACCCTTGATTTGAACTCATGACTCCAGGGGTGGTAGTCTGCGTCTTTACTTGCTGAGCCACCCAGGGCCCCTCATTGCATTTTTTAAAACATACAATGAAAGTGAATGGTGACGGAGACTAACATACTGCCTAACTTCTAGTTAAATGGGTTTGGAACAACATAAGGGTGAGAAAATGACGATATAATTTTTATTTTTGGGTGAAATATTCTTTTAATTGACTTTATGTACTTTTGGTTTAGTTAGTCACAGGCAAATATGAATAGAAAGCACAATGTAACGCTTAAAAGCCCTTTATTTCAAACACATTAAAATCATGGGTGAGCACTTTCAGAGCGTTTTGCCTTGAGGAAACATTCTCATGACAATTTTACACAACTATATAAACATTTAGTTTACAAAAATGATTCATTGAACAACAATGTAGATGCACATTTGGGTATACAAATGTCTGGTAAATAAATAAAAAGAGATAAAACATGGCTTCTCAGAATCAATTTCAATATCAAAGTACAGCAAAAATTTTAAAATGACTGAATTTGTGGAAGATTACAACAGCAACACAAGCCACAAGTTATGTAAACATTAAGAAGGTAAACAGTTAAGGAAGATTGATCAATAAATAATGCAACAGGATTTATTAAGTGATCTATGACCTTTCTGTTGCAAAGCACGACAAGGCTCCCGAATGTCATACAGTATGTCAGGATTGTGGCACAAAGTCAATGTAATCACACGGGTTGTGGTCAAGAGAGGTCAGGAAGAGCATCGCGTGGACTTGGGAGTCTTTCTCGGTCTCTGTCCCTGTCCAGAGGTGCAGACAGCTCTTCCAGCTGCTGCTGCTGACTGCTCTCCAGATCTTCCAAGCGTCTCCGCAGCACAGACAACTCCCTCTGGTGCTGCTCCTCCTGAGAGAGGAAATGCATGAACAGATGAGTGGGAAAGCAGCGGAGACAGAACAGAGCTTTATAATTGGTTTGCAGGAGAATGTTGGGACATTTGTGGACACCTGTATGTTTGAGAAGATGGAGTCTGCTGGGATGAGGAGGGATGGGGCCAGAGGGGTGGAGGTCATCTGGTTGCCCAGCAACAGACGACGGAACTCATTGTGTCTCCGCTGCAGCTCCTTTAAACGCTTGCTCAGCTGAGCGTGTTCTTCAGAGTATGAGGATTTCCTACATGCACAAATACATTTAAATATTCATTTTAGGACAAGCTAAATAACAACTTTACATTAGGAAAAAAGAGACACTTTAAAACAGAATATGGAGGTACTTTTTGGCTGTGCTGGCTTCTATCTCAAGCTCTTCTATCTTGGCTTCCAGGAGCTGAATCTTGTCCTGGAGTTTCTTCTCTTTTAGTTCAGTTATTGTTTTCCTCTGAAATTAGAGAAACAAATAATGCACCTTTAACCTCTTGAAACCTCACGTCCACATGCGTTGGCATTGTATTTTGGCTTCGCTATACACAGTGAATAATTGTAATTAATTTAAACTGACTGAATACTGTTCATCAACATTAGTAAATGCTTTTCTATATATTCTGTGCATTATCACATTGAGAATAAATGGGTTCATCCAAAATCTGAAAAATGTAGCTTTCAGAGGTTTTAAATGGAGATAGGATGAAAATAAGGTGCATTTTGAACTGTTCCGAGACCAGTGCAGATAGACAGCACACTGGATGTTAAGTCATTCACTACAAAGGTAGCAAGGGAGCATGCTATAGCTCTCTATGCAGAGAAGTGCATTCACTCCTAACATCCGACCAAAAGTTTAGTTTCAGGCTGCAGATGATGTTTGGACCACTTAACAGGTTTGGGAGATGTGGGACAATGATAATCAGTACATAGATTCAGAATTTATAATGTATCATTTTAATTTAACATGTTTAAATTAAACCAGTGATTGGATGATGCTGGCCATTACTTTGAAACTGAATTGATTAAGCAAATTTCTGATGTGACGTTTCTAAAACACGAATAACCAAAAGGAAACATAAAAAACGATTTTATGAAAAAAGTCAGATTTTCTATAGCTTGGCATTATTTAAAATCTCACAACCTGTTGTCCACATATGCATGATATATGACATCAACTTTTAGTCAAATTATTTACTCTTGAAAAAAATAGATTATTTTGCTTGTTTTAATAGGTACTCCTAGTTATAAATCAAAAAGAGAAATGGAAAATGCGCACAGCAGTCACGCTCATGTCTCAGGTTAATAACAATAATAACCACCATTTGAATGTTTATAACAAAAAAAATAAAAATACCTACAAAATGTCATAGAGCCAAAGTACCAGCAAACTGTTAATCTTTCATATTATGATTAAGTACAAAGTAATTACTATGTATTTACTTTCAAATACACAGGTTGTTATGTGTTATAAAAGTATGAAATATTAACTGTTACATAAATCTTCTTGTTTTAATTTGAATAAAATAAAGAGCCTTTTATTGGGAACTATGGGTTGATTCATCATATCCGAAGAGAAAAAAAAGTTTAAAGGAATATTCCGGGTTCAATCAAAGTTCAACAACATTTTTAATGCAGAAAATAATTTTGATTCGTTCCTTGTTTATTTAAGAAAATAGCAAAAATTGCAGTTATTGTGAGGCACATACAATGGAAGTGAATGGAGCCAGTCTATAATGTTAAAATACACAAGGATAGCCACAAGATAAAATCTCTGCTCTACGTGATGTTAGTGTGTTGATGTTAAGTTGCTAACAAGGTTTACAGGCTTTGCATCGCCATGGACGAGTTACATTCACTTCCATTGTAATTTTACTCTATTTTTTAGATTTTTTAAAATCAATGACGAGTCGAAATCGTATTTTGTGGTAATCAGCAATATGCCACAAATATTGTCGATTCAGTTTAACTTGTATTGAACCCAGAATAGTCCCATGATTCAGAACAAAATAGGGAGGCACAACCTTTTTTTGAGCAAATGCTGCCCTCTGCAGGCGCTCTTTGGCCTGACTGTATTTGTCCCGCAGTTCTGCCTCTTTATCCTGCAGTTTGTGCTTCTCCTCCAACCATTCCACCCGCCTTTCATCCACCAACCTGTTACAACAAGACAGAGCGTGCAAGGGGTGTTTGATTCTGACACTCAAGCCTTAGGATTCTGAACAAAAGCATAAGGGAATCATCTGCCTCTGTTTTGTGTCAAAGTCGAGTTCAAATGAAGTAAATAAGAGTGAGAGCGGTCGCTCATGATTGCCGTAACATTATCAACAAACACTTCTTATAGTTGTCACTGAATGGGAAACTGTCTGCCAAGCAGTCTTTGCTTTGATGCCAACATAAAATCTTACCAGTCAACGGTCTTAATAACCTCTTATCTGAAGAAATGCTAAATGGCATGTTTTAACGCTCTGTCAGCAAGTTCGAGTCTCAAGCCATCAGCATTCTCTGAAATGTTTTGGGCCAGGAATTTCCCTTTGACAATTTTGCTAGCTGTCTAGTTTATGTGCAGGCGTACCTCTCTGCCTCCTGTTGCATCCTCTCCATTTGTGTGCGAGCACTCCGCAGGTCCTCTCTCACTCTCTCCAGACATTCTCTCAGTCTGCTGTTGGTTTCTAGAAGCTCACTCTCAGAGTGAGAGAGTGTCCCGATCTGCAAGTTGACATCAGCATTTTGCTGATACCCCATAAACACAATGTACAAAACAGTAAGAGATGCGGGTAATTGTTGTTAACATAGATTAATGTCATACAATATTCTCTGACATGGCACTGTTAAAAATAACTTCAGTTGAATGACATAACATATACATTTGCTGTATGTCATAACTTCAACAAGTTCCACCTCTATGCTAAAGGGATAGTTTAGCCGAAAAATTAAAATCTCTGTTCATTTACTCACTCATGCCATCCCAAGTGTGTACGAGTTTCTTTCTTCTGCAAAACACAAACAAAGATTTTTGAAGAATATTTAAGCTCTGTAGGTCCATAAAATGCAAGTGAATGGTGACCACAACTTTGAAGCTCCAAAATGCATAAAAGTAATCCACACGACTCCAGATATGATAGGTGTAGGTGAGAAACAGATCAATATTTAAGTCCTTTTTTTTTTTACTATAAATCTCTACTTTCACTTTCACATTCTGAAAGTGAAAGTGGAGATATATAGTAAAGGAGAATTGAAATATTGATCTGTTTCTCACTCAAAGTGATGGCATTGCTTCAGAAGACATTTATTAAGCCACTGGAGTCATATGGATTACATTTATGCTGCCTTTATGTGTTTTTTGGAGCTTCAAAAGCTCTGGCCACCATTCACTTGCATTGAAAAGGCCTAAAGAGCCTAAAGATATTCTTCGAAAAATCTTTGTTTGTGTTCAGTAGAAGATAGAGCGTCATGCACATCTGGGATGGCATGAAAGTGAGTAAATGAGAGCATTTTCATTTTTGGGTGAACTATACCTTTAAGTGCATTCACAGTAATTTCACTTACTCGTCTCAAGTCTGCGTTTTCTGCTCTCAAGGTCTCCAGCTCTTCCAGCTGTTGGCCTTGCTGCTGAACTTTAGCTCTGTGTCACCCACAAACAAATCGATCAAACAATGATGGACAATGACATCCGCATCCAGTCTAATGTTTACAAGTAATTGCTTCTCAGTCAATTATATAAAATGACTCTTAAAGTCAATATGAAACAGCATTTGCAGCCCATTTTACTATCAAGTCCCACCTATTTTTAACTGATTTGATTGTGAAAAGTGGTTTCTTTACGACAGGTGGTTTGCGGGAATGGGTTAAGAAATAAGAAGGACTGGTGACATTAAGGCTGTCAAATAAAAAATTTGAAATACATCAAATTTAACACAGAAAAGTACATTCGAATGCTAAAATTAGCATTTGAATTTTGGATGCACTGATTATGACTTACAATCTTGGGCTAAAACAGGCACAGGCGTAGGAGACAATGTCAGTTAAAAAAAATCTGATGTCTTGTAGATTTTCCCCCCAACCTGAAACAATGTCTTCACACATTTTAATTTAACTGTAAATTTGCCGTTATTTCTATGAACTATTCAAATTTAGTTTCTCAGCCCTGTTGACAGCCCTAGGTGAATTTCATCAAAATGCAAAGTCATTTTTATCAAAAATTATCAAGGCAAACGTTTCTTTCTTTGGAATAACTTGTTTTGAACAGTATTACGAGCATAAATAGGGTTCATTCAGATTTCATGTTGACTTTAAACAGAGGATGCTTGCCTCAGGATGTGCAGTTCCTTACGGACAGATTCCTCCCCCAATTGGGCGGCACGGAGACGCTCCTCCCACTCTTCTTTCTGGGTGTTACCCGTTGCCTCCTGAAGAGCTCTATGCTGTTCAAGCTCAGACAACCGATTCTCCAGCTCTAGCCTGAAGCACAAATCAATGTAAATGCATAAACAAACCGCTACATGAAGTCCAATTCCTCTGATAATAGTCGTGTGTTTACTTCTCTTCCTGAAGGGTTGCCATCTTATTTATCTCCTCCTCTCTTGCTGCCTGAACCCTGCGAACCATCTCTCTCTCTTTTTCAGATATCAAGTCTTTATTTCTCTCGAATGTTTCCTTCAGAACCTCTATATCGGACTGTAGACCTGGGAGACAGCGTACTGTTATTACAGTAAAACAGGTTAAGAGATAGTAAAGGAGAGAAGAGAAGATGTTTACCTTCCACTTGGCATTGCAGAGTGTCTCGGTCCCTTTCCATCTCTCCTTTGGCTCTGACACACTCTAGTTTTACATTCGCCAGCTCCAGCTTATGAGCATGCTTCATCTCTTGCACCTGGCCAATAAAACACACACAAACACATAAACACCTCAACAGGGTATATTACTGTAGCAATGAGACATTAAATCATAGAATTGGTCTGGTTAAGTCACTCTGGAGCAGAGATAGGATTCTTGTACCTGACTGTTGAGTGAGTTGATTTCTCTCTCAGCTTTGTGCAGTTTTCCTGTAAGGAGTGTGTTTTGTTCCTGAGATAGACGAAGTTCACTTTCTGTTCGGTCCAACTGCATACGAATAGACTGCTTCTCTGCCTGGACACAGTTTTAAGATGCCCAGAAAGTTAAAAAATCTACATAAAATCAATTCTGGTCCTAGTAAATATATAAAAATGATTTATTTTATTTGATATTTATGGGCTTATAAAGCCTTTATTACAGAACAGATGGAAGGAGACAGGAAATTGTTGAGGAGAGAGAAAGGCAATGGATTGGGATATTGTGAATATGTACAGCACCCATTGTGCCATGGCTCTGACCAAATGAATGCATATTATATTTAAATCCAACAATGTATCTGGCAGCTTAAATTGAACCTAGAAAGTTACAGAACAGTCACGCATGAATCCACTTGCCAGTAACAAGAAAAAAACTCTTAAAAGGGATAGTTCACACAAAAATAAAAATTCTCTCTTCATTTTCTCACCCTCATGCCATCGCAGATGCGTACGACTTTCATTCTTCTGTTGAACACAAATTAAGATTTTTAGAAAAATATCTCCGCTCTGCAGGTCCATACAATGCACGTGAATGTTGGCCAGAACTTTGAAGCTCAAAAAAGCATATAAAGGCAGCATAAAAGTAATCCATAAGACTCCAGTGGTTAAATCTATATCTTTAGAAGCAACAGGTGTGAGTGAGAAACAGATCAAAATGTAAGTCCTTTTTACTATAAATTATCTACCCTACCAGTAGGTGTCGATATGCACGAAGAATGCAAATCTCCAAAAATAACAAAAAAAGAACTCTTAGGAGAGAAGAGCACTTAGGATGGCTTTTTGAAAGTGGACATTTATAGTAAAAAATCACTTAAATATTGATGTTTCTTACCCACAACTATCATATCACTTCTGAAGACATGGATAAAACCACTGGAATCATTTGGATTAATTTTATGCTGCATTTATATGCTTTTTGAGCTTCAAAGATCTATAGCTTGTTGACTTGATTTGTATGGACCTACAGAGCTGAGATAATCTTCTAAAACTCTTTGCTTGTGTTCAGCAGAAAACAAAGTAATACACATCTGGGATGGCATGAGATCTGCTCACCTCCAGTGCTTTTACTGTAGCCTGTGACTCGGCTAGCTGTCGGATCTGAATCCTGTGGACATTTTCAGCCTGAGCACCCGAGTTGTTTCGCTCTGCTCTAAGTTCAGCCACCTCTGCCTCCAGACCTCGGAGCCGCTGATGGAGCTGTGCTTTTTCCCTCAGCAGAGCCTCCACACGCTTCCCGTCCCGTGCAGGATCTCCACTCTGAAGCTGAGCGGCCAGATCCTCCTTATCATGCTCAAGACGGGCCACCTGCGGGATCACACACATATATAACACAACTTCAAGAAGAGGAACCGTCTACAATACAGTTGGGTCAAAAGCTCATTTTTTCGTATGATAAAATATACAAAATATACATCAGCTTCATGTCGTATACGTCTCTCCTCCAGGACTCGAACATGTTCCTCTTTCTGATGATCAAACTCAGATTTCAGGAATGTGAGGTCATAACGGAGTTTATTGTACTCGGATCTGTAATTCTCTGCTTCCTGTCACAGAAAGAATCAAATACATACTTTACTTTTGGCCACTTTCATTTAGAGGGGAGGTAATAAGGGGGAGAGAGAGACAGGAAATGGGATTGGGAATGTCATGAGCCGGATTTGAACTTGTGTAGTCTGCAAAAGCATCACGACTCAGTGTGTTGGAGCATGTGTGTGCAAACTGTTAGGTTGCATCTGAGGGTGTAAAATATTCCTCCAAATATCAAGTAATAATAATGCTCATAATATTACATGTAAATCATTCATAAAACCATTCTTATGTAATTTGTCGCATTGAAATGAAAGCAATGACTCATGCAATAAATAATGCTTTTATGAAGGATTTACACAGACATTTGTTCATGTTTAACCATTATGTGAAAACTTTTAACAGGGAGAACTGATTTCTATGTAATCAAGTGCACATCTTGCTAAACAATTTAAGACAAAACCTGCATTCAAAATGTTATTATTGGTCTTTTATTCCAGCCAGTAAAGAAAAAGCAGTTAGTTTCCAATCTGAAACAGACAGGATCCTGACTCCAGCATGTACGATTGTGGTTGTCATGACAATGAGAATTAATATTTGTGGAGAGGGTGTCAGGTGGTACAGATGGGCATCTGTTACCTCTTGGAGTTTGTTGAAGCGTTCTCTGATAGGAGCCTCCAACTCCTGCTGCACCTGTGCTCTCAAGAGCTCCAGCCGCTGAGGGGTTGGCACCTAAAACACACACACACACACGCACACGCACACGCACATGCATAAGCATAAGCACACACGCGCACACACTCAACACATTATAGCATCTCTAAGAAAAAAGTACTACATATGTATTATACTAGTATGTTTAGAAGCAACTACAATCAATGAAAAACAACTATTGAACATAATATATAAATGGTTAATACTTAACAAAGATGATCTGTAGTTAATGTGCAATCAAATATAAATGTCATCAAACTTTGATTCTATATTCTCATATATACAGTATATGCATATCTAAATGTATTAACTATTGATATGTTAAGTATTACATATTGTTTTTGCATGACTCATTAATTAAAATGATCATAAAGTGTTACCCGCACTTAAGATATGGTTGTGTACCTGAAGTTTGAGCTCCTCCAGCTCACGTGTTTTATCCAGCAGCTCTCCTCTCATCTCAGCCAACAGCAGTTGCTGTTTCTCCTGAGTGACCTGACGTTCACCGAGCAATCGTTTCAGTTCATTCTGCGCCCGAGTGTATTCGTCCTGCAGTCTGCACAAACACATTAAAGAAATAGTTTTCCCAAAAGTGAAAATTCTCTCATAATTTACTCACCCTCATGCCATCCCAGATGTGTATGACTTTTTTCTTCAGCAGAACACAAACAAATATTTTTATAAGAATATCTCATCTCTGTTGGTCCATACAGTGCAAGTGAATGGTGACCAGAACTTTGAAGCTTAATAAAATAAGCAGCATAAAATAATCCATACGATTCCAGTGGTTTAATCATAGTCTTCTGAAGCAATCCAATCAGTTTGGGGTGCGAACAGACCAATATATAACTTTTCCCTATAAATTTTGACAACAATCTTGAGAAGTCACTAGGAAGTCATGATCATGCCTAAAGACTGCAATCAAAGGAGTTATACTTTGGTCTGTTCTTACCTAAAATTGCTTAGATTGCTTCATAAGACATAGATTAAACAACTTGAGTCTTATGAGAAACATTTATGCTGCCTTTTTGTGCTTTTTGGAGCTTCAAAGTTCTGATCACCATTTACTTGCATTGTAAGGACCATCAGAGCTGAGATATTCTTCTAAAAATCTTCATATAGTGTTCTGCAGAAGAAAGAAATACATGTCTGGGATGGCATGAGGAAGAGTAAATGATGAGAGGATTTCATTTTTGGGTGAGCTATCCTCTTTAGTTATAAGATACCTTTATTTCAAAGCAGTAATCTGCTTTTGCATCTAATTTACAGATTTTAACCCAACTAATGCATCACACAACTATAGAATTGAGGTTTAATAAAAAATCTTGTTAGACATAACTAACCATTTTATAAGCAGTAATATAGCTCTTAAATAGAACAAAATCACTTACCTGGTGTGCTCGGCTTTCAGGGTCTGGTAGTTGGTTTTGTGGTTCTCACAGCGCATTCTCTCATCTATGAGCATTTTCTGAAGCTCCATATCAGAGCTGATGAGCCCTGCAGAGCTGCCCAGTAAGACTGAAGCTTTCCCACCCCCTCCGGCCGGCTCCAGGTTTGGGAACAGGACAGATGACTGCCCTAATGCTGGATGGTTCATCTTGTCCATAATGTACTGAGAGAAAAAGAGAGTGAGGAAGCAAGAGACTTTTATACCTCCCTACAGGCTACACTAGAACCTCAAGAGACCTTTGACAAAGACAAAGCTCTCAATCAAGACAAACGACTCCCAGTTCAGCCAGCAAAGTCAAGAGATGCACCAACATTTCCACAAGCACGTCTCATCAAGAACGACTGCAGAAGCTTTAAATCACTTATAAGAGGCTAATTATGTGTGAACGAAGCACCTAATCACTACATGTGCAATACAAGTGTCCTTATTTCCTCCAATGGTCTCAAGTGATTAGAAGACGCTGGTCTCCAGGGATTCCTCAGTTCGTGTTGTAGAAACAGATCTACTCCAGCATAAACGCACAACTGCTTCTTCCCATGTTGTCAAAGCAACTGAACCGCTTGGGAGACTCACATGCACAGTACTGACCCCGTAGACTTCCGTTTTTGCGTGCAAGTCAGAGGATAAACAGTTTTATTTTAAGGTTAAACTGCTGATATGTTAAAATGTCCTCTAAAAAGTCCTTAATCAGCACTGGTTACTGATTTTTTTTTTTAATAACAAACATATGCGGGATTTAGCCAAATGCATGAGGCAGGCACCGAACAAAACATAAAACTAAATGTATATATATATATATATATATATATATATATATATATATATATATATATATATATATATATATATATATATATATTTAAAAACCCTGAATAATTCGAGTAGCTATATAAAAATTAACTTCACAACTAACAGCAACACTGTTGAAGTTTACACTGTTACGTATGCATGATGGCCGCCAAAGTCATATTTCAAAATAAAAGTCTTCTGTTGAAAAAAAACATGCATATTGACATTTACATTTACATTTACATTTATTCATTTGTCAGACGCTTTTATCCAAAGCGACTTACAAAAGAGGAAAACATAAGCGAATAATTTTAAGGAGACAGTGGTACGAAAAGTGCCATACTACAAAGTTTCACTATCATCAGAATAGTATACAAAACATATTTAAGTGCAACAAGAATTATAATTATATATATATATATATATATATATATATATATATATATATATATATATATATATATATACAATACAACAAATTGGAAAGGGGCCCAACGCAATGCACAGTCAGGGGCCCCTGAATTCCCAGCTACCTGGTGGTTGAGGAGAGTCCTGTGTACACTGTGCAAAGCGCTTTGAGTGTAGTGTCAGAAAAAGCGCTGTATAAATGTAACATTAATTAAGTCATTCATTCATTCATTCATATAGCATGATCTGACCTAAAGAAGCAACATTTTTGATACCATTGTCGTCAGATTTTACTGCTCATTTAAAATAAATGTTTTTTGATCGTAATATTTGCCAGCAGTTTTGGACAGGCCACAATGTTGGAGCAGATCAAGTAGGAGCTGTCAAATTTACTGTCACCCCCTCAGCAACTGTGGTAATTCGTTTTTTGATGTTGTTTTTTTGTACAAATGCAAGGGTAATATAACACAAAGCATAACGTTATAAATTTACACTCTATTTAAAAAAAAAAACAAAAAAAAAAAAAATAGTGAGATTTACGCTGCTAAATAAGGCGGAAACGCGTCATTATGGTCCGTGAAAAGGGTCTATCGCCCTCAGACATGTATTTATATGATTGCACTAATCCTTTCATGTCGACAGAGGGCGAAAATGGATCGTGTTTGAGTTGAGGCGTTTACCTACTTGAGCGTTTCTGCCCTCTAATCTAATGTAACACTTTGTCCAGAGAGATGCTTTCATCCTTAAAGAAGATTCTGTGTTGGTTTAAAGGTAAGCACTGCATTTGTACAGCATATTATTAATGGCCAAACACAGTACCCGCTCTAAAAGTGTAGCTTTTATATGTGTCCAACTTTGTTTTGGTTTCCTGTTTAATCTTAGATGGTCATTTATTTAGCTATGCCATCTTAAAATACAGTGTATAAAAAGGTTTGTTGAAATTGGCTTGAGTAGATTTACTTTGGCATTACAGCTGATATTATTGGGCCTGGACCAGTTCTTTTCCTTCCCTACGATTAATGTCATTCATAGTTTTGGTAAATTCTTTATCTTTAAAAGGACAATAGTTTAAAGCACGGCCTTTTCCCACTGATTTATTTTTACAGGATTATATGTTTGTGTGCTTTCAGGGCAGCACCGTTTTGATGCAATTTCGAACATTCTGGTGAACCGTAGGTTAGGAGAATGTCAAGGGAACATTGGGTGAACATTAGTAAGACGTTAGGAGAACGTTCTCCAAACCTGCAGGGAACGTTACATTTCCTTAAAGAAAACTTTCTTGGCGAACCAAGAGAGGATGTTAGAATATCTGTTAAGGTTTAGAGGTCATTATGTCATTGACATTTCATGTTACTTATTTTAAAAAGGGGACAAATCAGATTTTAGGTTTTATTTTTTATTTGTATTTTTTCCATATTCTCCCCTTTTTTTGGAATGCCCAATTCCCAATGCACTCTAAGTCCTTGCGGTGACTTAAGTGCTTGAAGCACCTTGCCGCGGAAAGGTAGCGTGTGGTATAGGCTTCACACTGTTCTCTAAAAATTCCACCCACAACTCACCACACGCCCCACCGAGAGCGAACCATACATTATAGCGACCACGAAGAGGTTACCACATATGACTGTACCCTCCCTAGCAACCGGGCCAATTTGGTTGCTTAGGAGACCTGACTGTGACCATAGTGAATGTGGTAATGTGCTGAAGTATGTACAGTAAGAAATTATTTTGGTTAAATAATTCACCTGGTTGCCTTAAAAATATGAGTTCATTTAAATACAATTTGTAGAATACTTCAGTATTTGTAGATTATTTTTTCACATGTTTCTATGGTATACTGGAAAACAATGGTAAGCATTTCATTCAATAAAGGCTTTTATTAGAAAAACACTAAATTTATTCAAAGAGTCAATAATTACAGTGTTGGCCAGGCCCGGACTGGCCATCGGGAGCACCGGGACAATTCCCGCTGGCCTGGCGACTAAGTTGGCCTGCTGTCAGCCAGCGTTTTTAATTTATTTTTTAAAATTATTATTATTTTATATTACTACCTTTACCAGTGATCATTTTTGAATTCGTCATTCAATAAAATTATTATTAATATTAATAACAATAAAAAAATAATAATAATGAATCTGTTAGTCTTGACTGGCAAGACTACGATTCGACTTTACGCCTCAGACAAACGGTTAAACAGAAAATGCGAGCAGCACCCGATGATGGAGAGAAAACGGCCAGGTGGAGCAGAGAGGGAAAGGACAAAAAAAAAGAAAGCACTCCAAGAAGAAGCAGCAAAATGTTGCAAAATTACTGACCTGTTCAGGGCCTCAAGTGCAGGTCAGTTTCATCTGTAAATACTTTTTTCTTCGTTAACTTCGTATTGAACTGCTAGCAAATGTAAGCGGTAGCGCCCGTCTAACGTTACATTCGTGGAGAAATCAAAACAAATGAGTGCACACAGAAAACTCACAGAAGAAATGTACTGAGGTAAAAATTCTAATTGTTGTTTTTTTTTATTTATAACATATGATTTAGTTTAACATAACACAACTAAGGGAGCTGTATTGCTGAATATTATCACGACTGAAAATGTTACATTGAATTTATTGTTCAATAAACAAGTAGCATAGTTAATATTTATTATTAAGTTACTTACATTTTAGACACAAACCATATTAACTGTTTTTGTTCTATTTCACCGACTAAAATAGTTCCAAAGGAAAGCTACAGCAGCACGGTGATTTGTTACTGAATGATTCAGCGTTTTGAACGAATCTTTTGTATGAATGACTCACTAATTAAGACGGTCACTTGCCGCCACCTAATGGCGGTTTAGTTTAATGTTTAAGTATTGCATTTTTTTTATATTCAAACATTTATTTAAAACATCAATCTCATAACATTATTTATTGCAGTTGTAATTGCAGTGCACAGGACGTTATGTGCAGACCCATTTGATATTAGGACTGCTTTACTTCTAGGTTGGTTGTTTATGTTTTTATGTTATGGTCATACTGTGAAATAAATGTAATTTAGGGGGGGACAAGGTTGTCCGTGTTTCTACATTTTATTTGGGTGCATAGGATGGCCTTGATGGGTGTAGGATTTCCCGGCCTGAAATTGTGTCCCAGTCCGGCCCTGGTGTTGGCCCTTGTTCTTCATCTAAAATCTAAAATTTATGGCAAACACGTAAAATCGCCCCTCTGTGACGCTTTCTGCAACTCTTGTCATGTGGAGGGCGACGCAGCGCTTGACTTCAGCCTCCAGAACCAAATTAAAACTGCCACGAGAAGTCGTCTGTCCGAGCCAAAGACGCATAATCTAATGTTTTTAAAAAGGTTGGGAAACACTGGACTAGGTAAACAATTGATAGTGACTAGCAAGCAATAAAGCATTAAATAAATGATTAAATACATGATCCAGAACAATACTCAAGTCTCATTCACAGGTGTGCTTCTCATTTCTTATTTCCACGTTTAGATTACTCTATGTACAATGACAAATTAATCTGCTGCACACACCAAAGGCATGTTGCAGCAATTCTGGCCTTCTGTATTATAAATTATGTAAATATTAGTCACATGAAACAATTTACCAAAGCCTGATAATTGAAGGAAGCAGTCACAATGAGCATGGCTCTTCTTGGTAAGATAACGAAAGCCTCAAAAACATTATATGAAATTAAACACAAGATTAGTGAGTGCCCCAGAAAATAGTTTATTGAAACATGGCACACTGGACAAAAGAAACAGCCTCCATATTTGCTTGGATAACATATTGCCAGTGGTGCCCGCCACTGCAGCTCTCACATTCAACTTGAAAGAGACAATGATATTGACATCACATGATTATGAATTTATTCTTACAAGATTCCAAACTAGTTTTCATATTAACACACTAAAATATCCACTCAGTGTCTTCTGTGAAATGATATTTGTAAACCACTAAACACAAATCTGTTGTCTTTTGTAGAAACAAGTGCATCACAAACGCAAAACTTGCTTGTTAATGATAACATCTGTACTATTTCCTATCATCGCAATGAAAATATATTGTTGTGGTAGCTGCTGGCCTTTTTTTTTTTTAAACAATTCCCATGAGAACCGGTGCCTCTGCACACTATAATACTACTACTAATAATAACAATAATAAATAAGCCACAAGAACAAAGCAAAAATCAACATTTTATGTTGCAACATTATATTATGGCATATATTGATAAGTGACCCACATGAATTGCTATCAGGTTGTTGTTAACTGTGATAAAGGCAGAAACTTGCAGAAACTCAACTTCTTGTTTCTAGTAGAAATATTTAAACATCCTTTGTAAAGCAAAATTTGCCATAAAGTGTGGAGACTCACTGAAAGTATAACTTGTTTTATTTTTATATCTTGTTTTCTGACAGCCAATTACAGCAGCATTGAAGCCTTAATTGTTAATAAAACACCTCTTTGTGGAAAAAATTTACACAAGCTATGAATTGTTGCAAAAAATTACTTATAAATATACAATAGAAGAACACAATTAAGAATTGAAAAAGCTACAGGGTGGTTAAATGGCTTAAGCTTGCTCTCCTCTATCCTAAAGTGGCTGATTGTAATCATTCATGCAAGAATATAAATCACACAGACTAATCAAATGCACTTTGTCAAATTATCAAATATTACAGAAATGTAAACTGTTGTAGCTAACTTTGGCAACATGTAATTACCTTTTCGAAATAATCCTTCACACAAGTTGAACTTAAGTCATGATGGTGGTGCGCTAACATCTTCAGTTCCACTTCAACACCCATGTCAGGATAATTCATGAATAGAATATAGAAAAAAATCCTTTAGATGTGTTGTTTATTTTGACCAGCAGAGGGGGCTGCTCGCTATAGCAGCATCAGTTAATTCGTCTTCCATCACTGATTACTTGGTCGGGCCAGTTTTGCCATTAAGAACTAGACCAGGCAATTGGAGAGAATTATCATCATTGTTATAAGCTTCGAAGTAAGGGACATAGCTATTTATGTTGTAATGTTATATTGTTATGTATTTTATAACAGGTTCTCAATTTGGTGTGGGATTGTATTGCACAGTGTAAAACGTCCCTGAATGTTTGGCCTTCATAATGTGGGAATTCTCACACAGACCATCATATGTTCATATGTGCCCCGCCCACTGGAACCAAAATATCTCGGGAACTGAATTTATTGTAACAATGGGAAACGTGTACAATGCCAGGTTCATTCATACACATTTCTTGAACTTTTATTTTGACTCCATAATACATATCACTCAGTTAGCTTGCTGACGATAAAATAATGTTGGTCAAATACAAGCTAATTCCACAGTTTGAAAATGTACAAAATGCAACAAATGGTTGCTAATGTACATTAATGAATTTGACAGAAACCGCAAGCATTAACAATTAGCAGTATATAGAAAAATTAATAAAACCTGTCATTCACTCCAGAAACTGTACTCTCCTCCGCCATGTTGACAGTACTCCTCCCATCTCGGAATCTTGGGTATCAAAATCATCTCTGAGTTTCCCAATAGCAATTATGACTTAAGGGGTCGTTCATGTGCAAGTTCTGAGTGGGGAAACTCGTATTTACCATAATTCCGATAGCAGTGAAGGCAGCATTATTTTTCCATGAACTCATCACACTGCATTCTGGGATCGCCTACACGGGGAAGGATAAATACTATGATTCCTTAGAATTTGGAGAAAACTAGATATACTTGGAAGCAGCATAATTAAGATATGTACTTTTTGGAAAAGCCTTCGTGTTGGAAGCGCACATATAATGTCTTAAAATACTGCTTACAGAGGCAGCTCACTAAGTTTTGGAACAGGCTCATTATCATAATATTTGCATGCCTAATTGCAATTGGCTTTCATCCTTGGATCGAATTATCCTTCCACATTGCATGCTACTTCCAAATCAATCTGCATTTGGGTTTATAACTTTTTAACTATCATTTTACCTAAACGTATATTTCAAGCTGGTATTTCCTTGAGCAAATGCAAATCTGTTTATATACATTTTCTGTAGATGCTCCAGAGAGAGAAAATGTGCTGTTCTTGACACTGCCCATGTACTGACTAAAGGTACAGTACCCAGTATGACATTAAAATGTGTAAGCTATGTAAATTAGCAACATAAGTGGTAACACGAGGAATAATCTGTATATCAATCTCTATAAGCCTGTGCAAAGTGATGCTAAGTTGCTAACTTTAGTGTGTTATGATAAGTTTTAACTAATTATTTTGTAAGCCTGTTTCCCATCATTGTGTGAATCAGCTTTCCATTCCCTTAAGCCTCTGTGGAAAATGTAACAGCACTTCCTGCCCTCAGTTTTTGCTCTGCACTGTGGGATAGAGTGCAATGGTAAGAATTCACTCCCAGTGAAGTTTAACCAACATCCCAGGAGTTTTCACTTACTCAGGGCATTTATCACTCAGACACCTCTTCGCACTCAAAGACTTTTCTGGAGCTCCACTGATGTAGCAGTTGTCTGGATGAGGGTTTCCCTCTGTCACTGCTAAAGCTTTTATCAACCTTGTCTTGTTCATGTCACTCTAAAGATGAAAATTGAGTACACTGGCAAACATGGAAAGACCAGTGGAAGAACAATGGTGACTTTAAAAATTCTCAAAGTTTGAGACAACTCAAGAGGACAGGAAGATATGCTGGGTCACATTTACATGGAGAAAACTGGGCATGCAGGGAAGATGCATCTGAATTTTGCAGTGCATATACAATGCTGAAAACATGTGTTGCTGAGAACAGTTATACAATTAAATGGATTAGCACTTTGATTCCTTGGCTGTTAGGAGTCCTAATATGTCCCTCCCTGAATTGCAAAACAGCTTTACAACATTTTTACAAAATGAGACTGGAGATCCATAATGTTCTAGCATCTGTTTCTTTTCAGAGAGAATGGAGATAAAAAAGTGTGGGTCTGAAGAAATACTGTGGTACTACACTTGCCCTTCCCCCTTCAGAAAAATGCCTTTCTAATATTTCAGTCACTTTATAGCCAATGTTCTCAAGACATAGACATCACAAGACAGACTTCCTGAATGAGCCTTTAAACATGGCATGCAAGCACACATGTCTCCATTTTATATACTGTGCAGTGTGCACTTGCGTTGTATGCTGTCTTGTTGAAGCATAAGCACAGACCACAAATCAGCATGTGCACATCTACTAGTGTGCAACAACAACTTGGGTCAAAAGGAAATCATATATATTCAGACTTGGTCTCGAAACATACTCTAGGCAAATATCTAGGCAGAGCTTATAAAATGGGCAGGCGCTCCAAACCGCCAGCAAAGATACAGAGAGCCCCAAACCTAACCCTTTCCCTAACCCTAACCGTGTGTAGAAGTGACACCCCCTTTTGGAGATGGCGCAACCCCATTTTGGAGTAACCCTGCGCTGTATAACATTAGGAAGATCAGACCCTTCCTATCTGAGTCATGCTACACAACTCCTTGTCCAGGCTTTTGTTATATCTTGACCGGACTACTGTAATTATTTTTGACAGGGCTTCCTGCATGTACAGTCAAACCTCTGCAACTGATCCAGAACGCAGAAGCATGATTGGTCTTAACGAGCCCAAGAGAGTGCATGTCACACCTCTTTTCATCAAAATGCACTAGTTGCCAATGGTTGCTCGCATCAAATTCAAGGCATTGATACTTGCCTACAGAACAACCACTGTTGCACCCCTCTATCTGCACCCACTACTTCAAGACTATGTGTTCTCCAGAAGTTTAAGATCAGCGGTTGAGCGGCACCTCAAGGTACCATCTTACAGAGGCACAAAATCACTTTCCCAGACCTTCACTTAATTTCCTTGCTGGGGAATGACCTTACAAACCCCACCTGAACAGCTGATACTCTAGCCACCTTCAAGAAACATCTTCTTGTATCATCTGTCTTCTTTCTCTACAAAAAGAAAGTAAGTTGCTTTGGATAAAAGCATCTGCTATATTAATAAATGTAAATGCAAAATGTAAATGTTCCCTGTTCTGGAGAAAACCCACCCTCTTTTGGATATTCCACCCCCATTTGAGATCACCGGCCTGCAGCTATAGTGGCAAGGCTGGAAATCTCCAAGTAGGTTGACCTTGGTGAAACAGGGTGGACCTCTATTCAATGCCTAATTTAATTGTGAATATAATGAAGTGTACCCGTTTCCTCAGCCATTATGGGTCAACATTCCATTCATTTACATTCGTTCATTTATTTAATACCATATTTGCATAATTATTGGTATAATAATAATTATTATATGTTTTGAACAGTTAAGTTTATTAATAGTAATTTACCTTAACAGGTCATGATGTGATAAAACATTTTAATGGCCATAGAAAAAAATACAATAAATTAATATAACAGATAAGATGCAATAAACATAATTATTAGACACTTTTCAGTCATGCTGTGCACAGATGTTGGCTACTTCCCAGAAGATGGAATCTTAAATTAAGCTGATACTCTCTCCTTTGGCTGATGTTCTGGGCTTCTTGGAGCTACCTCAATGTCGCAAAAATGTAAAATAATAACCATATGTTCTATTTAACAAGCTGTCCTGTAGACTTTGAGAATGTTACTTTTAAAAGTAATGTTACATTATTTTGCTATTGATAATGAAATAATTGTTATATTAATACTTTGTATGGAAAGCAGCCTGTTTTGTATAATTTTTCTCACGATCACTGTACTTGACCATGAGCGTGCCTCATTTCAGTTTAGGTTCTTATCGAACAGTGGCATCTTAGAAAGGAATTTCATGCAAAGAAAATGGTGCAAAAACAGTGCTCAGTAACGTACATAAATTAAGAGAAATGTTGAGAGATAGAAAGCTCTCTTGCTCCTCACACACAGCATGTGCGCAAAGAGAGAGGCAGCGTAAAGATGTTATATGAAACAGAAGCGCTAGGTTTAAATGGCTTTTAATGGGATGTGCTTTAGGCTTAAACTGCTTTTAATGGCAAACATGCACACATAGATTGGATATAGACACTAAAGAGCATGTCAAAATGAAAAGTAAACCAAATCCAAGACATTTAAGGCAATTTAGAAATCCTGGCCAGACCCTCGGCCAGAAGTCCGAAAAAGAGGACAGGTTCAGGAAAAACAGGATGCGGTTACCCTATTATGTGGCTGTTTTTTGTATGTTGGATGTTAAGTACCATCACATGCCAAACCACAGAAATATCATGTCATCAACAGAAACATATACCACCCTCCCATGTTAAAAAATAAATTACGTTAGACAAAACTTGAATAAATTATCTTGGTGCTGAGTGGATCCGATTACAGGCATGACTGTATAGCGCTAGGCAGACCACACACACAGTGACTCAATTCATGAGCGACTTTCTTATTTGAAATAAAAAAAATATTTTTAACAGGAAAATTATGATTATCTTGCATGTGAGCTATATTGCATGTGACAAAATTAAGTTTCTTTTTAATTGCAAATGGTTAGGGTTAGTTCCGGCAGTTTTGACTGGGGGGATCTCCGTGTATCTGGATGGACCAGTGCCAGTCTGGCCCTCATGTGGTCTCGCCCTTGTTGCGCACTTGCATTTTTTGGCTTTAGTTAATGGATGAAACGTCAGAGGCCTTATTCATGAAGCTGGTTGATCATATGTAGAGTTTCAGAGTAAGTTTCAGGTTGACAAAACCAGACAGAGCCAAACCGGTTTACATCGGATTATGTAATCTCAAGACGCTCACTATAAACCCTCTCTGTCAACTCCGAGATTGATATGAAGATCAAGAGATCCTAATGACAATATAATACCTTTACATGTTTACACAACAAGAAGAAACAGTTGCTGCCAAGTCTTCTGGAAAAAAATTTATGAATAAAATGTGTAATGAAACTATTTAAATTCACAATATGAACATACAGGCTTATTAATTTTAAAAGCTTTAAAATCTGTATATTAATATAAAATGTAAAAGAAGTTACATTTATTTAAATTTAAAAGCCTAATATAATTTAATGAAGTGCAACCCATGCCACCTATATGTGAAATCCTATAATATAATTGTAACTAGTAGGATTTGTTCAGGTGGAAAGAGTCGTCACACAATAAACTTATCATTAAAGTGTGAGAAACACCTTATGAACACTTATGCAAACAAATTTTTTCTGATTTTCTCAGCATCATGCATACTGGTACAATATGTAAAAAAACCTGCTCTGTAGCCATGTAGCTTAAGTTTGTGTTCATATAAAACTCGTGTAAACACGTGTTTGTGTGAAAATATAAATGTTTTAAAAATATCTTAGTGGGCGGCTGTGGCTCAGTTGGTAGAGCGGGTTGGCCACTAATTGCAGGGTTGGTGGTTCAAATCCTGGCCCACACAACTCCACATGCCGAAGTGTCCTTGGGCAAGACATGAACCCCAAGTTGCTGCCAATGGCAGGCTAGCATCTTGCATGTGTGTATGAATGTGTGTGTGTGAATGAGTCACAGTGTAAAGCTCTTTGAATACCGTTAAGGTTAAAAAGGTGCTATATAAGTGCAGACCATTTTACTATTGCGATGGACATCGGTAAAAATCTTCCCGCTCAAACTAAACTCACACTTACCTTCATGAACAATCAATGAATAAAAAAAATCAACTCTACTTTTATTTATCATAATTCAATTTACAAAATTACTCCTAAAACAATTCAGAATGAAAAACGTAAACATCAACTGCTTGAATTCTGATTGGATTCAAAGAATCTGCAAAAACAGTATATTAATGTTTCATTTCTGATACAGTAAGAATTATGCCGGGAAAACGATTTGTTCATGATAAAATAGGACAGCATTCCCAACAGCATTACAGTATCACATTTTCCGCCTTAAGATAGACGGATGATCTCAAATTTCTTTGGTACTCTGTAAGGTCTTGGCCCCAAATCTGAAACCAGCTCTGCTTCTAGCTCAGCAGTGAGTTCCTGAGCTGTGGTGCCCGCAGTGTCAGTGCCAGGTAACTGGTTATGCGTCATGTCGGTAGGACAGTCTGCGTTGTAGGTCTTCACATAATTCTCCACTTGCCATCCCCGAAACTCCTCTGGTTCACTGCACACCAGACCTGTGTAGGACACTCCACGGTGGTGCTTTAACCAGTAGATCAAGTAGTGAATGTTGTAATCACAGATCCAGGGGTTGTCCCCCAGAGACAGTTTCTTCAGGAAGTATAGATCTTCCAAAACACCATATTGGAAATATTGAAGACTGTTGTTGGAAAGGTCCAGCTCTCCCAAATGCAACAGGCCTGCAAAGGCAGCTGGACAGAATAAGACAGAGATAGATGAGCCTTCAAATCTGATTTCTTTTCAACATTTTAATAATCTTTTTTTCATAAACATGCCATACAACATAAAAAAAAAATAAAAAATAGAGACTACACTTTAAAGTCCAAAGTATATTTCGCATGTCCGAGGCGGTCCGCACACAGTCTGAGTGACGTAATTTTTGGCATTAGGATTGTTTGCGGACGTCAGCACACAGTATCCGTGTGCAGCCAGATTTTTCTGTTTGCGCGGACTGTGCGTGGACAAACGCACACGTGCAAGTCTACTAGGTGGCAATACGTAAAGTTGGGTTGTACTGTCAAGCAGAAGTCGAAGAACTTATCCTTTTTTTTATAAAATGTTTTTATATTGCTTGAATGAAAATACATAGAAGCCACAGTAAACATAAATCTTAATACATTCCGTCAAAACTAAATGGCAGCACAAACAAAAAATATGCATAATAAACAAAAGAAGTCGAGATCAGAAGAACAAAACTGCAATAGTTAAAAAAAAAATCCTTCAAAGATCAACACAATTCCTATTTTTCCAAGTTCCATCATCAGCCAAAAATCTGCTTCCCCTCGATGAAAGCAAATGGACCATGAAAGAACGCCACGTTTCCTTCAGCATGTGCTTGTTTAATGCGAGGCCAAAGCGCTTCTCGAGCGTCTCTGTCCTCTTTGTTTACATTTCCGCGAAACTAATGCCTGGCTCCTTGCACACGGTTGATCCCTTTGACAACACCCAAACTAGATCTCTATAGATTCTCTTTAAAAAATAAATGATGATCTGCCGCATGCGATTTCCTTCCTTTCTGCCAATTTGATGATACGTGTCAACTGCCTCTTCCATTTCCCAGGGCGCTCCAGGAGCAATCTTTTGAAAGCAGCGAAATCACCTCTGCTCTGATGTTCTCGTTCTGTTTCTCTGGCGAGCCTTTGATGTGTAAGTTCCAACGCCTTTTGTAGCGATCCAGTTCTCCTACCCTAGCCTTCAGCTCTTTATTTTCCTGTTTGAGAACAGAAAGATCCTGATCCATTTCAGATGCCTTCTCCCTTAACCTCGGAGGTGACACTACAGTTCTCTTCCATTTTCTTTGACAACTCCTCCAACTTTAATTCCTGCTGGTCAAACCTCCTTCCGAGAGAGTGAATAGCCTCAAGGATATCCGCATTAGAAATCACTTCCTCCTGCTCAGGACGTAGTTTCTTCACGATGTGCACTTTTTTTTAACAGGTAGATTCTCAGCACCAGTTTCCTCCAAATGACGCTTGTTTGCAGCAACAGCTACCTCAATCACTTCGGCGTAATAGTGCTTGTTTCTGTTACTACTCACTATCTTATCTTCAGATTTGTTTTGCTCTCCCTGCCATTTTTAGATGATAAGAAATGTATTGCGTTAAAAAACTAATTGGGAAAAGTATAAAAACACGAAAATAAACTTTGGGACTTTGCTAGTTGTTAACTATGCTGTCATCTAGTACGCCATCTTGCTAACTATTCCAAAGAACTTATCCTTCTCTATCATTTTGTTGTTGTTGTTCTTGCTTCCTCTGAAGGATAAAGAAGAAGAAAAACTGAGGATCCGCCATTAGAGTGGATGTCCTGTAAATGACATGACTCGGTGCTGCCCTCTAACGTCTAGTAGCATATAACAAAGCTATTGTTTTGCGCATTTGTCAAACGCAACCTTTCACGCTCATCCGCGTAAGGTATACTTTTAAAGGTGTGCCCACACAACTGTGCGTGAGACAGAACAGAACATGCTAAATGAAATATACCTGGGACTTAAGAAATTGACTTGCCTCAGTGGATTGCATATTCGGGATAATAGCCTCTTAGATGTTTAGTGAAATGCCGCCTGTTTATCTAGCTGTGTTCTCTATCTAATCTCTGAACTGTGACTAATGAAGTAAAAAGAAGGAAACCTCCTGTTCCTGAACTTGTAGTGTGGCTGAATCAGTGTTATCATCCCTCTCAATGGAAACAATTAGATGACACAGCATGCTTGTCGGTTCATTAGAACCTGACTGACGCCAATTAAGTGCATTTTTTGAGGCAGTTTAGGAAGACTTAAGTGGTCATGTCTTTTTTTTTCTCTGTTGTGAGAGAAAAAGGCTTTTTGAGGAGCCATTTTTGGGGTAGACCTAATTTAAAAAATGCAGTCAGGGGAATACATTAGTTAGTTGCTTACATATGTGCCATCTATAAGTATTCATAAGGAGATATTGGATTTTAAATTAACGAGTATTCCGTTGGTCCATTTAAACTTTCCATCAAAAAGTCTATGGGGGGTATTTACACTTGGTGTTACCATTCCTTGTTGTCTACCCCGTGTTTTCCATTTCACCGTTCATATTCCATGTCACGTTTTCCCTGTTGTCCGTCCCGAGTCTCACTGTCCTTGTGAAAAAACTACACTTCCCACAATTCCCAGGTCTCATCACTGCCATTATTGTGTCATTGTGTGCACCTGTTTGTAGTTTGTGATCCTCCTGTGTCTGTGTATATAAACCCTGTGTGTTTTCCACTCCTTGTCGATCGTTGTATGTGTTAGTTCCTTGTTCCCTGCCCTGTTCCCTATTATCACTTACTCGTTCGAGGTTCCTGTGCCCTTCGTAGATGTCTCCATGTTCTGTCAAGGTTTAGTCAAGGTTTAGTCTCTGTTTTCCCTTTGTGGATGTTTCCTTTGTTCCTGTGTTTTGTGTTATTTTTAGTTAGGTTTAGTCTCTGTTTTCCCATCGTGGATGTTTTCTTTTGTTCCCGTGTTTTGTGTTATTTTTAGTTTTAGTTGTTGCAATAAAGTTCCGCGTTTGGATCCACACCTCCCGTTTGCCTCTGTCTCTATTCATAACACTTGGTCACTTCATACTGATCAGATTGCTATTCGATTTAATTTGTACATTCCATTTACACTTGGCCGCATCACTGTGCCTCTGCCAAATGGATATAAATCCGATATTCAGTCCCTGCGCTTACTTCGTGATTATGCTAATGCCAGGCAGCAAATTTAAAATGTTATTTAAAATTTTTTTTTTTATTCCTAGTAATTTTGCCTCACACGCAGGTATCTGTGTGTGCATGCTGTGTATTTTTCCGCTCTGGGCTTGACATAGTTAAGATATGTCCATGCACGTCAGCTGCACTTATTGCATCAAATAAATGAAGAAAAATGTGTATTCACTCCTACAACGTGCATCTGTTTCTTACTCTGTATCAGTTTTATATTATTTACTGCATGATACAAGCCCTGTAAAAATACTTGATTACAGCTGTTATGTTTCGCATTTTCCCTATACTGAAGTAGCACTGTTTGTGGGGAGTAAAGTTTACATATGTGGCTAGAACAGCCAGATGCATTGACACTTGAAACGAGTTTTGTCTGGAATGTGTCTCAAACCACCTTCGGAGATTTACACTTGGTCTTTTCATGATCGGATAGCAATCCAATCAGTAAAACTCCATGACCAAATGTAAATACCCCCTATGGGATTTTAGGGGAATATTGATTGCCTTATCTGGGAAAACTGCAAGTACGATCAGTTAGAAAAGACTGCACACTAAGTCAGAACAGTCTGAAGGTCTGTGCCAAGTTTGGTGAATGTAGTTTAAAAGCTGTGGGAGGAGTTACTCTTGATAATTTAGATTTTTTGTTTAGGGATTTTGTAAAAACAATAAATACAAGTCTGTAGAATAACAGTATGGAATGTTCCTGGTTAAATGGAACTGAAAGGTACATTCCGTGTTCAGTAAAAGTTATGTTTACTCGACAGCATTTGTGTCATTATGTTGATTTCCACTGAAAATGATTTTAACTCGTCACTCTTACTAAAGAAGGAGCAAAAATCGAGGTTACAGAGAGACAATTATTATGGAAGTAAATGGGGCCAATTTTTGGAGGGTTTAAAGGCAGAAATGTGAAGCTTATAATTTTATAAAAGGACATACATAAATTCTTCTGTTAAAATTGTGTATTATTTAATCTTTAAAGTTTTACTGTTTATGGCATCATGGCAACAAAGTTGTAAAATTGGATTTAAGTTTATACAGAAAAAGTTAGTAAGAGGTTTTATCACACTAAAATAATTTTTACACACATATTGTTAATGTCTTGTAGCTATACTTTTGAAATGGTGAGTATTTTAAAGTTTATGGATTTATTTACATTGTAAGTGCCTAACTATATACCAGATTTTTGGTTTTTTTGTTTTAAAGAAAATGAGGGACGAGTTGAAATACATTTATTGTGGTAATCAACATTATGCCACAAATGCTGTCGATTGAGCTTAACTTATACTGAACCCGGAATATACCTTTTAAGCTCTATCAACAGCATTTGTAGAATGGTGTTTATTCAAAGAGAAAACAATTCTGACTTGTCCTACAGTTTCAAAAACACAAAACATTTGTTGACAGTTAATGCTCTTACAATGGGGCACCTTACCCCATATTGCTGCTTGGACGTCCATTGTGTGTAGATTTCCATCAGCGCAATTTTTTTGACTGTTTTTCAAAGTGTGACAAAGTATATTCTTGGTAATCAACAACATTCCGCAGATGATGGAGCATAAAGGCCCGGGTATGCTTTGTTTTTCTGTGTTTTGGATCGGACCATACCCGGTTGACCGCATTGCATTTCAAAGTATACGCTTTTGACCGTGAGCAAATACGAACTTCGACACATGCACACTATGACTGCTTTGTTATACTCTTTTCCTGCATTCCAAACAGGATAAATCAGCCTCTAAAAGGCACTTAAAAAGTAAAACAATCATTGCGCCATGTTGAAGGGCCAATCCAAACCAAACCGAAGTGGTCATAAATAGCTGCTTCGAAGAGCCCTTCAAAACGAACGTTTCTGTGTGGGTTCAACTAATGGAAACTGCTGCCAAGAAGACCAGAACCGGACCATACTTGATAAATCTGCTGGTTTGCCAAGTGTAATGTAAAACAAACAGCTGCAGCTGCAAACAAACTGGTTCTTGCAATATAAACATGTGGTATACACAATTATATTTTATTAATTTAATAATTAAACATACGTAGAGTAAATTAGTTTACTAGTTCATTTTTAAATATATAAAACACAAATATTTAAACATGACGCTTACATTTCTTCATAAACTCTTACAGATATAAAGCATTTATTTTCAGTTTGCATTCTGAAAGTAGTTAATAGTGAGGCAAAATCATGTGTTAATATTTCTGATTAGGTGCAACTGATGTTCATTAGTACCAGCCTTGTCTGAAGCGGCTCCTTTGGCTTGGATAGATGATATTGAAGTGCATTCCGAATGGGCAATATTTTTGAGCCCTACACCTTCAACCCTCCGAAGCTCTCACTCTGGAGGGTAAACCCTTTGAAGGAATTAGGGCATAGCGATTAGCACTTCGGAATGGAACGCACGCTTTTAGTACTGTCAATGGTTGGCGCATGCTAAGAAGACTAGAGGTGTGTGGACGGTGCACATGTCGAGAAAATTTGGGAGGCGTGGGGACAGTCCGCATAGACTGTGCTGAGGACGAAATATGCATGCTGTGCGCTAAGTGATCAGCAATGCGGACAACCAAAGTATACTTTGGCTTCAGTTGTATTAAACCTGAAACATTCCTTTGAAAATATTATGGGTCTTACTAGTTTTTTAGAGACCTTATCTGCTGTGTTCCTCTCACAAAGCCATATGGACTGGAAGCAATATAGTGCACAAGTCATCAGACAACTTTCATGATACTGTTTTGTCCTTTTTTGAGCTTGGCAGCGTCTGGTCTCCGTCTACTTTCTCATTCATCAGTAGCTCATATTGTGTTCCATGGAATAACAAAAAACTTACAGGATTACCAAAGCTGCTTAAATGTGTCATACCCAGCAAGAAATAACCTGCAAATGTTTAAAAGCAATACTCAATGTACCCCCTGCTTTGTTTGGTCTAATTGGCAAACGCATGAAAATGAAGGTGCTCAAGTGTATCTTTTTCTCCATACAAAAAGTGCTTAAAAGATTCAGCGTATATGTATGGTTATGGCAGACTTTTTGAATTGTCTCACATATTGTTTTCTCTACTTCCCATAAATTCTATAAACCACTTATGTTCTTTCATCCACCCATTCCTTTGACAAATGGTTGTGGGTTTGTGTAAGGCTCCCTTCAGCCTGTCAATAAACGCTGAACTGATTCTTTCATAAGTGATTTATTTAACATGGCTCATTTCCTGATGTCAGCAGTGAAGGAACTCTTTTATAGTTATAAGCAGTTAAAAGGTCCTCTTCATACCTTACAAACTTCTAAGATAATGATTTCTAGGTGACCTGTCATTGCTGCCCCTCATAGCTGTGTGTTCTGCAAGATGCTGCAAAGCTCTCATTTCTGGCTTATGCTATATTGAAACGCCTTCCTTTTCATGCCTTGCGAAACCAAATACTTATACTGCAGCCAATACATCATCATTGCTCTTTCATCACGTAACAATGAAATAAGTTGATGTCTTGATGACTTTGCTGTGGGACTGCTGGCTCACCTGTGTCAATGCGTTCCAGACTGTTGCTGCTCAGGTTCAGGATTTTTAAGTCTATAACGGTTACAAACTCCTTAGGTCTCAGCTGCTTGATGTTGTTTCTGGATAGATCCAATCTCACAATATCAACTGTGATATCCACTGGCACAGCTTTAAGTTCTGCAAAAGAGAGAGTGTCAAATTACTATAATTATATAGGCAGATTGGAAATGATTCATTCATTATCAGCACAATTTCCAAGATGACTGACAATAGATACAGTTACAAGAAACTGTTGTGTTACATATTGTAATGTTTCCTTTTGTGGTTTAGTGACTCTCAAGGGAATATTGCGTAGTTCAGAATCATCCATATGCTTGCAGGCACTATGAAAGACTGTCTGCATTTCCAAATTATTTACAGCAGGGTAACCATACATGGAAACATCTGCCACTGAAATTGTTGAAAGATCTTTACGGTTGGTTTAGCGTTGGTGGTCTGTTAAACTAGTTTTCACAAACGCTTACTGATAATGGCATTTATATTTGAAAAAATATATAAATAAATTGTATCTGTATATGGAGCTTAAACTACTGTATATGCAAAGCATGTTGACAGTACAAAGAAGCTTGCTATTTGTTTGGGAGGATTTTGGCCTTTAACACTCAAAGTCTCAAACCCTTTCGAGGGCTTCAGCAAAGCATGCCTGACCATATTTATTTATATCACCACTGAGAGAGTTATGAAAACCTTACACATGGCTCATGTATGGTTCTAACATTCGAGACTCTGTGAGACATCACTGTCTCTGTGATATCAGGAAATGCTATCATGGGACTCAACATGTGCGAGAGTTGTGCAACACGCAAAACAGATAGAGTTGCAATTCCTCCTTTGACCCAACAGAACTGGACCTGTTTAAAACTCATCACACCAAGACATACAGATGTGAGAAAGAGTTCTTTGAGTTGTTATGCCACCTAATGTATATAAACCCAAATCTTAACCACAGCTGCTACTCAAGAAGTGTTTACAATATTTTACAGCATCCCTGGAACAGCATGTTGATACTTTTGGATTGTATCCACACAAATGGATGCACAGTTATTCTTGCAACCTTCTCAAGGAAAAGCCTTCCCAGAAGTTGAGATCACTAACACTTGGTTTGTAGTCTGCTGCACTTGCCAATAGATTCCAATACAATATTTTCAGGTTTACTGCTGACAAAGGAAATCACCAGCTATCCCTTAGGTTCCAGGACAGATGACATAATGGTACAAGAGTGTGAGTTGGTGTTTTTGGGAGGGAGTGATTCAGGATACCTCACTCATTTCTATACTGCTGACTTACTATTTCTGATTATGGGAGAAAAAGCCCAAATCCCACTGACCATAAAACCCATCTAACTTTATTTCACATGGACTGTATTGTATTACACATGTCCTCCTTGTATCGTCTAACCCAAACAATGTTGTCTTTGGCCTGGCAATTTCTTGCTTCTTATTTAGGATATCAGAACACATTTTGCTAGTGAACCCCACTTTACAAAAAGTACAACTCTAATGTACAATACATTGAAACCTCTTAAATGGAGGATTTGTGAAGAAAAGAAAAAGCCTCACATTATCATTGTCAACTATAATGGAAAACATTCAACATGCAGTGTGCTATATCTTGAGATGCTTGAACTTTCTGGTGTCAAAGACCACAATTCCATTTGAACTGTCTTAAGATGATTAAGACCTCCTTCTTAGTTAAATGCAGATCACACACACACACAATCTGTCCATCCATTATGAAGTTGTCAAATGTTTTGTAGGTTCCCTTAATTTGATACGGTCACACAGTTCTGCAGGGGGGATTGTTTCTTAAACAATGAGGTTTGCAGATCTGCTCTAACAGAATTAAAAGGTAGTTTCAAAGTATTTGAGGAAAGTATTACTCATTGTTTGAGTGTTTACTGTGGAATAAATGATACTTTGCTCTAACTGCTATTGCCGAAAAAACACTATAGAGCTCACGATGACACTAAAGACATTTTTCAACATCGTAAATTACCTTAAAATAAACCACAAGACATTTTAAGCAAGCTCTGTTCATTTTTGTGGTTGACAGTTTTATTCAACTATTTGTTAAATCACTTGTTCAGCCTCCCTCACAACTCTTTCCAAATACATATTTCATACAACAAATATTTAATAGAAACACAATGCACTATAGCTGCAAAATCTTAGTGACATACAGATGTGACAAAGATGCAACAAAGTTTACACAGGCTTTTAATCATTAATCCTTTGATTAGCTGAAAGGATAAGCAGGACAGAGATCTTTGTTGACAGATAACTTGCCTTACAAATTGAATTTTCCTGCAAAACAACACTTCTAGTAGCCAAACATTTAACACCAGACCTTGTTTATGCCTTTCTACTATTGCGATCTTGAATTGGGTTGTTGCTTTTTTATACCTACATTTAAAGTCGCAGTGTGTAATTACAAATAAAGACAGTAATGCAAAATAAAGACATTTGAAACACTCCTCTGTCTTTCTTTGTGTGCAAAAGTCTCACCCTAAGTTTATGCCATTGTTTAAGCCAAATTTGTCATTTCAAGCAGCTCAAACAGACAGATTGCTATTCTGTTGGTGCTCCTAGTGGCCAGAAATTACACACTGCAGCATTAAGTTTGCCATTTAATGTTCGAAAGAAATTGTGAAATGGGTGAACCACAAGATTTTCCTAAAGTTTCCTAAGTTCTGTGATTTCACTTCCAAAACTTTGTATTTTTTCTCCGAGGTTACTTGAATGTAAAGTACAACTAAAAGTGGATTTGAGCAGTGACACTGTTTCTTAATTATTTAGCTGGGCTTAGCACTGCTCCTCAAAGGCTCCTCTATACATGAGAAACCTTACAATGGTGGGCAAAATCATTCTCACCTTTATTCCTGCAGTCCAGGCGGGTACAGGGTGCATATAGGAGTGGCACAGAGTGGTTGCGTCAGATTTCCTTTGTGGAGCTGGTAGTGGCTGATGGTCAGGTTGCTGTGATACGTTCTGCTGCTGAGGGGTGCATAGCAGCTCTGCATCCATATTCTTAAGCTGCCTCCCAGAGAATGATAGAGGCTCTGCGCACCTGGCAAAATTGCCAATGTTGCGGTTACTGGGTACCTGTATGAACCTTACTAGACTGTCTAGCTGGCAGTCGCACCTCCAGGGGTTGTCGTGGAGGCGCAGGTACTTGAGTTGAGGCATAGGAATCAGCATGCTTTCGCTCACCACCTGCAGACGGTTGTGCTGCAACAGTAAAGTGGTGAGTTTTCTCAAGCCGTTGAATGCTCCTTCCTCAATGCGCAATATTTCATTCTGCTGCAGATCCAGACTCCTCAGTTTGCGGAATTGACTGAAGGTATTGTCCCGCAGCACCTTGATCCTGTTCTTTGCCAACAGAAGATGATCAATATCCTCTGGCCAACCCAACAATACGGCTGTCAGTTGACATTCTTGACAGTCCAAGAATTTCTCTTGGTTAGCTGTAAATACTTTGCAATCTGCAGCCTGCCGCTTAACAGAATTTTTCCGATCTCGACCCCGCTTTCGACGTCCATTCCCCTTTTCACCCTTTCGTGCCTCGGCTGCCCAGATTCCCAAGAACAGCAGCACCAGCAGACCGCAGAGCAGCCGCATGGCTAAAAGAAGCAGCAGGATCAGTCAACAGAGCCGAGTCTCAGTTTAACCTTGATAAGCTTCAGTCAGAGTGAGAGGTACAGCTGCAGTCCCTGAGAAAAGACAAACGAACTGTAAATATCTGCACGACCAAGAGCTGCAGTCTAAACAAAGAGAGAGAGAGGACCTACACAAATGTATAAATACCCTTTTGTCTACCTGTTAATTCATGATAAGAAAAACCTGGTAACACAGTGCTGTCTTTTTAGTTAATACAAACAGACTTTAAAACCTGGTCTCATAGAATCACGTACCAGAGGTGTAATTTACAGGTGAGATATGTCCCAACCACTTTTTGAAATAGCTTTTGTCAGGTGTCTAATGCATAAGAAACAACTCCAGATATTGAGTAGGAGTTTCCATTTCATTTGTGTATGTCATAATATGTGGCAATCCAGCACCGAAACGTACATTTTTTTAATATAATGATGAGTGCTCTTTGCGGCTGTTATCAGTATCGACGAGTGACAGTGTGCAGTGATGTTCTCTCGTGCATCCAGACTCGTGCTCATAATATACAACCATACAGATGCGCTCTCTGTTTAGTAAATCAGAAAGTTTTATTAGGGCGGATTAATACCCAAAACGTATTATACTGGAGGTGAAAACTTTCCCATGAGACCAATCAGTCATTCTGGCTAAAATTTAGTGATCCATGTATTTGTCCACTGACTAACAATATCCCAAGTTACAAAATTAATATGTGAAATTTCTTTTGGAACTCTTAAATGGGTCATCAAGACCGACTGTTTATCAAAACAGAGAAAGATTATTTGACATTATCTGTACATAGCCTAATTAATATTTATGAGTTTCACCACTTCTTGATGTCTCCACTAATTTTTAAAACAAAGTGTCACCCTTGGAGTCGCACCAGCACGAGGACCTACTAAGTAGTTGGAATTGTGCATTCCAAATTGGGAGAAAAGGGGATACAAAAAAACATTGTCACCCAAATACTTAACTATACCTACTAAATTATCTTTACGTCTCATTATACTATACATATTGCGGCACTTTCTGAAATGAACACTAGAGGCGCTACAACAACAATTACTTTTATTCTGTTTCACACAAATCACAAGTAAAAAGGCAGATTATCAATTCATATACACTTGTTCCTCCCACAATGCTATCTTGTGACATCAAAACACTTACTGTAGTGCATAACTTATAAGGCGATACAGCCGTGGCCAAAAGTATTGGCAGTGACATAAATTTAGTGTTTTGCAAAGTTTGCTGCTTCAGTATTTATAGATAATTTTTTCACATGTTTCTATGGTATACTGGAAAACAATGATAAGCATTTCATAAGTTTTAAAGGCTTTTATTAGCAAAAACACTCAATTTATTCAAAGAGTCAATAATTACAGTGTTGGCCCTTGTTCTTCATAACCTCTGCAGTTCGCTCTGGCATGCTGGATATCAGCTTCTGGGCCAAATCCTGACTGATGGTGATCCATTCTTGCCTTATTAGTGCTCGGAGTTGATCACAATTTGTGGGCTGCTTCTTGTCTACTCGCCTTTTGAGGATTGACCACAGGTTCTCAATGGGAACCCTTGTGCATTGTTCAAATTCACTACCCTTTCGTTATGTTCGTGGCTGAAAACAGCCATTACTTTTAAACTGCTGTAAAAATGTATCAGATAAATATTTTTTTCAATTTTGTTTGCATAAATCTATTAATCAACCTCAGTCCTGTTCAAAACTACTAAATGTTTAAAAAAAAAAAATCAGGATTTTAACTCTTTAATTGCCAAATTCATAAATGATGTCACTGATTTGGGGAAAAAAACACACAAAATGACTTATTTTCAATATAAAATGTGATTGTGGACTGGATTTTTTTTACCTTTTATCACAGTCTTGGACATGTCAAAGATTAGAAACAACACTGGTTTCGATGCATTGTTAGTTTTTGTGCAGCATCAGATTTTTACTTTTTCTCTCTCATTTACTGTTTGTGGCTGTTTTTGCCCCATTGACTTCCATTATAACCACATTTTTTGATTGCAAAGCCATGACACCATATAATCATGCATTTTTGATTGTTTGTGGTTTTCCCTGTTGGGAAGAGGTAAAATTTGTAATTTTTACTGTTGATAACCACGTGGCACCATTAACCCTTTAGATAGGCCTGTGCAAAAAAAAGCTTAGTTTCTGGCTTTTACATGGAGTTATATGGAGTATAATAGCATATTAAAGTGTGTGTGTGTGTGTGTGTGTGTGTGTAGAGAGAGAGAGAGAGAGAGAGAGAGAGAGAGAGAGAGAGAGAGAGAGAGAGAGAGCTCACCTTGTTGCGTCTGAGAAAATCAAAACATGCACCTCAGCTCTCACAACTACATGGAGTAAACAAAAACAAAGTGCCTTTTGATGGTGAGAAATGCAGAGTAATCAAAAACAAAGCAAGTGGATTTAAACACTTGCATGCAAGCCTGCTGGTCATTTGATGGTGAGAAGAGCAGCAAGCAACATGAGAAAGGGCTTGACTTGTAGTGAAGTTTTAGAGATGATAATGCAGCCTGACCCCTCCAGCGAGCTGCAGGATGTATTGTCTTCTCCCTCTGACACCACAGACTCAGCAGAGTCAGATCCTGATTTGGATGTGGCACCCTCATCATCCTCTCTAGCTTCCACTGAAGGCGAGGAGGATTCGGAGGATCCTGGATCTGGGTGGATTGGAAGAAACGGCGAAGTGTGGTTTTCCACCAACATGGAGACAACTCCCTTTCTTCAGCCTGCCAGAGGCGTGACTCCAGGGCCGACGCGCTATGCCATCGCAAGGGTCCAGAACATGGATTCTGTGTTTAATCTGTTTTTCACAGAGGAGATGATTGACCTCATTGTCAGCCAAGCAGTGGTGACAGAGGGACCAAAAAAGAAGCCAGAGATAATCGCAGATTACAACCGCTGCAAGGGAGGTGTCGACAATCTAGACAGTGTATGTGCCATTACACATTTGTTACTACATGCATCCTATTCCTGTTAATTTTTACTTGAATTCATGTGCTTGTTAGAGATAAATTTAGGAGATACTGTTTGTGTTTTGACAATGTTTGCATGATTATTCTCATTGTCATGTGCAGCTTCAAAAATACTTATTATGAAATCTGTTCTTATTCTTTTCTTGTTCTTTTATTTTTGTAGGTTGTCGGCACCTACAGCTGCAGAAGGAGGAACAATCGGTGGCCACAGACGTTATTTTTTAATATGATGGACGTCTCGGCATATAATGCATATGTCATCTTCACAGCTGTGGATCCCTCCTGGAACCAGGCAAAGCGGTTTCGGAGAAGGCTTTTCCTAGATTTCCTAGAAATTGTTCATAAATCTGATGCAGATTCTGAGTAGATTTTTCCCTTTCTCATGTTGCTTGCTGCACTACTCACCATCAAATGACCAGCAGGCTTGCATGCAAGTGTTTAAATCCACTTGCTTTGATTACTCTGCATTTCTCACCATCAAAAGGCACTTTGTTTTTGTTTACTTCATGTAGTTGTGAGAGCTGAGGTGCATGTTTTGATTTTCTCAGACGCAACAAGGTGAGTTCTCTCTCTCTCTCTCTCTCTACACACACACACACACACACACACACACACACACACACACACACACACACACACACACACACACACACACACACACACACCAACACACACCCACACACACTTTAATATGCTATTATACTCCATATAACTCCATGTACAAGCCAGAAACTAAGCTTTTTTTTGCACAGGCCTATCTAAAGGGTTAATGGTGCCACGTGGTTATCAACAGTAAAAATTACAAATTTTACCTCTTCCCAACAGGGAAAACCACCAACAATCAAAAATGCATGATTATATGGTGTCATGGCTTTGCAATCAAAAAATGTGGTTATAATGGAAGTCAATGGGGCAAAAACAGCCACGAACAGTAAATGAGGGAGAAAAAGTAAAAATCTGATGCTGCACAAAAACTAACAATGCATCGAAACCAATGTTGTTTCTAATCTTTGACATGTCCAAGACTGTGATAAAAGGTTAAAAAAATCCAGTCCACAATCACATTTTATATTGAAAATAAGTCATTTTGTGTGTTTTTTTCCCCAAATCAGTGACATCATTTATGAATTTGGCAATTAAAGAGTTAAAATCCTGATTGTTTTTTAAACATTTAGTAGTTTTGAACAGGACTGAGGTTGATTAATAGATTTATGGAAAAAAAATTGAAAAAAATATTTATCTGATACATTTTTACAGCAGTTTAAAGTAGTGGCTGTTTTCAGCCACGAACATAACGAAAGGGTAGTGAATTTGCCCACAGTGTACTGTTGAGTTTTTGAAAATTTTCAAAGCATTTTCCTAAAATATGTGTGAAAATAAGATTTGTCACCAAAAATCATTCCATTTGCTGAAACACGGAGAAAGTTATGGCCAAATTACGACTCAACAACACTCCCCAGTGGCTGAAAACATCCCGAACAGCACACAAGGGTTAAGATCCGGGGAGTTGCCTGGCCACGGATCCAAAATTTCAATATAATGATCTCCGAGCCACTTCATTATCACTCTTGCCTTGTGACATGGTGCTCCATCATGTTGGAAAATGCATGGATCATCACCAAATTGCTCCTGGATTATTGGGAGAAGTTGCTCTTGCAGGACGTTGTGATACCATTCTTTATTCATGGCTGTGTTTTTGGGCAGAATCGTGAGAGAGCCCACTCCCTTGGATGAAAAGCAACCCCACACATGGATGGTCTCAGGATGCTTCACTGTTGGCACGACACAGGACTCATAGTAGCGTTCACCTTTTCTTCTCCGGATTATCGATTTTCCAGATGTCCCAAACAGTAAGAAGGGGGCTTCATCAGCCCCAAAGATAACTTTGCACCAGTCTTATGCTGTCCAATCCTTGTACTTCCTGCAGAATTTCAGTCTGTCCTTGATGTTTTTCTTGGAGAGATATGTCTTCTTTGCTGCCCTTCTTGACACCAGGCCATTGTCCAAAAGTCTTTGCCTCACTGTGTGTGCAGATGCACTCACACCAACCCGCTGGCAATATTGAGCAAGCTCTGCACTGGTGGTGACACTATTCTGTATATACTCGGAGATGGTTCTGGCGCTTGCTGGACACTCTGGGACGTCCTGAAGCCTTTCTCTCCGTGAAGTTCTTGATGATCCGGTAAACGAAAGCGAGATCAACGTGTCCGTCATGTGTATGTTTGTTTTAGGTTTTTCATTAAAATATTGTTTATGTTGACAAGCGGGTTCTCGCCTCCTCCTTTCATTGAACTACTTTACACTGGTACCGAAGCCCGAGAAGGAGGAGGGATGCCCATCACGGAGTCCTCGACACTGCCATCCACCAAGGGGAGCGCCGCTGCCATCTACCAGGCGAGGGAGTAGACCGACCGCCCGGACGCGGTGAACGGCCACCGTCCGCGAGGCGAGTGGGGACTGGACTCCCCGACCGCCTGGAGCGATGGAGCCGCTGCCAGGGGTGGAGGAGAGCCCTGCCATCCCCCAGAAATGCGGAGGGGTCGAAGGAAGACCACCGTCCATGAGGGGAGGAGGGAAGTGTCTCCCCGACCGCCTGGAGCGGTAGGGCCACTGCCAGGGGCGGAGAAGTGTCCCCACGAGTTGCCGAGAACGTGGAGGGGCGTTCTGACCGCCAGGGGTCGTGAGTCTGACTCCGGTCCGCCCGAGGAGAAGCGGCTGTCGTCCGCCTGAGAGGGTGGAGAAGTGATCGAGGACCATGCGACGGTGTATCAGAGAACCGGTGAGTAGGTTTTTTTTTTTCATCTCTCTCTTACTGCTGCTCTGCATTGGCCTTTTCCCTCTCGTTAAAATTGTACTGTTTTTTTTGGGGGGTACTACATTGTTACAGGAAGTACCCCCCCATTTTAATTATTTCTGTTTCCCTCCCCTTGTCCCCTCCCTCGTCCAGGAAGGTGGGGATGACCTGCCGGCAGACTGGGCTTAAAGCACGCCCTCCCCCAGGAAAAGGGGGGGGGGGTGTACTTCAGGCCGGGGGCTTCCCAGCCTGAGAGAACAAGGGAGGAATGTGGCAGGGTTGTGATTATACACACCCGATCCCTTATCAGGCTAATTAAGCCTCCGAGAGGGATAAAGGCCGATGGCAGACGGAGGTGCAACGAGAGAGAGATCGTTTAGGTGGGGACATGTTCGTCATGTGTGTGTTTTGTCTTTTGTTTTTCATTAAAATATTATTTATATTGACAAGCCAGTTCTCGCCTCCTCCTTTCCATTGAACTAAGTTACACCCAGATTTTAGTGGTGGCCCAACAGAGTAAAAACAAAACCTGTATTTAATGTAACCTGGGTTGCTTTATCTTATATCTTGCATTGTTTTATTTATGGTTTCAAGTATAAGGACATTTATCACATTACATTCTTTTTCAACAACAAAAGAAACAAGACGTTTCTGATTTCTTGATTTTAATTAGTGTTGGTAGACATTTGGAAGTTTTGATTAGTTTTCTGTAACTGTATAGTTCCAGTTGTTTTGACAGCATTATAATTTCATCTCACTTTGCCACGTCGACACATAGTGGTGTTATAAACAGAATAATTGAGGTATGCATTAATTTTCGATAATTCATTGATCCATCATCAGTTTTTCCTTACAGTAAAATGTTCTTGAACCGTCATTACCACATATCCAGGAACAGTGCAGAAACATTTTCTAACTCTAATTAAAAATTATGTAACGTATTTGGATGACTCCTTTCCCTAGTGATACATAAAAACAAAATTAAATTTCAGCATATTTTTAGGCATAATCTCTTGGCATTAGCTCACACCCTGATATGTCAATATATTCCTTGTGGGAAGAAATATTACATTTTTTAATATTGACTAACAATTACAGATCATTCCTCTTCATTTTAAACATGGCAAACTCTTAGTTTGCTCGTGCGTTAGTGTTTTATTTACCCCCCATAGCCTTGGCCTGCAGCGCATTGAGTCACTGCGCTATGTGTGCTATTAGGCATTGGGCCACAGTTCTATCTCAGACTGTGTCCTTTTATCAATTGATGGACCAGACAAGAGTTTTCAAATTTAAAGGTGATGCATGTAACTTTTCACAATCATTGTTTTAATACTTTCTCCCATCCCAGTTTAGTGTGCAGAGACCACTATATGTAAGACATACATATAGGGTCAATTCCTAAAAAGTCCTCACTCCGTTTGTAGTGAGTCTGCAGAACATCTGCTCAACACTCTGAAAAATGAAAAATTTGTTATGTAACGAACTTCGTGGTCCTCCTCTCCAATAGATATCAGTTCAGCAGTGAGAATGAGTAATTAAAATATATGGATTTGGTGGCTCCCTGCTTCCAAGGCACTATAAAACTACTAACAAGTCTTGGCATTGCTTGCAATTTTGACACACTTCCAGTCCATATTACGTTGGTTTGTAGCTATTTTCACAGATCAAGAATGAAGTTAAATTGTAGATTTACATGATATGTTCCATTAATTTCCAGTGATAAAATGCCATGATTATGACATCATGTGAACACTTCATGTGAAAATGTCTGAATCCTGTTATAGTTTTATGTGGCTTCTTGCGTTTTTTTTGCCTCATTTCAGTTTACTGTTCTTGGCACAATAGAGCGTAACATTCTGGTTCCGGAAGTAAGAATCCCATTCCTTTTCTCCATAGGCTAATTGATTTTTAATGTTAGCTTATTAAGCTCTGAAAAACAGACCTACCATGAGCTCTGAGGTTTTTTAGCGATTTATGCATCTTTTGTAACCATTAGTCTGCATTATTTCAATTTTATTCTTTAAAAATAGCCAGTCAGGGTTCCAGGTGAATGAACCAGAACAACACAGCCCTTGTGTGAGATCCTGGCTGCCACTATGGCCTTGGTTAACTATAAATACAAAAAAGGAGAACCAAGGGTAGGAAAACTTCAATGGGAAATGTAGCAGAATGCAGGCAATATTCACTATACAACATGAGAAGGGAAGTGTTTATTTTCTTCTATTATTTTCATGCCACCTAAACTCCAGGTGATCCAGTGTGCCCAAAAAACACATCTGATTATTTTAGGGTCAATGTTTGGAAAACCCTCCTTCTCTAAGATAGAGATCTTGACAAGAATGTACAAGATCCCCCCCACCCCCCCGGTATATATCCCAGCAGCCATTAGCACAGTCCACTGTGTGTGTGTGTGTGTGTGTGTGTGTGTGTGTGTGTGTGTGTGTGTGTGTGTGTGTGTGTGTGTGTGTGAGGGATGAGATGAGAGAGAGAGAACAAGCATGACCAGCAGTTCTTAATTAAAACCATTTGAACTTCCTGTATGGGGAGAAAAAGACTTGAAAAAGACTTAAAATATAAGTCTTTTTCAAGAAAAACACAAAAAAAATGTAATCATGGCATTATGAAACTGTTTACTTACAGAAAAACCTTAATCACTTTTAGACATTTTACATTTAATCAACCATCAGAGGAAACATTAAAATCAGATTAACCATTAAAATCAAAACTGTGTCCTGTCCAGCTTGTGTGTGTGTGTTTGTGTGTCTGTCTGTGTGTATGTGTGTGTATATATATATATATATATATATATATATATATATATATATATATATATATATATATATATATGATAGATAGATATATAGATAGATATATAGATTGCATATGTTTTTATATGGTTTTAATAGATTAAAAACAGATTGCAAACATATACATTTCAGAAAAATGACCAGGCAGTCTTTTGAGCCAGCAAGTGGAGTTGCACATTTTCCAGATGTGTGCACACCTTAAGTGCAGGCACAATTGCTAAACAAGCTTTTCACTCAAACTAACTCAAGTTAATGCCCAAATTGAGATTGCAGGAAGAGTGTAATACCTCTGTTATGAAACTTTAGTCCATCTGCAGTCAAGAGTGCAAAGTTTACTGTATGTCCAACTGTACTGGCATTGCAAGATAGATTTTCCCATTCATAAGCCTAAGACATTCATACATACATGCAAAAGACCTCAAGTACCTGTACACAGGGAAAGGCATCCAAAATCTCATTCAATCGGAGTATGTCCTGTTTGCTGCTCTTTATATCCTTTCTTGAGCTTTGTGCTCTGCTGGATGTCTGAATGCAGTGTGCCGTTGTATGTGCATGAGCGTATGTGTGTGTGCATGTGTGTGAGGTTCAGTGCAGCCCCCAAGTTTGTGCCTGGTTTTAAATTACACGCTGCGTCTCTGTGCAGGCAAGCAGACCCACATTTCCCTGTTACAACTGTACCGCCTCCAGGCTTCCAGCCTTTTGTGAGTCTCTTTATCAGCCTGATGTCAAAGAGACTTTGGATGAGGCAACCTCATTCAAACCATTTGGAAAATATGTTTCTGTGCCTGGTTGCATAAAACACCTTAAGTTTTCCCTTAAGTATAACACTTAAAGCATGATGGCTTGAGAGTGTTGCATATAATCCCTTATACACTTCTCTTAGGAAATGGAAACCGTTAAGGGATTTACTACAGTGAGCGATGTTTTACTGTTATCATGGATATGGCATGTCTCTGAAATTTCAGAAGATCGGAAATGTCCGGACCAACACTTTTTACCACATAGAAAATACTTTAACTTTACACTATGATTTTACTTTAATATTAAAGACTATTAAAGTGTCTCTGTATCATTATTCATGTGTAAATTATTGTCTGACCTCTTCTGAAGCAGCGTGTAAATGGCACTGACACATATCACCGCAGTAGTTTACGATTATTGCATAAAATTTTTCAAACTCATTTTCTGGAGGATACACGGGCAGAATGCCATTTGTATTTGAGGTACAATCGTCGAATTTAATGGATTCAAAAATGAATTCAAAGGTATGTGCTGTTCCACAGATGTGTGTCCCTTAGTACATGCACACACACTCATACACGCAGTATAAATATGTATGTAATAAATTGTTTGTTAATAAACTCTGTATTTAATTTTCACTGTGCTCCTACATTTCTTTGTGTGCTCCTACATTTTTTCATTTAGGAGCGCATGTACTCCTTGGGAAAAAAGTTAGCGTAGAGCCCTGATTGGGGTGGATGGAAGTGGCGAGGACTCTACTACGGCGCATCCCTCCTCCTTCCCGGGTTTTGGCACCAGTGTAAAGGTATTAATCGAAAAGAGGAGGCGAGAACCGGATTGACAATATAAATTATATTTTAATGTAGAAATAAACAAAAAGACAAACACACACAGGTATCGGACAGCTGCCTGTAAATCACTCTCTCTGTCCCTCTGCAGTCTCCAGTCAGCCTTTATCCCTCTCTGAGGCTTAGCCTGATTAGGGGCCGGGTGTGTAGCATCACAACCTGGCCCCACCCTCCACCCTGTCACAATCAACCTCCAGCTTGTTAGCGATTTCTCAAATTGCGTGATCGTCAAATCTGTACTGGGGGGGTGTTTTGTCACCAAGTGCAGCAACAAGTACATTTTCTATCTATAACAACAATAAAAACCACACAAAAATGTCAGACATAAAAAGCGTTCAGGAAACGTGCAGGAAATGAACACACTATTTGCGATATGTACTTCTATGGACCAAAGAGAATACAACTCATCTATTGGTACCAAAGAGCCATTAGGAAACACTTTTCCAGGCGGCTCACTATAACCCAATTTGCTGATCACTTAGTCCACAAAAAGACTTTGAACCATATAATGGCCCATTTCTTTTGACCGGGCATTCACAGCGATGTACGCAAATGGTGTGCGGCCTGCCGTGAATGTCAGTTGATCGAGGTCCTCTTCGAGAGAATTGGCATGGACCTCGTTGGGCCATTAGAATGGATTGCATGCAGCCATCGCTTTGTATCAGTTCTGGTGGACTATGCAACGCGATATCTGAAAGCAGTGCCCCTGCGCAACATCTCAGCACATAGTGGTATGGAGGCACTCTTCAGAATTATCTCCCGAATGGGGATTCCAAAGAAAATCCTCACTGATCAAGGCACAACATCCATGTCACGTATCACTACTATGATTAGACATTAAATCTATTTGCAACAGCTTTTATCACCCCCAAACCAACGGGTTGGTCGAACGATTTAATAAGACCTTGAAAAACATGATTCGTAAGTTCGTACACGAAGACGCTAAGAATTGGGATAAGTTGCTCGAACCCCTGCTGTTTGCAATACGAGAGGTCCCGCAAGCCTCCACAGGGTGTTCCCCATTTGAGCTACCGTATGGGCAGCGGACGTGTGACATGCTTGATGTCATATGGAAAGCTTGGGAGGAAGGACCTTCGAATAGCAAAAATCAAATTCAATACATTCTGGACCTTAGAGCAAAACTCCACACTTTGGGGCAGGTAATGCAAGAATGTCAATGCCGACTGTACAACAGGGGCACTCGGCTACGGGAATTCGCACAGGGAGATAAAGTGTTTGTATTGCTGCCCACTTCGAGCTCCAAATTACTCGCCAAGTGGCAAAGACCCTTTGAGGTCACACAACAAGTTCGATATATCGATTGTGAGATTAGACGAATGGATATGGGGCACGTCAAATCTACCACCTCAACCTCCTAAAACTATGGAGGGAGGCGGTGCCTGTAGCCTTAGTGATGGTAGCTCGGGCCAGAGGTAACTCCCAATCCAAATTAATTCACCCCGGTCCCTTGCGGAGACCACCTCTTACTGTCACAGCTTACGGACATTGCCCTGTTGCAAGCGCAATTCGCGGACGTATTTTCACATCTTCCCGGTCGCACAAACTTTATAGAGCACCATATCGAGACTACCCAGGGGTTGGTGGTTCATAGCCGCCCATATAGTCTTCCTGAACACAAGGAAGACTATATGCTCTGCGCGAGAGGGAGAGCGGTAAGGCTTGTCACCTGGGTTGTAAGTACTCTAACACCTGTCTCTAATTATAGTGATGGCAGAGGGAGACCTGAAAAGGCACGCCAAAGTGTCAGTATGTAGGAGAGTGGTGTCTGCGTGTTTGAACCTTTTGTGTTCAAGTTGGCACCTGAGAGCTCCTTTTATGATAAACTTTTCTTGTGATACTAAAGAGAGAATAAATGTCTCCTGACTCCATCGCCCACAAACTCAACCTTATCACAGTCGCATATCTCTGCATGTTTAAATATTTTCTCAATAAAAAAATTAAAAAAACTGTAGTTAAAACTGTTAGCTACTCAAACACTGATGCGCCATGTTTGTTTATGTTTGAGGTAGTCAAACTACCACATAGCCACATAAACCCATTACGTCACCGTTCGTCTCTCAGGTTAGTGGAAAAGCACAGCCGATTTACAATAGGCTCCAGATTACCCCAGCCGTGAACCGGTGGAAAAGTGCTATGTATGACCAAAGGATGTTTCTCCAGTGCAAGAGCAAAAAATGCTAGCCAAATCTCTCTTTCTCCTGCCTGCCAGTGCTTTTAATTGTTTTTTTTTTATTTCAAGGTGATGTTTATAATTTGTTTATTTTATCATACATTCTAGTGTCCCAAAAAAGTGGATAGACAACTACGAGAAAGCCATTAGTAGGTTAATTTAGCAGAAAAGAGTAAGCACTTTGGTTCTGTAGTGCTTTCAAAAAATCTCATTCAGCCAGGCACGGCACTTTTTGCTCAATCAATGCCATGAGTTTGGAATGGAAATGACTTTTATATTTTTTAAGTCTTGCTCACTCTTAACAATATAGGTTCCAAAAAGGGTTTTTGCTGCAATGCCATTGAACAAAAAGTTTTTGTTTCCAAAAGAAACTTTCAGTGGACTGTAATTAAAAATAAAATGTTTAAAGAACCCTTTTTTGAAGCTTTTGCACAATGAAAAGGTTCCATTGATATTAAAGGTTCTTCATAGAAACATACATGGCGATAAAGAACATTTATCTGAAGCAGATTATGATTCTTTATTTTCATAATGCCGCTCAGATTTATGGATAGCCAACCTCCTGGAAAGAGTTGTGTTCCATGCTCTCAATATTGATCTTTCAATTACATTACACATAAATTTAACTTGTCTTGGTCATTCATATTTTATAGTCATGCTTTCAGTATAATTAAATGTATTTAAACAGTGCATCAAGTGAGCAGCTGTTTAAACTTTGAAGCATCTAATTCAATGACTGGTGAATAAATACAATTGTAAGTTATATTTTTCTTGTAAGCCAGTATCTGGTTTCTCAGGACTTGGAAAAAACGTTCATCCTTACGGAAATGTATTGTGTTGCTGCTGTTGACATGGATACAGTTCTCGCAATGGGAAATTATTAATCTATATAGTCAGTATTAATGGTCATTCGAGGCTATTAAAATACATAGTTCTGGAAAAAGGGTATGATAGACAGAACAAAACCATATTTAAGGTAATGGATAATTTACTGTATTATAATTACTAACGTGTAAAAAATTACGCTAAGGGCTTACACTTTGGCTGCTTCCCAGTTGGAATGAAAATGGATTTAGTTGCACAAGACATTATGCAATGAAGTATGCAATCCCAGGAAAAGGAACAGTTTGGCATTAAGATAAATTCATACATTATCCTTAATCCCAGTGCCTGAGCAGAACTGTGCATTGCCAGTAAACTGACTGAGCCAAGCATCTAACTCAGACCATGTTCACCCATTAAAGTAATTATGCAAGTACCACTTGATTTGTTTAACAAAAAGATATGTTGTTTCTTAATGCATTTTGAATACTACTGTTTTGCTTTTCACTAGCTGAAACATTGTGCTCTGCTGCTGTTAGGCAAAGTGTCTGGTCTTGAAGAGTTATGATGATTAGTTTTCTTTGCCGTTTTTAGTCCAAGGTCATTAATATCAGCTAATCCTCTTTTTAGCATTCTGGAATAGCAGGTACCTCAAATGCAACCAGTAAGGTTTGCTTCGAATTCAACTAGATTTGTGAAATTGAAAGAAAACCTGTCAGCATTTTTTTTTTTTTAATTGGCAGATTAAACATTCAGTATTGCTTCTAATTTAAGTTGTCCTTTCTTATTTTAAAGGATTCTTGTTTGACTTCAGTTCATATTTTGACAGACATTTGGCAAAAATTTTTTTTAGAAATTCAACTTGATGTAATAAAGCAATTGGTATAGGTAAAGGGATCAATGGAAAGGAGGACGAGAACCGGCTTGTAATATAAATGATAGTTTTAATGAGAAACTTAAAACAAAGACACAAACACATATGACAGACATGTCCGTAAACAATCTCTCTCTCCTGCACGGTCCCCCGCAGTCAGCCTTTAACCCTCACAGAGGCATAATTAGCCTAATACGGGATATGATAATATGGTATTCTTTTGCTGATGTGCGGTGTTGTTTTGTGCCAAACATTCCTTTTACAATTTTGGGCAAAAAGTTAAATCTTGGTCACATCAGACCATACATTTTTCTGCATGGTTTTGGGAGACTTGATACAGGTTTTTGCCATGCTTGAATGTTTTCTTGAATGTTCAAGACCTTGAAGGCTTGGCCTTGCCACCCTACACCATAGCCCAGACAGATGAAGAATACGGGAGATAGTTGTCACATGTAGGGAGCAACCAGTATTTGCCAGAAATAGCTACAGCAACAGCTCCTTTTAATGTTGCTGTAGGCCCCTTGACGGTCTCTCTGACCAGTTTTCTCTTTTGTCTTCTCATCAATTTTGAAGGGATGTCCTGTTCTTGATAATGTCACTGTTGTGCCATACTTTCTCCACTTGTTGATGGCCATCTTCACTGTGTTCAATTGTATATCTTATGCCTTGGAAAAAAAATTTGTAGCCCTCATCTGAGTGATACCTTTCAACAATGAGATGCCGTTGATGCTTTGTAAGCTCATTGTGGCTCATGTAGTAGCATGCAACCAAGAAGATGTCATAAAAAACCTACAAGAACAGCAGAGATTATTTTGGAGTTAATCGGTCACTTCAGGAGAAGACAGGTGTGTACTAATTCACATGAGCTTGATGATTGGTTGATTCTGAACACAGCCACATACCAATTATAAAAGGGTGTGCACACTTATGCAATTACGTTATTTAAATGTATTTTATTGTCTGAAATGTGTCACTTTGGTTTTCAGTGGCATTGAATAGGTTGTCATTTTTTACATTTAAAGGTGCAAAAAGGCTGATGTGATTTATCTTTGTTTCATATTTTACATCACAAAAACCTGCTGTTTAAAAATGGGTGTGTAGACTCTATATATCCACGGTATGTGCCAAGTTTGGATTTTGCTTAAAAGCTATAGATGGTTAATGTTTTCTAAAAACCCTAACCAAAGTTGTCAAGCCAGCATAACAAGCCATCTTAATCTGTTTTCCCTTGGAAATCCTTAATTATGTTTTATCTTTTTTGCTCAGACAAAACAGTTTCACATGAACAAAAAACAGAAGTGAAGTTTATGTGAAAAAAGGCCAAGTACTGATTCCACCAATGATTGAAATGATGCAGCTGCTGCAGATTGCATGACGCAGACCCAGAGGACTGTGGGATAGATTTGAACATGCCTCTTATACACATTACACTCTCCACCGTTAACAAAGAGCCCATATCCAAAAGTGATGACAAAGCTCTGCATGTTCACATGAGTTGGAAAGGAAAAGAGTGAGCAATTTGTACGCCTTTCAGACAACCTTTCTGCAAATTTGTTTGGCAACTTTTGCCATTCCTCAGCAATTTCCATGCCAACTTGCTTTCAATTCCAACTTTCCTGTACAAAACTGTTTCTCTTAAGATGTTGTGCTATAAGACTATGGCAGCAAGACCAAATGATTCTTCAATAAATGCAGCTTCAAGTGGACCCAGGTCCCACTCAAGCATGTCAGGAAGCTGCGTTTCATTAGATCAATGCTTAATTTGCATTTCTTCTTTTCTTCATTCTTCTTTACTGTAACATTTCTTTGTTTGCACAGCTGGTGAGGATCAGATCTCAGTTATATATTTAGTGTCTTTCACTTCAAGTGTGAGTGTATGTGAATGGATCACCAAGCTGCACTTGCCTCATATTTTTATTTTTTTCCTGTGTGTTTGTCAGGTGTGAATGGGATCCATATGTTTTTCTTTCCTGAAATAAAGGTCATTCTTCACGTTTTGATCTTTCCTTGCTGAAAAATAAAGCAAAGAGTTAATTTGAATGAAATCAAAGTTGTCAAATCTGTCCCTTTAGGTGTAGGCTTCAGGGGTACAGAGAAAAAGGAACACATTTCATTTCTTGCCTTTCTTCTCTCAGTTCAGAGCATGTGTCTGCATGTCTTTATGGGTGAATGCTGTTTCTTGGAGATGGAAAATATCTATGGACAACAGCATCAATGAAGTTTGGCACAACCCTTTTGAATTTGAGCATGCTAAGTGTCTGTTTCACCTCTGCCAAACACTTGAGTCCATTCAGGGTAGTCTTGGATACTGATTATCTTTGCGCCCTATCAAGATACTGAAGTTACCCAGATACTAAAGATGACCTCACTTACCAAAGCCAAAATGCAATATAAGTTTGTGGCTGTTGGAAGACAAAGTAACTGGGATCTATGTCATGGTAACGTGCTAATTTTTGGACAAATCTGTTCCTCGTTACTGCCTTTGGCCAAGGGCCAGCAGACCACAGCCAGACAGCTGTAACACCCAGCATGGAGGTATTATTTGTCAAGGAGTCCAAATGGAGCTGTGTTGAAGGGCCTCAATTATACCATTTCTATCTCCAGGTTCAGCTTCCTTCTGAACCCAAATTAGTTCAAGAGAAGCCACATTATGGGTCTCAGATCAGGGACAAAATGTTCCAAAAATGAATTTTGCTTATGTCATGGAGTTTTATATATGGTTGAACCCTGCTGGATAGACCAGTATATGTTTTGTTTTAAATGGTGGTCACCAGCATGGAATGCTAGTACACTGTGTCCCCGTCAGGGTTCATAACTAGCTTAACCAACAAGACTTGCTTGGTCAACCAGCATCCCCAGAAAGACCATGCTTGTTGATCCATTTCACTGTTGATCGACTGTGTTGATCCAACATCTAGACCAGCACCAAATATGCATTAACCATTCTGGAGCAGCTTGGAAATTCAATACAAATCCTATTCTGCTGGGAATGAAAGCAGCTGCATTCTTTGAGCATCAGCAGAAAGACTTCTGCACAGTCAGGCCTAAGTCCCCAAATGACATTTTTCCATTCATTCATTTTCAAATCATCTTCCAATCATGTTGCTAATGTTAATAAGATAAACCTAGAATGTGGTTTATTTTTCAGATACGGAGGACAGCCAATTGCAAAAGAAGCGTGTGAGTGTATATACAATACGTGGGAGGATTTTAAAAACTGAATACACTCTTCCCTTCTTGTGTCCAATCCAGACAGTTTTACTTTGACAACATGTCATACTCAGTTCATTCTAAAGAAACATGCAGTCTTGCCAGAGAAACTGGATGGTTTCTTCTTCTAAAAGAAAAATGAATGAGGTCATCCCTAGAGATAAACAACATACTGTTTTAGGAACCATTGCTTGATTTATTTTTAAAGGGTTATTTATATAACTGCAAATCCTAGAGCACACACTTTTTTTCACAGATGTATGGTCATCAGTGCTGCCGCTACCCTGAAACTTCTGCATGACAAAGGTTTATTAGCAAGCTGCTTTTCTTTCTGTACATCTAGGAAAATCTGGGAAGCCTTGGATATCTTGCAAATTATCTTATCTAATCGTCTGTATTTTTAGAAAACTGCAAAGCAGAGGGCATTATGGATTTAAAGGTTAAGTGTGTTATTCCTCTGCCATTAATGGCATGAAACAAAATTTCCAGAGATTGAGATTTGTTTTCTAACCGGCCTCCCAAACTCATCTTAAACACTTTACCTTGTCTGACGTTAAGATCGTTTGAGATGTTAGGCACCTCACTTTATAGATAGAAAAGGGTGAGTGGTGGCAGTCAGGGAGGAATAAAAAAAGAGCTGTTAAGTCGAACAATTCATTCTTCTCGTAGTGGATCTGCAATCTACTGTATGCAAATGGTAAATATCGCTTTTGTATTCTTAGTTACTCATGAAGTAGAGTAAAATACAATTGTTTTTACATTAAGATGGATATGTAATCCAATGTACCCATTCACTGCATACTGCTTCATGCATACTGCAGCACATGCCTCTAAAAAAGCATGATCACACTTGAATTTTACATGTTGCTATTGAATGTTCTGGTACCATACCTGTCAACATTGGGGTATCAAATGTTGGTGCTGGATGGCAGAGGCAGGCTCAATACATACAAATTGTGCCGTTTTGATTTAATGTGCTGAGTAACGTCATTTTCCCCACCATGTCCGCTATTAAAATCAGTGAGACACATATTGTAAATGGCGTGGCCGTTGTCAATAAGGCTTCGAGATATTAAATTAAATTCTTCCGTCCAGCTGTTGTTCAATTTAGATGTATATTTCGTTTTTTCGCTGGAGCACCACCTGAGTCTTCTCCTCCAATCTACCAGTGATGCTTGATTCAACTTCCCACGTCTACTACCTGTGCAAATATCAACAATGCAACTGTGTTGTAGGTTGCCAGGTTGAGGTCACAAATGGGTTGAAATTTGTAAGATGTGTCGATTGTGTGAGTAGGAAGCGTTTCATACAAGATCTGGAAACTGGACAACCTTGGAATAATATATTGATGTTATCATTCATATAATGAGTTTTGGACCATACAAATTCCTGGGAGATATAACAAAACGAGAGGGGTCGGGAGATGGTTGTGAAATACGGGAGACTCCCGGGAAAAACGGGAGTGTTGACCGGTATGTCCAGTACCCTGACATTGGCCCCATTCAGCAGAATTACTGACAAGTGCCTTCTGTCGACATTTTCCTGTGGCGCAACTGATAGCATGTTATGCAAGCATCTTTCCACCTCGTCCTAACCAGACGCGATGCAATAAGATTCAAATGACAAGCTATATGCCTGTCTGCACCAGACACGACGCAACACCGCGATATTCATATTCAACTCATTTTCTCACTGAAGCTCCGAAGTGCTTGTATAAACGTGGGATAAATACACAATCACACACATTTCACAGGCGCTACTGATACAGTTCTACTCAGTAGTCATTGAGTATGTCCTCTGCTCTTCAATAACTGTCTGGTTTGGTGCAGCTACGAAATCAGACATCAGAAGACTGCAGAGGACAGTTCTGACTGCTGAGCGGATTAACCCAGCCCATTACCTTTTTGAACTGTTGCCTTCTGGCCGACGCTTCAGAGCTCTGAGGACCAGAGATGTCAGGCACAGGAACTTTTTTTCCCTATCATAAACAGTTAAAGACGCCAGTTAAAGAGCAATACTTATGTGCAATACCAGTTTAGTCTATTTCTATTATCTAACATATCCTCTTCTGCTATTACATGCAAAGGAGAAAGAAAAAAACGTTACACTGTACATAACATACTGTATTTTTGTACTTAATGTAACGGATTTGTTTTAGATTTGCACTATGTATGTGTATGTATGAAGGTGTGTGTCTGTGTGAATGTACATATATGTATAATTTATATCGATTAAATCGATTAAAATTTGTAATCGAATTAATTACATGGTGTCCCGATTAATTAATCGCATATACAAATATTTGCTGAGAAAGCCCCTCATATAACAATAATTCAATATATAATGATGAAATAAGTATACATAGTTAACTTTAATTATAAAAAATGTATATATATATATATATATATATATATATATACACACTCACCTAAAGGATTATTAGGAACACATACTAATACTGTGTTTGACCCCCTTTCGCCTTCAGAACTGCCTTAATTCTACGTGGCATTGATTCAACAAGGTGCTGAAAGCATTCTTTAGAAATGTTGGCCCATATTGATAGGATAGCATCTTGCAGTTGATGGAGATTTGTGGGATGCACATCCAGGGCACGAAGCTCCCGTTCCACCACATCCCAAAGATGCTCTATTGGGTTGAGATCTGGTGACTGTGGGGGCCATTTTAGTACAGTGAACTCATTGTCATGTTCAAGAAACCAATTTGAAATGATTCGAGCTTTGTGACATGGTGCATTATCCTGCTGGAAGTAGCCATCAGAGGATGGGTACATGGTGGCCATAAAGGGATGGACATGGTCAGAAACAATGCTCAGGTAGGCCGTGGCATTTAAACAATGCCCAATTGGCACTAAGGGGCCTAAAGTGTGCCAAGAAAACATCCCCCACACCATTACACCACCACCACCAGCCTGCACAGTGGTAACAAGGCATGATGGATCCATGTTCTCATTCTGTTTACACCAAATTCTGACTCTACCATCTGAATGTCTCAACAGAAATCGAGACTCATCAGACCAGGCAACATTTTTCCAGTCTTCAACTGTCTCTTGCAAATTGTAGCCTCTTTTTCCTATTTGTAGTGGAGATGAGTGGTACCCGGTGGGGTCTTCTGCTGTTGTAGCCCATCCGCCTCAAGGTTGTGCGTGTTGTGGCTTCACAAATGCTTTGCTGCATACCTCGGTTGTAACGAGTGGTTATTTCAGGCAAAGTTGCTCTTCTATCAGCTTGAATCAGTCGGCCCATTCTCTTCTGACCTCTAGCATCAACAAGGCATTTTCGCCCACAGGACTGCCGCATACTGGATGTTTTTCCCTTTTCACACCATTCTTTGTAAACCCTAGAAATGGTTGTGCGTGAAAATCCCAGTAACTGAGCAGATTGTGAAATACTCAGACCGGCCCGTCTGGCACCAACAACCATGCCACGCTCAAAATTGCTTAAATCACCTTTCTTTCCCATTCTGACATTCAGTTTGGGGTTCAGGAGATTGTCTTGACCAGGACCACACCCCTAAATGCATTGAAGCAACTGCCATGTGATTGGTTGATTAGATAATTGCATTAATGAGAAATTGAACAGGTGTTCCTAATAATCCTTTAGGTGAGTGTATATAAAATAAAAAAATATTCAGATAATTAAAATGCATTACATTCTTATAGCAGAAGAGTTCATCATTGATAAAACAATATAAAAGTGGCTTTAGAATACAATGTATTGTTTACTACCATATTATTGATCATAAGTCAATCATTACACAAGTGAATTTGTCAATCAGTTGGAGATTTATTGTGAGGGTTTGTTTAGGTTAAGTTATCAAATCTGTGAAAACCAAATAAAACGTATTTATAAAGCAAAGAAAAGTTAAAATAGAGGTACATACAAACAAACAAACAAACTTTTCATCACAGCATTACAGAAGGAGCAAAGGGGATCTATTTCAGGGAGCATGTTTCTTAAATAAAGATTGGCTGGGTAAAAACGGTGTAACAGTTTAATGGACACATCCTTAACCTTGTTGGTAATTAAATATGTATGAGGTAAAGACCATACGACCTGCATCAGACATGCTTGTGTCACGTCTGTGGTGTGTTGCGTCATAAAAATAAAATGTTTAGGTCACTCTGTCAAGTTAAATATAGTTTAATACTCAATCTTTAAACACATTAAGATCCCTTAAAGATCGCATTTGTGCTCCATCAAGTGTTTTGAACGCAAGAAATTGTTTTCTTCACTGTATAAACTGTGCGTTGCTCACACAGCTGAAATTTAAATTACTGCCCTCTGCAGTAAACAGGTGGTACTACAAGCTTGAATTTCTCAGTTAAGCATTGCGATTAAAGTGCGTTATTTTTTTTAACGCGTTAATTTTTGTAAAATTAATCGCACGTTATTAACGCGTTAAATCGCCAGCCCTAGTAAAAATACAACATTTGGTAGGTATGTGATACCTTTGGCCAAAATCAAGTTGTTCTGAACCATAATGAGATACCGGCTTTAATTTTAGACCTATTTGTTGACTGCGCTGCCTGGCGCTACATCGCAGAAATAGAAACCATTCCAAAAATAGAAAGCCCTGCCGCTCATCATGTGTCATGGCTGGTTAGGACAAAAACTCTGATTAATATGGAAAAGATGCCTTAGGTTAGTACACGGTATTAGAGGAAAGGGTTCTGGTCCTCTCTGATTAATATGGAAAAGATGCCTTAGGTTAGTACACGGTATTAGAGGAAAGGGTTCTGGTCCTCTCTGATTAATATGGAAAAGATGCCTTAGGTTAGTACACTGTATTAGAGGAAAGGGTTCTGGTCCTCTCTGATTAATATGGAAAAGATGCCTTAGGTTAGTACACTGTATTAGAGGAAAGGGTTCTGGTCCTAACCAGGAAGTAATCGCGATCACATAATCAATGATCGGTGCAATTCGGAGGTTGCATATTTGCTCTTAAATAAAATTTTTACTCCACTGTATTATATTTAGGGTTAGGGTTTGGGTTAATAAAATATGCTTTCCTGTTGACTGTATTACAACATTTACTGTATTGCAACTCGCTTTACAACTTGCTTTTGGTGCCACTCTGTGGACATTTGACCTACTTTCCCCAAAATGTCCTGTCATCAGTACTTTGCACATTAAACTTGTCTCTGCACATTACAAAGACAGCATATACAGTATAGTATATATATTTTTTTAATTCTCACCTTTGAATGAATTCCCTGTTAATGAATTGGTGGGATTGTTATCTACCAAAAATGACAGACAAAATCGCTAGACACCGTTCCTCTTTCCTCACCGAACAATGAGGCACAGATCAGGGCACCTATTATCCTAATGTATTTTCTTGTCATTTTGAGCCCATTTTTATCTTTTCTAAAATGATTTAAATTTCAAGGTCCTGCTCTGGGAAAGCTGGTGGGCCCACTTTGGCTCCAAATGGCTCACACCTGGCAGGACCTCCCTGTTCCTGCAATAGGTCTGGTTTGAAGGGCAAGACAGTAGAGATTAAGTCACACTTCACTAAGAAGAGCTTAAGAGCCCTGGCACGCTCTGCTAGGTTCACATAAGAGTTGTTAGTTTCTGGAACTACAGGGGTACTGAAGGGCTGTGAGAAAATGTTGGCAGACGATAGCCATGTAAAGACATCTGCTGCCTCACATCCCTGCTGCTTACATTACAGGGACATGCACAGGGTTATTATAGTTTGGAATTTTTTATTTAGTTTATATTACATTTTTCAATTGTCTTTTTAATTTAGTTTTTTTTTTGTTTTGTTTAGTTGTCCCTTTATGACTATTACATTTTTTCAATGTTTTCTAGTTTCAGTCATTTTTCAGTATATTTCAATATTCAATAAGTATTTTATGTGGGATTTGTTGTTTTGTGTGTGTTTTAGAGCTGCCAAAGTAAATACATTAACTGATTAATTTAAATATGTTTAATTGCACTATAGGTGCTATACTTAATTGTTCATTCATGTTGTCTCCGACTTACACTGACACCTAGTGGCATGGATAAACCATCATTCAAACACCGTAGTTTTCATTTACAGATGCCATTGTAGAAATTCATAATTCACAATTCACATTATTTTATCGATACATTATTGAGGCATTGATATATTATCATATGCTGACATTTAAATTAGAAGCCTTTCCAATTTACTGTCTGTTTGCCTTACTTTTATTATAGCCTGGTGTAATAGCTGTGGGAGACCACAAGGGGGTGATTATAACATTTACTGTAATTAATACTGAAGGACTCATCGATGCGGTGAAGCTGGCATTTCAAAGTTGTGAATTTTTTCACCATACACACAAAAGTTATGAGTTTGTAGATTAGTGTATGAAACTGATGTAATGCGCAAACTGAACGATTAGAAATGGCAACGTTTATTATGAAGTTTCTCTGTATGTAGCCTTGAATAGGTCATGGAGGAGTACAAAGAACTAAATATACACATTTAACATTACATCTTAACATAAGAACAACGATCAAGAACTGACAAAGGAGAATGGAAGTGAGGGCACACACAAGTAAATGAGCTAAATAGCAAACACATGTGAAACAATGGTGGAAGGTAATAAGGAAATAATAAACTCAAACCAGGCAAGATATCAAAATAAGAGTCTCATCTCTGTGTATCTGCCAACAAAGGATGGTGAAGGTGTGACGGTGACTTTTGTATCATAAAAGATACTTATCTATGTAATTTGATAATGATTTGGATCAAATTTAATGGAAAATGATGCAAGTTTCGCTCCGTAGTGCTGCAGAATTTTGATCATCCTCCGTTGTAAATGTTTCAACTATATTGTAAATCAAAAAACAAAATTAATCAATTCGTCATTCGTTTTTTATTTTGGACTAGTTTCAGTTTTTCCATTTATTTTTTCATTATGTTTTGCTGTTTTTATTTGTATTTCAGTTTATATTGAAGTTTATATTATATTGAATTTGTATTTCAATATTTCATTTAGTTACTGTTTTATTTTGTCGGCAACAATAATAACACAGATGCATGCACATTTGCTAGAGTCTTAATTTAGATATAAGATTAAAAAATAAACCTTCATCCCAAGTGCCACCCCTTGGTTAAGAGTGAACCCTTCTCAGTATTTGGGAACTGAACCTAGGTATTTAGTTTACACTCCCTTTGCTCCCTTTTTCTTTGCTCTGCCCCCTGATATTTTGCATACTTGTGGTGTGATGTATGTATGCAGGGGAAGAGGCTGGGGATTACTCACACACATCTGTGGAGCAGCTTTACTGTGTGGTGGTGAAGTGTAGGTGTTTGCCTGTTAGATGTTGTAGCTATGATGTGGCAGTTGTTTTATGGTTTCTCTGTCTGCATTAAAATACAATTGAGTTACCCATAAAACAGATAGTAAAATACCACTCTAAACTTTATAGATCGGAACATGCACACTCTTATTGGAAAACGTTTGTATTCCAGACAATGGCCTGTGACAGTCAGGACGTGTTTGAAGATGTCTTTCAATAACATATATTCCTTATTATCCTTAATATTCCTTATTATATGCACCATCTTACACAATATTAATAAACCGATAACGTGTAACGTCTTAAACGCCTGGTTTTCCTTTATTTGGGGAAGGTCATAAATGGTTTCAGCAAAAACTGATCGGTGCACACACATAGACTTCGCTCTGCATGTAGACTCCACTTACCAGCTTATCAATGTGTGCAAGTGTTTTATTTTTGTATTTATTTTTTCTCCCAATTTGGAATGCCCAATTACCACTACTTAGTAGTGGTGGCACGGTTACTCACCTCAATCCGGGTGGTGGAGGACAAGTCTTAGTTGTTTCCGCTTCTGAGACAGTCAATCCGCGCATCTTATCACGTGGCTCATCGTACATGACAACACGGAGACTCACAGCATGTGGAGGCTCATGCTACTTTCCGCGATCCACGCACAAATCATCACACGCTGCCCATTGAGTGTGAGAACCACTAGGTTACAACCATGTGACTCTACCCTCCCTAGCAACCGGGCCAATTTGGTTGCTTAGGAGACCTGGCTGGAGTCACTCAGCACACCCTGGGTTCAAACTCGTGACTCCACGGGTGGTAGTCAGCGTCAGTACTCGCTCAATACTCGCTGAGATACCAGGCCCTGTGCGCAAGTGTTTTGCGCATGACTGTTTATGTTTTGACTCAAATTTTTCTTCCAAAATGAAAAAGTTATTAGGTTACAAGGTAATTAAAATATCATTATGGCAGTAGGGGCGTGGTTGAGCACCTGTCCGGAGAGAGAGAAAGCAGTAAGGGTGCTTACACCTGAGCTAAATTATGTCTGACACCTGTCTCTATTTCCAGTGAGAATGGGGAAGCGGCCTTTAAACGGCCACGCCACCGCCAGACGACAGAGAGAGCAAGCCAGAACGCAGCTGACTGTTGTGCCGTCTGCTTAAAATTGAATTCACTGTGTGGCCTTGAAGCCTTAGTGTTGTGAAGCTTAATTTACTGTGTGGCCATGGAGCCTCTCCTTCAAGAGTCTGACCTTGAAGGAGAGATCCTTTGTCCTGGGCCCTCCTTTCCTTGAACCTCTACAATCATGTTCTGGCTGATTATACCTGCTGACAGATTAAAGACATTGTAATGGTGGTGGAAATTTGAAGAATTTGTGCATATTGCGCTTTTGTTTTCTGCCAAAATTCTACAGAGATTTTCACAGTTCTCACCATAGCAAATCTATAAAGTTGGTTTCGCTCTAAATGTGAAATATTGGCACAACTATGTCAACCACATTTGAGCGTAAGAAGTTGTAACATGGCTGTGAACACCTCTTAAAAACCAACCCTAGCCATATGGAAAAAAAAAGAAGCTGATGACGTTTTAACCAACTCATTGCAAAATACTGTATATTCGATTTGAAAAAAGAAGAAAAAACTCAAGGCTTCACTTTGAAAGTTTGTTCAAATGTATGATATATTTCCTGACAGATGCAAGAGACTGTTCACATTCCCATATGTTAGCTGTTTTGCAGAATTGTCACCTTCTTGAGCAGCGTGTTTATGATAACCAGCACTGAACTGGCGTCTCCGGCGTGGGAGGTGGGTGCGCTAACAAGGAGGCTAAAGGCTACAGCCTCTAGCGTCAGTCACTAACGCACCTCTTGAGGTCAGGAGAGTGAGGTTTACACACTGCACAGTTATCTACCAGCTGGCTCCCGTTACACGAGCAAACCAGATGTCAGCTTTGCCCTCTTTGCTTATGTAATCATGGTTGCTTTTTAGCATACTGTACTTTGTGCAAGTAGATAGCTCATTTTTGTCCTCTATGGTCACCTTATTTGTGTTACATCTATCTACACCTGTTTGCATGAATTCGCCTGGTTAGTAAACACAGTTTACTTCACAGTTGTGAAGTTTGTCTTCACAACAAAGCAGTCGAGTATGCTAAGATGATTAACGATTCACAGAAGAATGGTTTAGAAACACGAGCATTGGCTTTACAGGAGGAATGCATGATGTTAGGTTATGTAAATGACTACATCTTTGAGAAAAGCAACAAGTGATACGATGTGATACACTTGCGAGACCAAGTTCAGCCTGTTCCCCATATCCCTTGGAAACCAGATGTGGTCCAGGCTTGATATGCATTTCATAATCTCTGAGCACAAATAAGACCTATTTTAGCTGGAGAGGAATGTCTGGGCACCCTCTGCGTCTTGTACAACCAGTTTCAGAGCTGGATGAAGGTTGATGGATCACGTTTGAATGGAAATACTTCACAAAGAAGATGCACCATTACTACAGAACTATTCTCTTTTGTATAATGTGTACTTAAATAATTAACTTTTAGCATATGTAATATGAATCAGTCTCTCACAACACTAAAACATTCTCATTGACACCAATATGGAAAATAACATGTCACAGCATTTTCCAAACAATGGCTACGAAAACCGCAATTTGAAAACAGCAGTCAAAATATAACTCAATTTATCTTAAAAACAGTGCACTTGCAAAACTCAGTCAAGACACACACCAAAAGAGCACACTGCCTCTGAGGCAGTGTCCTTGCTTGGAATGTAAAGATTTTGTTATCACAGTCAAACCAAAGATTAACTGCATCTTGTCTTAATATCCCACTCCCATCTCCTCCAGTTGTGACCAGTCTTTTGCTCCCCCTTCTCTTGCCTCAGAGCCAATTCCTGCTGGACCTTTTCTCGTCTTCCTCTCGCCTCATCTCTGGCTCCTGATCCATCCACTTTCCAACCAAGTTTTGTTACATTGCAACATCACATCTAGAAATGCTATTGACAGTTTTCCCAGCTGCTTATTTGCAGATATCTGCGAAGGCAAAAAAACGCTGATTACAATCATGGGAATGCAAATTTCTCAATTATTTTCTAATAAGAAAGAGTCAAGGCTTATTCAAACTTGTCCTGGAAGGTCCCAAATTTGCCCATTGTGAAAAAGAATAAGCATTTATTTCCTGGGGTTCAGACCCACATGGGCAAAGAGATGCACTGGACTCCATAGACTTCACTTAGCTTGGGTGTTTCTTCAACTTGAGGCACTTTCATGTTCCAGGGGTTGATTTTCATTAAAATAAAGATTTTAAGAAGGTCACATTAAAACCAATGCCAACCTTTTTTTTTTTTGCCTTTCTCATTTATTTTTGGTACATTTCAAATGCCTTTTTATGCATAGATTAGCTTTGACTGTTTAGCCTTGTCCCAGGCTATTTTTATATTAAACTATGGAAATCCTTTCTAAAAATATATTTTTTACTTGTTTAAAACTATGATAATCTAAACAAAAGTTAAATGATCACAGTTGTGGCATAATTTCCACCACATCAAACAATTTTGCCCCTAATCAATTTTCTTCAAAAGTTAGTGTATTTATTAACCACATGGACAAAAGTGTCAGTAAAGAGCATGATTGAGATGAAACATTTGAAAATTGATGTTTAAAGAATACAAAGAAAATTTAAGGTAAATATATAAGTATATTAAAGGTAAGGGTGGACATTTTTATTTCCAATCAAGCAGTTATTTTGCCAAAATATGCAAAAGGTGTGAAAATACACTTTAAATAAAAATGCTGTTCTATTTATGGTAAAAAACTGGCAGCTGTGGTTGCCAGAAATTCACTGTAAAAAATATGGTAACCACGTGTCAGGCTTTATGGGATGTAATTTTGATGCCTGTAGATTTTCCGGTGCATTATCATTATTTATATTATTAAATAATAAACTTAATATATTCACCTTCTGAACTATAAAAATCTGCTTTTTACTTCATTATGTTTTGTTAATCACAATAAAAATCACAGAAGGGCATAATGACATGAAGTTCACCAGTAGTGGCTCTTCCAGGAGAAATGACCAATAAACAGAGACAGTGCTCAGTGTCACTCACACAAACACTAAACACCATCACACATGTGAGATTTAAATAATGCAGTAAACATTAACTAAACTTCATCAGATATAACACAAAACACCCCAATGTATGTAACTGAGATAAAAAATAAGAAGAAACTTAACTATTCCCATAAAATATAATGAAATATGATGGGTCACAAAGGGAATTGTGGGAACGCCAGATTATTGTTTTTTTTTTAAATGTATTTGTTCACAATGTATTGTATTATAGAAATGTATTGTCTATTTAAATATATATTACAATTGTGTACAATATATTCTAAGGTAACTACACATTTACCAATTACAGGTTTAGCAATTATACAGTCATTTACCTGTCGATATGCAATTCCCTGCATGCGGTGGTGACGTCACTCTGCTTACATTTAATATATAATTTACCTTTTATAAATGTAATGACTGTTAACAAATTATATATACATCTTGTCAAAGGTCCAAGGGTTCAACATTGATATCCGATCTCTGTTTCACGATAGCAATGCTCCAGAAACAGCAATTTAGTTATGTGTGCCAGGAGTAAAAATGAAAACATGCAATATCAAAACGGGACTTCATACCTTTATTATGAAAACGCAATCGCCAGATGAATCCAGTTCAACACACTTGGGTGAAATGTCCATGACAAGCGTTCATTGAAAAACATCCAATAGCACTTTTTGTCCTTAAAAATGATAAATCTGAGAAATATAGATATATTCTTCATTGTAAACATGAGATCTCTCCTGAAAGAATTACCCTTTATCATCGTTCTTCAACAAACTATACAATCTGAGCAGCATTCATGGTGTAAAACTGTATATTATCTTATATATATATATTAGAGTCTCGTAAACAAAATGAGCCTGTCTCTATAGTCTATTTTTATAAATTCTTTTATAAAAATAGAAAAGTTTTATTCAGATTAGCCAAGCAGTGCAGTCAGATTTTGTGTCATCTTAAAAGGCGGAGCCTTAATTTTACTCTGTACACCGGCGGTGATTTTACAGAGAAAAAAGCTTGCAGGAACCTCATTTTTTGTTAGAAGCGTAACTTCTTTAAACTTGTGGCTTTGAGAACATTGTATTTCTGGGTTGTCTTGCCACTTTTATTATTGTTTTTTGAGATTATAAAAACATGTTCAGCACAAAATATTTCCATTATTATGAACTTCAGCTTCTCTAACTTTAAAAATTAACAACATATATTAATTCTGCTAATACTACAACTGTGCCCATACTCCAAAGGGTCCAGTAAATACAATCATTTAAGTTCAGGTATGTCATTTTCATGGTTTGTGCTCAAAAAGGGGGTGCGTATCAACAGGTTAAGATACATAAAATATTAGCTATGAAATTAGCCTTAGCAAGGCAAAGGAGTTGGCCATTCTATTTAAGAAAAGTTACAAATGTAATTTCCATCACCGTCATTTTTACCACTGAATTCTATGAAACACAATAAAGAATTTAAGATATGCTGGAAAAGACACAGTGTTGTGGATTTTCATGACAAATCTCTTGGGATGCATGCATACACTGTTGAACATTTTGACAAATCAAAAATAAATTGTGAGATTGAGAAAAATGTTTTAACGAGACTTTTCTTTCTAAAAATCCACAGTGCTAAAAGTGCCAGAAGTTGGAAAAAACTCCCAAATCATTGTTCATGTCTGTGTTGCAACACAATCTTTTTTTGCATCCTTCTTTAAAATATATGTATACAAATAGGTAGTGATGAACACCATTCATGGGAGAAAAAAGGTTTATATATCACTATATATATATATATATATATATATATATATATATATATTATACACTGTATATGTTTGTATTGGAAGTATGAAAGTCTAGAACTAGACTAAATCAAATCACTCACCCATATACACAAATGCATGAAGTTTTGCTTTCCCCAAGATAAAATTAGTGAAGGCAAGTCATTACGGTCACTGGACAGGATGTGGTGATGGTTTGAGCTTTCTGATACTACTACTTTTTAGCCTCAGCTAAAAAAAACTGTGAAAAATAGTTGTTGTAATTCTCATTTAGCACCTGTTATAAGTCAAACAATGATATACAAGCGTAGCACCAAAATCGATTAGGCATTTTGTGCGTTTTGACCATCTGGCATTGACAGAGAGTGGTTTGGACAGAATGTGGAAATAATGTGAAACACGGCAGTAAGGATTGGCTTGTTCCCTGTGTGTCCTTGTGTTCTGTGACTGCTGCAGGTGTCACAGCCGGTGAGGGGGAGTAGGATGTAAGAGAGGATATGTTATTAAGAGAGAGACAGACAGACCAACAGAAGACGGCACATATATTAAAATAGTCACGGACACATTCCTGTTTCAGCTTTTCTTATTAATTAGTATGACAGACAAAATGTCTCTCACAGATGTCTCCTGAGGCTCTTGTCTGCCTGTCAGAACTGATTTAAGCATGAACACAATTCCTGAATGGTCTCGACAGACTTGCAGAAGCCATCATACATTCAGAAGAGTATATAATTTATTATACAGCATTACAGCTGTTCATATCGTAACATTGCATCCTCTTGTGCTCCCTTTGCACCTCAAGGACTTCAACCAGCAAACCAGATGACGCCCCCTCCGTTTCTTCTGTTCTCCTTGAATGACTGTTTCTGGGGTAAGAGGGGGAGACTCACACTCTCTGAACCTCTTCCCACAGCTGTCTGAACTTTGGGTTGAAGTTGGAGATCGTGAGTGGATGGAGAGCCTTCTACAACATCTGCACAAATGCTTTCACCTGACAGAATGCTGACTCTTTAGCTGTCCAATTGCCAAATCCCAGCACAATGTCCCAACATGGCTTCCACCAGCTGGCTGACCGACCTGGAAAAGCTATCAGACTTCACTGTGGGGAAGTTTTACACCGGAGTGCTCCAGACCCAGTATGCTAAACACTATGACACGGGGACATTAGTAACTTTGTTTTTACTAGGAATGGGTTTTATTTTCTGGTTTAATTGGGATTTTAAAACTCCATCTTGAGTGTGTTTGTTAATTCCATTCAGCTTCTTTCATTGGCAGAGGTGGGTAGAGTTGCCCAAACCTTTACTCAAAAAAACATAAGTAATTGTATTTTTACTTGAGTCATTTTTAACATTATTACTTTTACTTTAGTAAGAAAGTTTCCAATATAAGAATACTCAAGTAGTGAGTAACTAGTTACTTTCACATATACCGTAATGGATGTTTACTCTCCTATATTCCAGTACACGATACACATTTAAGATGCATTAAAAAAACGATTAATAATAATAATAATAATTTTGTTAATAATGGAAACTGTCATCATTCACCACCATGTTGTTCCAAACCCAAATCACTTTTTTCCATGCATCAAATTAAAGGGATAGTTCACAAAAAAAATGTAAATGCTCTCATTTAACCACCCTCATGCCATCCCGGATGTGTATGACATTCTTTTTTCAGCAGAACACAAATGAAGATTTTTAGAAGAATATCTCTTTGTCCATCCAATGCACAAAGTGAATGATGACCAGAACTTTGAAGCTCCAAAAAGCACATAAAAGGCAGCATAAATGTAATTCATATGACTCAATACAACTCAATAATTCAGAAGCAATGTGATAGGTGTGGGCGAGAAACAGATGAATATATATAACTTAATATGTAAAGTCCTTTTTTTACTATTTATTCTCCTCCTTGCCCAGTAGGTGGTGATATGCACGAAGAATTTAAATCACCAAAAAACACAAGAAGAATGTGAAAGTGGAGGTTTATTAGTAAAAAAGGATTTAAATATTGATCTGTTTCTCACCCACACTTATCAGATCCCTTTTGAAGACAAAGATTGAACCAGTGTCATTGGAATTCTTTAAAGCTGTCTTTATGTGCTTTCTGAGCTTCAAAGTTTTGGTTGCCCATTCACTTGCATTCTAGTATAAACTAACGGAGATGAGATATTCTAAAAAAATCTTTCACATCTGGGATGGCATGAGGGTGCGTAAATGATGCGAGAATTTTCAGTTTTGGAAAATGTATTCCTTTAAGGAGATGTTATACAGAATGCTAACCTTAAAGGGGTCATGACATGGTTTTTTTTATTGTATTATTATGTTCCCTTAGGTGCAATTATAGTATTAATATATTTTTTTTTTAAGAAAAACTTTTAAAATCTAGTGATTTATGACCTTTTCCCACCCTGTTTCTCATCCTCTGATTCAAACAGTCTGTTTTGGGGGCGTTTTCCATTTAAGACTTCAGTGTTAACGCCCACTGTTATGATTGGCTAACGTCAGTGCCTATGTATCAATTATTGACGCCCCCAGCCAGAACAATATGCAAGTAAACTAAGTAAAAACACTGTGATTATTCATAATGAATGAAATTGCGCTTTAAAAAGTAGTTTAAAGTTTAAAATAGATTACTTACAGTTTGCGTCGTCGTTGTTCCCAGAATAGTCGGCACGGACTTATCTTTGAGCAACAGTTTTCTGGCAAAGCCAGCATCATATTGAGATTTGTTCTCAAAACAGTCATCCTTAAAATGTACAGAACAAACGCTTAAGTTAACACTGCCGTGACTGGGTCGTCCGCAAAAAATAAACTGCATCCATTTTTCCCTGACGTCTGGATCTTTCGGCAGCTTATTCAGAGGTTTTGTTTGACCACAGCCAGGAACAGCACATCTGTGTGGCATCGTAATTTTCCTGTGCACAAGTAGTCTCTGTCAGAGCTCGCTGTCCATCGACTGAACACTTGTGAGGCGCACGGCGATACTGAAATGAGCGTAGTCTTGCGCTTAAAGCGTAGTTATCTTGTGCTGGAGGCGGTCATATGCAAACGCTGTTACGTCACTTCTAACCGACACGTCACTTCTAACCATGAATCCAGAACGAGCTGTATTTTGAGCTTGATTAAATAAATGATTCGTTTAGAATGGGGAGGACGTCTTAAAATATTAAACTTGCAGGACGTTTTAATGATACAAAGACCTCTTATATACCAAAAGATCAAGGCAAATTTGGTTTCTCATGTCATGACCCCTTTAAACATCATTTACTTTCACTGCATGTTTTTTCCCCCTCAATATTTTGAAAGGGAATTGTGACCGAGACCTTATCACTGTGTTTGGAAGCATGTTGTCCATAAGACAAAGCCGAATGCATCTGTCAAACTTGCACAATGAAAAAGTTATTTTTTCCCAAAAAGTTACTCAAGTAAATGTAATGGAGTAAATGTAGCAGGTTACTACCCACCTCTGTTCATTGATCACGCTTTTGCCTCATCATATTCCCAAACACAGTACCTTTCTTGCCAACATGATGCAAGAAACCCTGTACAATGGACTTTTCAGCATTTTTGTGTTAATTTGATGGAAGACTTTGTATGCCTTTTGGTTTTGCTCTTTTGGCCTTCTGCTTGTTTTTGGAGTCTGCCATACATTCTGTGCCTTTTTCTCTACATGTCTCTGAATTTTACAAAGCGGTAGCGTTTAGTAAGTCTTCAGAATATCCCTCCAGGCTCCACGTCTCCAGAGTAATGATTTTGGTTTTAGGATAATCATAGAGTATTCTTCAAGTTGTGCAAAACTCTCATAAAACATGTTTCCATTCAGTTCCTCACCAAGGCTACACAAAAATTCAAAACAGAAGTTGAGACTTTCACTTAGTTGTGGTATGCAAATCCACAATGTACAAATAGAAAGAACATGCATAAATGGAGGACAACATTTTTAGAAACATCTTAGATTATTTATGGCAAAAAAATAATGACTATTGGGTACCATTTGGGTAAATGCTTGCACGGTAGTGCTTATGTGACCCAACCAGGACTGCCACTAAATGTCCAGATCATCTATAATGTCAGTGTGTGATGACTTCAAGAGCAACATGTTGGTCAGTGTGGATTCAGCATAGATTTTACAGATGTCCTGTTTGATGCTGTATTCTCAATCTTACGCCGGAGGGAAAAATCCAACAGGAAATGACCATTTTAGATGACTGTGGCTTCTGGAGTTCAGAGCAGAGAGCTGTGCCTCTGTGGAATATCAGCACTGTGGTTTGAGGCCTTTCTCCCTGTATATCTGTCAATTTCAGGCTGCTGCTGCCCCCTCCCCCTCCTCTCTCCAAAGTGTTCCGCCAGTGGTCTGTGACAGACACTGGTAATTATTTCTTCCTCCACAGAAGCAATGTCCAACACTGAGCATCTATCTTCCACATATTTTTGCTTTTAATCTCTGATCTAGACAGCTTCTTGCATGTGGAGATGCTGTCGTCACTCATTCTTGTCCACAACCACCCTAAAGCATACCATACCCATGATGCTTCATTACAGTCACTTAAGTATTAAGTTGACACTTCATTGACAATTGAATTTCTTAACTGCCCTACCGGAGGCTTGACATCTCTAATAAACTCAACTTTTGATTGGGCAGTGATTACATGGCATTTATGTCCTGGGTTTTAAAGACAGAAATGTCTTTTAGCTGAAGTGTAGGAATGAACAAAAAGGCTTTTGGTTACAAGACTAGAGATCTAACGCCCTCTCCTGGCTCTTGCTGAACTTTGTTCCAGAAGATTACATAAATCCACCAAACAGGTTTTAATTTTCCAGATTGATTGCAGCATAAAAGCAGATATGAAACCATTTGTTATTTAAGGTGCATCAATGATGTGGGGCATTCTTGTGCCGTACTTTTAAAACAGAATTGTTTGAGTTGCAACTTAAAATTAAAAGGATATACCAGACTTCCAGAAATATATTCGGATCAAGCTCAGATACGTCAACTATGCCAATTGTGCCATTCTTGCCAAGTTAATAAATAAAATGTTGCTCGGTGAGATTGAGCTTACGTGATTGTGTCAACATCAGAAACATTTGGCAAACTAAAACGGTCACAAAAAAAAAAAAATAAATAAAAAAATAAAAAAAAATCCAAAACCCCAGAGTAATTTAAAATTGTTAATTTTACATTATAGAGGAGAATGGAACCACTCATCACAATGAGACGTTGTCACTACTGGGGTATGTTGTCCGAAATATCAACAGGTGTTAAATAAATGGAATTAATTTTTCCAGGTCACATAGTTTAATATATATATATATATTTTTTTAAATACTTTCAAAACAAAATCTGAGAAATACTCTCTTGGAGGAAGAAGTTTGTCAAATAGCCCCAGTCTCCCCAATAGAATTTTGTTTTTAGGGGAGATTGTTCTGTAGCACTAAAGTGGTGTTAATCATGCCCTGTTGAGATCACAATGAGCTTGTAGCACTAACTTAAGTCACAATCAGCATTAATCTCCTGAGACCAGAGCATGACTGTGTGCATTTCCCTTTTTGAGTCTTAACTAGTAGCACCTAATAAACATGCAAAAATACAAGAAGATTTTCTAGAGCAAATAGTTTTCCTAAAGATTGATGGCAACATATGTGGACAGCAGGAATACGTTGTGAAATTTTAAATACAAAGCTATAGAAAGTCAGATTTATTTTTTTATCAAATTGTTTCCAGGGGTGTCCGTTATTCGTGTTTGAGATATTACATCAGAAATTAGCATAATTATTAACATTATTCAAAGTAATATGCAGCATCATCCAATCAATGTTAAAATAAAGTGTCTATGCATGGATTATCATGGTCCCATATCTGTCAAACATCATCTGCAGCCAGAAACAGAATGGCCAGATTTTAGGATTGAATGCGCTTCATGGCATAAAGCTATAGGATGCTCCCTATTTAGTGAATGACTTGACAGCACACTTGAGGTTTTCCTGAGAGTTAGCCCTGATGAGCCTTTACAAACCACCTAACCAAACTCAAACATTTATTTTGGCCAGATTTTGTTCTAAAGGATGTCACACCCATTCGTTCTTAGATTTCATATGAAGCATGCTGGGTCCTTAAGGGTTCTAGCATCATTCAAACACTTAGTAGAATTAAAACACAGTCATTTGTTTGATGACCAAAATGATAAGTCTTTATGTAGGTAAAAACAAATATTTTAATTTTAAATATACATTAAACATATATATAATATATTAAAAAGTAACTTTTTACAAATGGAAAAAAAACAAAAAAACTCATGCACAGGATGTTGACTATGTGGGGCGCTGAATAGGTTTGTATTTTCTCACAGGATGGGCTTTAAATGTGAACCGCTGGTGAAAAAAAAAAAAAAAAAAAGCTTAAGTTGTGGACAATTAAGGTGCACTCAGTAATTCTAAATCAATACACCGTCAAATTCTGCAAATATCTCCTCCCAGTCTGCTAGCTGTCCGTTCTGTGTGTGGGCAAAAAAAAAAAATACAAAATCCAGTATTTGTACACAGCCCTGGCTCCACAACACTACTCCAGCCAGTCAACAACAGGGGGTGGTTCTTGCACGTGCACAGTATGGGGGGGTGGGGGCAGAACAAGAGGGAAATTCATTAGAAGAGCTACGGCAAATCTGGCTGATGCGAAATTTCTAAACTCAGGGGACAAATGGCTGAGAAAAAAAACCAGGAGAAAAAAGGTCAGATGAATATTAACTAATGAAAGAGGATTAAGTTAAGGGCAGATCTTCCAAATGAGCATTGAAAGGAGGTGCGTTTGTTTTGGCAGTTGAGTTCAAATTTCAAGTGTTTCTCAGAAATCCCTGAGTGCACCTATAAGTGGCAGAGTCTACCAAATAAATTGTATTTTAAAAGTTAAGACTGCCAGAGTTTCTAAAAATATTCACCCATTGCTGCTCTTGCATCTCACGCATCCGTCGCAGTTTCCGCTCACGCTCAACTCTCCGCGCAGCATCACGCACATCAAAAGAGAATGGCCGAACACTGGTCACTTTCCAATACTGTAAGGGAATATTGGCAAACATTACGGTGATGAAACGAGTCGTTTCTGCGACTGGGGTAAAAGCATTAAAGGGGTCATGACATGAGAAACCAAATTTGCCTTGATCTTTTGGTATATAAGAGGTCTTTGTATCATTAAAACGTCCTGCAAGTTTAATATTTTAAGACGTCCTCCCCATTCTAAACGAATCACTTATTTAATCAAGCTCAAAATACAGCTCGTTCTGGATTCATGGTTAGAAGTGACGTGTCGGTTAGAAGTGACGTAACAGCGTTTGCATATGACCGCCTCCAGCACAAGATAACTACGCTTTAAGCGCAAGACTACGCTCATTTCAGTATCGCCGTGCGCCTCACAAGTGTTCAGTCGATGGACAGCGAGCTCTGACAGAGACTACTTGTGCACAGGAAAATTACGATGCCACACAGATGTGCTGTTCCTGGCTGTGGTCAAACAAAACCTCTGAATAAGCTGCCGAAAGATCCAGACGTCAGGGAAAAATGGATGCAGTTTATTTTTTGCGGACGTCCCAGTCACGGCAGTGTTAACTTAAGCGTTTGTTCTGTACATTTTAAGGATGACTGTTTTGAGAACAAATCTCAATATGATGCTGGCTTTGCCAGAAAACTGTTGCTCAAAGATAAGTCCGTGCCGACTATTCTGGGAACAACGACGACGCAAACTGTAAGTAATCTATTTTAAACTACTTTTTAAAGCGCAATTTCATTCATTATGAATAATCACAGTGTTTTTACTTAGTTTACTTGCATATTGTTCTGGCTGGGGGCGTCAATAATTGATACATAGGCACTGACGTTAGCCAATCATAACAGTGGGCGTTAACACTGAAGTCTTAAATGGAAAACGCCCCCAAAACAGACTGTTTGAATCAGAGGATGAGAAACAGGGTGGGAAAAGGTCATAAATCACTAGATTTTAAAAGTTTTTCTTAAAAAAAAATATATTAATACTATAATTGCACCTAAGGGAACATAATAATACAATAAAAAAAAACCATGTCATGACCCCTTTAAAAAAGACAAATTGCCAACGTGCGCACACACTTCAGGAAGTACGGCAAACAGAACCCATGGTAAAACTGTACACGAAACAGGATTCTGGAAAACCTATTGCACTCAATATACAGACTTGCACATTTCAATTTTATAATAAATCTCCATCTAATTGAAGCATAATCTTAAACTTAACAGGTTATTTTTAGTTAAATATTACTCCCATTCAAGTTGATTGAAATTAGTTATGAACCCATTGCGTAAATGCGTTGCCAGCTGTAAACAATGAGCTTCAACAGAAGAGATCAAAGCATTATAACAACTGACAAGCCAGTAAGACTGATACACTTCATGCATTCTCCCAGTGTAGTAGTTAAAGCATATAACTTCGGTTTACTGCCAGATTCAGTTTCTTAACAGTTGTCATTTGCAGGGGCGGATTTAGTGATTTTGGGACCTTAAAAGTACAGGAATGGGCCCCTCTTTAAATGACACATTTAAATTGATTTCGCTCTTAAATGTGAGGTAAGCCTTATTTTATGGAATGGAGAAAATATTCCTACATCCTGAAAAAGATATCACTGAAATACAGCAAGTGTCCGGAGATACCTCAGTCTCTGTTACAGCACTATACTGTTCAAACAGCAAACAAAAATGTGTCTGCAGTAGTCTTTCCCCCCTGGTTGTGCCAACTTACTAAAAAGGATTAAAAAATAATGTCGGACCACACACACACTTACCCAATTTTCCAATGGACTCCTCTCACGCTCAACTCTCTCTGCAGCATCACGGGCATTAAAAGAGTGGCAGTCCTGACTCATATGGTGCCCTAGGAGAAATCAGACATGAGCCGCCCCCACCCCACAAAAAGTCGATTCAATGTTCAAAATATTTTAACAGGTCATATTTTATTTTGGAACTGGACCAATTTGAACAGTTCTGGCTTCTAGCAGCCCTAAAGACTACATTGACATGATCTCCCCCAAAAAAAAAACACCATCAAATGATATTAATTCTCCAATACATCAACTGTATAGTCTATTCATTCTTCAACTTATCTGGCACAAAATCTAAATGACAATCTGAATTCTGTTGAAACTTAAATAGGTTGGCAAAAGTAAACTGAATAAAATCTGCCCAGTAGGTGGCGATATGCATCAATAATGTGAATCACCAAAAAAACAAGAAAGTGAAAGTTAAGTTGATATTGACGGAGCAGGGAGGAGAATTCGTAAAAAAGGAATTAAATATTGATTTGTTTCTCACCACATCCTTCATATCGCTTCTGAAGACATGGATTAAACCACTGGAGGCACATGGATTAGACTATTATGTGATTTATATGATTTGTGGGGCTTCAATATTTTAGCACCGATTCACTTTCATGATATGGACCAAAAGAACGGAGATATTCTTCTAAAAATCTTAATGTGTGTTCTGCAGAAAAAGTTAGACACATTAGTGATGGCATGAGGGTGAGTAAATGATGAGAATTTTCATTTTTGGGCAAATTGTACCTTTTTAAGTTTGATGTAGCCCCTGTACCAAACAACTTTTCCCATGCCTGCTCTACCTAGATTTTTTTGTTTTGCATTGTTTGTACTTGTTTTATGCACAACAATAACGCTCTGTCACAATTAAGGAAAATTTAGACCCTACACAAACTGATTTTAATATAATTGTTTCATACATTATGAAATAAAATGGTGAGCAGTGTTTTGGAAATAACTTAATCTTTTCATTTCTGTTATCATGTCTCCCTTTTTTTTTTTGGAATCAGATTAAATGTAACGTTTCTCATAGATAAGTGAGATGTATTTTAAAAGTTGGCATACAGTGTTCATTATAATGAGGCATAGGTTTTGCAACTCAGTACTCAGTACTCCTGAGTACATTTAAAATGAGCTACACTTACTCTTGAGTAGTTTTGGACCGCTACTTTTACTAAACTCACTAAATAAAATAAAAAATAAAAAAAGAATTACTGAGTGCACCTTTACCTTGTTGGAAAAAGTAGCTGGTTAAAGAAAAGGCTATACTTTGTGAAGATGTTTAACTAACCTCACCCTACTGAATAATGTAATTAGGTTAGTAGCTACCAGTTCCTGTCAACATTAATGCACAGACGCGGCTCGGCTCATCAGGGCACCCCCGAGAATGCTGCTGCCCTAGACGATTACCCACATCACATGGGTCAAGACGAGTCTCACGCCAAACGATCACAGCCCCACACCCACACCCACACCTACAGGAGAGATAATGCACAGATATTTGTATTTATTTTTTTAATAAAGAGAACCAGGAAAAATGTGTGGTAACTTCCCTGTGTAGGCCTACATTTCAAAGCTGAAATCAAATCTGTTGGTTGCACGGGGAGGTGAAGATGTTCCAGGAGGTGTTGCATCTGCACAGACGGTTACGGGACAAATACAAAAATAAAAAACATTTAACTTATAGGCTACAAAACAAAAACTTGTATTATCCTTACCAGTTCCAAGGCTGTTGTGTTTTTGCAGAGGGGAGATGACCGCCAAAACATACTGGCACTTAGGGGAGAAGCTTAATGGCGCTCTGCGTCTAAATGCATTAAAGGGTCTCATATCTGTTGTCTGACCTGTGAGAAAATAGATAATTGAAAGTGTTTAAGTGTAAATTGAAAATTTAAAAGCTAAAGTAAAATTTTCATGCAGAGTGTGCAAGTATTAAACTAGTGGGATGAAAAATTATCCATGAAAAACATATCAAAATATGAATAATACTTAAAATCTCTGGCTATACCAGTTTTTATTCTGATCCCGAGGCAAGTTATCAGCAGAGTTTTATATTTAGCTATACATTTGACCCTAAAATAAAATCATAAAATATAATAAAGTTGACTACCTGAATGACTCTCGGATTTTGCAGGGTTTTGTTTTTGTTGCAACATGATTAGAGTTGTGTTATTAGAAACAGAACCAAGTGAATAAAGATTCCTCAAATAGGTCTATAAATGGGCTAAATTTGTTTGGGGATGTTAATTGTTTACAGCTGCAATGAAACCTGCACCAAATTGGCTCATGCAGAGGTGTGGTTCAAGATTTAGGGGTTAGGATTGTTTGTACAGAGAAATGCTGTAAGTGAAAACAGGAATTGAATTAACTAACCAAAATATTAATTTATTTATTAATTTAGTGCTTTTATCAGCACTTTTTGAGCAAAAACAAACAAACAAAAACACTTAAAGGTGCTGTAAGGAATTTATTTCATGGAAAGCTATGCAAAAAAATTCACTTCTCTCTGTAAGATATGAATGAATTAAGTGCTCTAGACTCTGTAAACAGCAAACAAAAAATAATTTTGCGTGTGCTCATAGTATTTTAGCTGCATCTAAATATTGAGGCATAATGCCATATTTATGCCATGTTGCTCATAACAGTTGTCAGTTGAGGGCGCTATTTTGCTGCTGTTGTTTTTGACAACCGTTTCTGCTTGTGTCATTGTGAATAAAGCTACAGGTGAAACTCGAAAAATTAGAATATCGTGCAAAAGTTCATTAATTTCAGTAATTCAACTTAAAAGGTGAAACTAATATATTCTATAGACTCATTACAAGCAAAGTAAGATATTTCAAGCCTTTATTTGATATAATTATGATGATTATGGCTTACAGCTTATGAAAACCCCAAATTCAGAATCTCAGAAAATTAGAATATTACATGAAATCAATAAAAAAAAGGATTTTAAATACAGAAATGTCGGCCCTCTGAAAAGTATAATCATGCATATGTACTCAGTACTTGGTTTGGGCCCCTTTTGCATTAATTACTGCCTCAATGCGGCGTGGCATGGATGCTATCAGCCTGTGGCACTGCTGAGGTGTTATGGAAGACCAAGATGCTTCAATAGCGGCCTTCAGCTCTTCTGCATTGTTTGGTCTCATGTCTCTCATCTTTCTCTTAGCAATGCCCCATAGATTCTCTATGGGGTTCAGGTCAGGCGAGTTTGCTGGCCAATAAAGCACAGTAATACCATGGTCATTGAACCAGGTTTTGGTACTTTTGGCAGTGTGGGCAGGTGCCAAGTCCTGCTGGAAAATGAAGTCAGCATCTCCATAAAGCTTGTCTGCTGAAGGAAGCATGAAGTGCTCTAAAATGTCCCGGTAGACGGCTGCGTTGACTCTGGACTTAATAAAGCACAGTGGACCAACACCAGCCGATGACATGGCTCCCCAAACCAACACAGACTGTGGAAACTTCACACTGGACTTCAAGCATCTTGGATTGTGTGCCTCTCCATTCTTCCTCCAGACTCTGGGACCTTGGTTTCCAAATGAGATGCAAAATTTGCTCTCATCAGAAAAGAGGACTTTGGACCACTGAGCAACAGACCAGTTCTTTTTTTCTTTAGCCCAGGTAAGACGTTTGACATTTGAAGCCCATGTCCAGGACCCGTCTGTGTGTGGTGGCTCTTGATGCAGTAACTCCAGCCTCAGTCCACTCCTTGTGAAGCTCCCCCACACATTTGAATGGCCTTTTCCTGACAATCCTCTCCAGGCTACGGTCATCCCTGCTGCTTGTGATCCTTTTTCTTCCACACTTTTCCCTTCCACTTAACTTTCTATTAAAGTGCTTTGATACAGCACTTTGAGAACATCCAACTTCTTTTGCAATTACCTTTTGAGGCTTTCCCTCCTTGTGGAGGGTGTCAATGATGGTTTTCTGCACAACTGTCAGGTCAGCAGTCTTCCCCATGATTGTGAATTCAACTGAACCAGACTGAGAGACCATTTAAAGGCTCAGGAACCCTTTGCAGGTGTTTAGCTGATTAGAGTGTGACACTTTGAGCCTACAATACTGAACCTTTTCACAATATTCTAATTTTCTGAGATTCTGAATTTGGGGTTTTCATAAGCTGTAAGCCATAATCATCAAAATTATATCAAATAAAGGCTTGAAATATCTTACTTTGCTTGTAATGAGTCTATATAATATATTAGTTTCACCTTTTAAGTTGAATTAGTGAAATTAATGAACTTTTGCACGATATTCTAATTTTTCGAGTTTCACCTGTAATTTGGTGTCTTTAGAGTTTGGGGTTTTGGAACGAGGATGCGTGACTTATCCAACGGCTTAGCTTGTCTAAATTCTAGAACAGCTAAAACGCTTACAGCACCTTTAATTTCTTAATTTAATATATTTTGAATGATCTTAAGTAATTTTTAATGTTCATGTTTATTCAATTCCATTGTAAGTGCCTCACTGTAACCTCGATTTTTGCCTCTTTTTTATTTAAGAAAAGGGACAAGTTGAAATAATCGTTTGTGGTAATCAACATTATTCCACAAATGCTGTCAATTGAGCTGAACTTGTAATCGCACTAAGTCTCAGAGGTTTGACACATTGTATTAGATTCATTCAAAAGATGAATGTACCTTTAAAAACACAAATGAAGATGTCTCCAATATAGACACAGATTTTGAAAATAAAATAATGTTAAGAACAAAAAATAGCATTGCATGGAGCATAACAGCAAACCCAATGCATGGAGCACTGACGTCATCTACTGGCCACAGTTGTTGTTTCATGTAATTGTAATTTTATTTTCTTCCAGCAGATGTCACCAGAGACCCCAAATGCATGACAGTTTACAAAACAAACATTGACTGGGTGGATGCAGTGGTAATGCAATTGTTTTCGGCAATCTAATCCACATCTGTGAACCCTCAAACATAAGAACATTGGACTGTAGTATTATTATGATGATCATCAGAGTGTATATTATGAATACACAAAATATGAAGTTGTTTGGATTCATTGCTCAAATGGAATTGATCAAAACATTCAGGCTGCTTTTCAATTTGCATTTCCCGGGAGAATATTTGCAAACTGTACCTTCATGGAGAACTGTGGGGTTGAAATGGCTCTTAAAATGCTCAGCATTGTTGGGTGAAACAAAGCTGAACTGCAGAACGGGCAGTGGAAGGCCTTGCTCCATGTGGAGCATTTATTCATTTCGGGCAAGGATCTCCCTTCTTGTGATTGTTATGTTCTTCTTGGAAAAGAGAAAGCCCCAAATTTGGCAGATTAAACATTTTTTGTTCATTTCATAAACATACATAGACATAAATTAGGCTAAAATTGCAGCGTGAAGCATCTACATGTTTCCATTGATCATGGCATAAATGAGGGGTTGCCTTCCCCATGGAAACGACGCCCCTGGGGTCCATGAAAAAGAACACTTCGTTACAATCTTGTAATCTACATTTCTGGTCCGGCTCTGCGCGACACGTTGCTATGGAATCCGCGTCACTCGCGCAACACAACAGAGCGAGTGAAACTTCACAGATTTAAAGTCTTGAAGGTTCAAAACAAAACACCAACATCAAATGTAAAGACGGCTTTTTCAGTGGTAGCTAATTTGAGATACAAGAACACGGTAAGGATGTCTCAACGTTATTTTTGCTTTTGAGGAAATAATATGCTACCGTTATTGACTGTTTTCTCAAGATGGCTTGACAGGTTTTCAAAAGCTTGAAACATTCACATCTAGCCATGATGCGTGTATTCTAAAATTCCCTCAGCAAATTGAGATTATTTTAATAATTAATAACCCACGAGAATCAATGTCGTCTTTAGAGACAAAAACGGATGAGATAAAGATTATTTATTTATTTATTCAGTGTTTGTATCACAAATTAAATACAATGTCTTCTCATGAGTCCATAATTTATTCAGCTCCTTGTGGCAATAATATCTCCGTTTCTAAATTGTATACTTTTAAATTATCTAAAGTCTACATGTTTATATGTAGCCTATATATGCGTGTGTTTGTGTGTGTGTGTGTGTGTGTGTGTGTGTGTTTTCGTGTGCGTGTTTGTTTGTGTGTGTGTGTGTGTGTGTGTGTGTGTGTGTGTGTGTGTGTGTGTGTAGCTCATGAGTCAACCAGAGGGATGGAGCACTTCTCCATCTGGTGATGATAAGGAGGGTTCCAGTGAGAGGACCACACCCATTTCAGCAGAAGCTCCAGAGGCTGATTCCCATTATGAACAACCTGCTGTCATATCAACAAACCCAGCCCTGCAGTGCTTGGACCAGGTAGAAGCTCTTTCATGTTAAGGAGACACGCCAAAAGACCCTTCAGATGTCTTCAGTTTTATATACGGCTCAAAAATGTGCAGTAAACACAGTGTACATGAACTCTTAAAGCTATTTTTTATTAGAGTCATACAAAAGATTATTGCACCTTTTAAAAAAACAAATTAATGTATCTGATAGAAATGCTCCAATATACAAACAGCTTTTGTTTTCACTATTTAATACATTTCAGAAAATGAAGAATGGCTGCTACATTTAAACTAACGTCCAGTAAGGTCATGCCTATAGTCACAGATCAATACTTAAAAATAAAAGGTCTTTAAAAATTCTTCCCAGTCTTTCGAAAATAAATACTGTACACTTCCAAGTTCAACCATACATCTTTGTAGTTTTATTTTGCATAATATACAACAGTTTGTTCCGGTCTTCGTATCTGATTGGACTAGAGAAGTTCCATGAGCACTCGGACGCATCACTGTGTGTATCACTCCTTTCGTGCCATTCTAAACTAAAGTGTAAGAGCAGTACATATGTGTTAAGAGCTACTGTTTGTCTTTTTTCTTTTTTTTACATTAAATATGTTAGCCAGCTGGTGATGGCAAAAGTTAATTTTTGTGTGTAATATGAGCCAGTTAGGTGACATGAAGTGAATCCGCATCAGCCGTTTACATACAACAGCTCTATGTGATCGCTTGTATTACTACTACACTTCTAAAGCTAGGAAATCGGTTTAAATGGCTTTATACGAACAACTTCAGCATTACGGCTCATCACAGCTGAGAGACACAACGGACGGATTAATTACACAATGGGGGCTCTTTCAAATGGCAGAGGACATTGCGGTTTCTATAGTTTCTTCGACACTTGCGCACCGGCTACCGTGAAATAGGGAGAAATACCCCCGCTTGGTTGATATTTTTCCACTGAGAAAGCTGATCTTCAGAAAGCTGACAGCATCTCTTCTTGGGAGTGGCAACATGTGATTGCATACGCTCCATCTCTCTCACTCACACACACACACGCACATCCATCCTTGTTTATCCAATAACTTGTTAGAAACAGCACAAGCCATGATACTATTTCTGAAGTGACATTTTTGAATTACTAATGGAGGATTGGACGCATCATTTGTTTTGAACCAGCAACGGCAGATTCTGATCCGCCGCGTAAGAAAGTAGTTCAATGCACAAATGCATTTTTTTATGACCGTACTCACTTTTCCAAAAAAAAATTAAAATGTACTTGTTAATGGAACTGTTGTATATAAGCAATATCTCAATCGTGCTATATGGCCCAAAATCAGCACTGCTGTGATTACTTATGGCCGAATCACAGCAATGCTGATATAGGGCCATATCGCACTCTTGCTCGTGTGATATTGCTTAAATATACAACTGAACACAAGATGACAGTAGCATACACTAAGAAAGAAGTGAATCCATTAAACAATGTCCTTATATATTCAGAGTAGAGGCTGGATTGTATATATTTCCGCTTTGTGTGTAAAACAGACCAAATATGCTTATAATAGAGTTTTGTAGAGTTTCATTTTATTTCTTTAAACACAGTCCTGTTAAAGGACTATTCCGCATTCAATACAAATTAAGCTCAATTGACAGCATCTGTGGCATAATTAGAGAATGGAGGTTACAGTGAGGCACTTGCAATGGAAGTGAATGAGGCAAATATTTGGAGAGTTTAATGGCAGAAAAGTGAAGTTTATGAATTTATAAAAGCACTTCAATAAATTCTTCTGTTAAAACTTGTGTGTTATTTGAGCTGTTGTTTAAATCGTCATTTTTACAATTGTTTAAGGGTTTATGGCATTACGTTGTCATAGCGACGAAGTTGTAAAATTGGCTCCATTGTAAGTGCATCACAGAAACCCAGATTTTTGCTTTTTTTTTTTTTAAAGAAAAGGAGGGATGTCCAAAAAAATGTTGTTGTGGTAATCAACATTATGCCATGAATGCTGTCGATTGAGATTAACTTGTATTGAACCTGGAATATTCCTTTAATTTCTAAGGATATGTCATCTCTGTAACAAGCTATACTGTTAGACATTTTCCTTGACGGAAGGTGCATAACAGCACCAAAAATATTTGTTCTTTCCATTTATAAAATAGTTGGCTTAGGGGGCATAATTTTTTGGCCTTATCATCATTTTGACATTTTTAAATGCTTGTCTGTAGTTCGTGGGATAGTACTCATTAGTCAGGTTATGCCATGTGCCCCAAAAGATCCCATCCCTCTTCCCCTTGTACTTTGCTTTGTAGTATTTGCCATTGAGATTTGCTGACATGCAGGCATCAAACCACCAGCCCGATCCGTAGTACACCCCACAATTCCCTGAGGGGTACATGTCGTTGTCTTTATCTGGTGTGGTGAAGAACTTCTGATCATGGTTGAAGTGTTTGCTAAATTGCAGAGCATTCCCAGCAGTCCCAGTGTACCCACTCACCGACAGTCGATAACGGAGAAATTCATTTGAAACATAGAACTGTTCGTACTTGGCATACCCACGTGTGCCCTCAAAGTCTTCAAGCTCAATGCGCAGCACCATGTCCTTGGTCTTGGTGAGCAGGTGGATATTGTCATTGCCCAGCCAGAATTCCCCATGTGGGTTACCAAAGCCCTTCTTGTATTCGGCCCAGGTGCGGTTGAAGCTCACACTACCATTGATTCGCCGCTGCACGACTGTCCACCCACCACCAAATGACTCCATGTCACAGTACACTGGAAAGCTGCCATTCTTGGGGTCAGGGGTCACCTGGTGAACTCCGTTTGTCCTCTGCTTCAGCACACTGATTTCAGAACAGTCTCTGGTTGTGAAGTTTTTGATGTCTGTAGAGAGGGGGATACAGTAGTTGATGATCAGAATTTAATATGCTGTTACTATAGCAAACTACTCTATAGAACTTCAGATGCACCACAAAATCTCTTAATCAGACACTTAAGTAGGTGTTTTGAAAATTAGGAATCCAGACTGTATGATATACTGTACACACCCCGATCGCTTTATTAGGTACACCTACTTATTCATGCGATTATCTAATCAGCCAATCATGTGGCTGCAGTGCTGTGCATAAATTCATGCAGAAACAAGTGAGAAGCTTCAGTTAATGTTCACATTAACCATCAGAATGGGGGGGGGATTTCAGTTATTTAGACTGTGACATGATTGTTGGTCCCATACGGGCTGGTTTGTGTATTTCTGTAACTGCTGATCTCCTGGGATTTTCACACACAACAGTCTCTAGAGTTTACTCAGAATGGTGCCAAAAACAAAAAACTTCCAGTGAGCTGTAGTTCTGCGGATGGAAGCACCTTGTTGGTGAGAGAATGGAGAATGGACAGACTGGTTAGAACTGACAGAAAGACTATGGTAACTCAGATAACCATTCTGTACAACTGTAGTGAGCAGAATAGCATCTCAGAATGCACAACACGTGAAAACCTTGAGGCGGATGGGCTACAGCAGCAGAAGACCACGTCAGGCACTTTATCGGGACCATAGTGTTCCTAATAAAGTGATCAGTGAATGTTTGCCCCACACAGTTTAGGTGACTGGAAAACACTTATACAGAGAAAAGAGAAGCCATGAAAAATAAAGTACTACTGGATTTGGATTTGGATTATTTTATTTAAAAAAATAAGTTTTTATGTGTAGTAAATAGGGTTAGGTATTGATACAGATTTTCTGATTTGATTTGATTTCAATTTATCTCTCGATTCTACTACTATTTCGATACAATTTAATTCAATTGTGATTTATTTGGATGTATGTTTTTCAATTATAATGTCAGTTTTGTTTACATATAAAATAGTTTCTCAGCTAATGCTTTTAAATATACAGTTAACCTTCTAACTTGGAACACTATGAAAATATATGAACAACATATAATATAAAAACAATACATAAACAACTTTCAGATCATTTGTAGTATTACTGTTTCAAAAGCTAAATACTTTCAAGAAGTTGTGATGTAGAAAATGTTATGGCATGTGCTATAGTTCTGCACTGAAACTAAGCAACTGCTTCATATATTGCTTCTTTTAGAAAGATCAAAAGTGTTATTGGCATAGAAAACAAGCTAATTCAGTTCAGCAAGGCTTATTAAAATTATTTCATCATCATATGATTTTCTGTGAACATGTCTTATCCCCGAAGCTTTTTTTTTCACTTTTGCAATGCAAACCTTGTTATAATTAGTTTGCATTCCTTGTCTGATTTTGTGAAATCAAAGTCATAGGGTTTATATTGGCATCTACAAAACTATTCCAGTATCCCAAGAGTCCAGCAGCCTTTTTTCTGGCAGGCAACTTATTATTAGAAGAAACCAGTTTTGGGTAAGTTACTTAAAAATAGTAATACACTGCAATGACTAATTATTTCACTAAAATTGTAATCAGATTACTAATTACTTTATTGAAAAGTAATCATATAACTAGTTACTTTTTAAAACACTCAACTAATTTAAAATAATGTCTTTAAATTCTATGTTCATTGTTATACACAAGTCTTACACTCAGCACCTCACATTTTTCTTTCACAAAGACTCATTATGGGGCCATAAATTATGTATTCTACTTAATGTATTAGAAATAAGCATAACCCTGTAATGTACTTAAAGGTAATTAAATTAAAGTCAGTAACTGTAATCTAATTACAAGAATTAAAAATGTAATGCATTACACTACATTTTTGATTAAAAAAGCAATTAGATTACATTAACTAATTGCTTTGTTATTAGATTACACCCAACACTGGAAGTAACTACATTACTGACTTGAAAAGCATTCCATGAGATTCTTGTTTGTAAATGATCTAATGATTCTAAAATGTACCCCAGTTCTGCGTGTCCTGAATTAGTTCAGTTAAGGAATTTAAAAGCTGAATTAATGTATGGTTATAGATTATGATTGCAGGTTGGAGGGGTGAAAAAATAGGCAACTAGACACTTGCTTCATGCAAAAGCCTGCATTTCCATATGCTATTCATCAAAATGCACTGATGTTGCATAATTCTCAGTTTTAGATAAGAAGTAACGTTTGTCTCTTTCTGGCTGAAATTATGTAAGTGTAGAACATAAATGGGTCTTACGTTGAAGTTGAAGTTGATCCATGCATTGTGAAGCACAGGTGCTGCCAATTTTATTGACAGTCCCAGTGATGTTCTTAACTTTTCGGTCTACTATAGCCTCAACATTTTGCGAATTGAGGAGGTTAAGATCCTCCAGACGACCCTGGAGGGAGTTAATCTGCACTCGTGCATTCTTCAGGCTGTTAGACATGCGGTTCATCTTCAACTGCATGTCCTGTACAATGTTGTTATTGCTATCATTTCCATTCCAGTAGTCTCTTGTGCTTGTGTCCCCTCTACCCTGCTCTGCATTCCCAGCCGGGGGATCTCCACTGTCCTTTTGCAAGTTGAGGTCCACTTTTTGCGAGCTGCACTCCAGACATGAGCTCTTCAATCTGTTTACAGTCTCCTTCAAGCTCTGTAGTTCTTTCATTGTCTTCTCCAGTAGTCGGAATTGTTTGGGAAGCTGGACGGTGAGTGGTGGCAGAGTGATCTGGTACGGGCATTCCTCCTCATCTTCACATTGCCCTACTGGCTTCAGTCTCACCTGGGAACAGCTGGAAACTCCAGCCACCTTCTCCTGAACCCCAGATGGGCCACTGCCAACAGCCTCTACAGCTTGTCTGGCTGCTGTCAGCAGGAAACAGCACACATACACCAGTTTCATAGTGTCAAATGCAGATGGGATCCAAACTGAGAGAGAGAAAATAGGAGAAATGCATTTAAGTGCGAAAACTTGGGCATTAATATCAGAGCAGAGAGAAAGAGAGAGAGTGTGAGGGTGGGGCAGCAATGTATTGCATAATTGCACACTCGAAAACTACACCGGGAGAACAGTGATGTGACTCTGTATTTAGGAATGATTCTTTTCTTCTTTAACCTTAAGTTAAATCTACATGAAAAAATTTGTTTAAAAAATAACAAAAGCCTCATCGTATGAATAACTCTGTCTTGTGAAGTCACATGTTGCTGTCTTCAACTAAACCAGAATCCGATTTGAGACAGAATGCCCACATTTTATTCCATGCATTCCTGTGGATCACTAAAACATTGTCTGTCATCATCTGTTTATTGCTGTTATGTGTTTGTATTTACATTGGGTCATTTGTTGTCACAAAGTTATAATTTACTGACACAGACAATCTTTGTCTTAGTACAGAAACAGCGTTTTTATAATCTTGTGCCGATGTCATCATAAGTTTGCCAGAAATACAGTGCATTCAGAAAGTCTTCAGATCCCTTAATTTTTGCAGCCTTATGCTAAAATGCTGTAAATAGTTTTTTTTTCATTCACATAAATCTACACACTATACCCCATAATGACAAAGCAAGAAAACAGATTTTTGATAACTTATCAAATTTATTAAAAAGAAAAAATTTAAATATCACATTGACATTTGCTATGACACTTGAAATTTAGCTCAGGTGTATCCCATTTCTCTGGATCATCTTTGAGATGTTTCTACACTTTGATTGTAGTCCACCTGTGGCAAATTCAATTGATTGGACATGATTTGGAAAGGCACACATCTGTCTATATAAGGTCTCACAGCTGAAAATGCATATCAGCAAAAACCAAGCCATGAGGTCCTAGAAGAACAGTGGTCACCACCAAAAACCTGATGGTCACTCTGGTTGAGCTCCAGAGATCATGTGTGGAGATATGAGAAACTTGCAGAAGAGCAACCATCACTGCAACACTCCACCGATCTGGGCATTATGGCAGAGTGGCCAGATGGAAGCCACTCCTCAGTGCAAGACACATGAAAGCCTGCTTGAAATTTTCAAAAAAGCACTCTAAGGACTCTTAGTCTATGAGAAACAAGATTCTATGGTCTGATGATGTGAAGATTGAACTGTTTGGCCTCGATTCCAAGCATCATGTCTGGAGGAAACCAGGCACAGCTCATCACCTGCTCAATACCACCCCAACAGTGAAGCATGGGATAGCATCATGCTGTGGGGGTGTTTTTCAGCAGCAGGGACTGGGGGACTGGTCAGGGTTGAAAGAAAGCTGAACGCAACAAAATACAGAGAAATCCTTTGTGAAAACCAGGTCCAGAGCGCTCATGACCTCAGACTGAGCTGAAGGTTCACCTTCCAACAGGACAACGACCCTAAGTACACATGGGACAACTCTTTGAATGCCCATGAGTGGCCCAGCCAGAGCCGGGACTTTAACTCAATTGAATATCTCTGGAGAGACCTGAAAACGGCTGTCGACTGACAGATCTTGAGAGGATCTGCTCAGAAGAATGGCAGAAAACCCCCAAATTCAGGTGTGCAAAGCTTGCTGCCTCATACCCAAAAAGGCTTAAGGCTGTAATCACTGCCAAAGGTGCTTCAACTACAGGTTAAGGTTCTGGGGCCGATTATAGTTAAGAAGAAATTCCTTCTAAAGAACGTTTCGTGAATCTGGCCCCTGTATACTTGAGGTTTTTCTTTTTAATACATTTGCATTAGTATCGCATAAATGTTCTTAAGGAAAAAAAAAAAAAGTTTTTAGGATAAGTGATAAGAAGTTTGTAAGAATGTTCCAAAGTGCAATTCTTGAAAAGTTCTCAATTATTTTCTTAAGAACATATTATTTTTTCTTAAGAATAAAAAGACAGGCTTTGACATTGTCTGGTCAACCTGCTCATGGGCTTGCCTTGTCTAATAGCTTACAACAAATTCAATCCTTCAACACTGGTAAATTGTGAGGATAAACATAGGATAAAAGGAGAATTTAGTTGCTGCTAACCATTTGATAACTTTTAAATTGACATAGAGGAAAAGAAAAGAAACAAAAATATCAGACAAGAGGTTCTTGAGGAAATTGAGGAAAAAGTTCTACTTGGGAAGCTTGATGATAATAATATCTCATCGGAAAGGGTGGCGGAGGCTGTCTCCAGTGTGCACAACTCCGATAGGGAAGTTGATGGTGTGTGAAAAAGAAAGTCTCGACTTTCTAATGTTATAATTATTGTTTCTATGAACTCTAAAGATCACAGAGAGAGAGAGAGAGAGAGAGAGAGAGAGCTAGTATGTAGTGCATCCATTTGAATTAGCTTGATTAAGAAGCTTCAAAACAACATTTATTGTTTGAATTTGGTGATAACATTTACATGGTTTACATGCTGAAAATAAAAATATAATTAAACACAAATCTGTCAAAAAAACGTTTTGGTCTAAAATATTTTTTTTTTATCAGACTGAACATGAAAACCCCTTAAAATCATGAAACATCTTAGCTTTTAGAATTGAAGACAACTGTGAGGTTATCCTAACTTTAAGATGTTATTTATGACGATATTTAAGACTATTTGTTTTTGAGAATTTGAATGCTTAAGTTTTTTTCTTAAGAACAAGCTTAATAAAAAAGATAAGAACATCCTTAAGTTTATTCGGGAATACAAAATATTCGTAACTTTTTTTCTTAAGTTACAAATTAAGAAGAAAATGATAGTTAAGAAGAAATTCCTTCTAAAGAACGTTTCATGAATCTGGCCCCTGTATACTTGAGGTTTTTCTTTTTAATACATTTGCAAAGTTATCAAAATTTTGTTTTTTGCTTTGTCATTATGGGGTATGACGTTTAGATTGATGTAAAGAAAAAAAAGAATAATTTGAAGCATTTTAGCATGTGGCTGCAACATAGGGGTCTGAATACTTTCTGAATGCACTGTAGCTTCACAGTTTCTTCTTTTGTTTTCCTAATATATAGCTTTATGTACATTAAGCTGGTGCTGTGAGGTAATAATGTACATTTTGAATATACTCCATGATTCTTTTATTTCCCTCTACTCCAGATGTCTACAATGTGGTCTGTTGTGGTCCATTGTCTCACTTCAAAGCTGATCTTCCACATGTGTGCCTCATATCCAACTGTAGATTTCTGCCTTTGGTTCAGTGCAAGAAGTCTCCAAATACAATGCTTTTAAATTTTAAACTGATAACACACAAGATAGATATCAAACTATTTCTCTGGATACCACTCTTATGTTAACGATAGCCTTCCAGCAAATATAATTGTTAGAATAACTCATAAAGTCATTCTCAGGATACAGTGCCATTTGTTTCTGGAAATGTATATAAAAAAAAATAATCAATTAATGTGAAAATGTTTCTGCTCTATTTCAATAAATCCAATTGTCTTGATATTCTATATTATTTTAAATTCACCACATACTGATTAATCATAGTCTATCATAATGAGACATACTTTAGAGTAAGAGCTACATTTTTCATTTGAAGCGAATTATAGGTATAGTTAAAAAAATTATAATTCTCTTATCACTTACCTTCGTGCCATACCAAATGTGTATGACATTCTTCTGCTGAACACAAACGAAGATTTTTAGAAGAATATCTCAGCTCTGTTGGTCCATACAATGCAAGTGAATGGTGGCCAGAACTTTGAAAGTCCAAAAAGCATATAAACGCAGCATAAAAGTAATCCATATAACCAGATGTTAAATATATATTTTCAGAAGTGATATGATAGGTGTGGGTGAGAAACAGGAGAACTTTTTTCTCCCCTTTCACTTTCACATTCTTCTTTTGATTTTGGCGATTCACATTCTTTGTGCATATCGCCACCTACTGGGCAGGGAGAAGAATTTTGAGTTAAAAAGTACTTTAACCACTAGAGTTGTGTGTGTTACTTTTATGCTACCTTTATGTGCTTTTTGGACCTTCAAAGATCTGACCACCATTCATTTGCATTGTATGGACATACAGCGCTGAGATATTCTTCTAAAAAATCTTTGTGTTCAGCAGAAGAGAGAAAGTCCCACATCTGGGATGGCATGAGGGTGATTAAATGATGAGAGAATTTAACATTTTGGGTGAACTCCTTTAAAGGAATGTTCTGGGTTTAGTACAACTTAAGCTATTACAAGACAGCATTTGTAGCACAATGTTGATTTCCACAGACAATTATTTAAACTAGTACCTCGTTTATTTAAAAAAATATTTATATTAAAAAATGCAATATCATGGCAACTAGTTTACAATATAATGTTATGTAATATAACTTTACACTGTTAATATTATTAAGTCATTAGATCTAATTAAAATAATTTGAACATTTGTTTATGTCTTGTGGCTATACAGTGTGTATTTTAAAGTTTATGTACCAGCCACATTCACTTCCATTGTAAATGCCTTACTGTAACAACTTTTGCATCTTTCTTTTTTTAATAAATTACATACATTTATTTTGTGTTTTTATTTTTTTTTTTTGTAATCCACATTATGTCACAAATGCTGTCAATTGAGCTTACCTTATTTTGTGCCTGGAACATTCTTTTAACATTATTATTTAAAAAAAAAAAAGGTTTTGAAAGACACATCCTAGGACTTTAAAACAGTGACCATATTAAATGGTGATGATCAGTACTTCTTTCCCTATTACCTATTTGGCCAATATTCTGAAATTCAGAATTGACTCCAGTTCAGTTTGTGAGTTGGAACCCTACTGGTTATTGAATTGGTATTGGAATGACAGGAAGAGGAAGTTCCTAAATTGCAACATGAGATGGATCACAACCCTACACAGCAAGTATAAAATCCTTGAATCTGGAAGATTTCTGTTTAGTTTGTTAGTCTCCCCTATAAAAAAAGAGAACACGTGCTTCCCCTTTGTTGGTTGTGATAATCAGAGATGCTTATCAGAAAACTGTTCTTCAATTGTCAGACAAACAAACACTTAACGCTTAGATCTTAGCTTTCCATGCTGGAGTTCAAATACAAGCTAACATATGCCACACACATGTGGATCCGCTCTAAGATACACCTGAAATGAGTCAAATCCATGAACCTTTTTGCTTCCAAATGCATCTTTGATGATTCTTTTTATCTTTGTCCTCAGCTTTTCTCTGTTGGCAAGATCAGTGGAGCGAAAGTGGCTCATCTTAGGGCCAGTTTCAGCCTCTTGCATCAAACTCTAAAAAGGTGAGATCAACCTTGCTGTGTTACAAGTGATGCATCATATTGCCAACATGTCATTACAAAGAACAAATTAGACTTGCATAAGATTTCCTACGTATCACCATTCAACGTGAACTCACAGAATGTACTCTCTAATACCCGGTGCTAGCAATGTAAATTTTTACAAACATGACAGAACTGTAGCATTGACAGGTCTGTTTACTTGCTTAAAAACACACACACACACATACACACACACACACACACACTGACAAAATGCATTGCAATACCATGGCAATCACTCACATTTTTATTAGAAAATGTGAAATCTAGCCCTCATTACATTTGTTTCTAGTAACCTAATCCAAGATCAGCAAGTATTATAAAGGCATTGTGTATGTGACAGTTCTCAGGAGTCAGAAATGCATCTGCTGCAGGAGGCGAAAGCCTTCCGCAGTAAGCTGGAGCAGCAGAGACAGGAGCTAGAGAAGGCAGAGTTGTTTCCTGAGGTACCAGACACAGAGGTTAGCTGCATGAAACAGAATCTTCTGCACACCTACAACCAGCTAAAGGAGGCTGAAGAGAGAGATTACAACATGCAGTTCCAGCTTGAGTGGTAAGTTGGTTCTCTGCAGGCCATTAAATTACATTTTTAAGACCACACTAAAAGGTAAGAAGTTTAAAGGAGGTGTGACTCTGCTTAGGCTTTATTTGAAAACATGCAGAAAGAAGATGTTTTTGACCTATGGCTAGTTAACAGGAAATACTTCTGGATGTAGATGTTTCTTACTACAGTATATGTTATTGTTGCTTGCTCTTTGCATGGTGTGTTTAGTCCCCTTACAAAACAAAAGGTACTGAATTCTGGCAACTCTATCTCTGTCCCTCTTAACACTTGCATCCTTATCTCTGAAAGGCCTTTCTCACCTTCAAAATGCAGCATGGAAATGAGCATTGCATGCTTAGTTACGGCCCACGCTGCTACCAGAATGCAGTTGTTGACCTTTTTTTAAATGCCATTTGGTTAGGCAAGCATGCTTACTGCAGACTCCCAATAAAGCACCAGGCTTTATATACAGTATCCTCAAAAAGTGTTTGGACACTCAAATCACTTAAAAAGGATGAATGTCAGTGCATTCAGTGACACAAATAACAATCCATGTGGCATTCATTTTAAAGAAAGATTGCAGAAGCACACTTTTCAATCAAAACATTTCACAAAAAGTTTTGTTTTTAATTATAATGTTCAAAATTAAGACAAAAGTATTGTCTAAGTATTGACACTTTCTGGTTGTCGACTGATAGTAGAACATGTCCAAGGTTAAAGTAATGAACTACACATGTGGTTTTCCACATATTTTGGAAAAAATGATGACGTTATGAATCTGAAAAACAGAGTTTTCAAACTTGCACAGGTTAGTGTGGATGTGGCCTATGTGGTAACATAGTTTGAAATATTGTAATATTTCCATACACTTTGATTATTTAATTCTCAACATGCCACACTTAAGTCATGCATATTTGAGTTCCTTTTTGTATGAATTGCTTCACATTCTGATCCTGTTTCTGAACAGATTTCCTTCACAGAATTGTATTTCTCCTTTTCAGTCTCAAAGAGGAAAAGCTTTGTCTTGAGAAAGAGTATCAGGAGCAGCCTAAACCGGCCGTGAGTATTGCTGGAGCAGCGAAGCTTCCGGATTTACACATCACTGTTTTTTCCAAACAATTCATGTTGTTTCACTAGACAGACTTATATCAAAACATCAATACAAACCATTGAAAAGCTACATTAGTCAAATGTAAAAATCCTTTCATCTGAAATCCAAAAAAGTGTGTACAAAATCATGCTGTAACCTTTTACTTTCTATTTTCTGTTTAAAACTATTTAATGTTGTGGGCAATCTCATAATAAATAAATCTTATAATAAATAACCTAAAAATCATAGACATAATATAAACCCCTGACAGTAAGTAAAACACAAAATCTGACTACCAACCCTGGTGTCGCGAGTTCGAATCCAGGCTGTGCTGAGTGACTCCAGCCAGGTCTCCTAAGCAACCAAATTGGCCCGGTAGCTAGGGAGGGTAGAGTCGCATAGGGTAACCTCCTCGTGGTCATGATTAGTGGTTCTCGCTCTCAATGGGGCGCATGGATCGCGGAGAATAGCACAAGCCTCCACATGCTGTGAGTCTCCGCAGTGTCATGTATGATGAGCCACGTGATAAGATGCACGGATTGACCGTCTCAGAAGTGGAGGTATCTGAGACTTGTCCTCCATCTCCCGAATTTAGTTGAGTAACCACGCCACTGTAAGGACCTACTAAGTAGTGGGAATCGGGCATTCCAAATTGGGAGAAAAGGGGATAAAAAGTAAATAAATAAAATAATATAAAACACAAAGTCTATAGTGTATATTGTTTGTTGACACTATTGTCTGTGCTTACTTTCTATTTGTCAAGAGAAATGATTGCTGGTGGACAGCTGATGTTACTGAAATGCTATGATAATTTAGATTCTTACCATCCCTGCCATTTTCCCTTCAGACTCTGGGTTAGTTTACATTTTTCCCTTAATGGCCATGTTAAATCACGCAATATCTTGAATTGTAGTATTGTGTGGTGTAATATACACTCACTTTATGGTCAGTAACGGTATGGTCCTAACACTATGGCCCTAATAAAGTGCCAAACCTGGTCTTCTGCTGTTGTAGCCCATCCTTCTCAATTCCTAATAAAGGGCTCATTGAGTATATATATATGTAGAGCCATTTTTGTTTTTGCTTATTATCTACTGTATGGTCTCTGTATATTTGTGTTTTATGTATATTTTGGTTTACAAGCATTTTGTATATGTGTATATGGTTGTGTTTTTCCTTTTCCCGTGTTTATATGAATGCATGTATGTGTATTAACCCTCAGGAGCTGGAAGGGAGGTACATGGCCCTGAACGAGAGCTGTGAGGAGTTAAGGAAAGAGGTGGTCCAGCTCAGGCAGGAGGTGAGGACTTTATCTGAGAGCATGGAGCCTCAACAGAAACATATGGAGAAAGAACAATGTGAACTGGATGAGCTAAAATACCTTGTTGAGAACAATGAGGTATATGAGACCTATCAAACACTTTGCATCTGTCTTGTGAACTATAGTACATGGATTTCACATGTTAAACTATGTCTTTAACCAGGCTGAGCTGGCTCAGATGCTCCTTATACCTGTTCAACTAGGAAAGGAGATCGACAGGGTCACCCACAGGAAAACGTATGTAACTGGGGTGACAGGAGGTCACTGTTGCAGTGAAGTTACACAAATGACTGGCAATATTTGAAAGACAATGCATGTTCATATGTGTTATACTGTAGGGAGCAAGAGAAGCAGGTGGCAGTATTAGAGACACAACGTATGGAACACATGAAGGACCTGCAAAGGATGGAGGCAAAGTCCAAAGAGGTCATGGATGCCAAAATGGAGGTGGCCAGAGAAATAGAAAGCCACAGGTCTCAGCTGGTGGCTGCACAGACAGAGCACGATAGACTTCTCAAAGAGCTGCAAATGACAAAGGAAAAAGAGGCCATCCTTATGGACCAAAGGTTATTATCACAGAGATGGGTGATTGCCAGAGGGGAACTGGCCCCCACAGTGAGTCTGGTTTCTCCCAAGGTTATTTATCTCCATTAGCCAACATCTTATGGAGTTTTGTGTTCCTTGCCACAGTCACCTTTGTCTTGCTCACTGGGGTTATAAATACATTTATTATTTAATTACTTATTAAATAATAATCGTATTTTATCAAACTACACAACGATGACTCTAAGACATTATAGATATTACAGTTGTATCTTCTATTAATGCCTGATCTTCTGTAAAGCTGCTTTGAAATTATGTGTTGTGAAAGGCGCTATACAAATAAAAATGACTTGACTTGATACAGAATATAAGTTCTATCAGGAAGTCTCGCAGATTTGAGTAAAGTTTTCTATTACACTTATTTGATGAATATAAAACAGGAATGTAATGTCTCTCTGGCAGTCCAAAGACGTTGTACTGTGAACCATCAGATCCTGCCGGAGATAGGAGGCAGGGGTGAGGAGCCTACTCCCTTGCAGGACTGGACTCAACTGGTGGTGGTGGGGTGGTGGAGGTTGACATGTTAGCACACTGAAACAGCAATTTGATAGATTGTGAGCAGACTTATAAAGCGATGACTTACATGTGATTGGCTAGGTGTTACCTAACTAATGGTGTGATGATGTTCAGCTGCTAGTCTTCCTGCTAGAACGAAGTTGCGCTTGCATATCTGAAAAAATTTTATGAAAGTTTTTTTTTAATCTCCTGTATTGATGGCTTTGGACTACAGGGGTCTGTTGGACATTAACCTGGAGCAGATTGTGTCTGAGTGCAAGTCTCTGTATGATAAACTGGGACGGGATACCAGGGTGAAAGACAAACTTATGCGATCCCTAAAGTGGAATGAGCTACAGCTGAATCAGGCCAGAGACGCTCTCGCTCACACTCAACAGCTGCATGACAGAGCCCAGGCTCAGGTTACTCACAACACTCCTCACATATACATGAGTTTCTTATGTCTATCTACGTCCTCCTAATATTTTCTTTCAGTTAATTTATTATTCAAAAAAGATAAAGATGATAATAAGAAAAATCGTGGTTTCCCGATAACATCATAAGCCACATCTCCTTAAAATGATGTTTAGTGGGGAATTACTACAGATGTAATTTTTTCATGAAATCCTACATTTTAGAATTGCTGTGGAAATAATGTCTCTCTCATGCTATGTACGGAAATGCTGATGAATCATGGCTATTTTAAAATACAGGAAATTTGTGTTCCTAGCTTTCAGAGATTTTAGTTTAGTTTGTGCTTCTTTAAAGTAGCCACCTTTTTCTCAGATTAGAGCTCTGCGCACTCTGGCCATTCAGTCAACTAACTTCATGAGGTGTTTTTTGTTTTTTTACACAGTATTGACACAAAATGTATTGGACTTCATACTGTTGATTCAGAAGTTTACATACACTTATGTTAAAGTTATTAAAACACATTTTTTAACTACTCCACAGATTTCATATTAGCAAACTATAGCTTTGGCAAGTTGCTTAGGACATCTATTTTGTGCATGACATGAGTAAAATTGTTTCACTTTTAATTGACTATATCACAGTTCCAGTGGGTCAGAAGTGTACATACACTAAGTTAACTGTGTCTTTAATCAGCTTGGAAAATTCCCAAAAATTATGTCAAGCCTTTAGACAATTAGCCAATTAGCTTTTGATATGAGGCGTACTGAATTGGAGGTTTACCTGTGGATGTATTTTAAGGCCTACCTTCAAACTGAGTGCCTCTTTGCCTGACATCATGGGAAAATCAAAACAAATCAGCCAAGACCTCAGAATTTTTTTTTGGAATTCCACACATCTGGTTCATCCTTGGGAGCAATTTCCAAATGTATGAAGGTACCATGTTCATCTGTACAAACAATAGTATGCAAGTATAAACTCCATGGAACCATGCAGCCATCATACCGCTCAGGAATGAGATGCATTCTGTCTCCTAGAGATGAACATAGTTTGGTGCAATAAGTGCAAATCAATCCCAGAACAACAGCAAAGGACCTTGTGAAGATGTTGGAGGAAATGGGTACACAAGTACCTATATCCACAGTAAAACGAGTCCTATATCGACATAACCTGAAATGCTGCTCAGCAAGGAAGAAGCCACTGCTCCAAAACCACAAAAAGTGCTCATGGGGACAAAAATCTTATTTTTTGGAGAAATGCCCTATGGTCTAATGAAACAAAAATGTAACTGTTTGGCCATAATGTCCATCATTATGTTTGGAGGAAAAAGGGTGAGGCTTGCAAGCTGAAGAACACCATCCCAACCGTGAAGCATGGTTGTGGAAGCATGGAGGGATTGGTGCATTTCACAAAATAGATGGCATCATATGGAAAATTATGTGGATATATTGAAGCAACATCTCAAGACATCAGCAAGGTTTAGCTCAGTCATAAATGGGTCTTCCATGTGGACAATGACCCCAAGCATACCTCCAAAGTTGTGGCAAAATGGCTTAAAGACAACAAAGTCAAGGTATTGGAGTGGCCATCTCAAAGCCCTGTCCTCAATCTGAAAATGTGTGGGCAGAACTGAAAAAGCATGTGTGAGAAAGGACTTATTGTGAGAAGCTTGTGAAAGGCTACCCAAAATGTTTGACCTAAGAATTTAAAGGCAATGCTACCAAATACTTAAAGTAAACTTCAGACCCACTGGGAATGTGATGAAAGAAAGAAAGAAAAGCTGAAATAAATAATTCTCTCTACTATTATTCTGATATTTTACATTCTTAAAATAAAGTTGTGATCCTAACTGACCTAAGACAGGGAATTTTTTCTACAATTAAATGTCAAGAATTGTGAAAAACTGAGTTTAAATGTATTTGGCTAAGACTTCAACTGTATGTATGCTAGGCACCTGTTGGCTGCTTTTTATTCACTATTGACTAAGTTCATTCAAATGTACTATTTAGATTTGTCTACAAGACATGTAAAGCCTTTAAGCAAAAGCATTTAGAATAAAATGTTTTTAAGATCACGCAAAATGCAAAATCAGTCAAGTGTGTGAAAACATTTGACTGGTAGTGTATATCTCTATAAAAGCTCTGAATTATTGGTGCCTTGTTTCTTCACTTCACCAATTTCACAAACATTGGTAAATGCCTGAGATCTCTTTATTAGTTATATTTTGTTTGTTTTATTTGCATAGAGGGATTTAGTCCCTGAAGGTGACTGCCTATTGCAGAGAAGAATGGATCTGGAAAAAGAAGTGGAGAACCTAAAACACAGTTTGATTAGCAAGGTAGAAATATTACAACGAATGGCTTTCAGCTAATTTAATGTTTTAATGGTGTTGCAAGATGCAGCAAAAAAATGTAATAAAAAAAAAAAAAATTGTGTTTTCATGCATGTGTGTGTGTTTGTGTGAAAGAATAGCAGTCTATGGCAGGGCTGAAGGTCCAGCTGGCTGAAGAGTATTTGGAGCAGGAACAGGCTCTGATTAGGGAGTCGCATCACCGTAGGGACGAGCTTCATCACCTTCATCGTCTCATTCTCATCAAAGCAGACGAAAGAGAGCAGAAGAGCCACGAGGTGCTCAAAGCACAGGTTAAGCCAGTTATTTACCTCCAAATCCATATGACTTCCAATGACCATCCAATGACTGTTAATCCAAACCCATATGACTTTCTTGTGTGTAACACAAAAGGAGAATTACTATGCTGATCTTTTCCAAACAATGAAAGCATACAGGGACCAGGGTTTGTCACATTTCAAAAGGACAAAAAAAGCACCCTAAAAGTAGTCAATAAGACTTCTGCAGCCATAAGTCTTCTGTGCAGTCTTGTGCATATTCAAACATGGTGTGTTGCGATCGGTCGAGACATGCGAGAACAATGCCATTTTCCACCATTGATATCAAACCTGGCACAATGTGTCTTGAGGCAGCAGGTTTCAATATATGCGTGTGCAAATGAGATTTGAGGTCTAAGGTGGAGGGGAAGATTTTTTGTAAATGACACCTTAAATTCCGGTCTGTTCATCGTTTGGTTTTGGAACAACATGAGGGTGTATACATGATGACAGAATTTTCATTTTTGTGTGAACTGTTCCTTTAATGAGATTGACTGATGTATATGAATCTTGTTACAGCTAAAATATAAGCGTGCCAAGCATGATCTACAGGGGAAAGGACTGGTTATTCAGGAACACAAGAAACAGCATCAAGAGACTCAGTTAAGGTACTTGCTGGTGAATAGTAGTAATAAAAAACAAACAAGCTCCTTTTTTTGTGCAAAAGTTGGGCTTGAAACTCAAAATAGTCTCTTATTTCCATTTACTATGTTCTTTTTTTTAAATACATTTATTTGACCAAAAATAAGCCACTCTTTTAACTGATTCAAATTCCCTTGGTTATATGCTGTTATTCTAGTTATTTGCTCAGTTTCCTCCTTTCCATTACCAGGCTGAGTGTGTTGGCTAAGCTGTATGAAGTTACCAAAGGCGAGCGGAACAAGTACATGACCCATAACCACATCTCAAACCAGAACCTGGCTGAGGCAAAAGAGATGCTGACTAAACTGCAGGAAGATCTTAAGCTGCTGCAATCAACTGCTATCAACAAAGACAAGTATATTAATCTCTAAGAATATACTCCTTATGCAGTTGCTCTTATAGTATTTCCTTTCCTTTGTTTACCATGAAATTTGTTGGCTATCAGAATATTTTTTTAGATGGTAATAACACTGAGATCGCATCAAGAACATTTGTAGCGGGCCTGGGTAGCTCAGCAATTATTGACACTGACTACCCCCCTGGAGTCGCAAGTTCGAATCCAGGGTGTGCTGAGTGACTCCAGCCAGGTCGCTAGGGAGGGTAGAGTCACATGGGGTAACCTCTTCGTGGTCATGATTAGTGGTTCTCGCTCTCAATGGGGCATGTGGTAAGTTGTGCGTGGATCGCGGAGAGTAGCATGAGTCTCCACATGCTGAGAGTCTCCACTGTGTCAAGCACAGTGAGCCACTTGATAAGATGCACAGATTGACTATTCAGAAGTGGAGGCAATTGAGACTTGTCCTCCGCCACCCTGATTGAGGTGAGTAAATGCGCCACCACAAGGACCTAGTAAGTAGTGGGAATTGGGCATGTCAAATTGGGGAGAAAAAAAAAAGATCATGTGCAGCAGTTGTCTCAAAATTCTTTAATTTTTTGGTTGCACTCCAGGCTGCTGCAGAAGTCTCGTCTGCAACACTCTTACAGCTACAAGCTCAGAGATCGATTGAAGAATGACATCTCAAAGGTGTTCCAGGTTTTGCAGGAAATGCATCAGAAACGAGAGGAGCAGAAGCTGAATATCGGCAAGCTCACGCACACAATCAACATGCAGGAGCAAAACTTGTTGCATTTGCGCAAGAGCTACGAGGCCGCTGTTCAGGGACGCAATGAAAGGTGAGAGAGAAGGAAGGGAACACAGAACTTCCAGGAGAATTCCAATTCAGATAATGTTGCATCTGTACCAATAGGGAACACAGGAAGCATTCCTGCATTAGAAAATAAAATAAAAATAGAAATAGACAGCCCAGTGAAATGTAATACAATACAGGCATCTTGACATGGATTAAAAAAAAACTATTTAGTCATAATTTACTCACCAAATTCCAAACCCAATGAGGAATTTTAATGAATATCCGAGTCCATTTTCTCAATACTATGACAGTTGATTGTGATGTACTTTAAAGCTTAAAAAGTATAAAAAGTACCCAAAAGTATCATAAAAGTTCATTCATTGTATTACAATTGTTTTGAATTTGGTTATTTATTTATTTATTTATTGGTAAAAATCGTATTCATGCGAGAACTTGTTTGTTTTTTGCTCTAAACAAAGTTCTCGTGAGACCTACCTTGTGCATGTTTACATAGAAAAACAATTAACAAGACACATTTGCAACTGTTTTGTGTGTGTGTGTGTGTGTGTGTGTGTGTGTGTGTGTGTGTGTGTGTGTGTGTGTGTGTGTGTGTGTGGCAGGGGTGTGCAGCTTCTGGAAAGAGAGCAGGAGTTGTGTATTTTTTACAATAAGCTAAATACATTGGAGGGTCTGTTACGACATGGCAACATGATGATGCAGAACATGGAGGATGACATCAACAGCCTGATGATTCACCAGAAAGAGCAGGAAAGACAGATCAACCTGCACAGGAAACTGCTGCCCTGCAAACTGGCCCTTCAGGAAGAGAGCATTCTACTACAGATAAAGGTAACTTCATACACTATAGCACTACTCAAACCACCAATTTTTACTTATCCTGCTTAATACATGGCTACTTAATAAAAAATGGAGAGTTGAAATTTAACAAACTGTAGCATAGCTATGTTAAAAATCCATTGGCTCGAACAACGGTCAAATAAAAAGAGGTCACTGTACAAAATTTTTTTTCCACTGAATGCCGTGATTGACCAATCAGAATCAAGGGCCAAGCCAGAAACATTGAACATTTTGCAACAAATGTGCAACCTTAATCTCAGTGGGTTTGCCAACTTTTCCATCAGATTGGGAGAAGCAGCCAAGGAGACAATCTGTAACAGATGCATCATTTAAAAAATTTCACCAATGCCTTTATAATCACTAAGTAAACAGAACACTTTCTATATAATAAGGTAGCAAACTAACAGGACCCACAGATGTACTCTGAGAGATAAAAGTGAGTCAGTTTATACATCCATTAGAACAGCTAAAATAAACACTTTAATATATGATCATGTCACTGGTTCAAGTCACTACTATTAGCTGCTGCTGCTGCTGATGGCATCAGTGGATGTAGGAAATGTTTTTTCCTTTGTCTGTCATCTGCAGAAATATTGTGTGTAGGCATGGACATGTGATGCCCTCTTGTTCTAAATTTGTATTGGATGTCTCAAGATGTCCTGTATCAACCCTTGCGTAAACCCTGAACAAGCCAACAGAATCTACGTACCCTTCGTGGAATGTCATTAAACTCATCTAACAGAAACAAAGGATTAAGGTTCAGATCCCAAACATAGTCATCGCCATCGCTCCTTCTATTACTATCACATTTAAGAAGGCTTTCGTTCATCAGCTTGCAAAAACGAGAGGATTACCATTTTCCTCCAGCTCTTGGCTTATCATGACATTGTGTTTGTAATGTAGGTTCATGTTGGTGTATTGGCTCATGTATTGCTCCTTTTGCAGGTCTCTCCCATCAGTTCAAATGCTCAGAATCCACATGGACATTTAGCTCGATGTTTCAGCATTTACTTTTTTCTGAGAGGCTTGCATAAGGGTCTTTGCTTTTATGGTTAGATCAGACTCTTGATCAGTTTTTCTCTTCTGTTTCAAGTAAACATGAAAGCAAAAGTTCCCCTATTTACTTATTACTAATTCCTGGTCTCATTGTGAACAGTTCATCTCTGCACATTATTCCAAAGAAAAGAAGAAGAAGAAAAAAAAGTGACAAGTGCCATCTCCTGTCATACATCTATGCATCAATTCAAATGTGTTCACCTTTTCCTGAGACACTACTGATTTCATTTCTCCCGGAAAATGGAGCTCACACATGCTCACACATTTAACAGCACTTCCATATTTGGCCACTGGGGGCAGTGGTTTGAATTTCTGTGTCATATTACGGAAGGGGTTTTCCCAAAATCCCTAAACCAAGATCTAAATTTTCAGTTGTAACTACTACCAAAAGCTTTCAAGCACCTCCACAAAACTTGGCAAAGACTAGATGTGGGATGTCTTTTCTAACTGATTGGGATTACGGTTTTCACACACCAGATGATCAAATCTGAAAATATCTCATAGACCTACATTGACAGAATGTTCAAACAGTCCAAGACTGACTGACTCTCTGTCTGTCTGTCTATCAATCTATCATTATATATATCATTCTTTCTGACCATTGGGCCTGTAAAACCTTTGAACTACAAACCTTTCAAATTATTTTAAACTTCACACAAGGCTTCGTCAAGCCAACATCAAAGAAGAATCCAAGTTGACTTCTATTGTCCTTAAAATAATTTTACACCCTATATTTTTGGCATTTGCATACATAATTTAGCCCATTTACAAGAACCGTCCTCTTGAGTTTAAGTCAACTAAAACTAAAATCAAACTTTCATATATAACAAAACAAGAACCACTAATCACCATGTTGACGGCAGATAATTTCTCTGTTGTGACATAGCTGGGAAGCCATGCAGTGCAGTCTTTAGTGACTGAAGATTACAGTAACACATCTTCTGTCTGTCTGACGCCATCTATCCAACTTAATGATCATCAGAGGGACACAAACACACACAGTCAGTGTTCTACTAAATAATACTGTAATCAATCCAATGCACATACAGTGACAAGCATTTGCACTCTTTGTGGTGGCCTCAACCACAAAATAAGACTCTGAAAATATATCTGTAATAATGTATAAACTCTGTGCCTGAGTATTTGTGTAATGAGAGCTAAATGCTCAAAATGTTATTTAAAAATCTGCCTAAAATTGGGTGTATTTATGACATTTTCCGCAATGCCCAGATCGGCACAATTTAAAGCACACCAGATCCTCGTTCAGTTTTTAATTATTTTACTTCCTGCAGTTCTTATAGTTTGTCGGCTTTTTCTGTACTATAGCTGTCTGAGAGTAAAGACAAAGTGATAGAGCTAGAAAAGACTTTGGTCCAGGACAGAGAGGGTAAAATAAGAAAGCTGAGTGGAGAAGATCCGACTCCTGAGGAGCTCATCAACAAGATTGAACAGGTACAGAGAATAAGTTTTACGTTTTGCCCTTTTTAAAAGGATGACAGGGAGCAATTTCTTTGCTCCTGAAAATGATATTCAAGGACATATTTTGCTATCTCATGTCTGGTGTTTTTAGTTAGAGGTGCACCTGGTAGATAAAGAGGCTCAGCTCTTGGAAATGGAACTGGTGTATGAGCAGGTTACACGCCTCTCGCAGCGTATCCAAACCAAAGCTGAGAACGGTAAAGAAGACACGCTGCATCTGGCCATGAAAGTAAGCTCAGACAGTACATTCACTCTTGCACACATCAAGGCAAAATGGTTTAGATTATTTTTGCCAAGACAAATGTCTCTATCATACATGTACACACACACACACACACACACACACAATCTCTTACATGTCCCTCTTCTCTTGTAAGTCAAAACACACAAAGTAGTTATTTTGTTCACTTTTACTTCCTGTCACAACTTCTTAGACCTTGATGCCCTTCAGTCCTCATAGTCTCCAAAAAACATCAGCTGCCCACATTAATTACCCATAACAAGCTCTCTTGCTGACTAAACCTCCAACTAATGTGTCCTGTTCCTGTAAACATTGACGGACATGTAGCCAGTAGTAGTCCATTTAAAATGTGTGTGTGTGTGTGTGTGTGTGTGTGTGTGTGTGTGTGTGTGTGTGTGTGTGTGTGTGTGTGTGTGTGTGTGTTTAAGGTAAACGAGTTACAGGCCCAGATCAGAGAACGCACTCGTAAAATTATGGCAGTGGTAGCGGAACTGTCCATGCGGCAGGCGCAGTCTATGACCCTGCAGAATGAGATGAAAGAAAGGGAACTACAGCTGGACCTGTGCCATCAGCGTTTAGAGCAAGGCCTTCCTCCCTCAGACACCATAGAGCAGGAGTGGCTGCGATGTCTCCGAGATCAGAACAGACGCCAGGCTGATGCAGAGAAAAAAGCCAGGGTCAGATTCCATCAGAAAAACACATCACAAACTAAATACAATTTTATACACACTAAAGGCACAAATGACACAAATCTTACAGTAGACCTGGATGACTGGATTCAGATCCTTAAATATTAATTTATAGGTGAATCTTACATGTCCAGGTCATATTTCACTATTTCAAAAGAATTGAATTATATTTAACGTAATTTTTGAACTACAGTATTAGACTGTTAGCATTGTGACGCTATTGTCGTGACAATTAAGCATATTTTTCCCAGCAGCAAAAAAAAAAATGCCATAATTTACAAGGCACATTTTTTTTTATACATTATGGTAGTATTTGTTGCCGTACATATCTGCAGTACAGAACTGCCTAATTCTCAAAGTGGCTGGAGAATAATAGAAGTTAGTGTAGAAGAAAAAGGCAGACAAAGATTTTTTTTATATATATATTGTTAAATCCTTTAAACTCGGATTGGGGCCCATGAGAAAAAATTATTAGCAAAATATTAATAACTAAACTTTTGACCAACACAAAGTAGGTATCGTTTGAAAGCTTAGAAGCTCGGCTTTATAGTGCATTCACATACAACGCAAAGAAAATTTGAGTTTGACTGCTGGATTATAAATTTGTGTTTAAACTCATGTTCGCGTGAGTATTCCCCCATCTCTTCTGGAAAAGGACAGGAGGAGGGGCTTCTATGACTTGGTTCATAGTAAAGTACAACCAATATCTGGAATCAAGTAGACGTGCATATTTTCAGAACTTACCAGGTAGTCCAATTTCCTTGTTCACTTTCCTCCAAGCGATGTCTTTTTTGACTGGTCTCTGTACATGTATGATGTTGTGTCATACAATTCCGGGTGCCCACACACCGCTACAACAATTATTTCATCCATTTTTCCAGATTTCTTCTGCTACTATGTCAGTACATCCGGACAATCTCAATTCTGACAACGGCACAAATTTGCATCTATTCGCATCTTTGCATTGACTTTGTATGTAATGGCACAGTGAGAAATGCTGGCTTCACGTTGTATATGAATGCACCATTACAATGCATGTAGGCATTATGACTGAAAACTGAACAAGTGTTTTTGAAATTTGCAGACAAATCAGAAATGTTCTGTTTTGATTATTTTACATACGTGTTACATGTAAACAGGTGTTGCTTATATACCGTGTTTTCACTTACAAGCTTAATGCACATAACGGCATATAACAGCACATAATGTGCTATCTGGCTAAAAACATGTTAGCTTTTCTGGGTTAGATGACTTTATCGGAAATTATGGACATTGTCCAGCGTCATGGAATGCTGAACCTATCATATTAGGATTCAGATCACTGCAACCAGAGGTGGAAGTCATCCAAATATGGGTAGAGAGGATCGTTCACTCTAATTACATATGGCCACTAGGGGATGGCACAAAGTACATGACACAGACTCGATGGATCAAATGACACAGAATTAAACTAAATTAGATCTCTTTACTCATTATTTACTTGCTTTAAATAATTTATTTATTACTTACATTATTTATACCTTAAGTCATTGTTGTATTTGCAGGAATAATTTGTTTTTATTTACAATTATTATGTTTTATTTGTTTGGAGATGTTTTTTGAACACTAGGATAAATAATTTTAGCAATGCTAAAACTGATTGCTTTGTCATGTCAACACAATTTTAATTGGGTACAGCTGACTTGATTGGGGGAAAAAAATCTAGCAGATCTACCTTTTTCACACCCTAAAATATATACTTTGAAATAAAAAAAAAATAAGGGGGACATTTTTATTTTTTTCAGCAGTATCTTAGGCTGAGAGTTTCTTTAGTTTTCTTAAAAATAATACCAAGCACTTGACCCTCCTTGTTGTTTTTTCGAAGTTATATTAACTTTGGCCTTGCCACTGAAACAGGAAATCTATAAAAACAACTTCAGAGCTTAAAAGGTTACATAATTGCATTTAGTGTGGCTTGGTTGTGCTCTCGGAACAGATGTTTTCAGCTTGTTCTTGAATGCTGAGACGTTAATGAGGATTTGGGGATAATTTGGGGCTTATTCGCAGAGGTCACTCCATTTGTTGAATCTACAAATGTTAGTTGTGTCCTACTTAAACTGAAATTAGATAAATATTTAGCCACAGTACAATTAGCATCATGTCTGTGTGATGCAGATGCATCTGTTAACGTCATGCTTGTGTGATACTGATGTGTCTGTTTGTTTGTTTATGTTTGTTAGCTGGCAGATGAAGATGAGTGGAGCCAGCTTCCAAACGGTGTTTACACCACAGCTGAGCTTCGACCCAACGCTTACATACCAGCTGATGATCCTTTGCCTGTGCCCAAACACTATGGAGCCCTGGCCCCCTTCAAACCCACCGAACCTGGTGCAAATATTCGCCACATCCGCAAACCAAAGCCCAAACCTATTGAGATCTAGAGAGTGAGTCCCCCCTCTTTAAATCACCGGCAAACTGATTACACAATAAAAATATAAAAACAAAAGACCAGATGTGCTCCCATGCCTAAGAAATCTGGCCAATTTCCTCAGAACAAGTGATCTTAACACAAGATTTGTTTGTCATATGGGTCTCATTTCAGTGCAGAGCTCTTTCTCATCATTCCATTGAAGTTCTTGCTGTTAGGATGCAGGAATTCAGAGAGATTCCTTAAAATGTGCCAGAGCTGTCAAGCGGGAGAGAAGTTACACATAATGCTATGCCCTCTGGAGCCATGCAAAGCCTGAAGGATAATGAGAATAAACAACAAAGTAAAATAAAAACCATTTAATGTTCAACTCTCTCGTTTCCGTACCAATGCTTACCGTCCTGTCTAATGCTGCCGACCACTGATCTAGATACAGCTGTAGCTAAATAATGAACTTCATTAATTAAGTGCTTTTCATTCAGTATGTGTAGTAGCTCAAAGTGCTTTACAAAGAAATAAACTTTTAAAAACAGCTGCAACATGTATTGTACTGCATAACAGGCTCACCACTATAATCGCAAACATACAGAGGCAGCAACTTAATATAATCATTTCAAGAAATGCCTATTGAAAAGAATCTTCTCATTTACAGAACACAACATGAGTATAAAGAATTTGTATTTCTTGTTTATTATAAATATTTACAAATGTACCCAGTTAACTCCATCTGACATCTGCTACAAAAATCCCTTTGTTGGTGCTCTTCCATGGAATGGCATCTCTGTGTTTAAGAAAGATCAGCCAGTGCATAATTTCAGCCATATGTATTGGCATATATAACAATTGAAGTCATCTTCATCTGGGAGCCAACATTTTAAAGAATGGAGTTACAGTCAGGAAATAATCTTTGGTCCTCGGCATGATTTTGGCCATCAGTTTTTAGTACAGTATAATGTCCCTGACATTGAAGTTTCAGTGCATTATTATGTCACCTATACACACACAATGAATTAAGCCCCCTAATTTCTCTGAATGTTTCCAATGTTTCCCTTTTCCAACTTCTATTTTCCTTTTTGTTTCTTGCTGTTTTTACTTGACTTCGAAGCCCAGCTTGATCACAGTCTGCTTCAAGGCTGTCTCCTCCACAAACCTGACGTCCACATTCTCCTGCTCTTCAAACGGGTTTTGAGCTGAAATACAACACCCATACAATATTTACTTTACAGTCAATTACAGCATTCACATGTCCAGAACATTTATTTGGAATTACTTTATTTCTGAAACAGCATACCTTTTTCCTCCCTGTCCGAGAGGATTATGGTGAGGTAGTTTAGAGGCAGAAACTCAAAATAGAAACTTGACTTGCCATGATCGAGCAGTGTAGAGTCCTACAAACACATTATGTGCTGAGCTGATAAACATGACAGCATGAACACAGTTGCTCTGTTCTATGAACTATGACCAAAATTCAGTCTCAACACTCGATTATTTAGTTGCAGATAAAGAGAAGAAATGTATGAAGAGCAGCTGTAATATGTCATTCAGCGTTTAGTCTAATAAACACTATCACCAGAGTATTAGATGCAGTTTTTTAGCAGATATTCAACCTAGTTTTAAGATGGTGTTTTTTTTTTTTAATAAAGAGAGCCCCCATATTCACCCTGCTCTCTGGGTATTTGTCCAGAAGAGTTCTGACGTATTCTCTGGAAATGCACGCAGATGTGATGGGGTGATCCCATTGCTGACTCACTTTCTGCCCCATACACTAGTTACAAAAACATAAACAAACATTATTAAAGTCAACATGAAATGGCATTTGCAACCCAATTTACTTAAAATGAGACCATTTGGAGGAACATTTGCTACAGAGGCAGACCACATTTTTGTTACATTTTTATGAAGGATAATACAGATTAAGATTATGTTCACAAAAAGACCAGAAATGTGTATTAAAGCAATATTTGGGGTTCGGTACAAGTTAAGCTCAAGCGACAGCATTTGTGGCATAATGTGCATTACCACAAAAATGTATTTCAACTAGTCCCTCGTTTTCTTTAAAAAATAAAAAATAAATGGGGGCCTGGGTAGTTCAAATCCAGGGTGTGCTGAGTGACTCCAGCCAGGTCTCCTTAGCAACCAAATTGGCCCGGTTGCTAAGTAGGGTAGAGTAACATGGGGTAACCTCTTTGTGGTCACGTTAATGTGGTTCTTGCTCTGGGTGGGGTGCGTGGTGAGTTGTGCGTGGAATGCCGCGGAGAATAGCATGAAGCCTCCACACACTCTATGTCTCCGTGGTAACGCGCCCAACAAGCCACGTGATAAAATGCACGGACTGACGGTCTCAGAAGCGGAGGTAACTGAGATTTGTCCTCTGTCACCTGGATTGAGGCGAGTCACTACGCCACCATGAGGACTTGGGAAAATTTTGGAGAGAAAAAAATACAAATTTAAAAATAAATAAAATCTGGGTTACAGTGAAGCACTTACAAATGGAAGTGAATGAGGGCCAATTTGTAAATAATAATAATAAAAAAAAGTTCTTCTATGAAGAACAGCAGCACTAATCACCAAGGGGGGAATGGCTTGTACTTTTTTGTTGTACATGCCTCATTTCCTTACTTGGCTGCCATAGGACTTAAAAACAAAGACTAGACACATCATGTGACCCAACAGATGACCACAAACATGCTCACATTCCACTTATTTTACACAGGATAATTTCTCCAAATGAGCTCTAAGGAGGAACTATGGGCTGCAGTAACACTGAAAGATTTCAAGAGGAAAGTTAAAAACAAAATGTTACCTCAGGAAGTCTTTTCAGAATGCTAAACTTCAACTGCTCATTGGCATCACTGTTATCTAGATCTGTCAGAAAAATATAAGCGGTGGCAAGACAGAGAAAGAAATATCATAAAAGTTATTGATAAAATAGGCATTATACCCTTTGCCTATTTGAGGTCTACAAAAATGTCTCTAACTATTCCAAAATGAATGTCAATTTAATTGGCAGCATTAGGAACAGGGTATATAAAAGCAGTGATGAGTGCCTTTTTGCTCTAGAATGGCTGGAACTCTGCATTGACTAATCAGAATCTAGGACAGGAACCATTTATATATAATAGAATGTGTGGGTGCTTAAATTAGTACCTGTCATAAGACGTAAAACAAACGGTTCTGTAAGCTGCAGAAGGCCATGGTCCACGTACTGGAGAAAAGTGTGCCGTGGAAGACAGCGGACTCCAAGCACACTCAAAAGAGTAGAATAACCTACACAAAATACACACACATGTACCACTCAAGCTATTTAACCAGTTCTAACCAGTTGCATGATTTAGAGTAAATCAGAAGTATCAGATCTGCAAATAGTCTTTTGTGTCAAAGAACAGCTCCACCCTGATAGATCTGGCATGCTTCAGATTTAAGAAACAGCTCTTTTCCTCACTAGGTTGTAAAATCAGTGCAAAAACATGACACACCCAACAGCTATATTTCATGGGATCCATTTGGATTTTGGAGAGATGTTCAATTGATTAATGTTCAGAGGGTGCAGAATTCTCTTCGGTCAGTCATTGGAAAACTAAGTAACATAAAACATTTCTCTTTTTCTTGTCATCTTGGGAACATTAACTCTAAGCTGCCTACATCGACATCATAAGCATTACCAAATCGAAGGCTTTAACTTTTAAGACACCTCATTGATACCAAAATCTAAGGCAGCATCACTTATTCTTTGCAGAGAAGACAATCACAGAATGCACTTTGCCAAACCAAGTTAAAAATCACCCAAAAAAGGAGTACAATGCAAGTTTTGACTTCAAATAAACTGGCAAGAATCGATTAAAAACAATTATTCACTCAAATTAAAAAATGGGTTTCACCCTAGTGTATTTGTATGCAATGGTTTTTTATGTTCTTCAAGAGTATTGTGTTGTTAGCTTAGCAACATGCTAACTTCAAACCACTGACTATAAAAAGAGACAGGTCACTGGTATACTTATCAATGGAAGAAATCGCAACAATGGATATAATGGCTGAAGGGAAGTTTCCACTGACGTCTCGACTGTCAAGACGTGGGGCATTCATCGAATTTTAGTTCTACAAGACAAGTCGTAATTTCGTAATTACTGTAATTTCAACAAGTAAATGCACCATTATCATGGTGCAAGCGCATTAAGGGTTCCAGCCTGAATAATACTACGATGATGTCATCAGAGCGCACGGAACATCGGAACCCCCACCACCCAAATGTACTGATGTTTGTTTGGGATAAAAGTACTGTCTAACCTAGAGATCACAAACAAATACAGTTGTTATTTGCATATATTCTATCAACTTTATAGAGCATCAAACAACATTTATTGTTTGAATCACTCATGTAATTGGAAAATCTTTTAATGTTGAAATGACAATGGATAAAATGAATGGGGAATATCTCATGCTCGAGCACCCACGGGATCGCCGCCAATGCACTCTGCATGCTTACACTTGTAAATGGTAAATGGTCTGCACTTATATAGCACCTTTTTAACCTTAACGGTATTCAAAGCGCTTTACACTGTGACACATTCACCCATTCATACACACAATGGCGGCAGAGCTGCCGTGCAAGGCGCTAGCCTGCCATTGGGAGCAACTTGGGGTTCAGTGTCTTGCCCAAGGACACTTCGGCATGTGGAGTCGTGTGGGCCGGGATTCGAACCACCAATCCTGCGATTAGTGGCCAACCAACTGAGCCACAGCCGCCCCAGTCGCTCGCCCGGTCTATTCTCTGCATCGCCAAAAACTGTACTTTTTAAAGTATTAAATTAATCCTTCTGTTATCGCAAGCCCTTGCAATATGAATATCGTAATATGTACATTTGTGATATTTCGATAAATGCGAATAGAATATAGCATCCTGCAGGCTGCCAGAGGCGCTGAATGACCCGGCTTGCTTTAAAGTGACTTTGGTCTTCATAGCAAGTCAGTCCACTCAGCGGCCATCTTTGGAACGCTTTCACACAGACTGGGAAGCAATTTTTTCAATGTAAACAAGTGGAATAAAAGTACATCTTTGATCTACTTGAATGGAGAAAGACCGAAATCTTCAAAACGGTTAGTCAAGATTATGATCAAAGAAAATACTTCAAATCAGCTGTAAAATCTGACAACACTGGTATCAATAATTTTCCCAGCTTGCTTAGCTAATGCCCATGCACGTTCTCATGTCGATTGACAAGTGATGTCTGTATCTTTACCTGTAAGGCGAAACTTCCTTTCTACATCCATTGACCGTTGGGCATTCCAATTTCTCCCACTCATTTGAATAGAAGCGGCCTGTCTCTGCTTTGGTCAAACTCTATTGGAATCAATCGTGAGACGAGACTCTTGTGTGCTCTGTGTTATTTGTGTGATGTGCGCAGTTTGTTCCCATGTCGAACATTCAAAATCACTCTATTTCAGATAAGATCCTGCCTTAGAAGGTAGTGGCCTATGCAGGTATAGTAAACTGTGAAGCAGCTCACTAGGTTTAGACAGTTTGTGAGGGAATCTGGGTTCCTCTTACCTGGAGGAAGAGGGAGACAGAGCCCTTTTGTTGCTTCCAGGATGCGAAACATTAAATGAAGCATGGCCCACTCCTCTGAACTGCCCTGCTGCTTACTAAAGCAAAGAGATCATCCACACGCACATAAACAAAAGAGACAAAGTCAGATCAAGCAATCACACTTTCCCACCCCTTTCCCCTCCAATGAGGAATCACTACATTAGCCCACAGAGGATGGGAGCACTTACAGGCAGAGCACCCAGGGGCCCAACTTCAGCTTCTGCCACACCAATTCCAACACGTGCCAGACCAGTTCCAGCTAAAAGACAAGAATACGGCCATTTAATTCTAAGAACACATTACAGAAACTGCAGAACTAGGACAACACCCATTCCCCTTGAAATTTCTGAAGAATCCATCATGATGTTCAGTGGAAATGCACTTATGCTGTCCTCAAATGACAGCTGTCAGAGAATGTGGATAATATGACTTAGTTTCAATTCCTTTATTCATGGGGAGCACACATTTTACTCTGCTCACTTTACTTTCACTTGGGCAAGTTCACTCACTCTCACATATGCTTAAACTAACATTCATTGACGGAGATCATGCACAATTTCTCATATCCTCATACCCATCCTTGTCTCAAAAACAGGAAGCACCACCACACGTCCATCTGCTTCCCTTCTGGTCTCCCAAACAGACTCAATTAAGTGTCAGTTTGGAGGAAATATATATATATATGTTCATATTTTATTATTTTTTTTCTTTATGAAATAAAAGAGCAGTACATTATTGGTTATATTTCCAATTCTCAGCAGAAGTGAGACAATTGTCTTTTTTGAGAAGGACATACGTTTATCAACCTCACTTTCAGCACTGTTGACAATGAACAATTTCTAACATGTACTGAGAATCTAAAGAGATCTCTGCCATATTAATGCAAGAACAAACATACCAGCTTTGCAGCGTAGTTCACCACCAGCAAATCAATCTTTTTCTTCCCCAGTCGTGACAAGTGCCTGTTCAAGTGTTCTCGGAGCTTGTCCACCATCTGAAAAAATGTAAAATAAAACTTCATAAACCTTTAAATGAAAAACAAAGCTCAATTCAATCCTATATTAAAAACAAACTCCAAACTTGTAATGTAATTTCATGTTGGTTGCAGGAAGTTTCATGAAATGAAGATACATTTTATGTTAAAAGTCCTTTTTTACTATAAATTCGAATTCTTGCCCAGTAGGTGGAGATATGCACTAAGAATGCCAATCGCCAAAAACAAGAGAAGAATGAGGAAGTGAAAGTGGACATTTATGTATAGTAAAATAGGACTTAAATGTTGATCTGTTTCTCACCCACTCCTATTATATCACTTCTGAATGATTTAACCACTGGAGTCGTATGAATTACTTTTATGCTGCCTTTACATGCTTTTTGTATTTTCACCGTGCACTTGCATTGTATGGACCAACAGAACTGAGATATTCTTCTAAAAACATTTGTTTGTGTTCAGCAGAAGAAAGAAAGTCATACACATCTGGGATGGCATGAGGAAGAGTAAACGATGAGAGAATTTACATTTTCAGATGAACTCTCTCTTTATACAATGTTTTTTTTCACATCACTGGAGGCTACTGACAATTAGGAAAGGGGGTGGAAATGTGCTTGATTATCATGAAAAGTAATTCACAATGCAAAACATCTTAATGGTCCTAAAACAGGCTTCATTTTCTTTATACAGAGTATAATCAAATTATTGGGTGAAATATGATCATAGAATTTCTGGACAGTTTTTATAATCTGACCTTTAATTGAATTCTTAAAATAAAGTCCTAAAATGTTTTATCCAGCTTATCCAGTCCAACTCAATAACTTTATTCACTTTACAGATTGGATCTAAGATTCGGAGTGGGTGGCCCATAGATGAATAATAAAACTTGAGGACAATGACATTCACAAGAACATGCTCGAGCACCCACGGTAACCTTAAAAGTTCTCTGTGTGAGGTCAGAGTCTGGTCCTCTGTTTCTGATTAAGGCTCATCACTGTCATTGTCAGAGTTAATTATATAATTGTCAGCACTTGTCCCGTATTCGCTCTCATTTCAGAGTGTTGCAGCTGACCATTGCTGAAATGCAAAACAACTGAGAGGCATACCACTTACCAGGCCCACCAGCATCCTCTGCTGTTGGTCTTCCTCCTGAAACAGTGGAACAACACGCCTGTCTGGAGGGAGGACGAGACAGAGAAAGACAGGTCTTTTCATGTGAATCGCACAAACTAATGTCCAGGTCATTTATCAGTAAAAAATAAAACCTATATCTTGCAAAAAGAAAGTGAAGCCTGTTTTTAGGGCCATTGAGGTATTGTTTTGCATTATGACATTATTTTCAAGATATATATATGTAAAAACATACACACATATACATACATGCATACACACACACATATATATATAAACACATATACAGTATATATATATAAACATACATACACACACACACACACACACATGTTTATAAACACATATACAGTATATATATAAACATACACATATATATATATATATATATATATATATACACACATACATACATATATCTACAGTATATATATATATATATATACACACACACACACACATACACTCACCTAAAGGATTATTAGGAACACCACACTAATACTGTGTTTGACCCCCTTTTGCCTTCAGAACTGCCTTAATTCTACGTGGCATTGATTCAACAAGGTGCTGAAAGCATTCTTTAGAAATGTTGGCCCATATTGATAGGATAGCATCTTGCAGTTGATGGAGATTTGTGGGATGCACATCCAGGGCACGAAGCTCCCGTTTCACCACATCCCATAGATGCTCTATTGGGTTGAGATCTGGTGACTGTGGGGGCCATTTTAGTACAGTGAACTCATTGACATGTTCAAGAAACCAATTTGAAATGATTCGAGCTTTGTGACATGGTGCATTATCCTGCTGGAAGTAGCCATCAGAGGATGGGTACATGGTGGCCATAAAGGGATGGACATGGTCAGAAACAATGCTCAGGTAGGCCGTGGCATTTAAACGATGCCCAATTGGCACTAAGGGGCCTAAAGTGTACCAAGAAAACATCCCCCACACCATTACACCACCACCACCAGCCTGCACAGTGGTAACAAGGCATGATGGATCCATGTTCTCATTCTGTTTACGCCAAATTCTGACTCTACCATCTGAATGTCTCAACAGAAATCGAGACTCATCAGACCAGGCAACATTTTTCCAGTCTTCAACTGTCCAATTTTGGTGAGCTCTTGCAAATTGTAGCCTCTTTTTCCTATTTGTAGTGGAGATGAGTGGTACCCGGTGGGGTCTTCTGCTGTTGTAGCCCATCAGCCTCAAGGTTGTGCATGTTGTGGCTTCACAAATGCTTTGCTGCATACCTCGGTTGTAACGAGTGTTTATTTCAGGCAAAGTTGCTCTTCTATCAGTTTGAATCAGTCGGCCCATTCTCCTCTGACCTCTAGCATCAACAAGGCATTCTCGCCCACAGGACAGCCGCATACTGGATGTTTTTCCCTTTTCACACCATTCTTTGTAAACCCTAGTAATGGTTGTGCGTGAAAATCCCAGTAACTGAGCAGATTGTGAAATACTCAGACCGGCCTGTCTGGCACCAACAACCATGCCACACTCAAAATTGCTTAAATCACCTTTCTTTCCCATTCTGACATTCAGTTTGGAGTTCAGGAGATTGTCTTGACCAGGACCACACCCCTAAATGCATTGAAGCAACTGCCATGTGATTGGTTGATTAGATAATTGCATTAATGAGAAATTGAACAGGTGTTCCTAATAATCCTTTAGGTGAGTGTATATATATATAAAAATAATAGTCCTAGCTTGAGCTAGACTGTATTTCTACAGCTCAAACCTCATTCAAGTCAAAGAAACTTCCAGCATTGAAAGGAATTCAGACAAGCACGAGATAACAGAAGATTAGTCTTGTGTGTGTTCATGTGAATGGGGAGGAGGCCAATCACTCTTATATAACGCCACAGAATTCCTCCTCTTTCCCTCCCTAACAAGATCCTAGTTTAACAACACATAAACCTAGAGACTGATGACATCAATATTAGAGAATGTGACCCTGAAACTCTTGTTTTCTGTAAAAGTATGGAAAATGTCCTGTATTTGTTCAAGGATAAATAAAAAATCCCAAACATGCACTTTCATTGACACTAACTGACCATTTAAACTACGTTTCACTTACCCAAACGCCAGGTGTCCATCATGGATAGAACTCTGGAGATAAACAAACAGGAAAGAGACATTAAAATGAACTGAAACTGCTTTTCAATTGCTATTTCACCCCTGGGACTTGTAAAATGTCAATAGCAAACACACTTAGCTTGAACAGATCTTTTATACTAGGCTCTTTCTTTCTGTAAAGTTAATTCTACATATAGTTTCATGATTAGATGCAATGCAAAAGCAAGTAAATATTGTTTAATTTGTATCATGATTTGTAATTCATGCATTTCAGATATTCAGATGAAAGACAGAATGTTTAGTTGCATGATATAGAACATTGTTTTGAAAGTGTAACATGCTCTCCTTCCTCTTTCCAAGCACACACACAGCACTTGGCAGAATCCGTTCACACCCACTTTTTTGTGTTCTCCTCGATGTTGTGATGATAGCGGGGAGATTTCTTTTTTTCAGAGTTCTGCAGTAAGAAACAAAAAGGAATATTATAAAATGGATCAGTCTAATTCCTGTTGTACATTGGTCAATACAAAATTTCAGACATGCTAAAATGTACAATATAGGAACAGCAATGACACAAATTACCCGTTCAACTAGCTACGGTGTATATCACAGTGCAGCATCTATAGAGGCCAAATATTAACCTTAGTTCAGTCATGACAACTCTCGGAAGTATTTAGCATGTTAATGTGGGTAAGACATAAAGATAGGATATGGTCTTGGCGGACTAGATCCACTATCCTGATGCTGCTGAGCAAGTGTGAAGACTTCCTACTGCTAGAAAATACACAGACATACTGAGTTAAGCATGTGGACATGCTACTGCTGCATTATTAGAAAAATACAAGACATGCTGCATCATACATGTATGCCATGCTGCTGCACAATTAGACAAATACAATCCCTATGTAGCAGATCTAGACCAGTGGATCTGGGGAGGTGGAGAGTTTCAGAGAAAACTCTTGCAGCACGCTGCAGTGAAACCGGCTTTCTTGCAAACTGAACAAATTTTTAGGCAAAGAGAGTACACAAGTCGATTGGCTTCCCGATAACATGTCAGAGGACCTATCAGTTTACACCATCAGCCCTCTACGTTGCGAGTAAATCACTTGCATATGCGACTAAATTTCACGATATGCGACTTAAATACATCAGTTATTAGCCACTGGCTAGTACATATTCAGATTTCACCCGCCGGTGATTGAGCTGTGTGGTGGCGAAGCACCAAGATCCTTTTACTGACTAAGAAGCTAGTGATTAAGAAGCTTGATTCAGCCTGGTCTTTCACTGCATGTTGTGTCTCGTGAGCGCACACACTCTAAAGGAAATTGACCTTATTTGGCTGCAGGTTCAGAACTTTAATTGATCGCAGTTTCACCATCACTTTAGTTGAGCCATGATATGCCATAGTCACATTGACATTTATATTGCATTTAACCACGATAAATACATTTTGTTTAAACTTTTCCATGGACTGTTTACACAACATTCTCAGTTTTACAGCATGGCTACAGACCAGTGTAACAAACCTGTTGGATGTCTGTTAGAAGATAAAAGTGTTGCAAAACTCGAGTGCTTGTAGATTTGAAATCGAGAACTTGTACAATAAATATTTGTACAAGAAAGTCAATACACATTATGCAAGTAAAAGTTTCCTTTTGGCTCTTTCCATGTATTGTGTGTCCAAAGATGAGATCCACGCACTCCATTCTCATTTCATTTCTCTTAAATTCTTTCTGCTATTTACAGTCAGTTGGTGATCAAAAAGTAAAAAGATATATAGGTTAAAACAACTGTGTAACTTCTCGCTCATTAACGTGCGCTGCGCCCATTCCACCATAAAAACATACTAGAGGAAGCTTGCTTAAACACATTGTCTTAAAGAGACAGTACCAGTTAAGTGCTTTTTATACATATTAAATCACCCAAGTGCATATAAACAAACATTGTAACAAAATGTTGTAAGTTAGAAAATGTAATAAATGTGTACATTTTAAATATTTAAAAGAGAAACACACATTTTTAAATATTTTTACTTTAAAAAAAAACACTAATACTCCAACTACAATATTTAAATCAAATTTCATGACATCATATATATTGATGTGAAATGTGAATGTGAAATATTTACTTTTTTTTTTCTTCTCCCCTTTTCTCCCCAATTTGGCATGCCCAATTCCCAATGCGCTCTAAATCGTCGTGTTGGCGTAGTGACATGCCTCAATCCAGGTGGCTGAGGACAAATCTTAGTTGCCTCTGTGTCTGAGACCATCAATCCGCGCATCTTATCAAGTGGCTTGTTGAGACCACAGAGACCTAGTGCGTTTGGAGGCTTCACGCTATTCTCTACGGCATCCACACACAACTCACCATGTGCCACACCGAGAGCGAGAACCACATTATAGTGACTACGAGGAGGTTAACCCAACGTGACTCTACCCACCCTAGCAACTGTGCCAAATTGTTTGCATGTGTGGTAGTCAGCGTCTTTACTCGATGAGCTACCCAGGCCCCAATTTGTACATATTTAAATAGATTAAAATGATAAAAAGAAAAATTTTAAATAAAATTTACAATCTTGCATACTATCTTGCGTGAAGTCAAACATATAAATACTAATATATATATAGTATTAGGGCTGTCGAGTTAACGCGTTAATAACGCGCGATTAATTATACCAAAAATAACGCGTTAAAATAATTAACGCATTAATCGCATGCTTGTAGTACCACCTGTATACTCCAGAGGGCAGTAAGTGAAATTTCAGCTGTGTGAGCAACACACAGTTTATACAGTGAAGAAAACAACACATATGCGTTATTAAGGGTTCAAATGCGAAGTGAAGGATCTCAATATGCGTTTAAAGATTGAGTATTAAACTATATTTAACTTGACACAGTGATTTTGTCTGTATAATTTTTTATCTTTATTATTTCGGCATCATTTTATTTCATTGTCCTTTAATTACAAAATCACTATAAAAAATAATGAATAAGAAAACAATGAACGTGCGCAGCGCAGCCTTTTTTTCTTGCCAGAGCGGGAAAACACTGGGGAAAAAAAACTGCAACAGAAAAATGGGTCTATCCGGAGCTCCCGAGAAGAAAAAGTGTACTTGTTCGTATAATAAAGAATTGAAGAAAATATATACATGGTTAAAACCAGTTACAGGTGAATCTAAAAAAGGACAATGCAGGGTATGCCACCGAAGTTTCACGGACAGCTCTGCTGAAGCATTTCAGTGCCCCAAACATGACAGCTCTGATATCTTTGGCTTTGAGCTTTCCTGTCACCAACGCGTTCGTGGAGAGAGTGTTTTCACTGATGACCGCTGCGTCGACAGAGACGAGGAACTGAGCACCTGTGGACCTCATCAAAAGTGAACTCCTGGTGAAAGTGAACACCTACACCTGCCAGGAGTTCTACAGTCATAATGAATGAGAAGGCCCTACTCGAAGCAGCCAGATCAGACAACAAAATTAAATTGAAGATGCACTAAACCCGGTAAGAACGCATTTAATCTTTCTAGTCTTTAATAATGGAATTGATGTGCTTATTTGGAAATGTGCTTTTTAACGATTAGATTATTATTTTCACTTCATAATATTTACATTGAGTAGGTCTGTGCTGTTAAAATTAGTTAGTATCGTAGACCTTATGCCAAACTGAGTGACGTTCACAGCGCCGTCATTAACATTTAACATCACTGCAAAAATACATCTAATATAAAATCAATATTTATTCACCTAGAACAATAATAGTAAGTTATCTCTCCCTCGTGTCACTGCCCCTCACCTTTTTTGGGAATGTGCCCACGCTGTAGTATTTTGGAGATTTCTATTTTATTTTATATATATTATTTAAATACGTACCTCCAACAACTCCAAAGCATTGAAAAACATTGCACTATGTAATGAATATAATGTCTTGGCATTATTGTAAAATATATCTGTAGTATTGTGGTCTATGTATACACCTGGCTTGTTTCTAAAAAAAAAAAAAGCATAAATTGCGTAAATTGACGGGCCCTTAAACAAGCCCTCATAATGAATCTCCAACTGATTGACAAATTCACTTGTGAAATGGATTGCTGTGAACTGTATGCCAATGATTGTCTTATGATCAATAATATATATTGCATTCAATAAACAATGCATTGTATTCTAAAAGCCGCTTTTATATTGTTTTATCAATGATTAACTCTTCTGCTACAAGAATGTAATGCATTTTAATTATCGGAATATTATTATATATATATATATATATAAAAAATTGTTTAATATTTAAAGATAACTATGTATAATTTAATGATTACGTATTGAATTATTGTTATATGAGGTGCTTTCTCAGCAAATATTTGTATATGCGATTAATCACGATTAATTAATCGGGACACCATGTAATTAATTCGATTAAAAATTTGAATTGATTGACAGCCCTAATATATATATGCGTGTGAAGATGCCCCCTTCCTGGTTAGCATCTTAACATCTTTTTCAGTTGCATTACGCTCTTACATGTCGTTAAATGTCTGGCGAGTAAAAACAAAAATGTACAATTCAATGGCGAACCTTTCTCCAATGTTTCCGTAGCAGGTTGACCATGTGAGCCGATTGGCAGGGACTTTATTTTCTAGGTAAATAGTGGCACTTACCTGAATTTGCTTTAGTAAAATTCCTTTAATATTTTAACTATGCAGTAACCGTTTCATAAAATGAATATTGCACTCAAGCGCAGGCTTTATTGTGAATATAGTGGTGCTCATAAAGATTCTTCATATTGTACTGATTTTGACACAGATCCCAAGTTAGTACATCTGCTTTCAAACGTATAAGCCCATCAAAATCAAATCTATGATCGTGGTGCTCACCAGAGCCGCCTGTAATCTGGTCCAGTCCTCTTTAATTAGAGTCGTTCTGAAGCGTGGGCTCGGGACTACCTCAAAGTACCTCACCCTGTCCAGGATGTGCTGTAGCTCCTCCCAGTAGCCCTGCAGGCTTTTGGCCTTGTACCCATCAAAAACAAAATTATGACAGCAATATTATACCATTATCACAGAGCAGATATTTCATATATAGAGCAGTGAAGCTTTTTGGCAGATGATCATCCTGGACTGAGGCCCTGGTGAATGTAACAGGGTTTTTCATTCTTTTTCAGTTTTACATGTAGAATTTTTTTCAGAATCCATTTCATCACTTAAACTCTACCTGTTGTTGGGGATTCTACTAGCACCTCTCCAAAGCAGATTGAATTGCTTGGACATGGATTTCAGTTCATCTGTTAGAAATGTTTCAATATTTACACTAGCACTGATCCGTACCTCTCCTGCCACCTAGTGTTTTGTATGCAAACTGCAACTCTTTGTGGACTGCTAAATTATTTTAAGTGCACATAACAGAAATTTAAATTGGTAAATCAAATGCATAACCACATCCTTGATTTCCGTTTGGAATATCTTATCATTTTTACATTTATAACTAAAGTTCTTACAATTACCTTCTTGTCTGTCATGTTTAGGACATTCTCTAAAAAATACACCCATAATGATCTGATTTAAATATGTCTGTGAATATTTCTTACCTTTCCTTTGATTAATGGTTGACAGAGGAGGTCAGGAGTGCATTTTACCCCAGGGATTGCAGTTAGAGCCACAGGAAGCTCCTTGAAAACAAGAGGTGTGTGATTTCTGCACCATTAACGTCACAAAACAGAAGCTTAAAATGAAAACCGGTTTCCTGAACACTCCCCTCCTTTGTTAGAAGATTAGAACACTCCCGGTCACAAATTAGAGTCACAAAGAACATAAGAGATTTTGTGTTTACCTTCTTCTCAAACACACAAGAATACGGCAACACTTTGTCTAGGCTCACACACTGCTGGTAGCTTATTCTGTACAGGGATGCTGCAATGAGAAACAGCCCATGAGTATCAATTAAACTGATGTAAGTTTGCCATGAAAAGCAGAGAGAGACCATATGAACACACAAGCAATCACCTAGAATGAATTCCTGAATCTGATCAAAAGCATCAAAGCTCATGACATTCTCACTGATCCAGTTTATAATCTGTAGAGAGAGAACATGACAATCTCACATGAGTTTTCAAGACATATCCTCGTTACAAAACTCACGCTCTTCTCCCCCTCTGTCTCTCACCTTCAACTCTATTACAGGATTTGGCTGCAGGTAGACCAGCATGCAGTGCAGGGCAGCGAGCCGCTGGGCCTCAGGCCTGTCTGAACTGAGAAGCTCGAGCAGGAAGTCGTGGTTGAGCTCCGTGCTGTACATCCTGCCAGCTCGGACATCAAGCAGTCTGCCACCAGGCACACTGACAACCTCAGTGCCCAAACCCAAAGCCTCAATATCACCATCTGCCCCTGTGAGACGAATAAACACAATAATACACACACACACACACACACACACTATATGTGATTATCGATTTCTCACCTGACAGGAAAAGACTGTAGCACAATAGATCTTGCTGTCTGCAGTTGATCAGATGCAGGAAATGACCTGCCAGGTACACCGCTATATAATAACCTGAAACAAATGAGAAGAAATGGCTTTCCATGTGTGAATGTGAGTGACGAAACGAACTAGGCTGGGATGCAGCAGGCATGATATCTTGTACTGACCCAGATGAATGAAGACAGGATGGATGGTTGACTCATTCGCAGGTGTGCAGTCTTTTTCTAGAGATACAGTGAAAGTCTTACTGCAGCCTGTCAGAAGAGATAGATTAATTTGATTAGATTTTGTATTTATTTAAAAAAAACAAATGTATCCCCTTTTCTCCCAATTTTGGAATGCCCAGTTCCCACTACTTAGTAAGTCCTCATGGTGGCGCGGTTACTCACCTCAATCCGGGTGGTGGAGGACAAGTCTCAGTTGCCTCCACTTCTGAGACAGTCAATCCACGTTTCTTATCACGTGGCTCACTGTGCATGACACCGCAGAGACTCACAGCACGTGGAGGCTCATGCTACTCTCTGTAATCCATGCACAACTTACCACGTGCCCCATTGAGAGCGAGAACCCCCAATCGTGACCACAAGGAGTTTACCCCATGTGACTCTACCCTCCCTAGCAACTGGCCAATTTGGTTTTAAAATAAATAAAACAGTAAAAAACATTTGCACTCACACTGAGCTTAAATGGAAACCAATTCTAACGGCATTATGGTAATGTGCATATACTTAATAAATTGAGTCTACAGAAAGGCCATCACTTTTTGATCACATGTGAATGAAAATGTGACAGGGCAAAAGATTAGGACTAAATTAGTTTGCAATATTCGAGTAGTGTTTTAATTGTTGACTAGTTGGTGCAGAATGAGTACTCTATAAATCATGCACATCACTACTGATAAGTACTTTGCAGTTTTGTAAATATTGTATAAAGCTTTGCTGTCTCTGACTTTAATCAGATGCAGTGAGTTACTGATGCGTGCATGTGTGTATTGGTACCTCTGTGCACAAATGCAATTGTGTATGTTGAATTCTTATGCCAGCGCACCGGAGGACTGTAGCACACACACATGGTCCCTGTTCAAAATGTTTAAAGATTTAGAAAGGTATCTAACATCTAGGTTCCAATTAAATTAAATGGACTGCATGCAGAAAACATATTCAAGCAAACACAATGGAAATGCAGAAATGCACTGGCGATCAGCAGAAATCATGGCAGTGATTTGCAGAGCTGTAATCAGTTTGCACTGAATACATAAATCAATTTTCTGAAAAATAATTTTTTTGAGTGCGATTTATTTGAATATATAGATTTTGTGTTTCAATTAAAACGGAAGCAACGAGGACAGAAGCAGTGCAAGAGGGCACAGTGAATAATCTACTCTAATAAAAATGTCATATTACACAGTTTTAGGTATTCAATCATTTATTAAATGAAGCACCTTTCTGATTAAATAGCTTTATTCATGAGATGTGTAGGGGAAACATAAACTTACTCTCTTTCCAATGACAAGTCAGCAAAGTGAAAAACACAATATGTAAATATGGGGTAATTATTTCATTATTTCACAGTATAGTGTCATGATCTTTTGTTAAAGGGATAGTTCACACAAAAATGAAAATTCCCTCATCATTTGATCAACCTCATGCCATCCCAGATGTGTGACATTCTTTCTTCTGCTGAACACAAACAACATTTTTTAGAAGAATATCTCAGCTCTGTAGCTCCATACAATGGAAGTGAATGGTGGCCAGAACTCTGAAGGTCTAAAAGGCAGCATAAAAGTAATCCAAATGACTCTAGTATAGGTTAAATCCATATCTTCAGAAGCGTTGAGTGAGAACCAGGTCAATATTTATGTCCTTTTTTACAATAAATTCTTCTCCCTACCCAGTAGGTGGCGATATGCATGAAGAATGCGAAAAACCAAAAACATAAGAAGAATGTGGAAGGGAAAGTGAAAATGGAGATTTATAATAAAAAATAATTTCTCACCCACACCTATTATATCACTTCTGAAGACATGGATTATACCACTGGAGTTGTGTGGATTACGTTTATGCTGCCTTTGTGCTTTTTGTAGCTTCAAAGTTCTAGCCACCATTCACTTGCATTGCATGGACCTACAGCGCTGAGATATTCTTCTAAAAATCTTTGTTTGTGTTAAGTAGAAGTAAGAAATTCATACATATCTGGGATGGCATGAGGAAGAGTAAATGAGAGAATTTACATTTTTGGGTGGACTAACACTTTAAAAAAAAAAATAGTGCTATATTACTTACCGGTTGGGTCGGTGAACACCTCTAGCTTGAGTCCCTCCTCTTTCAGCTCCTTATAGTGATCGTACCCAAAGTTAACAAACCTGTACAAACCACAGACATTGCTTCATCTTTCTAGGCAGCTTTGTCCATCAGATGATTCCTATTGTATATATTTTGAGCCTTTTCACTACTTGTTATTTATGTCTTAAAAATGTATGGAGTCACTGACCTCACAGGAGCGTTAGGAATGTTGGCCATCTGTAATGGCAGCTCAAACTGTTGCACATAAAATAATTGGTTTTCTAATAATTCAGGTTTCTGCAATTATTGATTTACTGAGGCAGTAACAAACTTTAGATATGACACCACGAAATGTGTAAAAAATATTTACCACAGTCTCAAAGTTGCGATCGGCGAAAAACTGTACACATTTCAGAGTGTGTTTCTCCTGTAGGAAGAAAAAAAGACATACGGGAAATATGTGAAATAAAAACGATTCATACAATTCCTAAATCTTACTTCAGACCAGCATTGTGATAGTTTAAATCATTTCAAAGAATTGGGAGAGGAAGAAGTCTACTCAATGAGGGAAAATAAAACTAAAAAATTGGTTCAGACCCGTGCAGTGAGGTAGTAGAGTCTTTGAGTGTCTGAATCCCACTGGACCCAACAGAACTCCTCCGCCACCCGGTCTCTGCCCAGACGCGCAGAGTTCAGCATTACCTATTTAAACCAGCAGGAGTATATGCGTTTACTCCAAATATATTTTCCATTAGATTCAATCGCATCACTAGAGTTGCAGAAAGTTAATAGTCCACAGTATCTCACATAACAGCCCTTACCACTCTGTACCCCTCCTGCCTTGTTAGACTTATGTGGTACTGATCAACATCTGTAGAAACAAAATACATTTTCATGTCAAAATATATGTAGACGTACTGTCTTGTATAATCTCAGTGTTTAAAGTCTGATGGCCTTCTAAAAACACATTTCCACAATACATACAGCCATCCTCTGCCACCAACAGCAAATGACTCTCCAGTACAGAGGTCCGCCATGTCTTAGGATAAAGAAACTAGAAAGGGGAAGGTGTGAGATAGAAGAGTTTTAATGTGACTTACTCCTGTACTTTGTAAAGAAAAATGAATACCTTAAATAGTTACAAGAATGGTATTTCGGTGTGCGTTTACACAGTCAGTCAACTTGAATGGATATTTCATCCTCAAATGAAAATTCTCTCATCATTTACTCACCCTCATGCCATCCCAGATGTGGGATTTCTTCTTTCTTGGAAGCAGAACCCAATTTTAAGAAGAATATCTCAGCACTGTAGGTCCTTACAGTGCAAGTGAATGGTGACCAGCTCCATAAAGCACATAAAGGCAGCATAAAAGTAATCCATATGACTCCAGTGGTTATTTCCATGCCTTCAGAAGCGATATGATAGGTGTGGGTGAGATCATCAATATTTAAAGTTCTTTTTACTATAAATCTCTCCACTTTCGGAACGTGAAAGTGGAGATTTATAGTAAAAAAGGATTGAAATTTGTATCTTTTTCTCACCCAAAGTGATTGCATTGCTTCAGAAAACGTATATTAAACCACTGGAGTCATATGGATTACTTTTATGCTGCCTTTATGTGATCTTTGGAGCTTCAAAGTTCTGGTCACCATTCACTTGCATTGAATGAAGATATAGTGCTGAGAATTATAAACCTCTAAAATTCGTTGTTTGTGTTCAGCAGAAGAGAGAAAGTCATACACATTTTGGGTGAACTATTTCTTTAATAGGGCTGGTTATTTTTTAATCTTTGAGTCACCTGATGTGTTATTGCTTTTTCACAACTAGTTCACATGATGATTTAGGATTACCTGAACTTTGACCCTGCAGTCCACTGCCTTCAGGACCTTTGTGTTGTTGATTGGGTGTATCTCTATGAGAAGCGTTAAACATTTTGACACTAAAGTGGAAAGAAAAAATACAAATATGTCAGAGGTTAAAGGATAACCTTGATAACATACCGTAGGTTTCAAAATCTCAGATCTTGTTTTATTATTGTTTCTATTTATTAAAATGTACCACCCAATGGATAATTTAACCATGCTTATACATCCCTAGGTTCCATGTAAATCTGTTGTTTCATTAACTACTTCTGCACAGTGCCTTCTAATATCAATATATGTGGTCAAATCAGTATATATTAGCAAATCAGAAATTAGAGGCGTCAACAACAACCAAACAAACAAAAATGACATTTATTTAAAAACACAAAGGGGAAATCCTTGCGATGCATTTACATAACTTTACTATGACGTTACCACAGCAACTGATATGAGAAATGAGATCATATTTGAAAAGGAGAAACTTCCTCTCTCAGTCTTTGAGTTCAAATGGTACAGCTGTACAAATAGTTCTGAAATAGGAACTTGTGATAAACGTGCCAGAGACGCTAAATGAAACAGTTCAACTTTTACTAATAAATGTAGAATGCAATGGTGATATGGTATGAATGGATATGACAATAATGTATTAAATAGAAAACAAAGAAGTAGAATACATTTTTGTACTTCAATTATGTCCCTTACCTGGTCTAAGGCGACCTTCTCCCTGTGTTGTCTGTGATAGGCTGACCGCTAGCACAGAAACAGCTCACATTAGTAAACAACTTCCCATTTGAAACCACAAGAGATAATAACAATTAACAAAATGAAACAATGCTGCCAATAACATTACGCATCTTTGACACCTCAAATATATATATATGTGCATCATATGAGTTAGAATCATTGCCCAGTTCTTTTAAACAAGCAGTGCAACATGTAGATAGATAGTCTTGATAGATAATCTTACCCAGCAGTGTTTCTTCTCTGTTTAAAGAGCAACTGCTGACACACACCTGCTTGTCAAAAGTGTAGAGGAGCTGCGATCAGGACACAAGCATAGGGTTAGACATTCATATCTTAGAAAACTGGCATATATGGGTATTTCTCATATTTGTTATGCATTTGACTCCAGTGTGTTTTCATCAGTAGTATTTGTATATCACTGAAGGTACATGGCCAAAGTCTTGTGGTGTACCTTATTCTCTGTGCTGTGAGGATCATATTTCCCAATTCTGGTAGTCCCTGTTGCCCCCTAAACATAAATATAGGGATGTTAGGTAAGTTTATAAACTAATAACATTTAAAATGCAAAAACCTAAGGAGCTGATCAGAGGAAAATAACGCAGTGCCACCAACTATTCAGCTTTGCATGCAGCGCTCGCGACAAGCATGCATGCTATAGCGGCAAATTAATGGAGCGAGGCGCGCGTGACCGTTCAAATTAAAGTGACTTAACATACTCTCCATGAGTACACCACACCTCCATCTCTCTCCACGGTCAAAATGCGAGGCTCAAGAACACCTGTAGACATTTTAAACAAGTTAACATTAGCGAACTTTAGTGCATGTTCATACAAACTTCAATAAATAATGCGACAGTCTTACCTGTTAAAAATAAAACTTAATAAATTATCATTATAAAACAAGACAGCGAGCTCCATTATCTAAGTGCATCTTACCAATATTCCCTCTGACAGTTTCCTCCTTCGCCAGAATGCTTGACACGACATCTTTTTGGGTATCAAAAGTGGGATTTAATCTCAACATGTGTGAGTTTTATTGTCCTCCTGCACCGATTTATCAGAAAGCAAGTTCTAGACCTGCGATTGAGGAAGTGACCTGATTTCACGCCTCACCGAAAGCCATACAAGCGCACAATCGTTCTGTCTAAACACCTTAATAGTGTACGCGATTCAAATGTATTAGAATTCACTGCACTACTTTACCCACATCCAACACGGACATGTTTATTTACTAGAGATGTAAACAACGAATCGTTGTTGTGAACCGGTTCTTTTAAACGAATCGCTCGTACCGCATCGGACTTTCGGGATAAACGGGTTTAACTGATGATGACGATGACCAAGCTGCTATAGTCAGACTCGTGTGGAAAGTCTTCACAGTTCTTCGTACTAGACTAGAACTGAACCGAAAGTCCGTAAATAAGACGATCCCGTCACAACTTGAGGATCTGCCGTAAGAGCTCGTAGGCGGATTCCGAGCACCAGTGGACCAATCAGAAATCACAATCAAATTTAGTACAGAATGGGTTGTTTTATTCTATACGTTTACTGTGCCATCTTGGGCAGATTATATTTAGCTAGTTTTAGAAATGAATATAATAAATATAAATATATGTATATAATAATTATTAACAATAGGATAAGTGTTTTCAGAAAATGTGAAAACGCCAAAACATCGCAGTAAGTCAATTATTAAAATAATAATAATTTTAAAAAATTCTAGCTTGTTAATTTAACAAGTATGCAGAGTCTTGTTATATGGAAATCCCCACTACAGGGGGCGCTTGACATTCGATTGTCTTATTTTATATTTACACTGGGAGCTTATCATCAATAAACCTGTGAAACCTTCCTTTACTAAAATAAAAATCAATTTTAAAGGTATATTCCGGGTTTAACACAAGTTAAGCTCAATCGACAGCATTTCTGGCATAATGTTGATTGCCACAAAAAATTATTTAGACTTGTCCCTCCTTTTCTTTAACAAAATCAAAAAACTGGGTCACAGTGACACTTACAGTGGAAGTGAATGGGGCCAATCTATCAACAATAAAGCACTCACTGTTTCGAGGCCTGGGTATCTCAGCGAGTATTGACGCTGGCTACCACCCCTGGAGTCGCAAGTTTGAATCCAGGGCATACTGAGTGACTCCAGTCAGGTCTCCTAAGCAACCAGGTAGAGTCACATGGGGTAACGTCCTCGTGGACGCTATAATGTTGTTTGCTCTCGGTGGGGCACGTGGTGAGTTGTGCTTGGATGCTGCAGAGAATAGCGTGAAGCCTCCACACGCGTTGTCTCTGCGGTAATACATACGTTTTAAGAGAAGAATTAAAGTGCTTTTATAAAATTGTAAGTTTCACATTTCGGCCTTTAAACCCTCCAAAAATGGGGCACAATTCGCTTCCATTGTAGGCCTATGTGCCTCACTGTCACCTCCATTTTTGCTATTATTTTTTTTTAAGAAAAGGAGGGATGAGTCGAATTGATATTTTGTCATAATCAACATTATTCTACAAATGCTGTCGATTGAGCTAAACTTGTATTGAACCCATAATATTAATTTAACATAAACAGAAAAAAATGTAACTTAAATAAAATATTTTTTTATGACTCTGAAACTAACATAAGTAAATTCAAAGTGACCACAAATGGATTTTTGTTTTAGATACAGTACTATAAAATTTGAAACCTTTACAAGTTTTCATTATATACTTGCAAAATACTGAAATGAAACCTAAAATAAAAACTAATTATTCTGGTAAAACTAAACCGAAACTATAAATCAATGAAAAACTAAAAACAACAGTCATAAAGTAAAACTCATAGAAACTGAACTCAACCGAAAGGATGTTAAAAATAACATTGAAATAAAAGTGAAATTATTAAATAATCTTGTTTTGAAGGTTCAACTGACAAATCACAGATGAAAAACATATTGTAATATTTTAAACATTTATTTCTTGCCCTTTAATTTTTACATTTCCATCAAGTCAACAGATAACAAAATGGCAAAAGTAAAAAAAAAAAAACCAGCACCAATCTTTTACACATTACAAATTCCTCTTAGCTACAGCATTTGTGAAGGATGGCATTTGTTCACTCTTCAGCCTATCAGGCCAGTAAATTGTAGTCATGCACAACAGCAGATGTCAGTAAGTTAAGAATGCTTATAAGAGAGGTTTAATTGTGAGTGACCATTAAATCAATGAGTATCAAATGATGCCACTGGCTATGATTTCTTATCTTTTTATAAACAGTAATGCTAATACTTAACCATCACCTTTCTCTTATCACCATTATACCGTTTGATTTAAAAAATGACCTATACTGGAAGTTTACATCTTTACTGGCATTATGCACTGAAGCTTTGTCAAACTCTTGTCTAACAAAGCGTTAGTGTTATTGATGATATGCTTAAATGTTTTTGCAAATTAAAAGATTATTTAAATCTCTTTTCAACCCATGTCTTTCCTCAAAAATTCCCACCGATTGAACCTACAGTACATTTAGCATGCATTACAAAAGAATTTAAAATGATTGCATAGGTAAACCACACCCACTATCAAACAAAGAGAGGAAAAAAAAAAATGAAACAACCAGTTCACTTTGTGTGTGAAATGCACCGGAACAGAGAATTGGAGGATTGGCTACTCGCTGGCACTTATTTAAAGAGGAACCATTCAAGTATCATTTAGATAGGTTGTAATCATACAACAAAAAAATGAACAAAATCAAAACTATTCAGCATTAGGTAGTAAATTATGTGCTAACATGTTAAACATGTACATCCACCATTTGGAGTTATACAGATTCTCAACTTCCTCTGGAAATTGACTTTATTGCAGCTTTGTCACCTAAGAGGTTTGAGGATAAAGTTACACCCACTGTAATGTAAACGTAAGGCTTCAGTGTTGTATCTACTTCCCTTTTTGATTTGTGACCCAGTGTTGAAAAGCATTTGGACAACTTTTATGTCTCATTTTAGCAGAGCAGCAGGAGTCTTTCAATGTGTTTGGGTGGCGATACAATTATCAATCTTTTTTTAATTACTTTTCATTTTTAGCATCGCCAGGGACTCCTCTGAGAACAGGTCTACTATGTGGCACAAAGCGGCAGTGCATAAGCTTCTATACAGATGGGCTCATGGGAACAGAGAGAATCTCTGAAAGAAGCAAGAGGCCAACATCTGCAATTTAATTGTCTTTTAAGTTCCAAGTACGCTGATATCACTCATGCTTTCATGCTTTGCCCGCCTTCATGTAGGTAGGGATGGTTCCACGCTGAGTGAGTCCCTCAAACCGTTTGTAGGTGTAGTTGAGGAAAACCCAGTCTTTTGATTTAAAGTCTGGTTCTGTTACATTTGTCACTGCAATGAGAGATGAATAGATCAGTCAACAACAAACAGAGCAATGAAGTCCCCACAAAAATATATCCAGGGTGGCATAATGTTTGTAATCTCCACAAGGGCTGGATATCGCTAAAGATTTGATTCGATTATGACTCATTTGGGTATATTTGAGTGGTAAGTTCCATTTTGCTAATATATTTTAGCCAGACTTTGTGATGTCAAATTAAGTGCAGTATGTAACTTTGAATACACAAGTCTCCAGATGTGTTTTTCTGAGTTGTTTGAATGCAAGAGCGCATCCTCATCTTGTGCTATCTGCTCTCAGTGGGGTTTATTGCCTGTATAGCTGGATTTGCGCTTACTGCCCCATGCTAAAAACATGAAGGTGGTACTTCAAGCTTGAACTGCTCCAATGGTAGTATTCCTTTTTACAGTCCATTGCGGGCATGATTAAGTGTGTAAATTGTTTTAACCCATTATATTTTATAAAATTAATCGAACAAATTAACTTGTTAAATTGACAGCCCTAATATAAATGATTTAACAAAAATACAAACTTCACCTTCTGGAATACCTAGTATTGAACAAACAAAAAAAGTCAAATTTTCTTCTATTACCATATAATTGCACTCCATGTAATGATGTAAATTGTACATTTTACAGTAAGAGTGAGCAGAATTAAGACAACGTCTTACATTTACAAAATCAAAGAAAAAAAATATAAATGTAAATATGTATTTATTTGTATGTTCTGTATTGGATTTTAGTTTGTAATCAAAACGATCTTCACCTGGCTGTAGAATGTCTGACTCTGGAAAGTCGTCAAAGTTCGACGTATCATCAATGCTCTTGATGTCAATGGAAATAGCAGCAGGTCTTTCTCTGTGCACAAGGAGAAAGCACAGAGAAATTTCAGTTACTTCAGACATCACTTCTATTTAATCATTCAAAGAAAAAGTTTGATTTTGCAGTTCTGTTCAGAATCTGTGCAGATCTACCTGATGTGCTCCAAGTCCACTGACTCAAAGAAAGGGTGAGATCTGATTTCATCCACACTTCCTGATCCAATCCTGTTTTCTGCATCTGCACAGTACCTAGAAAAAATCCCCATTCATCACCTTTCAGTTAAATGTTACCAGAATAAACGCAGAATAAAAGTGGAACATGTGATTATTAAATTATGTCAAATAATGAAGAGCTAGGTTTTGACAAATTCTCCTCCCTGCCAAGTAGGTGGCGATATGCATGAAGAACGCGAATCACCAAAAACAAAAGAAGAAGAATGTGAAAGTGGATATACAGGTGCTGGTCATATAATTAGAATATCATCAAAAAATGAAACTTGGATAATGTATACATTCATTACACACAGACTGATATATTTCAAATGTTTATTTAATTGTGATGATTAAAACTGATAACTAATGTAAATCCCAAATTCAGTATCTCCGAAAATGTGAATATTACTTAAGACCAATACAAAAAGAGGATTTTTAGAAATATTGGCCAACTGAAAAGAATGAACATGTACAGCACTCAATACTTAGTTGGGGCTCCTTTTGCCTGAATTACTGCAGCAATGCGGCGTGGCATGGAGTCGATCAGTCTGTGGCACTGCTCGGGTGTTATGAGAGCCCAGGTTGCTCTGATAGTGGCCTTCAGCTCTTCTGCATTGTTGGGTCTGGCGTATCGCATCTTCCTCTTCACAATACCCCATAGATTTTCTATAGGGTTAAGGTCAGGCGAGTTTGCTGGCCAATTAAGAACAGGGATACCATGGTCCTTAAACCAGGTACTGGTAGCTTTGGCACTGTGTGCAGGTGCCAAGTCCTGTTGGAAAATGAAATCTGCATCTCCATAAAGTTGGTCAGCAGCAGGAAGCATGAAGTGCTCTAAAACTTCCTGGTAGACGGCTGCGTTGACCTTGGACCTCAGAAAACACAGTGGACCAACACCAGCAGATGACATGGCACCCCAAACCATCACTGACTGTGGAAACTTTACACTGGACTTCAAGCAACGTGGATTCTGTGCCTCTCCTCTCTTCCTTCAGACTCTGGGACCTTGGTTTCCAAAGGAAATGCAAAATTGACTTTCATCAGAGAACATAACTTTGGACCACTGTGCAACAGACCAGTTATTTTTTTCTTTAGCCCAGGTAAGACGCTTCTGACGCTGTGTCTTGTTCAAGAGTGGCTTGACACAAGGAATGCGACAGCTGAAACCCATGTCTTGCATACGTCTGTGCGTGGTGGTTCTTGAAGCACTGGTTTTGTTTCACAATCCTCTCCAGGGTGCGGTTATCCCTATTGCTTGTACACTTTATTCTACCACATCTTTTCCTTCCCTTCGCCTCTCTATTAATGTGCTTGGACACAGAGCTCTGTGAACAGCCAGCCTCTTTAGCAATGACCTTTTGTGTCTTGCCCTCCTTGTGCAAGGTGTCAAGTCAGCAGTCTTCCCCATGATTGTGTAGCCTACAGAACTAGACTGAGAGACCATTTAAAGGCCTTTGCAGGTGTTTTGAGTTAATTAGCTGATTAGAGTGTGGCACCCGGTGTCTTCAATATTGAACCCTTTCACAATATTCTAATTTTCTGAGATACTGATTTTGGGGTTTTTCATTAGTTGTCAGTTATAATCATTAAAATGAAAAGGAATGAACACTTGAAATATATCAGTCTGTGTAGAATGAATGTATACATTATCCAAGTTTCACTTTTTTAATGGAATTACTGAAATAAATCAACTTTTTGATGACATTCTAATTATATGACCAGCACCTGTGTGTATGTGTGTATGTATGTGTGTATATATATATATATATATATATATATATATATTAGTAAAAAAGGACTTAAATATTAATCTGTTTCTCCCCATACATATAGATTTAACCACTGGATTCATGTGGATTACTTTTATGCTGCCTTTTTGGACCATCAAAGTTCTGGCCACCATTCACATGCATTGTATGGACCTACAGAGTGGAGATATTCTTCTAAATATCTTTGTTTGTGTTCAGCAGAAGAAAGACATCTGGAGTGGCATGAGGGTGAGTAAATGATGAGAGAATTACATTTTTGGGTGAACTATACCTTTAAGAAAACAACCAAAAAACAAAACAAAAAAGTTTAACCTTAAATGGTCAGTGTTTTGTCTTTGCATTGTAAATTGACTCATGTTTTCTCTATGGTACAGATTGAGAAATGTGTCTGACCTAAGGATCAGGTCCTTGGATCTCTCTGAAATGGGGACCTCAGGGGGGAAGGTCAGCGTTTCTCGCCAATTCATGACTTTCCTGTAAGTTTCCTGTGGCGTCTCAGAACAGAAGGGTGGGTAGCCTGGAACAAAACATCAAAACAAACACCTGTTTTAGAGCAGGAAATCTCTTACAGTAAAAGGGTTTTGCAGAAAGATACTAAACTGGAAAGAATTTGAAGTATCTACAGAGGTCTTGCATGTTCGATATACCATAGTTTACCCATACTGACTAGACAGGCCTGATATGAAGCAGTTCATTTAGTGTTCTTCAGAATCTGAAGTTTCTAACCTATCAGCATCTCGTACATTATCACTCCAAGAGACCACCAGTCACACAGTTTGTTGTAACCTGTCTGCATGAAGACCTCGGGGGCAATGTAATCTGGTGTGCCAACGGTCGAATATGCCTGTGTGAATGAGAAATAGTGTCACCGTTTTCTGTTTAAGACAGGGCTTTCTATGTGCAACACACAGACACAAACATGCTCTCTCCTACCAGCTGCCTCCGGTTCTTCTTCCATGTTTCTGCCTTCCGTTTTGAGTTCATGTTCTGAAAGGCTGAAGGAGCAGACAGATAACATGACCGTAATTATTAGGTTAACCCTTTAAGCTCGGATCGGCCTGGGCGAGAAAAAAAATATTCTGAACACATGAAGAACTACAGTCTTGACCAACACAAAATATGTATCATTTAAAGCTAAAAACCATTACTTTATAATGCATGTAGGTATTATGACCAAAAACTGAACAAGTGCTTTGAAATTTGCAGACAAATCAGAAGTGTTCCGTTTTGATAATTTATTAAAAATGTTGCACTGTACATTTTATTGTAATCAGTAAAAACATGAAACTGATCAAATTGAAACTGAAAGCTCTCAAATAGCCTATTTAATATACTCACAAACAAAAATATAGCGAGAAATAGCCAAGTACATGTCTTTGACATACATGTTACATTTATACAGGAGTTGCTTACAAGCTGCACTGTCGCTTATAACTTCATGAAAAATAAACAGAACATAAAATACCATTACTTGCGGATTTCCGTTAAAACAAGCCCACACACAAAGTACTCGGATGCATAGATCATTAGGTAATCCACACATAGCACAAAGTTCACATAGCACATAATGTGCAATCTGGTAAAAAGAAACGCTAGCTTTCCTGGATCAGACGTCCTAGGAAATTATGCAGTACATTGTCCAGCGTCATGGAATGCTAAACCAATCGTATTAGGATTCAGATCACTGCAACTAGAGGTGGAAGTCATCCAAATATGGGCTGAGAGGATTGTTCACTCTAATTACATATGGCCACTAGGAGATGGTGCCAAGTACCTTGTTACTCATGCCTGTATGCACAGACTCAATGATGGCTTAAATGACACAGAATGGAACTAAATAAGATCTTGTTACTCATGCCTGTATGCTTTGTAGAGAGAGAGCATAACATTAGACTTTGTTGTATTTGAATGTGTAATTAGTTCTTAAGTACATTTATTAAGTTGTTTGGAGAGGCTTTTGGACACTAGGATATTTTTGTAATGCTAAAACGTTTGATTGCTTTGTCATATCAACACAACATTTTACTCAGATTACATGACAAAACAAAAGCAGTTTTTCTGAGCTACCTTGTTTGCACTCTGAGATATACAATGGTATATCAATGGAATACATTTTCATTTTTGTGATAAAAAAAGTTTTTTTGTGATTTTTCAGCAGTTTCTTAGGCTGATAGTCTCAGAATTTATCATAATCTATATAATTAAAAAATTGGGAAAGTTATTTAAAATGATACCAAAAAATTTATTTTTGCCCAGTTATTAGCTTTCAACTTTGGTATGCCACTGAAACCTGGAAATCTTTAAAAACACTAAAAAGTGTTACATTTTCAAAGAGGGTAAGCAAATATTTTGTGTGCTTTTGGTGCTGTGACTGTGTGGCCACCATGTCTTTTTCTTCTCTAGCTTTTTGTAGTTCAATTAAAACGTCCTGCAGTATAACAAATGAGTTTTAAAATGTACAAATACTACATGACATGTAAATTATCAATTAATATGGTGCCAATAACACTGCATGCAACAAAAAAATATTTCATATAGTTTTAGATGAAGTAATGGGTCACACATCAGTACACAATCTGTCTATAATATTTATACTAATACATGTCGGTTACTCACAAAAGTCACTGGGAGGGTTGTGCGTTAGGTTCCGGTAAAACTCAGTCCGATGGGCCTTCTTCAAGCCTGTACAGAGACCGAAGTCTGACAGTTTCACATGGCCCTACAAACCATAAAGACATGGCCTTTTACAAGGTGTTGAGTTTCACAGATTAAAATATCCATTCACAAAACCATTCATCTCAGTTGAACCTGACCATTGCAGACACATTCATGTTTTTGTAAGTGAGAAATAGAGCAAGAAATTAAGTGAGGCATAATGAAGTGTATTCCCACCCGTGAATCAAGCAGTAGGTTATCAGGTTTTATGTCTCTGTGAATGAAGCCCAGCTGGTGAATGGAGTCTATGGCCAGGACGGTCTCTGCAATATAAAACTGAGTAGCCTCTTCAGAAAGGGTGTCTTTCTTCATCAGCAGAGTCATCATATCTCCTAAACACACACATACACACAAACATACACATAAAAGTTACAGGATCTGACATCTAAAGGACTCATTAGTCTTTATGCATTATTGGTAAAAATAAATACATTAAAAAATAAAAAAAATAATATTGTCCTCCAGTGAAGTATAGGCCTATCTGAAAAGTAATACATGGTTTGGGAAGTTTTCACATTAAAGAACCCACATCTCTTCTCACCTCCAGGCAGGAACTCCATGATGAGATAAAGATTGCGTTTATCCTGAAAACTGTAGAACATCTTTACTACCCAGGCACCATCGGCTTCTACCAGGATATCCCTCTCCGCCCGGATATGAGCCACCTGCCCAAAGGATAGAGGTTAGGAGAGATGTTCTCAATGGATCAGTGCGGTGGACAGGTGTTATATTTGGGATTTCTGTATGGAGTAGAAGTGACCAGAATGTGTACCTGCTCTTTTTCTAGCATATCTGCTTTCCTGAGGATCTTCATAGCATAAATGTGACCAGTGTCCTTTTTCTGAACCAGTCGCACCTGAGTAAGAGGATTTTTTACATCAAAGGATATTATAAATGCAATATATTAAATAATGAAATATTGAAAAATACTTGAGTATGGTCAAAGTCCCTTTCAAGGCAATTCTTTAAAACGCTCCCGAGCAGCTATTTTCTATGTAAGCAAGTGGCATTAAAGTAAAGTTCCTATCTACTTGAATGGGAAAACACTGAAATCTTTCAAATGGTTGGTTCAAGATTACATTCAAAGAACCTATTTTAAATCAGCAGATTAACCTGACAACAATGGTATCAATGCTGGCATTGTGCTTATTTAGCTCTGGTTAATCTAAAAAAATTAGGCTGGTTCAGCTAACGTGCATGCGCATTCTCGAGTTGATTGACAGGCGTTCTCTGTAACAAAAAGGTGATTGGCTCTTTTACCTGTAAGGTGGGACTTCCTTTTCTACAACCAGTGGGCGTTCCAATTTCTCTCATTCATTTTAATAGGAGTGGTCTGTTTCTGCTAAATAGTCCATGGTTTTGTGTAGTTAGCTTAGCAACATGCTAACTTAAAACTCTATTGAAATCGTTTATCGATTCTCCCGTGGGCACATGAGGAGCACTATTTGTGTATCACACAAAGATGCCTCAATCCTAATCAATCATTCATGAAATTCAATTTTAGCTACTATGCTGCCTTAGGAGGTAAGTGCCTCCTAAGGCGCCAGAAAACAGACAGTGAGGCAACGCTCTAGATTTTGTAACAGTGCTATAGACAGACACAAATGTCCTCACCTCTCCAAATGCTCCTCTCCCGATCACTTTGAGGGACTCAAAGTCATCAAGACCCAGGCGCGTCCTCTTGAGCCGCAAAAACTCTGTCTCCTTACGGGCGTGCAGAGAGCGCCTCATGCTCTTCTGCAGCGTCAACACAAACAAACAAGAAGCTAAATATCTTAAATCAAACACAACAACCCTAATTCAGTCATACATTAAACCTGAACGGCATATTCAAACCACTCTTCTATATTCACAGAAAAATAAAACATGTTTTTTTTCTTCATTAACTCAGGAAGTGATTCAGAATATAAGCACTGAATCAACTACTCTCTTCGTTAAAAAGACCAAGTGCAGAATAATTTTAATAAGCTTCTTTGAGGACACATGTATTGATGGACATCTCACCTCTTCATCAGGTAAACCCTCCTGATCCATCACCTTCTCCAGCTTCTTCTGCCTGAACACATCAGAGAGAACAGCTGCTTCACAACCAGCCACAACAAAGAAGCTTACTTTTAATTGAATGTGATCAACAAACACTTGATTGAACCGATAAGTATTGTGAAAAAGTTAGAGGAAGCAGGTGTAGTGGGTCGTTGTTGCCATGGTTACCTCATCTCCCTCTCCTCGTGCTGGGTGAGCAAGGTGCTGTAGAAGTGCTCCAGCGTGAGTTTGGCCACCGTCACACGCTCACGGGTGTGGTTACTCATCGGGAGTGGCGCAGCCATGCCTCCCGTCATGGCCATGCTAGTCTGTGAAAGGAAAATTATTTGCAAAGCAGGGATCTCTGAATACAAATGAATGCACCTTCATCAGTGACAGTATGCAGCAGAGGAACAAACCAGAAGATTTTAAGACTACATGAAATACTTAAATAATAATGATAGCAGTCATTGTACACAATTGATTAATCATATTTAAGTATAAATTATTACTATTTAAATAGCTTTATAAATGTATGCACATTTTAAGTATTAATAATTATTAAATAAAAAAGTAATATAAATAATAGTAACAGTTATAAAAATAAATGTATAATATATAATAATATTCATAATTTTATAATAATAAATGGATTTATCATAATTAAGTGTACATTATTAGTATTATTAGGTGCTATGTAAATTAATATAAACGGTTGTATTATTATAAAATCAGTACAATAATAATATAATAGGTATTATAATATTGCATATCATTAAAGTAAAATATTTATTTGTAATTTAATATTTGTATTATTACTATTATTAATAATAATAACAATAATAATATTGATTAATTAATCATAAATAAGTATAACTTATTATAAAGTGCTTTGTAAAGCAATATGAAAGAATTTATTATAAAAGAGTAAAAAATAATAATATTGCATAATATATGACATTAATATATAATGTAAATATAAACTTTTTGTATTATTATAAAGTCACAATACCTAAATAACAACAAAAACAATATAATATTAAATTAATTATTTGTGTACAAAATAATTTCAAAATCCTGAATAATTGCTCTTATTGCACCTGATCAATGAATGTGCGCAAAACACAAACAGTGATTTTAGCGCGCTCGGCCCTCGCGTTGCGTGCGTGACCTTGTGGACTTCAACGTGTAGATTGACAGGTTGATCAAAACAGATACATGAAAGCAGACCGACCACACAGATTACAGCGGTTTAGTCTTGTTGAATGAAGACTAAAACAAGCCTCGTCCATTAAAACATATTAGACAACATCATCGTGGTGGAGGATAGCCGATATATGTCCAACCGGCATTGCGATTCTGTATGCAAAATCAATCGTCACACATCTGCTCCTGAAGCATATGACTGTCAGTCTGCCTAAACCTGGTGATTTACTACAGCTCCAGTGAGGTTCATTTCTGTGATCATATTTATAAAATCTTACCTCCCCGTCCTCCTCCAGATTAGAAAGCTTGTCGGACACCCGTAGATGACAATCTGGATAAAATAAAGCCAACTGAATGGCTAAAAACTAAATACTGAAGGAGAGACGCTCAGTGAAGGTTTGCGTTTATTCCACTAATGTTTGTTGAGGCTGCGGCGGAGCTGTGCTCAATCTGTGACACTCCTCCCCCTTCCACACACTCGCGCTGACAAATTAAGAGTCCCTGAAAGCCGAGAGCATTTTGTTTTCCAAAGTAAGAGTTCAGAAGTGGACATATTTACTGTGTAAAAACCCTCTGAAATCCAGCAAAAATGTTTTAGCATTTAGATTTAGAATTAAGATCAGTATGTTTGGTGCATGAGAAACATTTACAAACAACAATATTTTGTATCATTATTCTATTTGATTTGAGTGTAGTTTAGTCTATCATCATATAAAATAAATAAATAAATACAATTATATACACTCACCTAAAGGATTATTAGGAACACATACTAATACTGTGTTTGACCCCCTTTCGCCTTCAGAACTGCCTTAATTCTACGTGGCATTGATTCAACAAGGTGCTGAAAGCCCATATTGATAGGATAGCATCTTGCAGTTGATGGAGATTTGTGGGATGCACATCCAGGGCATGAAGCTCCCGTTCCACCACATCCCAAAGATGCTCTATTGGGTTGAGATCTGGTGACTGTGGAGGCCATTTTAGTACAGTGAACTCATTGTCATGTTCAAGAAACCAATTTGAAATGATTCGAGCTTTGTGACATGGTGCATTATCCTGCTGGAAGTAGCTATCAGAGGATGGGTACATGGTGGCCATAAAGGGATGGACATGGTCAGAAACAATGTTCAGGTAGGCCGTGGCATTTAAACGATGCCCAATTGGCACTAAGGGGCCTAAAGTGTGCCAAGAAAACATCCCCCACACCATTACACCACCACCACCAGCCTGCACAGTGGTAACAAGGCATGATGGATCCATGTTCTCATTCTGTTTACGCCAAATTCTGAGTCTACCATCTGAATGTCTCAACAGAAATCGAGACTCATCAGACCAGGCAACATTTTTCCAGTCTTCAACTATCCAATTTTGGTGAGCTCTTGCAAATTGTAGCCTCTTTTTCCTATTTGTAGTGGAGATGAGTGGTACCCGGTGGGGTCTTCTGCTGTTGTAGCCCATCCGCCTCAAGGATGTGCGTGTTGTGGCTTCACAAATGCTTTGCTGCATACCTCGGTTGTAACGAGTGGTTATTTCAGGCAAAGTTGCTCTTCTATCAGCTTGAATCAGTTGGCCCATTCTCCTCTGACCTCTAGCATCAACAAGGCATTTTCACCCACAGGACTGCCGCATACTGGATGTTTTTCCGTTTTCACACCATTCTTTGTAAACCCTAGAAATGGTTGTGCGTGAAAATCCCAGTAACTGAGCAGATTGTGAAATACTCAGACCGGCCCGTCTGGCACCAACAACCATGCCACGCTCAAAATTGCTTAAATCACCTTTCTTTCCCATTCTGACATTCAGTTTGGAGTTCAGGAGATTGTCTTGACCAGGACCACACCCCTAAATGCATTGAAGCAACTGCCATGTGATTGGTTGATTAGATAATTGCATTAATGAGAAATTGAACAGGTGTTCCTAATAATCCTTTAGGTGAGTGTACATATATATATATATATATATATATATATATATATATATATATATATATATATATATATATATATATATTACTGTATACAGTACCAGTCAAAAGTTATGAAACACTTGACTGAAATGTTTCTCATGATCTTAAAAATCTTTTGATCTGCAGGCGTATGTTTAAATGTTTGAAATTAGTTTTGTGGACAAAAATATAATTGTGCCAATGTATTAATTTATTTAATTATTGTGGCAGGGCGGAATCAAGCCTCAGAGAGGGATAAATGCCGACTGGAAGCTGCAGTGAGAGAGAGAGAGAGAGAGAGATTGATTTACGGACAGCTGGCCGACACCTTTGTGTCTTTTTGGTTCAGTTTATTATGAATATATCATTCATATTGTCAAGCCGGTTCTCGCCTCCTTTCCATTAATCTCTTTTCCCAATTTTATTAAAAAAATTTAAGATTTTGAAATTGATGACTTGGACCAAATAATAAAGAATAGCCCAATAAGTGCCCAACATAGATGGGAACTCCTTCAGTACTGTTTAAAAATCATCCCAGGGTGATACCTCAAGATGTTGCTTGAGAAAATGAGAGAGTGCATGTCTGCAAATTCAAGGCAAAGTGTGACTACTCTGAAGATACTAAAATATAACAAAGTTTTGATTTATTTTAGATTTTGTTTAGTCACAACTTAATTCCCATAATTCCATTTATGTTATTCTATAGTTTAGATTTCTATGATTCTAAAATGTGAAAAAAAAAATTCTAATAAAGAATGAGTGTATTTCAAAACTTTTGACCGGTAGTGTGTGTGTGTATATATATATAATTTTTGTTCAAATCTAGACAGTCCACATTTCCAGCAGCTATCACTCCAACATCTTATCCTTGAGTAATCATGCTAAATTTCTAATTTGGTACTAGAAAATCACTTGCCATTATATCAAACACAGTTGAAAGTTATTTGGTTCATTAAATGAAGCGTAACATTGTCTTTGTGTTTGTTTTTGAGTTGCCACAGTAACCTTAGTCTTAAGGTCAATATAAGGTCAAAAATGGCAAAAAAGAAACTTGTCAGTCAATCGTTGTTTTGAGGAATGAAGGCTATACAATGCTTGAAATTGCCAAAAAACTACAACTAAACAAGAGGATAAGTACATCAGAGTCTCTAGTTTGAGAAATAGACACCTCACATGTCCTCAGCTGACAGCTTCATTGATTTCTAAACGCTCAACACCAGTTTCATGTACAACAGTAAAGAGAAGACACAGGGGTGCAGGCCTTATGGGAAGAATTGCAAAGAAAAAGCCACTTTTGAAACAGAAAAAAAAGAAAAGGTGCAAAGAAACAGACATTGGACAACAGATAATTGGAAAAGAGTGTTATGGATCTTAACAACATTGAGCTTTTTAGGGATCAGTTAGACTGTAACGTGTGTGAGAAGTGCCAGACAAGACAGCCACAACTATGACAAGTGCTACAGGAAGTGTGGGGTGAAATGTCACCTGAGTATCTGGACAAACTGACAGTTAGAATGCCAAGGATCTGCAAAGCTGTCAATGCTGCATGTGGAGGATTTTTTGATGAGAACTCTCTGAAATTGTTTAAGAAGTTCTGAATATTTATTTCAAATTGTAATAGTAATTGTTCATGTTATTAATGTCCTGACTATACACTGTGATCAGTTGAATGCCACTTTGGTGAATTAAGTACCAATTACTTTCCATAAGAGTCAAATCTGTATTTGACCATTCCATAAGAGTCAAATCTTTTGTGTGCGTGCGTGTGTGTGTGTGTGTGTGTGTGTGTATATTCTCAACCATCCGACATGCTCGCTGCTGCTTAAAAAAAAAAAAGAAAAACAAATATGGTTGCATCGAGGCACTTACAATGAGAGTTAATGGGGCCAATTTTTAGAGGGTTTAAAGGCAAAAATGTGAAGCTTATAATTATATAAAAGCAGTTACATTAATTCTTCTGTTAGAACTTGTGTATTATTTGTGCTGTAAAGTCTTTTAAATTGTCAATTTTACTGTTGTTTTAGGGTTTACAGCATTATGTCATCATGACAACGAAATTGTAAAATTAAATATAAATCTAGAAAAGGTTAGTAAGAGATTTTATCACACTAAAATCACGTTACATTCATATTATTTATGTCTTGTGGCTATACTTTTGAAACAGTGAGTATTTTAATATTTTACAGATTGGCCCCCATTCACTTCCATTGTAATACCTCATTGTAACCCAGATTTTTGCTTCTTATTTTTTCTTTTTTAAAGGAGGAATATGCTGAAATATATTTCTGTGCTAATCATCATTATGCCACAAATGCTGTCGATAAAGCTTAACCTGTATTGAACCCGAAATATTCCTTTAAGATACACTAAAATCGTGACATTTTAGAGATATACATATGTTCAAAACAATATATCTCAGAAGGATAATATCATAAATATAATATGATATAATGTTTTTTTTAATCCCATTCTGTGATGCAACATCTGACAAGAAACAAGAGATTCAAGATATCATAAGAAAGATACTTTATTCATCCCAACAAGAAATGTCTTTGCTTATTTCAGCAGAGAGACTTGATGTTTAGAATTTTTCAAAATTAAGTTTAAGGTGTACAGTAAGACATGTGGGATTCATGCAATGCAAGATTTTCATTGACAGCAACTTCACAACCTAAACTCTGCAGCAAATGCAGTGAATGTGCTGTGAGCCTGTGACATCAGAAAAAAATAAATAAAATCAACCACATACACACTTCGATATAAAAAGAAAACCTCTCAGACATTTATACCTGAGAAAATAACACACATACTACAATATATTTAATGCAAAAAAGTAAACATGACACATTTTAGTTTTTATTCAGAACTTTTAAATAGTCAGTAATAACTATTGAGTCATTTTTATATAATACAGTTGTATTAATTATGCGGTTGTCATAACGGTTGTCCAACAATAGCAATTGCTGAACAGACAAATGTGAACAACAAGGGTTAATAAAAACAATCTTTAAATTCCTCAAACAACCTCTGAGAGACATATTCATATTTATTACTCCAATAGTCACCTCTGGTTACAAAGAAAGCTTTGAAAAGCCATGATCTAACCTCTTCATTTGATCATAATCTACATTAAGATCATCTGTTCTTGTCCAAACTCATATTATTGTATATAAAACAGCATGAGTTGAGTGTATGTCCTATGTGTGACTTTGTCTTGGAAGTTTAATAAACTGTCTGTCATTGACAGATGAGCACAGAAACCAATAAACAGGCTTGGAACAGCATGATGGACAGGCTTATTATCACGGCCCCACCACAATCCTTGGCATTTTCCTGAAATAGATCAGAGACACAGAATATGTACCAGAGATCTGTGAGAAGAAAAGCAGACTATATGAGTGGATTTAAATTATTTTGTGGGTAGATAGATTTTAATAAAAGAAGACAAGCATGACAGTCGTTCAATGAAAATGAAAGGCTGTCTAGTAAGTGTGTTTGTGTCTTTACTTGAGGGTGGTAAGCGTGGCAAGATTCAGGCCGTCTTCGTATCTTCTGAGATCTCATTCGGTCACATTTTACTGAGGCGTTGTGTGCTCAGAGGTTAAGAAAAACTAAAGTAAGCAAAGAATAACCAAGTATTTTCTTTGAACATATTCACTTTCATTTTTCAACCCCAATTCCGAAAAAGTTGGGACAGTTTGTAAAATCCTAATAAAGACAAAAAGGCGTTTCCTGATATGGCTATAATTATAGATCTCCTTTGGTCATGGAAACCCTGCAGTGCGTGTTAAGGATATATTTGACCTCTTTGGGCTCCATGGTGATGGGTGAGTACTGACGAGAACAGTCACAATCTGCCTGACTCACCAGCAACAACAGATTACTCTCAGGAATCTGCTGAATCACAAACATCCTGCATGCAATAACAGAAAGAGTGAAAGAAATCTAATTTACTCAAGTTTAACATGATAATCAATGAAGCTGTCTGCACTGGAGCGTTGAGCAGTGTATTCAAACCTCATTTAAAGGAATATTCTGTGTTCAGTACAAGTTAAGCTCAATCGACAGCATTGGTGGCATTATTTTGATTACCACAAAAGTATCGTCTTGTCCCTCCTTTTCTTTAAAAAAGCAAAAATGTAGGTTACAGAGAGACACTTATAATGGAAGTGAATGGGGAACATTTTTGGAGGGTTTAAAGGCAGAAATGTGAAAAGTGAAACTTATAATTTTATAAAAGCACTTACATTAATTATATGGTTAAATCCTTTATTATTGTCAGTATTATTGAGCTGCAAAGTTGTTCAAATCATATTTTTTACTGTCGTGTTAGGGTTTAAAGTTGTAAAATATCATTTTACACAGAAATGTTTAGCACCCATATTGCTTACGTTTTGTGGCTATACTTTTGATACAGTGAGTATTTTATTGTTTACAGATTGGATTCACTTCAATTGTATGTGCCTCACTGGAACACACTCTGTAACCCAAAAGTTTTAATTTTTAAAAGAAAAGGAAGGACGAGTATACATTTATTTATTTATTTATTTATTTATTTTTTTTTTGTGGTAGTCAACATCATGCCACAAAGAAGTTTTTTTTTTTGTTGTTGACAAGCTTCACTTGTATTGAACCCGGAATATTCGAGAGGTTGCGCGAGGAGGTAGCCATAGCAACATTAAGCTGGTCGAGCGATTTCTAGTATAGGCCTATATATATATTTATATATAATTTATATTCCTTTTTTAAAAAGTTAAACCTCTTGAAAACATTGTTTAATTCGCGCTTTGAAGTGAAGTGAGACCTTGTACAGTTTTTTCTCGTAACTAGTAATACCGGCACTAAGAAAGTATTTCTTTAATATTGTAAGAGACAATGTGTGAAGGAGAGCACTTTTGGACATTAATGGTAAATAAAATGATTCTCATTTTCTATGTGAAAATGAAGCAATATGCCTAAAACATAAATGTCCTTCATATCGGCATATTTGTCACCACTAGAGGGAATCAGAGCGTCAAAAAGAAAGGAAACTGACTGAAGGAGTCAGAGCTGACATTTTCATGTCCTCTTACTTTTGACATCTCCCACACTTAATGATGCTGTTGGTTTCTTTGATTGATGGTTCATAGATGAAACTGGGATACTCCGTGTCACATGGCTGCAGAATCCCACCCCTTGATTTCTTACTGGCTACAGAGTGAAGCAAAGGTTGTTATCTTTCAAGATAAATTATACATGTGAATTTCAGAGTACAATTCCTAATTTTTTAAACAAACTTCATCAAGTAAACAAGCGATAAACTACATTGATTTCAATAGTCTAGACAGCAGTAAAAAATATTTGTCGCTTTTGATGAAGACTATTGCTGTGAAATCCATGACCAAGTGTTTCTTTGCTCTCTCCTTCACAAACAGTACAATCAATAGCAAACATGTATGGTGAGGAGGACAGCACTTACATGAATGGAATGAAGACTTTGCTGTGACACATCAAGATGAAGGAAGGATACAGAGTTTATAGAAATTAAAGAGCAGGCGATGAAGATGATGAGAAGACAAGAAAGCAGCAGGTAACACAAATGCATGATATAAAATGATGGCTTTGCTTTACGGTCAGTTTTTAACTAATGAGTCAATATGTACCCTCCACAAAGTAATCTGTCTGCCACAGATTGTAGATGTTGAAGTCCAGTAAAAACCTGGCAGAGGGAAAATGTCTGGTTTTACAAGGGACAAACTGAGTAATTCATGTTTTAAACAGCATAAAGTGTTCTAAAACAGCCTTACGTACAATAGGAAGTTTGATAGGAACCATTTCAGTCCTGCCAGCAGGTTATAAAATGGCTGAGTGGGGAAGAAAAGCAGAATGTGGGGGGGACGACAATCAAGCATCCTTTCATCAAAAGTTATTGCATTACAAAATAATTTATCCTTGTGTCCAAAATAGTGTCTAAAAGCCTCTCCAAACAAAAAAATATAATAATTGTACATAAGAACGAATCATACATGCAAACACAACAATGACTAAAGGTTTGCATAGCATCCAGACATGATTTTAGTAATGACATTTCACAGAATGAGTTTCATTCTGTGTCATTTGTGTCATCATTGAGTAGGTGTCATGATGACTTGCTTGCCATATGTAATTACTGTGAATGATCACATGACTCTCTACCCAAATATTCACCACTGGTTGGAGAAATCAGAACCCAATCCAATTGGTTTAGTATTGCATGAAGCTAGAGCATTTCCGATGGCATCATCTGATCCAGGAAAGCTAACGTGTTTGTAGCCAGATAGCAAGATGGCAGATTGTGCTTCATGTGGGATAGATAATGATTCATGCATCTGTTTACTTTGTGGGTGGGTTGTTTTAAAGATAATCACCTCCTCTAAGTAATGGCATGTAATATTCTATGTTCTGTTTATTTTTTGTATAAGTTATAAGTGAAATGTGGCTTATAAGCAACACCTGTATACATGTAACATGTATGTCAAAGACATATACTTTGCAGTTACTTTCTGTATTTTTGTCTGAATAAACCGGATAGGCTGGTTGTATTCTACTCTTTGAGAGCTTTCCAACAACAAATGAAACATGGTTATTTCATGTTTTTACCAATTACAATAATATATACAGTGCAAACATATATATATATATTTTTTTTTCAAAATGGAGCACTTCTGATTTGTCTGAAAGTTTCAAAGCACTTCTTCAGTTTTTGGCCATAGTGCCTACATGCATTATAAAGTACAGCTTCTAAGCTTTCAAACCATACCTATTTTGTGTTGGTCAAGACTGTAGTTGTTAAAATTCCACCATCCGAACTTAAAGGGTTAAACGAATAAAGCTTATGACTGGACATAAAACATAGATCTTATCGTCTTCTTCTCTACATCATCCCAAAGAGTCATTGTGTGAGGGCCAAGCCTATATCTAGATCATCCCTTTCCAATAACCTTTGCCCTTATGGTCACAGTTGCCTTACAAATGTATAGTTGTTTTATTAGTCCAATGAGTTTGATGCAAGTCTAACAGTGTCTCCCTGAGTCCAAAATATTATCCCAACCAATAACATGACATTTTAGGCAAATGCTGACCAAGATACGAAAAGGAAAGCTTTTTTTAAAGAGAGTTTTTAAATTGCATAACTCTGATAATTATAGTGCTTGCAAGGTAGCACTGTATTGATATTCTTTTGAAGTTTTAAACTTCTGTAATTATTTCAGCTCAAAATGAACAGAATCCATTCAGTTTTCTGTAGATTATTTCAGATGTAGGTGTGCTTTCTATTTCTGAATAGAAAATGAAGATTAAAGCAATAGAATGTTTTACATTCAACATTGAACCCGCAGTGATGATGTCATTATTATATTTGCATACTGAACTGTGATTGGCCTTTCCTTTTTTGTATCTATTTAACCATGTAGCTAGGCTGCCTATGCACTGGAAAAAATTGTGTCACAAAAACAAGATGCATGCTGAGTGTCGTGACAATGGCATAGAGGCTCTTATGTGGCATTTCATTTACCTAGAACCAAACATTTCCTAGACCTGGGTGACTAAAAACCTGAACACTATTCTTTTGCTGCCTTGCAAGCGCTTGTGTTTCCTTTATGAAATTGAAATGTAATATCTGACTGTTGTGTTTTAGTGGGAGGTAAAAACGGACAGGAAGATGCTTACACTGAGCAGGGGTCGAGCACTGCTTGCTGAGTGACTATTCACCTTACACATGGCCTGATAGTCATAGAGAGACACTCTGTGGAACACACACAAATGCACATTATTTACATCCTAAAACACATACTTGTCGGGAGGAGACATAAAAAGTTGAAATAAAAACAGTGGAAATTTCTCCAACCTTTTGAACATGCCCATTCTTAAGAGCTGTGACATCACAGACCCATCAACCTCCCCCAGAAACCTGCCAACCTAAAGGTACAGAGAGTTTAGAAACAGGTGACTTCAAGACTTTACAGTTATTAGTTATTTATTTTACCTGGACGTTCATGATAGGAACACTTCTTTGTTCTAATGTCATGGGCATGTTGACTTCACTGCTTGATAAAATACTGAAATCAAATTTTAAACAGCATGTGGACTCAGTAAAGCTGCAGTCTTACATCAGAGTCAGCGTTTACCGCACCCAGTATGCTAAATTATTCAGATAACCCCTGTTATCCCTCTTCTCCTCTATATTTACACTGATGATGCACTGTTCTCTCTCGTTGTCCTATTCAAGCTCTTCTAATGATGGAAAACACCTCATGCATTTATTTATTTAGTCATTTATTTCCACAGTCATTTCCCTTTTCTGAGTCAATGTTAAAGAGAGCCTTTTTAATCTGTTATTCACAGCACAAAGTCCTTATTCAAGGCCCATTGTATTTCATGAATTAATTGATTTTTAGTTTTTTTTTACGGTGACCTCCTTTCTGCTAAACCATTTAAACTGCACTTTAGATACATTTCTACTGCATGTAATTTCCCCATCTTATGGTAAATCTCCAGGGACACACATAAAAAGAGGCCCTTTCTATTACCAGGGCTTCCACCAATTTTGAGCAATGAATGTTTATGACTTTTGTGATTACTCAATACAGATTTCGATTTGCTAATGAATCATTTTGACTGATTTGTGAACCGTTTCGACTAATTAAAAGAAAACAAACAGATTTAAAAGAATGGTTTAATGAGAAGGGACATCACTATGGTTTGCAAGCAAGCTTTAATCTCTACGCAAGAACAATGTCTGGCCCATGAAATATTTTTTAAATATATATTCTTCATAGAAACTTTTGAGACAAGACAGGCTTTGAAAACGCATTTTAAAATTTCCCTTATTCTGAGAAAATAAATATAATAATATTATTAGTTATAAAATAATAATACAAATCCTATAATGTTTTTTATTGTAATATAAGTTATTGCAATATTTGAAGATTCAAAAAACACTTGCCACATAAAAACTTTAAAACAATTATTCTTACATCAGTCCTGTCCTTAGAGATGATGATGAAGCCATTATTGTCAATGACAAAGCAGTTAATATCCTGTTAAGAAAGAAAGAAAGAAAGAAAGAAAGAAAGAAAGAAAGAAAGAAAATGTATGTGTAATGGCGACAAATACTCTCAATTACTGTCCATCACTATAAATCATCAAGATGCTCACCGCATTATCAGTACAGCTTATAGGACAAAGCCCCTCTACTCCTGAACACTGAGAGATAGAGATTGCAGATTACAGTATTGGAGCATTTATACATGTATTAAGAGAATTGAGGCTTTATTGTATAATTTGCTTATGGCCGCATTTGTAAAGAGTACATACGTCTGTGTCATTAGCCTGATGTCCATCCAGGTAAGATGAAGCAACAGTGAAAAGAACAAAAATGTTAATTGATACGAAATCATTGGCTTAGGGTGACAGCTTCAAACCCAACTCCTGCATATAACATAACTGTTTTGCCTTTAAGCCATCACATGATCTGTGCGGGCTCCTGAGTGCTTCATTCTAGCCATGTATCAGGAGAGTAGGGACATGAATAGCAGAAGCACTGCCTTTGTGTACTTATTAAAACTATTGTCAATAACCTAAATTCCTAAAAGTAAAACTTGCATACAGAATGGAACACAAGGCACATGTATGATATCAAATGCATGTTGAGGGTCTTAACACCACAACAAGCCTGTTAGACAAAGTGCTCAAATCTACCATTATTAAAATTAGAGCTATCGATCGACAGCACATCCTAAAATATTTGACAGAAAAAGATTGAACTAATTCTTAAAGATTATTCATATTTCAAATTCAAAACAGCCACAAAACATCACACTCTGATATATGCAGAGACAGTAACAGAACAGTGAAAAGCTGGAAAGATGGGAGTGAAAAGCAGACAAATGCATGCCATTATTGTCAGTCTATTCCCCAACACATGCATGTTTCATCTTATAGTTCACTCAATGTTGTGCTGGCATGCAATGCTGATGATCCTTAAAGATTTACTAAATGGATTTGGATTTTAACATTTCAAATATTAAAACAGTAAGAATAACCTACATTGCTGGTTCTCCATTAGCTGCAACATTAGTGGATACAGCATTAGTTAATATGACAGCAGTCAAGAGTGAGGACAGACACGGTGCTGATGTGCCAGCTGAAGTGGAAGAGTGTTTAGGGAGAGATGAAATATCGGGGGTGCATGAATAAAAAGGCAAATGAAAAAAGGATATTGGAGAGTGTCTTCCCTAGGGAGGCTGTAGGGAGTGATATCGCCTCGTCTCCCCATTTTTTTCAAGCACCTCCTCTCCCACCCCTCACTTAACACTTTTCCATCTCTTACGTTTAGATGATAAATATCAAGCAAAAGCCAATGATAGGAGCATCACCACTAACACCATTGTGTCTGTCTTCACCTCCCACTACTGAAATCATCCAGCTCACACTCTCACAAACACACACACTTGGGTACATATGCTTGTGGGAACAATCGTTATGTGAGAAGAAAGAGACAGTAGAGTCTCCAAAAACAGTTAAATTCAACCTTCGGTTTGCGTCAGAGATCTATTGGTGATTTATATTGCGAAAAAAACCGTCTACATGCTCATTATCCAGCTTATTACATGACGTCTTGCCAAATACTGTAAATAAATAAATGGACATGAACTATTGATTTGAGTAGAAATAATCTTATGAAATGGATAGTTGAGATTCTGGATGCTGATTGGTCAACAGCCGTGTTTTATTCATGATAAAGCACAGCTCTGATGTCTTCACGCAACTTCTATTTGTATCACTCTTCACGTGGTGCCTAACAACACCCTTCAGCCATGCCTATATTCACAATATAGCATGGCCTCTCATGCCTTATTGCATAACTATTAGCTTACTCGTAGAGATCAGCAAAGTGATATCAGAAGTAAGATATTATATTACAACGTAATAACATAACATAACATAATGAATCAGAGCACACCTATAATATAATTGTTATAATTACTGCACTACCAAACCATTTACAAACACCTTTTGGCAGTTTTAAGGCTAGCAAAACATGTACATAGACACTCATACAGAAATTACCTCAAATGCACATATGCACACAACAATCAATATCTGTTAGCAATGTTTTACTGTATAAATATAGATGACATATTAGTACCTGATTGGCTGTGGACCAGAATCTCTTCTCCAACATCTCAAGAGACATCTGGACCCCAGTGGCTATGAGAGTCACAGAAACAGAGACAGACTGCAAATTTATTTTCATATCCAATGAGTATCACAGATGCTATTAAATGAAAAACACGTGCACATGCATAAATATATTGGTAGGCATGAAAAACAGGGAAAAAAATGAGCAAGGCAGGTTTGTTTTGATAGTAGTTGTTGTTGTTGTGTTTACAGAACCGTGTCAAATTTGACGCCCGGACATATTATCCCAGCATGCATCAGTTGCCATCCACTCTCAAAGAGTGCTGATATCTCATCTCTCAATTTCTGCACCTCACATATTAAACCTGGTATCTCATCTGTCAACCCTGATACGTCATACTTCAAACTTATTACCTTAAATTCTTTAACTCGTATAAACCTGATACCTTACAATAACTCAAAACCTATTTCTTTACATCAAACAGTATGTCTCACATACCCCACAAACTTATTTACAACTAATACCTTTTATATTATATTTAATGTTGTTTAAGAACCCTGTGCAATTACCCTGAAGACAGTTCAATGTAGCAGTGAGTTGACAGGTCTGATTAACGTACAGTAAATTGTTCGTTTGACTACAAATCTCTTCAATAATTCACAGAAAGAGAGAGACCCGCGTAGATCCACACTTAAGCTAATTAATACAGTTTGATAGTTTGAAGAGGCATAGAGTGGAAGACAGTGTTGCTAATAACTGCTCAGGGCCAGGAAGATGGTTTGCAAAGGAGAGTCAATCTCTTGAATGAAATGACTCAGCAGTCATATTGTAGATCACAGTCACCACATCTCTTCCAGGATCCTAAAGATTTAGACAAGCCTGCAATGAAGATTACCCAAAATAGTGACAAGCGAGCTCGCAAACACATCCCAGCTGACTTCAGTTCGAAGTGTGAATGACGGAGGACGTGACTCCAGCAGGCAAGATAATTCAGTAAATACCCAGTTTCTGAGCTTCTGTCATTCTCTTTGGCACACAAACATCCCACACACAAAAACAAACACAACTATGCTATACAGCATGACTCCATCACTAAACCCTCAGAGCTACAGCGTGGCGGAAATACAGAAAATCATTTGATGGATAAAGGCAAAATCTTTAATGAGAAAGATAAATGATGTGAGAGAGAGAAAGAGAGGGAGAGAGATTAAGTGTGCAGTGTATGCACACATAAATAGCAATCTGTGAAATGACATAATCTGAAATGTGTGTGTGTGTGTGTGTGTGTGTGTGTATTCGTGTGGATTCACAATGTGGTATTTCAATTATTTCAAACAATACCTAGTTAATTAAGACCGAGATTCTTCTGGTTCCAATAAGCTTAATGACTAGTCCTGGAAATGAGCCGAGTGTGTGGATAGGTTTGTGACTATGCTGTAATTCATCTATTGTTTTAACTAGGAAAAAGTTGCCTGATGTGTAGTTCTTAAGGCTTGGTGATTGATTCTGCTGTATTTCAATATGTAAATCATATTTATGTATGCCAAATTATGCTAATGTTGTTGATGACTATTAGAATATGACAGGACTAAACTGCAGGGTGTCTGTGTGTAACAGCAAGGTTAGCACATGATTATTGCAAAGAGCTCATGTAGCATACGCTAACGGTGATTCACCCCCTCAACCCCCACCTCTCTCTCTCTCTCTCTCTCTCTCTCTCTCTCTGTTTCTTTTCCTCTGTTGCTTAGGTAACATGATTTCAGCGCAGCCCCAACCGACACCTTGAAGACTCATCACCAAAATATGATCCTGTCCTCAACGTGAGCAGAGCACATGGGATCATCAGTGTTCACACCACATGCACAGTTCAGAACATACAGAGCTTCTGGTAGGGAGAGGAAAGAGCTGTAGTGCTTTTTCTTGTCAATGTCTGGCATGTGAAAGCCTGTGGGCGGCAATGAGGTCCTTCTGAAGTACACGGTGTGTTGCAACTACCCACAACACACACTGAGGTAAACGCTTCTGATGTGGCAGAAGGCTTTTCCTCTGATAAATAGCTACAATGGATGCATTTCTCGTTTTTTGTGGTGTTGGTGCCGCAGCGTGGCCTACATGCCTTTATGCATTATTCAACATGCCTGGCAATAGCAAGAATGTTTGTATACATGAATGTTATTTGTACTGGTCAGCTGTGTTTAGAGTGCAGATGGTAAAAAAATGGTCATGTATTCGATCTATCTATCTATCTATCTATCTATCTATCTATCTATCTATCTATCTATCTATCTATCTATCTATCTATCTATCTATCTATCTGTCTATCTATCTATCTATCTGTCTATCTCTCCGTCTATTCATCCATCCATCCATCCAATATATTTTTTCATTCATATATCTGTCCTCTGTCTGTCTATCTATCTGTCTTTCTTTCTGTCTGTCTATCTAGTGATCCATCAGTCGATCCATCCATCCATTTTTTCATTCATATATCCATCCATCCATCTAGTCATCCATACAATCCATTCATCTGTCTGTCTTTCTATCATTTTGTCTGTCCATCCATCCATCATCCATCCATCCATCCATCCGTATGTCTGTCTATCTATCCAGTCGTCCATCCATTCATCCATCCATCCATCCGTATGTCTGTCTATCTATCCAGTCGTCCATCCATTCATCCATCCATCCATCCATCTATAAAGTATCAGCTGTTTCCTCAACCCGTCCTATATCCCCTCATCCCTCACTAATGTTACTATCTTTGACAAGGCTGGCACACGCTTACACTGCACGCCTCACCACATGCACATATGGAGAAAGCAACACACACACACACACACACACACGCGCACTAAAGGCTAGCCTGAGAACAGCACGCGCTTGAGAAACAACCTCCTGCCACACACACACATACTCAAGTGTATTCTGTGGACTGAATACACCAACACAGAGGCAAGCCGTTCTGTTGGAAACCACAGAGAATAGCACCCCTCCCCTCTCTCCCTCTTTCTCTTGCGTCCTCATCTCTCTGAGAATTGCAGTGAGGCATTGCGCAGGATTTAACTCCCCTCCTTCATCTCCCTCTTCTTTATTTTATTTTTTTTCTTCCTCCAATCCAGCTTTTCTTCAGTGCTAGCCATTGCTTTTGGCAGCGGAAGGATATTTTCATTTCCATATTGGAACGTTACGAGAGCTGCGATTCGCTCATTTCTCCCACAGCCGTGTGTGTGTGTGTGTGTGTGCGTGTGTATGTGAGTGTGTTTGAGCTTGGGGAACACTGAGAAGGACAGCATCTAAAGACGGTGAGTGAAACACAGTTGACTTATAATACACATAGACATACAAACAAACATTAAAATGTTCCTTTTTGAATGTGAATAATGATCTGAAATGCAAGATTTCTGTTGTGTAGAGGGAGGTTTTATGAGACAGATCGCATTATGCTATTTTGGATTATGGATACAGCATTTGGTGTCCAGTTTTTGTTAAGACACAAAGGATATGTAAAGGTGTGTGTGAGTGTGTGTGTGTGACTGCAGGTGATGTGCTGGAATGAGTGTATTTTAAGCATGGAGGAGTGAGATGGCAACAACAATACAATACAGTTTGCAATCCTGAACATATCTTTTAACATATGCATGTATGCTCAACCACATTTACAGTAGGACCAAAAAACATAGTTTGTGTAATAATTTTGTATGTAATTTACATGCATATTTTTTTAAGTGTGCTTATGTGTCTTTATGTGACAGTGTGCGTCTAAGTTTGTGTGATTCTGCTCTTAATAATTGATGGCCATGGCCTCCATATCTTTGCTTCTAACATTTCTTCTTCTGTTATTACCGCTGTTGACTTTGATGGTCTTTGTTTGTGTGTGTGTGTGTGTGTGTGTGTGTGTGTGTGTGTGTGTGTGTGTGCGTGTGCGTGTGCATGAGAAAGAGAAAAATTAACCAGCCAGACTGGTTTAGTGTTGAACATCTAAAGGGCATTTCTATTTCTTTGACTTGTGTGTTGTAAGTCACAGAGTAACAACACAGGCTCATACATACTGTAATGCACATGCATGCTCGCAGACACACATGCACACAACTGACCTTGTGCTTTCACAGGAAGTTAGTATGACGTGGGGTGAGAAAGTGTGAAATATGCGCTTGACTTTATGTGGCAAGAGATGCTGCTAAAGTGAGAGACTATTACTTGAAGTGTGTGTGGGTGAGTCAAATGACACCATCTCTCCAACTAATTATCCTCTCTTCACATACAGTACACAAAAATACACACACTCACATATTATCACACTCATATGTTATAGGAAACATAAAGCGTGGAACATATTCACATGCTGAGCAACTGCAAAGCCTTTACAGAAACACCTTCATACACTCACATAAACACAAAAACTTTCACTCTGCCTCTGTCACACACACACACACACACACACACACACACACACACACACACACACACATGCAATATAAGCTCTAAATGTCTGCACAGTTTTCCACTGTGCAGTTTCGGATGACAGGTTGGTGAACTGGTGTTGCGTTGCGCGAACACACACACACACACACACACACACACACACACACATATGCACTCTCTCTGATGGATGTGGCAGGTGCCAAGGCCGAAGTGTCACAGAAAGGGAGTCTAAGACAACCGCAGCCATTTTACAGCAAACCAGCCTGCCGCAAACAGAAGCAACTTGTAACCTTGGGCTCAAAATTATTTGACACAGACATTCATAGCATTGCATTACACAACTAGTATTACATAATGTTACGTCATTATAATAATAATAATAATATTGCCACCTCTGTCATGTGCTGTACAGTAAGTGTTGAAGCTTTGTCTGTCATATTACTGAACTGCAATGAACGGCATCACATCTGCCGTGTTAGTTCTCTACTGCTGTTTTGTAAGATGGAGAACTGTTACAGTAAGTACCACTGCTGTGCACCCAAAGGGAAATTTTATTGTTCAAAGTTTGCTCTTTCATAACTCAGGAGATTTAATGGAGATCTCAGCTGTGCTGTATCAAATTAACTCAACTCGGATGTTTGTACTGTAATAGTATAAATTAAAAAACATTATGTGGATAGAATTGCTCAGATAATTTGCTCTTTGAAGAATGTGATGAGGAATTTTTCAGTTCATGTATTTTGGCAAATCTGAGCACAGTTTGTGACACAGATTTCTTCAGAAACAATGAGGAGACAGGTGAGATTACTGTGGTCTTTCCTCAGAAGAAATATCTAAGAAGAAGGTTTATGCAAAAGTCTCCATTTGATCTCATTGCAGTTTGAGAAACAACTGAGGTATTAAAGGGATTGTTCACTCCAAAATAAAAATTCTCTCATCATTTACTCACCCTCATGCCATCCCAGACGTGTATGACTTCCTTTCTTCTGCTAAACACAAACAAAGATTTTTGGAAGAATATCTCAGCTCTGTAGGTCCATACAATGCAAGTGAATGGTGACCAGAACATTGAAGCTCCAAAAAGGAGATAAAGTCAGCATAAAAGTAATCAATAAAAGTCCAGTAGTTTATTCCATGTCTTCTGAAGCGATCCAGTTGGGTTTGGATGAGAACAGTTCAAAATATAACTGCTTTTTCACTGTACATCTTACCATTGTAGTCTCTAGGCACGATCATGATTTCAAGCTCGATTACACTTCCTAGTGCTTGACACATGCGTTGTTACATTTTTGTCTGTTCTCACCCAAAACCAACTGGATATCTTCAAAGGACATTGATAAAACCGCTTTAAGAGTCTTATTGATTACTTTTATGATGACTTTATCTCCTTTTTGGAGCTTCAAAGTTCTGGACACCATTCACTTGCATTGTAAGGACCAACAGAGCTGAGATACTCTTCTAAAAATATATATTAAAATAAAATTTTTTTGACTATATTTGAAATGGAATTTACAAGGTACTGTCTAAAATATTTTGTGAGTGTGCGTATTGGAAGTGAATTGTTAATTTATTCCTTTTATAAACTAGTTTTGATTTTCCATGCAGACATGAGTAAAATAGCCATGACATGACTGTAACCAATATAGTTTAGCTGATTTTACCCACAGCTACACCACATAATGAAAAAAGTGCAAACCACATGGCTTACAAACTCATACTTGCTAAAAGTGGAAGGAGATAAACGTTCATTCTAAACAGCCATATTAACCCTCAAACACTCTCTGCAGTGTCTTCACTGCCTGGCCCCGTATCGCTGCCCGTGGAGGCTGGCATCAGGGCTGGCGGATGCCACAGCTGATCTAAGTAAGCTGCAGTCATAGAAGCACAGACATGCAGCTCAGCACTGCACCTGCAGTGAGTCGCAGGAGGAGAGGAACCCCGGACAGCCAAGGTAAGCCCATCAGACACGCACATGCACATGCACATGCACATACTGTACATACTCTTCTAAAGGGGCTGGGCATCAAAAGGATTTGAGTACTCCATTCATTATGATTTAAATTCTTCCTGTGCAGTTTATGAGCTTTTAAATGCACCACAAACATTAAAACAGATGTTAATCAATTATCTAAAATAATCCCTGCAGAAAAGATCGTCTTATGTTGTGTTTTGGATGCTGATCTGCAGTGTATAAACCTGCTTGAACCATGCTCCATAAACTATGCTGGTCTACATTTGTCTTTTCAGTAGAGATTATTCATGTGTTGTTAGAAACCATACTGATGCATTTGTTAATTTCTTTTTTACTTAAGATATTAAGTGCTTGTTTGTGGGAGGAAAGGAAGTTTATGTTAATGCCATAGGGTTAAGCTGGTATGTGTGCGTGCGTGTATGTAGAGGAGTGTGGCAAACATCAACAGCTGCCCCGGCAACAGATAGATCAGGACGGCTTTAGTTAATATGTCTCTGATTAAAGATCTGCATGCAGCAAAGCAGAGGCAACACACACACAAACACATAGTTCTGCTGCATTGTCCGCATACACCGATCAGCCACAACATTAAAACCACCTGCCTAATATTATGTAGGTCCCCCTCGTGTCGCCAAAGCAGCACCAACCCGCATTGTCTCACTGGATGTTTTTTGTTTTTGGCACCATTTGGAGTAAATTCGGTGTCAGATGGGCTGGTTTGAATATTTCTGTATCTGCTGATCTCCTGGGATTTTCACACACGACTGTCTCTAGAATTGACTCAGAATGGTACCAAAAATAAAAAACATCCAGTGAGCTGTAGTTCTGTGTACAGAAATGCCTTGTTGATGAGAGAGGTCAACAGAGAATGGCCAGACTAGTTTGAACTGACAAAGTCTATAGTAACTCAGATAACCGCTCTAAATGTAATATATATATATATATATATATATATATATATATATGCATAATATATCTACAGTATAAACATGATGACAAGCATACAAACACATGGGATTCTCTGAGGCTTCCTGCATAATTGTTTTCAAAATAAGGAACATGAGACAGAGGGGAAATTAAATGTGAATTTATATAAATAAAATAAATCTGTACTGAATGTGGTTCGGTTCAGTTCTGAGTGCTCTGTTGATGGGTATACAGCACCACCATGATCTGGCATACTTCACTGAACCAACTATACAGCATCGCTTCAACACTGCATGCTGTCACCAAGACCTGATTGTCTCTATAAAATGGAGTTTATAACGCTCTTCTCCATCATGAGATGGATTACTGCTGCCATGAGAGCTAGAAAATGTACACAAACATCCCTTTTAAGTAAAATTTTGTGTATCACCTGCTTTCTGCAGGCAGTAATAGCAAGACATTTATTATGCGCTGAGTTTTGTGAATTAGGTGCAATCTACAATGAGCCTAATTGTCATGGAAAGGAGGCATGTTAATGCTAAAAATACACAGCGCTATATCATCGTTTTAGCACCTGGTTAAAGAAATGTTCTGGGTTCTACACAAGTTTAACTCAATTGACAGCATTTGTGGCATAATGTTGATTACCACAAAGAACGTCCCTCATTTTCTTTAAAAAAAAAAGCAACAATCGAGGTTACATTTAGGCACTTACTATGGAAGTAAATGGGCCAATTTTTGGATGGTTTAAAGGAAAAATGTGAAGCTTGTATTTAAAAAACAAATTGCCTTAAAGCATGTTCTTCTGTTAAAACTTGTGTATTATCTGAGCTGTAAAGTTGTTTAAATCGTCCTTATGTTCTTAAAGGTTTACGTCGTTACGTCAACTAACTTTACACAGAAAAGTTTAGTTATCAATTTGATCACGCTAAAATCATGTTAACACTCATATTGTTTACGTCTTGTGACTATAATTGTGAAACAGTATTTTAATGTTTACAGATTGACACCATTCGCTTCCAATGTATGTGCCTCACTGGAACCCAGATTTTTGCTTTTTTATAGAAAAAGAGGGACAAGTTGAAATAAATTGTTCTGCTAATCAACATAATGCCACAAATGCTGCCGATTGAGCTAGACTTTGTATTGAACCTAGAATATTCCTTTAAGTGGCCAGTCCTGAGCAGCATAACAGGGTTCTAATAACAATAGTCAGATGGTATGCCTCTCTTGACACACACTTATCCTCAGCCAAACAGAAGAAGGAATGAAAAAGTGGAGAGAGTTAGCAGTGGAGAGAATGGGATATGATGAATTGATTGAGATTACACAGAACTGTGTGAGTGTGTATGAGAGAGAGCATGTCTGTGTATTTGTGATGGTTTTTATGTGTCTCTGATTACAAAGGGATCAGGGTGTTGAGGGTAGTCAGGATCAGATATCTGAGTGCTGTAACTGCATCTGTCTGCACCCACACTGCCAAACACTCACACATACACATTTAACACTGAGACAACTGGGGACTCAATGTTTGAAACACAGTCTGCAATGATAGCATGTGATCGTCACACACACACACACACACACACACACACACACACACACACACACACTGTGCTTCCCACACTCATACACTGCTGCATAAAAGAGAGAGGTGCTGAGCAGTTGGAAAATGTTTGTTTAGTTGAGACAGAGAAAGGGAACTTCTCTGGTTACCTTAGAGACCCATTATATTTACACCGTACACTCTTTAAAATAAAGCTTCCAGTTGGAACAAAAAAGGGTACATCCTGACATCCTGAAAGCCTTTAGATTCTACAAATAACTAGAAACAAAGCTTCAGAACACATTTAGTGGCACTAAATCAACACCTATCATGTCTTTCATTTCAGTCAAAGCAGCTTGCTGGACAAAGTGGCTTATCTCAGCTGTTTTAGAAAATATACACTTTTTCTCTTCTCTCACACAGGGCTGTTAGGTGTGCTGAGTGTTTGTGCCACGTTACTGCAGTTATGTGCCGGCTGTCCTTCAGAGTGTGTGTGCAACTCATTGGAAGCAAACTGTAGTGGGCGGGGTCTAGTATATGTGCCCACTCTGACCTCTTTTCCAGAGGGTACACATACCCTCCTCTTGACCAATAACCGTCTCTCCTCCCTGCACATATCTGCCTTCGCCAACCTGAGCACCCTAGAGACACTCAACCTGTCCAACAACTATCTGGACAACCTGCCTTCCAGGCTGTTCCTTGAGCTGGGTAACCTGAGTGATTTGAGTCTGCGTAACAACAGCTTGACAGTTTTAGATCGTGAGCTGTTTCGTGGCCTGACCCAGCTGAGGAAGCTGGATCTGTCTCTGAACGGCATTGCCGCAGTGCCGCTGGGCCTGCTGGATGAGCTGCAAGGACTGACCTGGCTCTCCTTGGCTGGGAACAGACTTCACGCACTGGAGAGAGCCACATTTGAACCTCTTGTCAACCTTCAGCATCTCGAGCTGGGCATGAACCCCTGGGAGTGCGACTGCAACCTGAGAGACTTCAAGCACTGGATGGAGTGGCTGATATACCGAGGTAAGGGCTGTGTGTGATTCTCTTCAAGCAGACAAACAAGACCGCTGACAGGCTGTGCATTCCAGTGACCTTACCATGGGTAGAATGCTTAAACACCCCTTAACTATGGTTAATTCACTGTAACACATTGTCTGAAGTGGCTTATTGCTTTTGCAATAACAGCAATATTATAAAATACACAAATGTTCAATAAATATATTTATTAATATAAAAAATTAAAAATTATTCTGCCAATTAATACGGCTCATAAGCCTATTTGTAGGCTTATTCTTTCTTTTGGATATACATAGACATAAAAGTGGTTAATTAAGCCTACAGATGAAGCTGTGACCTAGTGGTTTGTGCATGTAGTCCATACGTATAGTGGGAGATACACGTTAGATTCCTGCGTTGAATCCCGATCCAATTCCCTATTCTCTCACCAATGATTTTCCATTCTCCTCCTAGCATTTGTGTCAATAAAATGTGGCAAATAACCAAAAATAAAATCATTGTACAAGGGGACTTGGGAAACCTCTACCTCTCACTTTCTCTATTTCTTTATCTGCCTCAATAATTCTACTCTGAGTCAGAAATTTCATTCTGTTTCAAAGCGGCTTTGAAAGAAGTAGGGGGATTGAAAGAGACCAGAGAAGCTGAATCACAAAGCTCTTAGTTATGTGTGTGTGTGTGTGTTTGTGTGTGTGTGTGTGTATAAAGAGACAGACTATAGTCATGGTGGGCTCCAACTCTGTATGCGTGTCAAGCATATTAATTATAAACCAGCTACCGCACTTCCGCTCTTCCAAACACACACACACGCCAACTGAAGAGGGCTGCTGACACTCCTTGATACATGGTGCTATTTTGGAGGGCCTAAAGCAGTCATTTAAATTCATTAGAGAGAACTATTGTTTACCCCGGAGAGCTCAAATGTTGATTTTTCTCCCTTTCTCTCTCTCTTGCTCACTGTCGTAGGTGGTTATGTCGATGCGATTGAGTGTACACTTCCGAAGGACTTGAGGGGGCGTGACATTCGAGGCGTACCAGTGGAGATGTTCAACTACTGTTTGCATTTGGAGGATGAGAATGGGGGCAGGACTGGGGGCACAAAAGGTGGATCTCCACCATGCGCTCGAACAACGTCCTCTCCGTCGTCTGAAGGTGCAGCAGTGCATACCGAGGCGGAGCTCCCAGATTGTGTGAAACATCGTTATCGGCCGGTCAGTGTTCGCAGGGCGATCGGTACAGTGGTGATCGCTGGTGTGGTCTGTGGGATCGTGTGCATCATGATGGTTGCTGCTGCAGCGTATGGCTGTATTTATGCCTCTCTGATGGCAAAATACCAGCGAGAGCTGAAGAAAAGGCAGCCATTGATGGGTGACGCCGAGGCAGAAGGCGACCCAGAGGACAAACAGATCTCATCAGTTGCATAGGGAAATGGGGGGGAAGTTCAGAGGTCAGCTGCAAATATAATGAACCTTTAACTGGATGAGCTGCACATTGGATGATGGCTTAGTTACCTAGCGGAGGATTCATCATCCCTGTTTCCTGTTTCTCTGTCCTTCCTGAGACCCTCTCTCACTCTTAGACTCACATTTTATTCTAGCTAAACTTTGAACTTTATGCCACAGGACAAGAGGGACCACTCAGCACTTTAGAACTCCCCCACCCTCCTGCAAGGTTGAGAGGATCTCAGCAAAGGAAGTGTGGATAATTCTGTTCACCTTTCTGAATTTTGATGTTTCTAGAGGATCATGTGCTGTCATTAGCATTAGCCTCTGTAGCAGCCTAACCATCAACCCAACCCCCACTCTTCAATCTAACCCTTCAACCCCAACACAAATCCCAAACCCCAACCCTAATCTTAAATTTTATCCCTAACCCCAAACCTTAATCCTTATACCTAATCCCAATTTTAAACCTAATACTGATCCAAACCTCCAACCCTAATCCTTATACCAAACCCTAATCGCAGTCCTATATTTTATGCCTAACCCTAACCCCCAAATTTAAACCTAATCCCTAATATTGACTCTTACTCCTACCCCAATCTTATCCCTCAACCCTAACTCCAACCTTAATTCTAACTCTTAATATCGACTCTAACCCCCAATCCTTATCCTTATACTGAACCCTACCAATCTCAATCATAACCCCTGACCCTAACCCCCAACCCCAATCGTAATCCCTAACTCTATCAGAAAACCCTTACCTTCAAACCTAACCCCATGTGAACTAAACGTAACCCCCACATATCATATCTGAAATATTCCCTGCTTATTTATCAGATATAATATATTCTATACAATGTGAAGTGACTCCAGTTTTCATGTTTTTAAGTGTGAGGTTTGTCCTCTGTATTATGTGCTAATAATTTGTGTTTATAACACTGTTTTGTTCTTTGTTTACTATTTGCTGTTTCTCCATGTTCATCTCTAGAGGTCAGAAATGTTTTTTGTAAGACTAGAAGGACCCAGCCCTGGTGTCTATCGTGAAGTGTCTTGAAGTATCGTGAAGTGCTAATGTAGAGCGGGCTGAGGATGTTGATATTAGTGGAGGGCGGCGGAATGGTCTAATTAAACTGGCTATTGAAAATGTAAATTACACCTTGGAATAAGACTTGGTGGTAAAGAAGCACAGTGGCCCAAGAGGATAGCTACCAAAAACAGAAAGACAATAGCTGAGAAAGAAATAAACTGTACCTTTAGTAAGATAGACTTTTCTGTGTAATATAAATCAATGTCTTTGTTGATCTGTTGTTTAATTCTGGACTATGCTGTCATAGCTGATTAGGCCAGATCTTTTCTCTTGGGCTGTCGATTGGAGTCGATTGCCTGTGTGATTTTCTGCTTATGGACCAATTAGCATAATCCGCTATTATTTGAGGGCAGAATTTGTTTAGAGTAACCTATTTAGATGCATTTCTCTCGGACTTGCAGAAACCCACACATAATATCAAAATAAGCTTTTCTGCTGCAATCAACCTCAGTGGCTGGACGAAAAAGTCTCTTTCAGAGTAGAGAGTGAGCCAGAACTGACTGCACACAAAATATTTTACCCCTCTGTATTATTGGAAAAAAAAATAATAATAAAATTTGATTTAATAAAATACAAAAATTTGAATCTGATTATAATGTTACTAATAATATCAAGAGTATAGTCATTGTTGGCTGTTTTGGCACTCTGCTGCCATCTCTAGGAAGGATGAGCAAAAGGCAGACAGTTGAGTAGCAAACATCACACCACCTCATCAAGATTTAATAGATGCTCTCCCACTGTAACTATAGCAACAAACTCTCCCACACATAATTCATTACCAATGTAAATTACTGGTCAGGATACTGGCAAAAATTTGCCAATGAATGTGTAACTAATATGTGTGCTATGACCCACACCAGCAGTTAAGAGTCCAGGACATTGTGTTCAGTGATATTTGCTGGTAGCCATAAGCTGAATACATATATAAATTCAGATATACTTTTATTCAAAAGTATGTTGAATATATGTATATATTTTGATCTGTGTCTTACAATCTATTTATGAAAAATGACTTAATGGCAAAAAATGTGTATACGTTTTGCCCAGTTGTTATTAAGTGTTTCCTGTGCAAATTCCTTTAGTAGAGGAACTCCTAGAAAAGTCACTCCAGCCTTTGAATTCAAAGAAAATTACTAAAGAGAGGACTTTTGTCTAGCGGATGCGTTGTCTCCCGACATTACTGTTCATTTAGCTCTTACTTTATACAGCATGTGTCATTGGCCCGTACTCTGCACGGGGCGAAAAAACACATATCCTGTAACCTCAAAAGCACTTTTGCCACTGAACAATTACTTTATGTCAAATTGCACTAATGCAAATATTCTCAAAAGTGAGCACATGCTTGTTTACTGATGATGTCAGCAATGCGCTTTATCTGAATATAAGCCGACAGATCAGTTGTGATGTAATGTCAGGGAATATGAAGGATGGTTTATAAATGTGCAATGACTTAGCTGGGGTGTGTTTACTCTCTACATTGCCTGAAATCTGTCCCAATCTTACATATGAGAGTAGGAACACATCACACACTACACTACACACCCTTGCTAAATAAAAGCTTTCTAAATCCTGTTGGATGAGAGGAAAGGATTTGTCCATTTGACAGAGCTGAAAGCATCTCTATCTTTATGAAATTTAGGTTTAATATCTTATAGCTTATTGATGTGACTCTTTCTTCACTGACCTTTTTTCTAAGACCGATATGAGATCCTTATTTATATTTTCGCTTGATAAAAAGCAGTTTGAAATATGATTTGTGAGATGTGAGTTAATTCTGTGTTAAAAATTAATAAAGAATGTATTTCCATAAAAAAGTTGAGGTGTACGAATCATCACACACACACACACACACACACACACACACACACACAATTTTTATTATGATGGGGATTTTACATTAACATCCTGAGCTAATTATATTTTACTATGTCTATTAATGGTTTAGTTCACCCAAAAATGAAAATTCTCACATTATTTCCTTACCCTCATGCCATCCCAAATGTGTATGACTTTCTTTCTTTCTTTAGAACACAAACAAAGATTTTTAGAAGAATATCACAGCTCTGTAGGTCCTTACAATGCAAGTGAATGGTGACCAGAACTCCAAAAGCACAGAAAAGCAGATTAAGTTATCATAAAAGTAATTCATAACACTCCAGTGATTTAATAAATGTCTTCTGAAGCGATCCAGTTGATTTTGAGTGAGAACAGACCAAAATATAACTATTTTTCACTGTACATGTTGTCCTTGGTGATCATGATTTCAAGATCGATAACAATTTTGCCATCTAGCAGGTGTCAAGTACCAGGAAGTGTAATAAAGCATTTTGATCTGTTCTCACCCAAAACCAAACGGACTGCTTCAGAAGAAACTGATTAAAATACTGGAGTCTTATGGACTACTTTTATGCTGACTTTATCTCCTTTTTGGAGCTTTTAGAGTTCTGGCCACCATTGACTTGCATTGTATGGACCTAAAGAGCTGAAATATACTTCTATATAAATATACTTAGTTTGTGTTCAGCAGAAGAAAGTCACACACATCTGGGATGGCATGAGGCCGTGTAAATGATGAGAGAATTTAGATTTTTGGTGAACTATCCCTTTAAGCTGTTTTCCTCATTGGGGACTGTTAGCTAGTCCCCACAATGTTGGCAAAACCCGACCCACACAAATACGGTTTGTTCAAATTGTTAATAAGTCACACAACATGGTGGAAGATCCTTTATCTTTTCCTTCTCATTAATGCATTAATACAGTACAACCAATCAAGATCAAAGCAAAGGTCATGCTGAGGCATTGTTTGGTACTTTTAAAATGTATAAAGATGTTCAGGAGGTGAACTCTTGCACATTCATATAGGGCCACTAAGATAATAGCAATTCAATGGGCGGTTTTGCCTCTGCACAGACTATTAAAGAATTAAAGGTCCTACCTCCAGCAATTGCTGTCTTTTTGTTTACAGTCACTGTAACAGACGTGACAGCAATCACAAACTTGCTGTCTGCTGCGGGGGAAGAGAAATAATTGAGCACAGCACGCACAACAGGATGTAAAACTTGCAGTGTTTATGATGTGGTCAGCGAGGAGCAGTTTACCTCGAATGCTGTCCTCCGTAGGGACATAGTATAAAAAGCGTCCAGCTGTATTCTCTGCTGCACGCCGGTACCACACAGGGAAATGGTCCAGAGTAAAAAGATTCTTCTTATCAGATGGAGACAGGAATTTCCTGTAAATATATCACCAGAAAGAGAAAAATCATACAGCTGGATTATTAATAACAGTTCAATTCCCTCTAAAAAACTCACTACTGCAATGCTATGCCTACACTTATCAAAATGTTTGCTTGAGTAAAAGGCATATGTAATGTATATAATGTACTATTGTTCTTCTGCCTAATGTTATTTTGTACAGTGAGAGTAAGTGGCTGTAGGAAGCCTATGACAATGCAGATGTAGTCTATTCTCTTCACTGCAGAGTCGTGACACAGGCAGCAAGAGCTCTTGATTAAAGGTACTCACTTCGCCACACGCTTCTCTACGCCGACATATCTGATCGTCCTCATGAGGCCAGAGCGTGTGCCCAGAAATGCTGTCTCCACACCCCCATCAATTCTGTGCAATGGAGGCATGCAAAGGAATAAGATAGGTCACGCTTGAGGATGCTTTACATTATGAAACTCATCTGTTACGCTGTGTGTGGGAAATTGTACCCGGAGGCGTTGAGCAACAGCGCTGTCCAGTAGGCTTCCATAGGAGCTGTGACCACAGCATCAAACAGAGTCTGCTGCAAGAGTCTTTCATCACCTGGAGAACAGACAGATATCTCTCTGTCCGACTCAATCATAGATTGACAAGCTCTCTCTGAATATATCCAATTAGCAATCATCAATCAGATAGCGTTTCACTAAAACTTCTTATTTAGCATCTAAAGGCCTCTACAGACAGAACTCACACTCCAGGTCTGGTTCTTTCCCCATCAGGTACTGAACCACAGCCTGAAACTGTGTAAGTTTGCGATGATGTGGATCGATGTCTGTCTCACAGTATGTCCTGAAACATCAACAAGCTTCAATCAAAATACATTAAATCACTTCAGACACCACATAAACTGCCAAAACAAAACAAAAAGTGCCTAATCTTGCATTTTAACCCCAACTGATAACCCTAACACCCACCATTCATTAGCAACAGTGACATCAGATGCCGTCAGATCATGAAGGCCTGTTGGACACAAAAAAACACACCATGAGAGAGAAATTACAAAGCTTAGACGGCAGGAAAATTATGTTTCCTTTGTAGGTAAAAATTAGAAAATCTGTACCCTCTTCGATTGATACATTTCCAATGAAAACATTCTTCCCGTGACCTTTGGTAAGCACAATTCCAAGACTGAAAACATAGACATTGAAAAAACAATAAGAATAGTTCACCCCAAAATGAAAATTCTCTCATCATGTACTCACCCTCATGCCATCCCAGATGTGCATGACTTTATTTCTTCTGCTGAACATAAACAAAGATTTTTAGAAGAAAATCTCAGCTCTGTAGGTCCACATAATAACTTCCAGAACTTTGAAGCTCCAAAAAGCACATAAAGGCAGCATAAAAGTAATCCATAAGAATCCAGTGGTTAAGTCACTGTATTCAGAAGTGATATGATAGGTGTGGGTGAGAAACAGATCAATATATAATTCCTTTTTTTATTCTAAATCTCCACTTTCAACCAGCCCTACTAAGTGCTCTTCTCTTAAGAGTACTTTCTCTTTTACATACACGCCATCCCATGAAGCATTTAAAAATCCCATGTGTATTTTATTCTGCCTTTATGTGCGTTTGAGCTTCAAAGTTTTGGATCCTGTTGACTTGCATTGTATCGACCAACAGAGCTGGAATATTCTTCTAAAAATCTTTGTTTGTGTTCTGCAGAAGATAGAAAGTCAAACACATCTGGGATGCATGAGGGTGAGTACAAGATGAGAATTTTGCTTTTGGGTGAACTATTCCTTTAATCAAAATGTTAACAGAGATTTAAACATTTTTAAGATTTACTGTCAAAATATGGTATATGAACATATTTTAGGAGAAGCTTACCTGAATGGAGTTTCATTGATGGTAGTGTAGAAATATTCATTTTTCAGGAAAACTACTCTCCTCTGAGAAGGAAAGACATAAACATGTTTCAGCATGGTTATTATGGGAGAAAATGAAATGAATCAAACTATATTAAACTGATCAGAACATTTACTCACTCTATTGTCTACTGTTGCTCTGACGTCCAGCGAGAGTGCCCCATTTTCCCCTTTTACCATCGCTGTTCTCAACTAGACAGGGTAAACGAACACACAAACACCTTGCAGCAGTTGAACTTTAAATGGTACAATATGTGTTTGTGTGTGTTTTCCACTAACTGCATCTTCTGTATCTTCCCACTCCACCTCTGACAGATCCACACTGTTGTAGTTCGGCTTTGGCTTCAGCTCCTTACCGTCTTTATACTAGCAAAAACACATAACGTGCACATTAAGGGTAGAAAACATTGCCTTATGTGATAGAAATGCAGTTAGCTCTTAAAGATTTGTTAATCCTTCTAGGTTTGGAGCTTACCAGAGGTCGAAGGTCAGGATGAGAGAGGATATAACCATTGTTGGTATTCAGGAACGCATAGCCATGAACCCCCAGCTAAATCAGCACAGCAAAAGTCAAAATTACAAATGGTTTAAGATATGCAAATTAACATATTTACTTATAGTTCAGTCTGCAGTCTAAACATCACCCATAGTGCAATAATATCTTTCCAGCTATAGCAGGTAGAGACTGATGACATAATGAAGGCACCTTATATCGAGGAACCAGTCTCATGAGTTCTTTCAGAGGGACATCAGTGCCAACCACACCAAGAAGGATACCATGAGACAGCTAGGGAGAGAGAGAGCAATCTTGAAACAGCTATGAGGCTAGTTTAAAAGTCTAAAGGCTAGTCTAAGCTGTCACCCAGTCTCGATGTCATTAAATAAATTCAATTCAACCAATTATTCTGCAAAACCTCAGTATTATATTAAAATATTTTTTACATTTTATTCAAGTGGTTAAAATAAAAATGTGATCATTCTGAAACGTCTTACTTTGTAAATGATCTAGAACGGACAATATTTAAATAGTATTAACGCTTTAATATCGCGTTTGAAGTCCACAGCGATCTCTCGCGCTTTTCATCAGTCGCGTGAAAGCTGTTATTGAGGGTGAGTCGCCTGAGCTTTTAATGTATTATTAATCTCTTCTTTTAGGTACAAAAGTCAGTTTATACATTCATAATGTAGCGGTATAAATATTATAAATACGTTAAGAGTGGTTTGTAGCAAATATTGAATGATTTTGTCGAAATATTTTAGACTCATTGATTTATAAATATTGGTTTGTGCCAGCTTCACATACCGTGCGCACGTGGAGTATGTGTACTATCTATCTTCTGTGTATGAAAAACGTTAAATTAACATTTATTGTTTCTTAGATATTCACTTACCACCTAATAACAAAGCAAGCAAGTACAACCCTCCCCAGTATTTCTACAATGATCAATGGAAAAATTGAAATCTTCACACTGTAACCTGAGTCGGAGGACAACTGAGACTTGTCCTCCGCCACCCGGATTGAGGTGAGTAACCGCACCAACATGAGGACCCACTAAGTAGTGGGAAATGGGCATTCCAAATTGGGTGAAAAGGGGATTAAAAGTTTATAAAAATGTTCCATAATATATTAGGCTGTTCAGTCAGGTATCATTTGAGAGATGGAGTTGATTCATTTTTTTTTCATCTCACCGTTTCCTCTTTCTTGCTGAACACAGGCATGGCAACAGAGGTCATCAACAGCAAGCTCTCAGCCTGTGTGTTAAAAAGCTGAATAGACCGAGAGGGAGAGAGAGATCAATGATTGAATTTAAGTTAATTCCCAGACAGGCATCTGGTGTAAACGGCATCCTGAACGACACCTTCAATAAACACAGTAAGTATACCTTGCCAGGTTGGCAGAATCAGTTCTTTATTGTTCTTATCTGCACAGAATCGGCATCCACACAATTCTGAAGAAAGCTCTGCAGATTTCCACTGAATTCGAAGTTTCAAACGCCCCCCATTAACTCCGTCACACAGTTTACACATTGCCCATGGCTCTTGACAGATCATTTATTAAATAAAAATTGTGGCTAATCTTATAAAACTTAAAGTTTTAAATTTTTTACTGTTTAAAACATTTGACCATATTTAAATCCAAACCACAAAATTCCACAAATATATGTCCCACAGACAAATGTAGAAAAAAGATTATTTGTGGGCCTAGTCAACAACAAAATATAATTTTCCTCTGTATCTTTTTAAATACAAGTTAATCACATCGTTATTCGTTATTCATGTCAGAACACAGTGTCCTCTACAAAAACAAACAGGCACAGCTAGACTTGCAAACAGGATATGTTTGAGGTCCAGTTGCTTTTGACTTGAAATCTACCAGATGTTTGACAATGACCTGGAACCTTCACAGACATCAGAATTTCTGAAAACTGGATACAACTAAACTGTATTTACCAGGGACGGAGAATGTGTGACTAACACTAAACTGCAACAACACATACTAATATACAGTGTAATTGATTTCTAGTAGTACTATATACTACTTTGCATACAATCCACTGCGGATCATGAAATCGAGTTTACCTCGGCTGTGTTGGGTAGCTGGAATGAGATGAGAGAGGATCGCAGGCAAGAATGACACACATAATAAAGTAACAGACAGACAAATAATAACATCACACTCACAACATGAGAGCTACAACATTAATGAAAAATGATCACAATGAAAGCTTGGGACAATATGAAACATGACTTTGGGAGTGAAAAAAAACGTAATCAGCTAACCACACTATCCATGTAGGCCTCTGTCCAAATGATGTCATGATCATGGTTGATGACCATTGGCCTGCTGAGCACATGTAGATATTCCATCACATTCTCCTGTACATCTGCCAGAGTAGAGATGTGGGTGTAGTAACCTAATTATGAACACACAAACAACTGTAATGAGACAATGTGATTGATTTTTGTCTTTGACCAGCAGAGAGCATTGAGTCACAATATTACATTTTAATTCTATGGCAAATGTTTAATACGAATTATAGTTCTCTTAAAGCAGAAATAAAACATGGAAGACTACAGCTGTGTAGCAAAACACTGAGAAGTCAGTATGTAATGTACGTACTGTGCAAAGTATTTTCAGTACACATGGTGTCTGGACTTGATACCTAAATTTCCCAAAACTAGAGCTCACTTGCCTGGGCAGGACTAAATCTCACCTTTATTGTTGCAGGCAATCCATTTGACATTACTAGCAAAGGTTAGCTCTCGTCCAATCAGATATGTAAACACACGCACCTGTTTAAAGAGTATATTTGATTTTCAGATACATACAGGGAAAGCATGTATCTATGGTGATTGTGTGTGTTTGTTTGTTTGTTTGGTACCCTGCGGTCTGGCCAGTTAAAGTCTTCAAACACCTGCTGAAAATCTTCCATGGCTCCATCAGTGATCAACATTATTGCCTGGTTACATAAACTACCCCTTTCTTCAGCTGCTGCCTACACACACACAAAGAGATACATTTGATAAATTAATTTCCATGTGGGGAGACATAAATCGTCTCAAACACTCACCTCATTAAGAATCTTGAAGGACTCTTTCATGGCTTTCTTCACCTTTCCTTCACCTTTCACCTGCAGCTCTTCCACCAGCAGTTTGAAGTGCTAGAAACAAGGCAAAAGGATGGGAGAAGAATGCAGCAATTAAGAAGCTAAGATCTCCACTGGCATCTGAATTCACTGCACTTTGCAAACAGAGAAAATGTTACCTCTCGGTTGTCTAGGTCGGCCTGTACCAGCGTGCCTTTAAAACAAGGCTCTACATACTGCACATAATCACTGTACTGGAGAAACAAAGAGAGAGAGAGCGAGAAAAAGAGAAACAGTATAGACTAGCATTGTAATTAGGGAGTAGTCATTAAGCCACACACCCTCTACAGGATTTCTGTTCTTACCGCAATGACATTGACAAAGTCGTTTTCGCCAAGTGTGTCTAGAATGGTGTTGATGGTGTGTTTTGCAATAGTGAGCCTCAAACCCTTCATACTGCCACTTATGTCCACAGCAATGATGATATCTTTGGGGGACGTGGCAGCCTGGATGTACCTAAAAGAGAGAGAAATAAACAGAAATGGTCTGTTATTCTTCGATTTAGGATAATTGGTCGCACAATGTGTTTTTAAAAGACAAAGAAAACTTTCTCAGATGGCCTTTGCAAACAGTCAAGACCTTTCTCATTAATAATTCCTCAAATGGATAACAGTGAGTGAAATCGCATCTGCGTAATGTTCTGAGAGAAGGAAGTAATAAGATCACAATAAGAAGGTGAGAGAGAGAGAGAGAGAGAGGGTAGGAGAGAGAAAGAGACAGAAATTGAGACTGATTATTACAGCAATAGTCATGTACACACATTTTATTCATCTTGTGTTTATGTAACTTATTAGTCTTACAGATTACAACATGATTTGTTGCCCAGAGATAGGGACATAACGCAAGTCAATGGGCCTCTGCGTTTTGTTCGTGACAGCTAAACAGATTGTGTGCATTAGCTGTAATTGTGTTAATCCCAGAAGGTGTTTGAGGAAACTGGGCAGAGAAATGTGGGCAGAAGTCAGTCACGGAAAGAAATAAGGATTAAAGTCTTTCACTGAGATCAGACCTGCTAGGCTGTGGCCAGATCACTAATCTTTCCTTTAGTCCTTGATGTTCAGAAGTGACTAACTTCTGAGAAACCTTCAGCAGAATCACTAATCCAACCATTCTGTTTACAACCAGAGTGTGTTTTCATGCTGCCTTCAAGTGGACCTGGGACGCTTGTACCTCCGAGTTGGGCATTTGTTACTATGATATGCCATGCATTAAAGTGGGTAACAAAATACAGAAGAAGCCAAACTCAAGCAAATACACAATGAACAACGGCAAAAGCTTTTTTTTCTGTTGTACCAGTGAAAAAAACACAAGTGAATACACCAGTATCACTTATACATGACTTATATGTTTTATTAATGAATGGAATCTAACAAATAATTAATTTGCTTAAAACATACCACGAAGGGTGAGTCATTAGTTGGCTGTCATATAAAAACAATTGAATACTCTCGGAAACTCATGTATCATCTACAATTCTGACTTTCCCACTTGTAAATAGGACTTCACTGGGTCATTCTTATGCTTGGAACTCATAATTACAATATTTCCGACTCCACTTGAAGGGGAAATCAGACTGAACAAACCGTGAACGACAGTAGGTCAAAAGTTCTGCTCCTGAAATTGGTCTATTCATACCAAAATTTGAATCACTGCCCCCAGTGGCTGAAGTTTGAAGTGTTGTTGAACGTGTGGGCATGCATGAGCTCCAGTTTCCGGGTGAAATGCAATGCCAAAAGCAAGTTTTAATTATGTACTGCTTAATTTATTAACTCCACCCCCTAAGCCAAACCCCAACCCTAAACCTAAAGCTCAGAGGAGTAAAAATGTAATTTTAGGTAAAAAATGCAGCCTCTGAATCCCACTCAGCATTTTCTATGTGAACATGATTACTTTTCTGCTTCCCACTGGACCAGAGGCTGTGTCATTTAGGCTACTTCCTCAATGGGCTATCAGTAGTGTTAGGAGGAATTGTGTGCATGCACTGTAAAACATTTCTGTAATTTAATTAACATTAATTGGTTAACGGGTAATTACCTTAACATACATGGTAAATAATTATAATATATTTAACAAGACAATACAATACATTTTATGGTAAAATATGGTACGAAAATTAAATAAAATTAAAAAGTATTATTTTACCATGTAATTAATGGTAAAAAAAATGATATTATGTTTAACAAGAGAATGCATGTATTTTTATGGTAAACTATTGTTAAAATTAGGGTGAAAAACAATAATTGGCCATTCCCAGAAGTCCCTGCATGACTCATCATCATTAAATTATATTTTATGGGAATGGCCAAATTCCCAAATGCACTCTAAGTCCTCATGGTGTTGTAGTGACTCACCTCAATCCGGGTGGCAGAGGACGAAACTCAGTTGCCTTCGCGCTTGAGAACGTCAATCTGCGCATCTCATTATGTGGCTTGTTGAGCACGTTACCACAGAGACCTAGCATCCTGGAGGCTTCACGCTACTCTACGCGACATCCAAGCACACGCCCCACCGAGAACGAGAACCACATTATAGCGACCACGAGGAGGTTAACCCAACGTGACTCTACCCACCCTAGCAAATGGGCCAATTGGTTGCTTAGGCCAGAAGGGCCACTCTTGATGAACTTTAAATCATCATATGGCCTTTTGTAGTTACTACAGAGATTAACAATACATATTAAAGCCTGAAACATAGTTACATATTTTTTACTGTCAATTTCTGGCAACCACATCTGCCATTATTTTACCAAAAATGTTACTGAATTTTTTTTTTCTTTTACAGTGAAATTATGTCTGATGGAGGATGGTGCTACTCAGTAATTTGGCTGAATGGGGTCAGTTTCAAGGTACATGAACATTCAGAAACAACATGTCAATTTCCTGTGTGATCCTTTTGTGCATCTAGAATTTACATGGAAAAATCGAAATCTAAATAAGCATTAACGCAATGTGCATAACTCACCAGTTGCGATTCCTGGCATCAAAAGTGACAACTCCATTTTCATCAGGTGTCCACTGGATACCTTAAAATATGAAAAACAAACATGTGCACAGGGGTATCATTCATTTATATTTTAGGGGGCACTAGTGGCAGTTCAATTGACAGTCCAAAGGACAAAACACATTAGTTGCTCCTTATACAAGTGTGCGGCACACTAGGGTAGTGGTATATGTTGTTTTTAGTGTGCCCAGGGAGACCCAGGTTCAAATCTTTCCCTAATATATTATTTTTAATAAACCAAGACAACTTTCAACTGAACTTGACAGCCAACATGCATTCTCAGTGTATGGAAAGGAATGGCTTTGGCATTTTCATAATAACTCTTTTGTTTAAGTTTTGAGCAAATTGAGGGTGGTTAGATGGTGACAGAACTATCAGTTTAAAGCAAATGATCTGCCGAAGGTGTGACTCAATTGGGCTGACCATATTTAGAAAAGTGAATGGAGGATTTCAGCCACAGCTATTTATCAAATTTTTTACTATATTAATTGTGCAACTTAATTATCACAGATACAAATATTGTTTCTTGCATCTTTTTGCAGATAGTCCCTTTGTTTTAACGGCCATTCTGTTGAGTTGTGGTACTCGAGTTCGGACTGGGATGCATTTTTACTCAGAATTAACTCGGACTTGAGCCTTTGGGATTTTTTTCTGAGTCCAGCCGAGTCCATGGAATTTGATTTGTGATGCAATGAACAAAATAAATAAATAAATATAATGAACCAGAAATAAATGGACACTCTGTCTGCAAGCAGTTGTAGCATCCCCGGCTGTCAAAGTTTGGTTCACCGTGTTGAGCATACACACCTGCAGAGCGGCACACTCAGTCAACCAATACTCTTGAATGTTACTACAGAGACTGCTGTATAACATTGATTACCGAGATGGCTGGTACGACGAACACATAAAGTGAATATACTAGAAACTTCAAGGCAGTTTTGCAAGGCACAGGACCTGGCAACTGGTAAAATCGCATGCGGTGTTTGTGCAGCCAAGACGGTGCTTGTATCACAATTTCAGCGTGGTGTACCTTCATTAAGTCAAGTAACCCATATCATGTCTCTCACAGTTTACTAAAACAACATATCAAAATAAAAATTCTGAAAAATATTATTAATATGGGATTTTAAGTCTTTTTAGTCGTAATTTATCCACACATAGGCATCTGTAGTCTCTTGTGGCCCACGCAGCGATGTCAAATTAAACTGATCTTTGATGAATTAACTGTAACATTTTAAAAAGTCGGGAACATTTCTAAAGCAGGCTGTAACTCTGAAAAATAGATAAACGACACATATTTATTGTTTTTCTATTTTAAAAGCACTGACGAGCTACTTAAAATAAGTTATTTTACAGTTTTTGTTTTCCACAATAAAATGCACAATGATATATGAAGTTATTTTGGGCAGTGAAATGTTTTGTTTATAATTTAATTATAGATTGAGTGAAAAGACGTCCCGGTTTATTACACAGGACAGTCTCGGTTTTTGGTAGGGTCACTGATTTTTTTTGTTCTTAAATTAAATCTCCTCATTTTCCTTATCGCTCTTGTCTCTGGTATCGTTTTCAGAGAAGAAAATCAATTTTGTTGCATCACACGATGATTTGATGCTACATTCATTCTAGTCTTCAACAAATCAGCTGAAATGTGTCTGGTTACCATGGCAATGACGTCATACGCTCTTTGTCATCCTGTCAGTCAGCGCAAATGCCCAAAATAATGCAAAAATGCGTTTTGAACAACGAGCTGATAGAAGCCGATCCATGTATTCGTGCAACACCTGAAAATGTAAACGGGGTGTTTTCTGAATGTTCATTCCCCATTCACTTCCATTGTACTGTAGGTGTCTCACGGTAACACAATCTTTTAAAAATGTTTAAAGGAGGGACAAGTCGAAATTAATTTTTGTGATAATCAATATTATGCCACAAATGCTGTCGATTGAGCTTAACTTGACTTAAACACAGAATATTCCTTTATATATTGAGATGTGGGGATTGTATTTACTGTAATTTACACAAAACATCCTGTACAAAAGTTTGCATCCCCTTCGTTCTTGGTTCTTGTGTTGCCTTCTTGAGCATCAATGAATGTTTGCACCTTTTGTATTAGTTGTGTATGTGTCCATCAATTGTCCTCCGTGTCAAAATTTGGATGCCTATATCATTTTGCCACTTTTGGGAATAACTGAAATGTGCAGAAGATGCTGGGAAACCAAAGAATGTACAGTATTTTTCTTCAGAAAAGTGGTCAGCTTTACAACTCATTACTAAGCAGGAACTCATGAGCAATACACAAACAGTCATTAATCACAGATAAAGCAACACACAATATTAATGAGTTTGCTCTCGTGCCAGTGGCTCTAAAGCTTTCATACAGTCTGTCGGTCAAGAGTTTCACTTAATAATACATCAGATTTCAGTTTGTTTCCCACAAAACCTTATCGTATTTCTTGAGAACAACATGAGTCACATACAATAATTTGGTAGACTTCTGAATTATACTTTTGTGGCCTTATGAAGCTTGAAGAAGTGGTCGCCATAAACTGCCAACACACTCTCACGTCGAAATTGTCAAGATTCGTACGACTTTTAAAATTTGGCTAATTCCTATGAAATCGTGCGACAGTACTTGCTTGAATTCCTACTACTTTCACTACAGCCAATGATGTCGCTGGACATCGTTTCCATCTATTACGGGACAATTACTTGCTTCTGTCAGACATAACAGAGTCAAACTCTACTGAATGGTTACGTTTAGATAAGGGGTTTGGATAAGGGCATAATATTAATAAGAATATCCTTAAATGCAGAATTGCGCTTTCTTTCGCATTAGACATCCAGGAATTAGCATGTAAAGTCGTATGAATGTATGCAAACAACATCGTGCGACAACATGCAAAATAGCCAACTCGTAAATTATGTAAGACTTTTAATGAGATCGAGTTAAAACTGCCATTGTGTTACATCACTGAGCACATTTTTTTTTTCACAATTTCTCCCACTGTGTTAAGAAAAAGAAAGAAAATCATATGGAGTTATAACAACACAGGGGTGAGTAAACAATGACTGAATTGTCATTTTTGGGTGAACTAATGCTTTTAGAACCAAGAGAATGTACATTTTTGAACAGGATAATTTGTTTAAATTCAGTTGCTATTTAATATCATGGAATATATGTGAGTATCTGTTGTCAAATAGCTTCTTCAAGGTAGTACTAAATACATTTTTATGATCCCTCTTATTTTTTTAAAACGATAACACATGGACGCATCAGGGTTTTAGGTACACAAGCAGTGTGTAAATGCCCCAGATTTTAGCATTGGGCCTTACCAGTGTTTTCGCATGTAGCATTTGCAGTCCAGTCGTGATATGTAACTACTCAGTGAGTGCTAATTATTACTGTGTTGACTCATTATTTTCCCAAACCAGTCGGCAGATAGAGACAAAAATAAATCTCAGTATATATTATTTATTTTATTATTTTATTTGAAATAAAACTAAACTAAATTGAAAAAACTAAATAAAAATTCTAATCAATAACTCGCATTTTAATGACTAATGCAGCTTTCACTTTCTTTAGTCTGTTGTTGAGTTGAAGGGAAAAAACAACAAATAATGTATTTGTAATGTCAACAGAATGCAGAAGTGTGTAAAAGCATATCCCATCACTCTGAAACCACTTTGAAGTTTGTTCAGCAGGAAACTAATCATGAAATATAGAGGTGTTTTTGTTACATTTATATTGACAATTGTTTTTTTCTAAGTTGTGAATGTTAAAATAAGCTTAAAACATTGATGTGGCGTTTACGGTTACAATTTGAATTCAGATTCATGAAGAGATTCATTTGGACTCAATGGATGGCCTGAGTCCGACTCTGCCTCTTTTGGACTCGGCCACGGCCTATTATGGACTTGGTCTTGAGTCCGACTTGGCCACTTTTGGACTCGGCCTCGGTCTGTTATGGACTTGGTCTTAAGTCTGACTCTGCCCCTTTTGGACTCAGACTCGACTTGGACTCTACCTGTTATGGACTCGGTCTTGAGTCCGACTCGGCCACTTTTGGACTCGGCCTCTGCCTGTTATGGATTTGGTCTTGAGTCCGACTCAGCCCCTTTTGGACTCTGACTCGACTCGGACTCGGCCTGTTATGGACTCGGTCTTGAGTCTGACTCGGCCCCTTTTAGACTCGACTCAGACTCGGCCTGTTATGGACTCGGTCTTGAGTCCGACTCGGCTCCTTTTGGACTTGGACTGGACTCGGACTCGTTCTATTATGGACTCGTTCTTGAGTCCAACACTGCTCCTTTTGGACAGGGACGCGACTCGATTCAGACTCGACTGTTTAAAGACACAGACTTGACTCGGACTCGATAAAGGTGGACTCGAACCCAACACTACCATTCTGTGTATGCATGATTACTTTCTCTGTATCTCTTTTTTATCCACTGAGAAAGAGAAAGATTTTTGTGTGCATTTGTCTGTAAGTTCTCATTAACTCGAAGTCTGCTTTTGGCTGCTTGGTTACTGTGTCAATACTGTGATGACATGATGATAAATGAGAGAGACAGAGAGAGGAGGCTGAGTAATTATGACAACTAATTACATCAGTAGTTCCATGTCAGTCAAGCATCCTCAGCTGTCTGTCCTGTGTCTGCATGAGCAGAACTGCGTGTTCTAACACTGTTGTGTTTTCCGCCTTCGGAGTAATCACTGTTGTGCACTCATGCGGTAGACCTGCAGTGGTGGGCTGAAAGTGTGACGAAAGAGCTGTTGTGTGCTGATTACCAGGGTAAAGTCTGAAAAAGCCAGTTGAACTGCCAAAGTACTGCCAAGTGAGAGTCGGGTCCTTTTCGAAGTTACTGATAAACACGTCATTCAGCGCTTCGGACATAAACACTCCATTCAGAATGTCAGTATCTGAGAGAGGGACAGAAAGATATTTGCTTTATGTTTACTTTCTAGTCATGGCTGGAATGTTGTTTATATTCACTTGAGTTTACGGCACCTTTGTTATAGACATTGGTGGGCACTTGTATGACACTCTGTTGGATGTTAACTGGCAGTTTGTTGAAGTGTTCATTCTGTTCCAGAGGAAATTCACCCCCAAGTCCCACATAGTTCCCATCCTCATCCTGTGTGTTTATCATCATTGAATTGTAGTAGTCAAACTGCAGAAGAAAACAACATATCTGTCATCTCACTGAAACACAAACATAGATGGATAGATGAACTTTTGGAAGAGAATGGATGGATAAATGGCTCACCTCTAATGTGGCATTATACTCATGATACAAATCTGCATCCTCTGCTGCCTCTGCCATTCTCTGGAATGCAATACACACACAAAATTAGTATTCATAATATCATAAATAGAATTCAGAAACTTCCCATTGATCATAAAGTTGTTAAATTACAACACAGACAATTTAACAATTAAAGCAGGGAAATTATTTAATATAAACGCAATATATAAATGTTCAATTTACAATTAAATAATATCATAATAAATATTATATTCCAGTGGCTGACCCACAGATGCTGAAACTGTTTGTAAATACATGGGATCAGTGCAGTATCATCCAATATGATTAGATATCTCTGACCTTGGCTGATTTCATCTTCCTGCCCAGCATGTTCTCCATCCCTTCAGCAAATTCCTTCACCATCTTTGAACCGTCCACTTCCACCATCTTCACTATGGGCTCCACATCTTTATATTTCTATACACACAGAGATAATATGATAAATGGCACAGCAAAACAGAAAAGCACATGAACATAAACTTCCAGTTGTGAAATTATACATTGAAATTTAAAGACAAAAGTCTGTTAAAACTTCATTAAACTTTAAAAATAAGAAAAGATCAATCTTAACACTGAAACACACATGCACACACTAGGCCGAATAGTTGGCTAATTGTCCAAAAAGTTGATTACTCAGACCGGCTATTTTATCTAGTTTTTTTGCATATGTTAAATATAACAATAATATATTGATATACATTTTTAGGTTTGACACTGTTTTGTAAAGCACACACATTCAGACAGAGATAACTGACCATTGCTTTACGTCTCTCACTGTTTTTTTGAGCAGCCCACCATGAGCATTGCATATTTAAGTCTGCATGTCAAATTAGAAATAGTCCAACTTTTAAAAACGAAAAAGGTTGCTCTGTTCCATTGCACTCTGTCTAGCAGCAAGAACGCATCTTATGTAAATGCCCCCTAAAATAACTAATTCTATCAGGGTTAGGGGAACCCAAAACCAGTCTCAGACCAATTAGTTGACTAGTTTTTTTTTATAATTTACTGCCATCACACATCTATTTTTCTCAGAACAGAGCTGTTCCAGCTTATCCGCACCTTAAAAAATAAGAAAAGAGACACCCAAATCCAAGATTTCTCAGACGATCTGGGAAGCAAAGGCTAATGTCTCAAAGCAGAGAGCAGAATCACAATCTGTGCCCAAAGCAGTGATTCCTGCTCTCTACCTATAGGTCATGGTGTTGGAACAGGAGGTCAGACAGGGATAATCCACCTCTACAAAAGACTGACAGTGTACCAGGCTTTATTCTGAGCTTAGATTAGATGCACAAAAACAAAAAAGAGGGAGAGGAGGAGATGCAGCAATCTGGGAATGTTAATCCTCTTCCTGCCTCACTATTCATGCACATCCTTCTGTTTTTCTGCACTAATAAAGGCCTTTAAGGTAAAAAAAACATCAACATGTTCAGGTTAGGTAGAAACTGGTCATTATCATTCTCTCTGGTAGGCAGGTGGGCTGCTCGTGGGCTGATATCATCTTTGTGTCTAACAGTAAGAAGTAGTGTTAATTAGAGTTTAATGTGAATCCACACAGACGGCAGATAACTAGACAGCTGTATGTGACATCTGCCAGCAGCTAGACACATTGCTAATGTAGTGATTTACAGATGATCTACAGAGGGAGCTGGTTTTATCAGACAATATCAGAAATGTCCTTGATGGCTTTGGTGTTAGGATTGAAATGTGGGTGCAAAGTAACATTTTCAATAATCATCCATTATCAGAAGAAAATATAAACACTGCTAAACTAGTTAAAGTGAGGGAAGCAAGATCAAACCTGTCATAATGGACAAACCTTCTGTAAGAGTTGAGCACCTGAGTATCTGTTGGACAAGGCAGAAAGCTGTTTTCCAAAGTCATTGGCCCATTGTTGAACTCTGCTCAAAACAGAAACATATACATGAACATAAACAAACAAGGAGTTTGATCTTCTTTTTTTACTATTATGTTGTTTGCTGAATTATACTAAAGTCGTCATTAAAACATTTATTTAAACATAAATCAATAGCATAGATGAATGGATGATTCTCATGAAAAACCTTTGTTTTGCTGTTTGAGGCGTGTGAAACTCCATTAGACTTCTGAACTTCATCAAGTGTGTGTTAGGGACATTAGCTTTTCCCACAGTCAGACAAAGGGTTTTATGAGTGTGTTTTAGCTGTGAAGCATTAGAGCTGTACGGGTATAAGAGGCAATTAGGTCAGGACATAATGTGCACTTTGCGAGGGTGTTTGAGGCTTCTTCTTGAACCCTCAGTGTAATCTCATCAAAATCACGCCACAGGAAGAAAATATGAGAAATCAGAAGAATCTTCTTTTAATGCAATTTAATATAAGAGACTTGCTGAATTTGTGAGAGCATTGATCCATATTGATTCTCATTCTTAGTATTTCAAAATATTTCAGTCACCAAAATGTGATGGTAGAGGAAAACATTGCTAACATTAATACAACACAGGGAATTTTAGCTTTTGATGTGCCACTGTGAAGATTTAAAGTTTGTGTGATTTCAGGAAATTAATAAGATCTTGTAGGAATCAAGAAGTCTGCGGAAACAGCATGTGTGTGTGGATTTTAAGCCAATGTTGCCAATGGAGGTCAAGCTTTGGCTTACGATGCCTTTGGCTGTATTCAAGGGGTGAAAGGAGGTGTGTATGTCATGACCTGCGAGCATTAAGTTGAGATTTGGAGACTCTGCATGAGCTCTCAGAGGAGTGTTATGAGTGGTATTGTGAGTCAGGGCATAGGTTAACCATCTCTCTTTCTCTTTCTCTTGCTCTACGTTTCTCTCAGGCCAATTCACAAAACTTATTCAACTGGTGTCCCACAGGCCAAATCCAGCCCGTTTAAAATGATCAGTGGCCCGCTTGATTGTCAGTTGTCTTAGGGGCTGTTCACACCAAACTTGTATTATGTCTATTCATGCTTTAAAAAAATTCTCAATTGTCTCAATGTTTTTACAGTGTCTCGTGCAGAGGTTGCGCTACAAATCATTATCCGTCATTTTGACGGAATGTGAAGATCAAAGAACTTAACCAATTAAACCATTAACGATTGCCAAACACGAGTTCGGAGAAACAGAAAAGTTATATTTATTAATTTGGTCAAGACATTCGATTTTTGGTATCAGTCTAATATACACAACTCTCTCTTTGTTATGGATCAATTTTGAAAACATTTTATGTTTATTTTTTATAATTTTTTTTTGTCTCAAGTTACCTGTATTTGTTTCAGAATTCTCTGTTAGGTGGAAATATTTCTCATTATAAAAGTTTTTTGATTTAAAAACACAGATGTGTTGTTCATATAGTGTACAAAATGAATAGGCCTGCAATAAAATGATATCTGTTGATAGAAGATTTTATTTTACAAAAGTTTACAAACATTTTTTTCCATCTGACCACTTGCAGATGAATTTGAATAGCCCTGCATTAGGGAATGGTATTTCAGCGCTAAAACCTGCGTCTTATTCACTGACCACCTGCAGTCAATCTTGACCAGAGGCAATATGTGCTGGAAGACACAGAGTCACGAGTATTTACTTTAAGATATTGTCATTCTTGCAAACACGCTACCTTTCTATGCAACTGAGGCTCATCATAGATGAATGCACTTTATTCAGAAAAGTTAGCTGTGTTGCCTGCCATTGCCATTTTTAAATGCTCGAGGGCAGAGAATTAAGTGTGAATTTATGTTACTTTTGTAGCAATAAAGGGGCCTAGAAAGCTAAAGGTCTTTTTCTGTGTTTTTAGGATAGATTTTGTATTTGTTGGCAGTTGGTGTGAGAGTGAAGAAGGATAAACTTGTGCTGAGAGGAACTGGACTCACATTTCAGGCGATATCCTCATCTGAGCTTGCGTTTGGATGGTCCAGCTTGAAAACAGCACCCAGAGTAGCGCAACGCCAGTGCATCTCATCCTACCCACCAACCTCTGCCACGTGCATAAAACTGCAGGATGTGTGATCTCCAGCTCACAGGATCCTTCAGCCCACAAGACACTCCAGAAGCTTTAGATGTGGGGTGACAGAGAAGATTTTCCAGAATCTTCTTCTGATATAATAAAGTCCGGCTCTGTTCTCTCCATTACTGATTATCCCCCATGATGTTTATACCTCATCCTTCCATCCTTCTCTTTACCACATGTTTTCATCATCAAAAACAGAAAAAAGGGAAAGTTCTTCTTGTTTACCAGAATCCTCTCAGACTTCCACCGACGATGTCTTCGCCCTGTCTGACATGCAACTTTTGCAGTGCAACCTCACTCTCTATCCTTATCTCTCTCATCATCATCCGGTGTTCAGCGCAGCTGGGAAGAACTGTAGATGCTGAAACAGAAGCGGATGCGCTCACACACATAGTCTGCCCTCCCCACTATGATAATCCACATGGATTACACTCACCTCCCTCTGTGGGAGAGAGAGGCAGAGAAGGACAGAAGATGTAGAGTGGGTGAGGGGCAGATGTATTGGAATAGAGAGATAAAGAAAAAAGAGTGATAGAGAGGAGTTTTTTGTGTCAAAGAGGATTATTAGTGATTCTGGAGACAGCCCTGCTCTGTGAGGTCAGAGAGAAGGAAACACACATAGTTACCTCAAACCAACACTCTTAAGCACTTAGTGAGTTGCTTGCTAAGGCAAGTGTCACTATTACTATTGCTCATGTTTAGGGTTAGCGATTCAGACAAAGCCCTAAATCCAAGTATTAAACTTCAGAGCGTAATAGGTCACCCACTGTTTGCGCTACAGACATGAATGATACCTCAAATTTTGTGGCTTGTTGTTTCACCTGGCAGATGATAAAATGGGCAAAAAAAATCCCCTTGGTTTACATTTGCTTGCCCTCTACATCCATAGGGGCTGAATATAAAATACTTGGAGGTAGGCTCTTTTGACTTTGGGCATTATGCAACCACCTAACAACCACCTAGAACATCCTAGCAAAAGCATAATAATGCTCTGTCAACCACCCGCAACACAAGCGTTGTGGCAGTGAGTTTTGCATGGGTAAGAACGACTCACTTTTACTTCATAAAGGTGAAAAAAACGTGTTGATTTTTTTGCTAATTCTTGGGTCATTAAAAAATATTTTTTAAAGATTATTTAAAAACATTTTATAACTTTGTTATAAATAAAAAAATATTAGACTTGTGTTTTTATCATTTACAGATGTGGCCTGTAAGAGAAACGGATCCTGCAGTTTCAGTTGTTATTGCGCGCCTTCAGGCAGGAGAAACATGATAAGTATCTAACTAAGGGTTTTCTTAACTTAAGGAACTTTTTTCAACCGGGCCGTGGCCTTTAAACACATGTGAATATCCAATATGAATCCTGCAGTTTCACACTGTATCACGCACCGTCAGGCAGCACGGGAGAAGCATGATCGGTTGTAGGCAGTCTCAACATCTGCAAAACATCAACAAAACATCTGTTACATCTGTTATCAAACACAAAAAAACACAAAAAGCATTATATATAAGACAGACAATAACAAAATTTAAATCAGAAATTTTAAAAAGCAAATAAATGCACAAGAACTTCACAAAATTCTTCAGTGTGTCTGACATCATCATGCAGGGATCCAGATATTTTTATTTAAAAAACAAATAAACCTTTGTGACTTTCTCTGTTGGGTTCATTGGCCATGTGGTGAATTGCTGTGCTTCCCTAACCATGAACATGAATGTTTTTACATCAATCGATTTTATTGGATTTTAAGAAAGCAAAAAACGATGTTGAAAGATTCAGTTACAGAATATTCTGGGTTCTTATACAAGTTAAGCTTTGGTGGTACAAAGACAGAATTGGTGGCATAATGTTGATCACAACAAAAAAGGATTTTGACTTGTCCATACTTTTCTTGAAAAAAAAGTTCAAAAAGTGAATGGGGCCAATTTTTGGAGGGTTTATAGGCAGAAATGTAAAGCTTATAATTTTATAAAAGCAGTGACATTAATTCTACTTTTGAAACTCATGTATTATTTTAGCTGTAAAGTTGTTTAAATCGTAATTTTTTCAGTCGGTTTTAGGGTTTACGTTTTAAAATTGGCTCTAACTTTACACAGAAACAATGTAGGAAGTGATTTAATCACACTAAAATCATGTTAAAGGAATATTCTGCATTCAGTATAAGTTAAGCTAAATCAACTGCATTTGTGTATAATAATGATTACCACAAAAAATACATTTGACTTGCCCCTCCCTTTTCTTTAAAATAGTGAAAATCTGTGTTCCAGTGAGACACTTACAATGGAAATGAATAGGGGCAATCCGTCAACATTAAAATACTCACTGTTTCAAAAGTATAGCCACAAGACATAAACTATATGTGTGTTAACATGATTTTAGTGTGATCAAATTGTTAACAAACTTTTTCTGTGTAAAGCTGTCGCCAATTTTACAATTTCGTAAAATGTACTCACCTCAATTCGGGTGGTGGTGGACAAGTCACAGTTGCCTCTGCTTCTGAGACAGTCAAACCGTGCATCTTATCACGTATAGCTCATCATACATGACACTGCGTAGACTCATGCTACTCTCCACGATACCCGCATAACTTACCACGCACCCCATTGAGAGCGAAAACCACTAATCGCAACCACGAGGAGGTTACCCCATGTTAATCTGCACCCCCTAGCAATCAGGCCAATTTGGTTGCTTAGGAGACCTGGCTGGAGTCACTCAGCATGCCCTGAATTTGAACTTGTGACTCCAGGGGTGGTAGTCAGCTTCAATACTCTCTGAGATACCCAGACCCTGCTGCTGTGAAGTTTGTAATTCAATACTGCTTCGAAATTCAGGTTTGAAGCATGAAAGTTTGTCATTTATGTTGTAGAACAAAATGTCCACGTATCGCCAAGTAATGTTTACCACAGACCTTACTTTTCTCATAAGTTCAAAAAACCTATTATAAAACTCCATAGGAAAATCAAGAGGGAACCCATGTTGAATTATCTTTCAGGTTTGTGGACAACAATCTGAACAGATCTATTAACCTCAGATGCTATTTATTTGCTCCCTCTTGTTTGAACGAGCACTGTGACTGAGTGGCATGATTGCTGTCTGTGACTACATGTGTCTTTCAGCAGTTCTGTGCACTAAGATGAGTGGACGGAGAAATAGTTCCCATCGTACACAACTATTTACTAAGATAATTATATGCTTATGATATGCTGTGATTTTCATGGTAAATAAATAATAAAGCCACTAGTTTAGAATCAATAACACTTAGAAACCTCAATACCGGAACTACTGATTCTTTGGGATTGATCCACCCATCCCAATCATCTGTCCTCCAGTGAAATCTCATTTGACTTTAATATCAGCAGAATGGTTTTAACAGACAAATTACTCAGTTTATTTATACAGCATTATTAAAACAGCAATCCACATACTGATTCCCTAACGCATACACATACACTGGAGTATGAGGGTCCAGATGTTGTGCTCTGGATTTCTCCCTATGACCCAGTTAGTCTCAATCACGGCTTCCATCCTCCAGACATACACACCAGCTATGAGTTGATGTATATGCTACTGGATATGAGATGAGGATATCAGTCAGAAATTTAAGTGACAGTAATTAAGTTATACAAACATATAAAACTGCCCTGCCCTTATGAGAAATAAACATTTTAAACGTATTAGTATGTGTGTTTGTTGGGTTGGATTTTTAGGAATTGAATTAACTCATATACAGTAAAAAAAAGAAGAAAAAAGAATGCAAAGAGAGGGATGCAGAACGTATAGAGAAAAGATTCATTCAGTTTAGCCTCGACTAAAAAATTAATATTGTATATTCCCCCTATATTTTAGTCAGATCCCAACCTAGAATTCTGTAAACACTTATGCATTATTTTACTGTTTGTTTGGTGTTATTAGGTCTTGATATATTACACCTTTATCTAAATGTCAGGAAACAGGACCCTACTTATGTCAAACATGAAAGTTGTAATAAAACCAAATTGTAATTACTGACCTATCAAGCTACACAGGGTACAAACATACCCTGAGGTAAAGACACATGCAGAATCTCTCAGGGCCCCTTCCTTGTTTCCTGTAGTTGAACAGATGGGTCGAAATGGGGCAGTGTGTGGAGAGACTAGGGAGTGGGATAGACCTTACAGATCAGTGGGTTTAAAGCTACTGCTGGAGTTTTCACGCTATCAGCTGACACACACACACACACACACACACACACACACTATAAAGGGTATAGTTTGCATCCTTCATCCACACCCCACTCCAATTTATGCAACAGCAGCGCGTGCATTCCTAGCAGCAATCAAGCTGTTGGCATGCCTATTTAGATTAAAGCTCTTGTTTGCGATTGCTCATGAGTTCATCAGCTCTAATGCTTAGAATAGCAACCGTCTAATGGTTGACCTTAAAACCACTGCACATAAACCCACACAAACAGTTATTAACTGGAGAGACTGGCAAATTGCAGAATGTCTCCTTATTGAAAATATTGTTTTTAACCAAGTATTTAAAACATTTAACTGTTAATAGGCATTTGAGGGCTGTAGGTCGTTTAAACCCTTCAGAGTACAGTCAGCACTCCCACTATTGACTGTTATGAATGCTAGCATGCATGTTATTCTGAAACCTTTCTAATAGGCTTCATTTAATTTCAGCCATAACAGCCATATGTAGCCTGTTGTTCAATTTGACTAAATCATACATTAGTGTGCGTGTTCACAAGCACAACTTTACACTGATTATGCTTAATAAACTGACAACATGTTAGGTCATGCACACCTTAAACGATTTTCATTTATTGGGGTCAGGTCATAAATGTTTTAAGTAAGAACAATTGACAACTTAACCGGGGTCGTGCTGGTTTTGATGCAATAGTATGGTTATGTTTAAGGGTAGGGGTGGCCTTTAGGAATAGGGCCAGGGACCAATGACTCCTACTATGGTTAGGGTAAGGGGTGGGTGTAGGGATAGGGACCAATCAGGTAGTCAGATTAGGGAAGCACGCACCTAATGGGGGAGCGCTCATTTTGGCTATTAGTTTCAAGAAAACCGTTTTAATGTGCAAATGCTCATTTTTTTATCTGACCCATTCATGTATTTACTGTTGTTTTTAACTCTCATTTTTCTCTTCTTATTATTTTATTCAATGTAATTTGATAAGTGTGTGAGGGTTTATTTTATTTAGAACTAAATTGGACTGATCATGTCTGGAGCAAGTTAAACAAGGTTGTTTATTAGAACTGCTTGCACGCAGAAGACTCTGGCTTTTTTTGTTAGGGATGGGAGTGGGTGCTGTTTTAGTACTCCTAACATTTCTAGTTTTTAGACTTAGTTTAAAGTAACCTTGGTTTTTATGTTCGCTCTTACATTATTTGTTTGCACATTTTGCACCTCTGCTCCATAATAAACATCCTTATGGAATGCCATTCCTGCTTCATCGTGCGATTTTCCTTTTGACAGCCTTGCTCCCTACTACAGCACGTATTAACATTTTGACATCAAAAGCAAAGAATAATCCTATATTTCTAATCTCATTTAAACAGCTTTTTTGCCTTATCAGAATTTAGAATAACCAAATTTTTGGTAGTTATCAGTACATTGGTGTGCATGTACAGGTGTTCTAAAATTAAAACCAGAGAACCAATAAAATGAGAACTTACAGCATATGGGGTGTTGGGATATTATTTTAATAATAAAAAAAAAAAAAAAGAATGGAAGACAAAACAATTGCCAGCTTATTTATATTTAACACGCTGATTGTGAAACACTGATGACATGAGGATTGTTTTTTGAAAAAAGGGGCATAAAAAATAAATGCCAGCATATTAAAATGAGAACAAAAGAGACATACCACAGAAAAATAGAATATACTGTATATATGTACATTTTTTGTTTGTATATCTTTTAAACAAAATCCATATTCTTTTTTCTCTGCAAGAAAATGTGACTAAATAGATAAAGTATTCCTGCTGGTTTGTGCAAGAATGAGGGTGGTTTCTGTTAGCTGTGATATTAAAGGGATAGTTCACCCAAAAAATGACTTTAATCACCCTCATGTTGCTTCAAACGTTTCTGACTATTTACTTTTTTCTGTGTAACACAAAAGAGTTGTTTAGAATTAGACACCATTTACTTTCATTGTATGGAAGGGACACACTTTATATAAGGTGGCCTTAACTACTATGTACCATTTGATACAATGTACATGTATGCTGTTGCATTGTAATTACATTTAAATTACTTGCATTTAATTACATCTACACTGTTAACTTTACTACTAACACCAACCCAACCCTTACCCCAAAACCGAACACACCCCTTATCCTAACCCTACTCTTAAACCTACCTGCACCTTAACCTCAGTGGCAGCAAATGTGGGAATTTTGCAGAACAACATGCTGTTACACAGTTAATTCATAGTCTTGTGTGTATTTAATGTTAGTACATAGTAGTTAAGGCTACCTAATATAAAGTGTGACCTATGGAAGAAATATGCAATTAAAGTAATATGTTATTCTACATTTGTCCCATGGAAGTCATACAGGTTTGAAACAACATGAGGGTGAGTAAATAATGATAGAATTTTGTGGTGATTGTGAACCATCCCTTTAAGATGGTAGAAACCAAGACAGTTATGTTGAACAGTTATGAGCCAATCGTAATTTCTATCAGCCAACATGTCTTTTGTGTTTTTACGAGTCTATGGTGCAGTCTAAAACTTTTTTACCCATTCCTATTTGGGTCCGTTTAGATGTGGAAGGGTAAAAATTATACCTTCATAAAAAGGAGAATGTCTTTCCACTATTCAACCTTTACACAGATTTCACATTTCCTGCACTGTTATCTGAAAGCTTTATGTAAAATCCATTATAAAATTGTCCTTCCATAAAATAATAAAATACTTAAGACTCACACTTAAAACCTCTTTCACTAGTGAAACCCATCTAAAATTCAAGGATGATATGAAATTCTGATCATCCAATTAAGAGTGTGCTGATGATCGCATTGATTTGCAACCATACTGGTATTTCTGTTGTTAAAGGGATAGTTCACCAAAAATTCTCTCATCGTTTATTCACCCTCGTGCCATTCCAGACGTGTATGACTTTTTTTCTGCTGATAAAGATTTTTAGAAAAACAATTCAGCTCTGTAGGTCCTAACAATGAAAGAGAATGGGGTCCAATACTTTAAAGCTTCAAAACGCAAAAAGTCAGAATAAAAGTAATCCAAATGAGTCTGCTTTAATCAATGCAGAGAACAGACCAAAATGAAACTCTTTTTTTTTTTACTCAAAATCTTGCCATTGCAGTCTCTAGGCACGATCATGATTTCAAGCTCGATTACACTTTGATTACAGTGCTTGACGCATGCGCAGAGTGCAAGGAAGAGTAATCATTATCTGCAAGAAGACTGCAGATGTCAGGTTTTACACATTTTGGTCTGTTCTCACCCAAAACCAATTGGATCGCTTCAGAACATGGATTACACCATTGGAGTCATACGGATTACTTTTATGATGACTTTACCTGCTTTTTAGACCATCAAAGTTCTGGTCACCATTCACTTGCATTGTATAGACCTACAGAGCTGAGATATTCTTCTAAAAATCTTCATTTGTGTTCAGCAGAAGAAAGAAAGTTATCCACATCTGGGATGGTATGGAGGTGAGTAAATGATGAGAATTTTCATTTTTGGGTGAACTTTCCCTTTAATTTGGTACTGAGGCACTCAGCTCACTAGATGCTACAAGCGATATGCTCACAACAGCAGGGGTAGTCCTGAGATAAGATGTAGATGGGATGTCTTTAGGGTGTGCAAGCTGTGCTTGTGTTCAGAGGGTGTTCCTGCTTCAGAAAGGTTTTGAGCTGGAGTCTGTTGCGAGACGGGAGACATATGCTTCATAGATGGTGTCAAGGAATGAGGCATCAGTCTGAATCACGCATAGAAAGAGAGAAACAAAGTGTTAGAAACAGAGCAGTGATTCAATTTCATCAACAATATTATCATTATATGAGTATTATAGATGGCAAGACCATGGATTTGGTTCTGACCCTGATGAGATGGAGCAGTGTGGCCTGTAGCTGACTCTTGCTAAGTGCTCTGGTTTCAGCTGGTTCTGGTTCTGATACAGCTTTGGTGACTTTAGATTGAGTGAACACACTTGGTGACAGCAAGAGTGTGGGTGCTACAGTTGCTGGGATCCGCTGTGGTGAGATCACCTGCACACAATAAATCACAGGTTATAGACATGACTTCAGAATAATTTTTGTACCACATCTAAAATGTGTGAGAAGGTAATGATTTGGGGTCTGTAATGGGCTTAATCAAAATGACTGGCACTGCCCTTGGGCTAAATCTTGTGGCCTTGGAGGTGGTGACTGAAAACAGCATGCAATTAATACTTCTGGTCACATTAAAACTCCCATCCACTCCAGCTATTACAGCACAGCGGAGCACCTTTAGCAACAGCACTAAGCTGAGCTGCCAAGTTATTTCATTATTTTGCAGGCCAGATTTAAAACCTGTGAGAACAACAGCTTTTCATGTGTCCTAAGCACGTGCAATAGCCATGCATGTATAATATTTAATTTGACTTTATTCTGTATTTCAGTAGCACCATTTATACACTTTTTTTTTTTTTTTTTTGGAGACTCTAGTTTCGTTTGATATGCCACTTTTTCACGCTTTAGCCGTTGATAAACATGATGTCCACATATGTGGAAATTGGGACATTACTCCCTCAAAAAAGTTCTCCCCAATTTGGAATACCCAATTCCCAATGTGCCCAAAGTCCTCATGTTGGCGTAGTGACTCGCCTCAATCCGGGAGGTGGAGGACGAATCTCAGTTGCCTCCAGGTCTGAGACAGTCTCTCCGTGCATCTGATCACATGGCTTGTTGAGCGTGTTACCGTGGAGACATAGCGTGTGGAGGTTTCACGCTATTCTCAGTGGCATCCACGCACAACAGTGTGAAAAGCAGTGTCAGAAATTGTTGGCATCCTGAGTGAGTTTGATTCGTACATTGGTAGTATGTTCATCTTGTTCATGATCTGATACAGTGAGCACTGATGCAGTTTATATTAAAACACTCTCCCCTGCAGAATGTAAATTTTTATCAGCAAGAAAGCTGATTTCTTGTCAAATCAGAATGATATCTTAGTTTTACTGGCAATACATCTTTTCTGTGATGTATTGCCGGTAAAAATGCTTACTGGCGATAATGAGTACAGTGACTGGTGACATGCAGCAACAAAGCCACTGGCGGTGTGAATGGGGCTTCATCCATCTAGTGATGAATAGTGGTTTATTTTACCTGTGTCAGATTACTCTTGCTGATACTACAGTTGCTGGTGGCCAAGTTGGGCTGTAGGAGCTCCTGATGGGGATGAAGCTCCTGTTCCTGCTGCACCAATGTGAGCCTCTGGAGAAGCTCATGAGGTGAAACCACGTTCCCTCCCACACCAGTAGGGGGCACTTTTACTGGTAGATACATCAAGTGCTGAGGCGGGATTGGCCCTGTGGCTTTTGCTTTTGGGTGGAATTGGGGCCCCACCCCGCTCTCTCCTTGGCTTAACTGTAGAGCAGGCAGCACCGGGGCCCCTGCCAAAAGAGGAGGGTTCATGAGAAGTCTCTGTATAGGGTCAAGCTGGTTCTGGACTGCCCCGTTTTCACACAGACGACTCTCTGGGGATTCAGACAAGGGCTGAAGCAGTGACCCAGACATGAGTTTGTGGATGGCTGGACAGTGCTGCATGGGAGCGCTGGACGACGGAGCGCCCCCTGTTGGGGCCGGGTCATCATAAGACAGTGAGCGAGCCACTGCAGGCCGAGCCGAACCCACTCTGCTGACACTTGCGCTGGGCTGTGGGAAGACTGACTCCGGCTTTGACTGAGAACCAAACAAAGTGACCACTGAGCGATGCTTTGAGTTCATCTCTCCATCCTGGGAGAGACAGCGAGAGATTACATATTATATCTGATGTGGTGTAGCAGTGACCAAAGAGAATAAGTGAATAGCATACCTGCTGTGTTTGTCCCTGAATGTGTGTGTCCTGTGCTGGTTTTAGAGGAATGGGTTTGATTAGATGTGGGTTTCCATAGATGACTCCACCACTTCCAATCTCTTTCGGCTCAGAGCTGAGTTTGCCCTAAAGAAGAAGAAAAAAAGAGAGTAATCTACTCATCTGAGAAACGCTGCCTCTAATGCATATAGAGTATACTTGTATAATTATGCCACACAAGACTTTATACAAACGTGTGTCACCTTGTCAAAGTCTTGTCGTGCTTTAGTGAGCATCTGCATTATATCCACTCCCTGCTCTGCTGAACGTGGTGAGATGCAGCCGCTCTCAATCTCTGCCTGTAGCTGCTGCTCCTGCCCTGCCAAACTGATACATGCAACATACACAGGAAAAGAGAGTTAGAGTGCTTTTGTGAGAAAGTGAGAATTAAGTAATAGTTAAGCTAAATTAACAAGCTATATAGCTCATTTAAAAAAATTAATAAATACTCAAGCCAAATCATTTGACATTTTTTCCATTAACGACTCTCGAATGTCCACTGTTAACATGAATGAAAACACACCGAAATATATGAGTGTTTCCTCCACCGCTTTTCAGCAGTGGTGCTGTGCCCCTACTAAATCTACAGAACCATGGCAAAACAAATTGTGTTTTAGCTAACCTGCGTGCTTGCGGTCTGTGATCAGAGAGAAAGACAAATTAATCCAAAGTCAATAAATAGACAACTCATCTTTCTATTTAATTCACTTTGCTAGTTGCTCACAACAAACATACAATGAGACCAGTGTAGTCCGATTCACAAATGACCGATTCTTATGAGCCGGTTCTTTTTATTGAATGAGTTGAGATATAGGTTTGAATCATCTGGTCTAATGATGGATTAGTTCTTTACTCAAGCTAGGAAACATTATTTGCTGGTGCTTTCTTAAAAGTACGACCAAGAATCGTTAATGGAATCAGAATCGTTAAGTGGAACTGAACTCTGAACAGGGTTTGTACAGATGCTTCAAAGTTAAATTCAAGAACTTTTCAAGCACATTATTATTTGTTTTCAAGGACTATGCTCGAGATATCATTAAAACAAATTCTTTATTTTGTTAATTTTAAATACAAGTATTTTAACCATTTAGTTAATTTATTTTTATAAAACACCACTTATTAAATGTACAACATCTCAATGAGCATCTTTAACCACATTCTCACAGTAACAATTCTTGGTTCATTCATGATGAAACTGATGTGCAACTGAAGTGTGCTCCATTAAAACGCACTTCGCTTTCCAATAAAAGTAAATAACTGGGTTCGTAAACAGTCCATGTGACTTGTGTGCTATGTTTCATGCTTTCTAAAATCACAACAGATTTATGTGAGGAACTGACCAAAATTGCAAATGGGTTATTCTGAAAAATTGGGCTTTCCAACTAACAAAATATTGAAATTTTCCATTTAGTCCAGTTTTTGCCTATAAACACGGATGAAAACATTTTGTATTATGTTGACATAGATTTTTATCCATAAAGGACAACTTGGCTGTTGTTCTTTATTTTATTATTTCATTTAGTTTCACGAATGAAGTTAATTAACACTAATGAGGGTTAAATGGGTTACAACACCACATTTTCAGGGTTCAATGAGGAACAACACCAAATATATTTGTGAGAAAATATTAATTTAAATAAGAATTAATAACTTCTTAACATGCTGCGAAAATCATTATATGCATATTTAAGCAGCCTCTGAACTTTGACCTTAAAAATTATTTTCCACAAATGTAAACAATGTTAAAACAAAAGAAAAAAAGGTTTTAACATAACACCAATGCCATGAAATCAAAGGACAAACATTCTTATTAAATTATGAATAATCATTTTGTTTTGCTTTTTTGCACTTATTTTTCAGCCTAATGCACTAATGCTTTTATTAAAAATAAGTACAAAATATAAACACAAATAACTTTACATGGATTAGAATTTTTGGACCAGATGAAGGGGACAATGTCAAATATTGTTTCTAAAAAATTTGCAAACCAGAGTCAAGCCATTTCATATCATTAAAGGTTAGGTTATAGAATAATACCTTTAATTAAATTTTTCACTATTTGTAAGCTTTTTCATGACTAAAAAAGCAAGGGACATATTTGTCAACATATTTTGATATTGACCCAAATGTAGTCAGAAATAACTTATTTTTGTGAGACACAAAGCTCTCTTTACACAAGGTGGTGCTAGACGGCTCACAAAACTGAATCTTCCACTGATCTGCATTCAAATCACAGAATGTCTTACATCTTGTATAATTTTTTCACCCTGGAGAGTAAATTGTAAGTAAAACTGAAAATTGCAAGAATTCAAACTTGTTAAATCCGCCACAGCAGTCTCTATAAAACATATATGTAACACTTGATTGTGATTGGTCCATTCTGAACAGCGCTGCATAAAGTAACAGGTGCCATGTGACAGCGTCATCTTTGCACTGTCTGCTTCAGCAGCGGTCTAGTGATCTGTCGTCGTGTTTTTCAGAAAATAAATACATTTCATTTATTAAATTATTTAAGCAACATATTTTAATATTTTCTATAATTAAATAACTTTTTAAGCACCTCTTGGTAACAGTTGCTATTTTCAAGGGTTCTCCAAGACTTATATTTGAAAAAGCCAAATTCAAGTAATTCAAGCACCTTGTACGAACCCTGTCTGAACCATAATCGCAATGGTTCCATATGATTCCCATCTCTAATGAGAGAAAAGATAGGTGTGCGAGTTTGCAAAAGGATAATAAACTCACTTCTTCATGAGTTCTGCGATACGCTGACAGTCTTCCTTGTCATAGAACCAGATGCCATAGATGGACACTGCGAAAATAAATAAACACAATATTGTTCCAAACTATTATGAAAAACGGTTGAAAAAACATTATCAACATTTAGCACATGATCAGACTTAGTTGGAACATTATTAGCAGAAAAATAACCAATGAAACTGACAGCCATCCCGTAGCGTGCGCACACATGCACTCACAATGCCACTACATACACCCACTCCACTTAACTTGACATTCCTTTCCCAGAGAGTCCAAACTCCCAAATCCCCAAGCAAAAACAAAGCCAAGTGCTGTGCCTGTCGAGAATCTATGTATCCAGAAGTCTCCAAGCACCCAGTAGTATCAGTGTTCATTTTAAGGTAAGACCACATAGGAAACAGCTAGAGATTTCAGTGATGGGTTCAAATCGTTTAAACATCATGATGAAGAGGTTTGAGGACTAATCTTAGAGTCTGGTGCAGACAGCTGAATCAAGACCAGTTCCATTTACCTCCACAAGTAGCAAAGAGATAACAGAACCCAAAACAGAAAAGTGAGAGAGAGAGAGAGAGAGAGAGAGAGAGAGAGAGAGAGAGAGAGAGAGAGAGAGAGAGAGATCAGGGGCTTGTGCCCCCTTGTACACTCATTTTTAGAGCAAGGAGCACAGCATTGGTCAGCGCCTGCGAAAAAACACAAACAAAATACTGCCTGGGAACAGACGAACACACACACCACTCAGAAAGAGAGAGAGCAGGGGAAGGAGAACAAGCCAGAAGGAAGACCGTGAGAGAAGGTTGAGAGCACATTGCAAGATCTTTTAAGGCTGAACTTAAAAGAACACAGATCTGAACTCTGCGCCCTAGGTTGTTCGTCAGAGTGCATTCGCTGCATGTTTTACTGAATGGAGTTGAATCCACAAGGAGAGTGCTGAGGAGACTGAACTTCTGACCAGCTTCAAACAGACTGAAGCTTCTATCAGCAGAGGATTCAACCCTCATAGACTAAAGATGCTACGGGGGCTGTTCAACCAGCGAAGGCTGAAACACGAGCGACTGGAAGAGGAAGTGGAGGTGCGATTCAAAGGGAAGCTGGTCTCTGAGAAAGAGCTGGGCTACACGCATGTGCAGCCGGGAGGTAAGAGTCCTGCTTAAAGTCTTCTGCTATTACACACACCATCACAAATCACAACTGAGTTTGTATAAAAGGCGAGCTGACAGAATCCAGCACACTCTGCACTCGTGTGACTGTGGAAGCGCAATTGGACAAACCCCTAACCCGAAGAATTAAACTTCAGTATGCAACTCATCCCAAAACATTTGTGCTATAGACAGGAATCTTGTGGTTACAACTTCTCTGAGAGATTAAGTGCAAGATTTTCACTTAGTGGATGATGAAATGCGGCAAAAAAATAAAATAAATAAATAAAAAATACCATAGACTTACATAAAACGAGGGACCCGCGTCATATCTAGGGATCGGAATTTCACAGAGACTCAGAGGCAGGCTCTTTTGACTTGGGCCAGTAAGTAAACACCAAACAATGATCTCATAGCAAAGAACCAACAACTACTCAGAACACCTTACCAACTGCATAAACACCCTGGTGGCAAGTCTTATTCAGAAAATGTAAAATTTTTGTTTTGTCTGACATTAACATTCATTAACTTGTAATGCACTTGCAAATACGTAATCAGTGAAACCCTTGACCAGTAAAATATCACCTAAATGAAGACATGGAAACAGACAGTGTAAAGTTCCCATCATTTGTTTCTGTAAATCTATAAAAACATCAGTTTTGCACAAGCGGAAACAAACCGGCAACTACAAAGCATTTGATCGGCATTAATTCCTGCACATATCTCTATGTGTCTTTATCAAGAGTTTACTTGGAAGTGTGTGTAAGAGGGTTTTTATCTAATCAGGATTGGCTGCTTGGGTCTGTGATGCTGGCAGGAAACTAGGAGAGAAACACACACACTCCTCTACACCATATAAGGCACTGTGGCTCTAGTGGCCTCTCATATAGGCATGTCTGCCAGCGATCTCTGATCTCGCTCTCTCTCTCTCTCGCACCAAAGACGCCAGTCTGACAGCTCTCTCAATCCAGACACACTTTTACTTCTGTAAAGTTCTTTAATTTTTGAAAGAATGCAAACCCTGGGCTCTCTCTTTCACACACACACTAGGGATGCACTAATACTACTTTGGTAGTTCTCCTACTTTGGCTGACACTGGTGGGTAAACACTTGCAATTAGTATCATCATTTGATGAATATGTGTGCAAGAACATATTAGAATATAATGATGTGGCACTTATCATACCAGTTTGAAAATATATCAGCGATTTGGGTGTTTAAACCCAAAGCATGTAGCGTTTCAATAGTCATTTTATCTATCTTTACCTGATTGATATGCAGCTTCTATCTCTCGCTCTCTCTCTCTCATGCGCGCGCGCGCGCACACAAACAAACACACACACACACACACACACACACACACACACACACACTCTCAGTGCATGTTTGTGTGAGCAAGATCACTTTAACCAGACTTGCACTTGTCAGTCAACCATTACTTTTTTTTAACAGATAATTTCAAATGTTTTCCATCATTTTAAATAAAGAAAAATGTACAACTACAAGTTTACATTTTATCCATTTACCATTACACGTGATTTATGCGGCTTCTCTCTCTCTACGCCTACTCCCTAAAACAATCAATCAACACTACTTCCTGGAGTGGACACAACAATACGCAGAAAGTAATACCATTAAAGAGGTAATAAATCTGTAATGAACTGCCTTTTTAAATGACAGAAAACCTTAATAGTGAATAATATTACTATATCAAAATATCAAATGCACATATTCAAATGGAATAGCATACTTTCAGCAAAAAAAATTATGATGGACTGAATGAAGACTGACAAATGTAAGACTAGACTTAAGATCTTGAACAACCAACCAATAAATTACCCAAACATATGCATAATTATATTTATACAAGACATTCAATTCTTGGCAAAGGAGTTTTTGAGGCCGCAATAGGCAACGAGCTAAACATCAATAACACCCATGCATTTGAGGGATTCAACAGATGGAGAGACTCACATCGAGCATTCCTGTACAGGAGAAACGGATGCTGCAGCTGGAAATCTAAGTCCTTAGTGATGGGTTCAGTCAGATTTTCCATGCTCAAGCGGTTAAGGATGGTGAAGCCATGTCTGGGGAAAGCAAGCCTGATACACAAAGAATTAACGTTTATAATCCATAACACTAGTGGGGAAACTTCAGTTTGTAAGTCTGAAGGACGTAAACAACTGTGTTTGTACACATATAAGGGGTTGCATGACTACTTATGTTTAATAGTAGACTAGTCGAGTTCATTAGTTGAGTCAAATTCGACAAGTCGTGAAGTTATTTCACCCCCAAATCAACTGGGGTCCTATAGGTTGCCATAGAAATGCGCAAAGTAAAAGTTTGACACCTGAGGGGGAAATGAGCGACTGTCTGAGCGTTGTTCGTATGTAAACGGATCAGACTAAATAAACTTAAATCGTAATGCAAGTGTGCCACAATAGGTAGGCATACGTTGAGCTGTAACATAGCAAGATAACATAAGTGTCTGAACATATTTAGCTTAGCCTGGACTATCTGTAGCTGAAGGCGGTTCCCCCTCCTCTTGCAGCTGCTTGTTCAGATGGTTTTGGGCAGCAACAGGATCTACCGTGCAGACGAAAATGGGGATGCATTCCTTCATGTCACTGGACTCAATCTTGAAGTGCTTTTCTAAACTATAACCGAATCACATTCTTGAAGGTGCAAACGGCATCTAGGTAAGACGTCCCAACAACCAAAGTTGACAATCGGAATGTATACTGTCATGTCATTGGACTTCAACATGGAGCGAACAGCATTCAGGTCAGCATTACTCTAGTGTTTCGGTTATATTTGAAGTCCAATTTGCACGTATTGCAGGATACCGCAGCATTTGTGTCATCTTTATCAAAGTAGACTATGGAATGTTTCTGAACATTATCAGTGTTAATACAATGCTATGTGCAATACAGATATGGAGAATGTATAAAACTGTTGTCGACACATCGATGCAATGCTTTGCGTTATTGAGCAGAGCAACTCAATAAACAAACACCAGTTATGAAGTGAATTCTATGTATGCATCTTTTATTATTAGTCTGACAAGAACAAAACAGCCTATATTTGAGCCACTGCACCTTTTCAGTGCAGTGCCACCGGGCTTCACACCAGCTTTATTTCCTACAGAGGTGTTTTATAAATCATGTGGTGAGCAAGGTCAGGCTAACGGTGTTGACTTTGTTAGTTGTAGTCGACTAGTCTGTGCAACCCCTATCTATATATACATACATATACTTTATATACACCGATCAGCAACAACATTAAAACCACCTGCCTAATATTGTGTAGATCCCCCTCATGCCGCCAAAACAGCACCAACCCGTATCTCAGAATATCATTCTGAGATTATATTCATTTCACCACAATTGTACAGAGCGGTTATCTGAGTTACCATAGACTTTGCCAGTTCGAACCAGTCTGGCCATTCTCTGTTGACCTATCTCATTAACAAGGTGTTTCCGTCTACAGAACTGCCGCTCACTGGATGATTATCGGTGCCATATTAGCTGGTTTGAGTATTTCTGTAACTGCTTATCTCTTGGGATTTTCACACACAACAGTCTCTAGAATTTCTCTGAACAGTATAAAAAAAACAAAAAAAAAAACAAAACAACAACAACAACATCCAGCGAGCAGTAGTTCTGTGTATGGAAATGCCTTGTTGATGAGAGAGGTCAATGGAGAATGGCCAGACTGGTTCGAACTGACAAAGTCTACTGTAACTCACATAACTGCTCTGTACAATTGTGGTGAGAAGAATATCATTACAGAATGCTATTATGAGATGCGGGTTGGTGCTGTTTTGGTGGCACGAGGAGGACATGCACAATATTAGGCAGGTGGTTTTAATGTTGTGGCTGATTGGTGTATTTATTTATAATCAGAAGGTTGAGGTTTTAATCTCTTAGCCACACATACATGTGTGTTGCTACACTGCTAGAAACACATCTGAAAACTCACAAACCTGCTATAGACAAACAGAGTTCCCTCCACATCTGTCTTTTCCTAGAGGAAATGAAAATAACGATCACATTACTTTTTACAACATGAGATGTTTGCATGCAGACAAAATACATTTTATTTTAACATTTTAATATGTGTTCACACCTTAATAAAAGTATTAATATATATTCCCATCCATTACTAGTCATTAAAGGTGTTGATATTGTTTACCCATTCATTGGTGGTGTTGTTAAAAGTGTACAGTGCTACTTGGCTGGCCAGGTCTATGATGCTGCTGATGTAAGGATCCATTCTCTTCAGGGCAGAGAGACTCATGGATAAACAGCCACCGCCACCTGTGTTTGCAGTCATGGTTCCAGCCCTGTTTATACATAGATAAATAAATACATTTAGATATTAAATAATAATTAAGTTAATAATGTTATAGTTTAAAGATTAAAATGGATTCATTTTATGAATTCGTTAATTTGAATAAATACGTTAAGAAAACACAATTATTCTATATTATATATATATATATAGTGAGGGTTTAAGGTGCTGTAAGCGATTTTAACAGCTAACAAAAAAGCAACTGTAGCAAAACGGCCTTCTCAAACTTAGCACCTTTAAGGGTTTGTTCAAATATCGAACACTGCGTATGAGCAATTGCAATGCACGCATTAGCAAATGGAATGAAATATGCCTGTATACGTCTTTAAATGGGACAAATCCGGCCTATATGAGCTTATGAAGTAAATAAACGAGGCCTTCATGCGTTGTTGCTGTCTTGTACATTGTGTTGAAGTGAAACTTACCTGCACTGAAAATATCGAACAAATCCTGATATGTGTTTTAAACAATATCCAACTCAGTAAAAAAAGACCGAAGCGCTTTAATTTACGTCTCGGGCCGCTTGTGTGTATTTCAATGACTCTTAAAATCAGTAAAACAGAACTAAACCGCTTTATTTCACTTCTCTGGCTCCCGATCTGCTGCCACTCTCGCCATGTTTGTGCTGACAAGCAGACAGAAGCAGCTGCTCCCTGTGTGAGCGCACAGGAACTGAATAATCGAGTCAGAATAACCGATCCGCTTCGCTCCCTGCAGCTGCAGCCGGCTTGACCTCACCTGAGAACACCGCCTTGTTCAATGCCTTTCATTTGCATCGTGACTCAGAAATGAGCATTGAGGTGAATTATCGCATTGCTAAGATATTTGTGCTCTGGTAGGCATAATGGTTTGTTGATGTATTAAATGTTTGTAATTACTCATCCAGTCCCCAGCTATAAACATAAACAAATATATGTCCTGTCTAAAGCATCCAGAGACTTTATAGTCCCTAAAAAGGCTCTTCTGCCTTCTAGATTGATGCTGCAACTAGGGTTGCCACATTTTAAGTTTTAAAATAAGGGATACTTTAAAAGTTAAAATGTGTTATTAATAAAAAATGGCATATCTTTTCTTAAATGCTAAAATTAGAATTTTCCTGACCCACGACATATAAAAAATACATAATTTTTTATGTTAAAAATACATTTATTTTTATTTTTCGATTATTTGTCTTCTTTATTTTATTTATGTATACATTTTGTGTTGTTTATACATTATATATATATATATATATATATATATATATATATATATATATATATATATATATATATATATATATATATATATATTAATTTTATAACCACATCCTCCATACCTTTAGCAATAAATGCATCGTTAAAATGTGTTATTAATAAAAAAAAATTATATCCTTTCTTATATGCTAAAATGAGAATTTCCCTGACCCACGACTTATAAAAAGAAATACATAATTTATATGTTTAAAAAATAAATAAATAAATAAATATATATATATATATATATATATATATATATATATATATATATATATATATATATATATATATATATATATATATATATCGATTATTTGTCTTTACCTTATTTACATTTTGGATGGTTTATACATATTTTACGGGATGGGTGGCAACCCTAAACACTGAAGATACAGGAATGGAAACAGGATAATATTGTTGTGCCCTTAGGCAAGACACTGAACCCCTATAGGCCAGGGTAACTGGATTGGAAAAGACTTGTTACAACATGACAAATTATACAACAAAAAACTAAACTTTACTCAAATGCCACTAGAGGGCAACCCTTTACAATTACTCATGACTTACCCTTGTTCTCTCCAGGGTTCCAAAACCATTCCCAGAGACAGCCCATGCAGTGTTTCCAGTGTTATTGACAAATCTTGAATTTATGCACATACACTTGTCAAAAGACAGTAAATTAACATGATTATTGGATGTGATTAGTATACTTTTAATTCCCTAACATGCAGTGAAGGAAAACCATGGGGAAGAGGATGTGTTGCCTCAGTTATGTTTAGCTAATTAGTTAATTGTTCCATAATTAGAGTGTTAGCCAAAGAGTCATTTTGCCTGTGAGTCATGACCACAGTGGTAAATCATATTCAGAGTGCTTACAGAAAATGCTTGATATGTCTTGACATCTGAAATGTGGGTCTGAAAAATGATAGGCGGTGCATTTAGTTCCCCTCGTTCCTAAAAATAAAATTGTGGTTACAGGATGGCACTGAAAACACATTGTGGACATTTCTTCTGTCCTTTATTAAAAATGAAGTTAATCAATTATTTGAAGATGCTTAAAGGGATAGTTCACCAAAAATAAAATTTTTCTCATCATACTCGTCCTCATTCCTTCCATATGTGTTTGACTTTCTGTCTTCTTCTGAACATTTAAACAAAGATATTTAGGTGAATTTCTCAGCTCTGTAGGTCCTTACAATGCAAGTGAATGGTGACCAGAACTTCAAAATTCCAAAAAGCACATAAAGAAATCATAAGATTAATACATATGACTCCAGTGTTTAAATCCATATCTTCAGAGGTGAAATAATAGGTGTGGATGAGAAACAGATCGATAATGAAGTCCTTTTTTTTTTACTATATATTCTCCTCCCTGTCCAGTAGGTGATGACATGCACAAAGAATGTGAATCGCCAAAAACAAAAGAAGAAGAAAGTGGAGATTTATAGTGGAAAAAAGTCTTAGATATTGATCTGTTTCTCACCCACACCTATCATATTGCCTCTAAATGGAATTAACCACTGGAGCCATATGGATTACTTTTATGCTGGTTTTATGTGCTTTTTTGACCTTCAAAGTTCTGGCCACCATTCACTTGAATTGTATGGACCTGCAGAGCTTAGATATTTCTATAGAAGTGATACACATCTGGGATGTTACGAGGGAGAGTAAATGATGAGAGAATTTTACGGTGAACTATCCCTTTAAGGGAATTAATTTAAGGAACTTGATTGAATGTTTGTGAACAAGAAGTGTTTTTTTCCCATCAACCTAGAAATAAATTCTATATGACTTTTCTTTATGTTACTCCATTATGATTCTTCTAACTCACAGAATGAGAGAGAGGGAGAGGACAATCTTGGGGCAGGGGATGTCTCTAGGGACATTAATTTTTCCCATGGCCAGAGGGAGGTGCATAACCAGGGAAGGGCCTGCTAAATATGTACTAGGCCAACTGCTGATGAAAGATTCTCAGTCATCTTGTAGAAATTCCCAGGCCCCGTCGTCCCCTTTATCAAAGCCCCGCACTCTTGGAAAAGCTCAGGAAACAGCCAGTCCTGCCATGGGAAGATCTGGCAGGTCATAGCTCTGATAAATCAGCCCGACACCTGCTGCTGGTGAACTAAACACTCACGCCAGAAGTCCTCATTAGTGGCCATTGTCTAAACATGTAGCAGCAAGCATTTATGCCATATTCTTGCACACGTGTTGTTCACGTGCTGGGGTGCCAAGTTCAACACCTATAACGAATACGTTTCTAAAATGATTCAGAACTGTGCAGGAGCCCACGTCCAAACTAGCTTTGAATTGTATTGCATTGGAGAGGATCTTTCCAAGTTTGCTCTCCCTCCAGAGATACAGCACGTCTGGAAAAGTGTGGAGGATTTATTCCCTTTTCTAGCGCAGTCACATCTGGAAGCAGTCAGGGAGTCTACAGGGGAGGGGGTTTGGTCGTCAGATCATTGCAGAGAGGCTGGTGGTGTGCGCTCTCTCTCCGCAGGGCCACAGTCTGACTACTCTCTTTCTTTCCGATATGGACTGGACGCGGCCGATTCCGTACTCTATTTCCTAACGAGGCGCGACACGAACTACCCCTGTTCTGGAACATCACAGATGGAATCGATCATATCAGAAGATTTAACCCCGTGAGATCTGGAATAGCCTATACACACCTTTTGATGCGCTTTGCACGGTCTCTGAAACTACGGCAGCGCCCGCTTTTCCTGCGTTTCTTCGGGCTGTTGCAGCATCGTATCCGAACCGTTTCTGTGCCACTCGATGCGATTTGATTATCGATCATCATGTATCGTGTTTCTTAGGTAGGGCCCGGATGTTTCAAAGATGCACTGCTTCGTTTTTTTAGGTGGTTCCAGCGATTATCCTTTCCTGATCTTTAGCTCCATAATGGGGATCAGGTAATATTAACTAAGCCGCAAGAGAAGGAATATCTTACGCTTTGCGTTTCCCTACCCACTTTTTTAATTGACCCCCGCAAGAGGGTTGTTTTTTCCTTCCGCTCTTTTTTTTCTTCTTTTTTTCTTTTTTATTCAACCCTTTTTTCATTCACCTCCGGATAAAGCTGGACTACATATAGCCTATGGTAAATGAAAGCAAAAACATGTACATACCGGAGGACACCCTTGAAAACCATCAAGGTAATTTCTCATTTGTTTTCCTTCTGTTAGGAAACTGTGTGTGCACCATATGGAAGTGTTGTTGGGGGGTGTGATAAGTCTGTTGGCATTATCATGGGCATGAGGGGGGGTGTACCCGAACCCCTCCATTTTCACCACACACATTATGCGCAGTAATAGCTGAGTGATGCTTGAAATCACGGTGATCGCTGATCACCTTTGGAGGACAATCAACAAATGTTTTGACGTATAATCACTCATGCCCATGGAGGGAAATGCGTCTAGCCTATATAGTTGATAAACTTGCTGGTTGGTTCGTTTATTTGCTGATAGACACGGCAGGGGTGACGTATGCATAAAGATCATGTGGTCACAGACGCACTTAGATGTCAGTCGATTAACCTATCAGCTGTTTCAGAGTTAAAATTACTTATTAATCATTTCGCGCGGGCCAAACTGCATTGATCACAGCTAAAAATCAATACATTTACACGGTCCTATAACCTATAACAGGCTTATGCATTTCAGAGTATCTCATTTCAGGAGCTATGCCCCTCAGTCTCGTGCGCATCTGTTGAATATTCCTTCTTATCAGACTGTGTCGCAGCAGGCGTAAAGTCTCCGCGCGCAAGTTCTGCGCTTCACGGATTAAACTCATGTAAAAAAACAAAAACAAAAACCGCGGAGCTGTACACTGAGCTTTTTCCCTTCTCAAGATCCTCCTCCATCCAAGCCATGTCGGTGCCGTGGCAACGGAGCTGCCGACCCATAGCAACAGCGCGGCTCGCGATAAGCCCACTCCCAGCGCGCGCACCTGCCGCACCTGAGTGAACAAACGCATCCGAGCAAAGCCTGTAAATTGCTGTTAATAATGTAGCTCCGCCCCTTCGGCCTACTGCAAATCTGCCATGCCAAAAGTTACAGTTCCTTATGACAATTCAATTATGATGTTGCGTTAGCGCTGTCTGTGAAGAACAGGGATGCGCATTGACAAGCCATTCCGATTGAAAAAAAAAAAACTTACATAAACTCTTCGTTGGTATTAAAATAGAGACTGGATGACATGATGAAAAAAGGACTTATCTAAATTTAGATTCTAAATTTAGGTTTACAGAGCCGATGTTTATTTTGACTTTTTCTTTTTGTTAAGAGTTGCATCTTACTTCTTTCCTATTTGATGCTGTAACATCACAACACACTTTCTGTTCTAAAAAGAAGAGTTGAAAATGATTTCATTATTTACTCGCCCCCTATATGGTGTTATTTCCAGGTAATACAAAAGGAGAATGTTTGAAAAATCTTCTTGCCACATTTTTGCATAAAATAAAAAAATAAATAAACCCACCATGAATGAAGAATAAAGGTGGTCCATTTGACCTTATATCTGATGCTGCATCCCAATTCGACTGCTTATGCACTTAAAGTCTGTACTTTTTAGAGTGTAGCAAAAAAGTGTGCAAGTACTGGGACATACTATCACATCATAGAATTGCACCTTGAAACCAAAGACCCCTCAGTCACTTTGTTACGTGCATTCTGTTAATGTACACAGACTTATCAATCAAGTCTATTTTATAGTTATCATGACATGCTGGTTCCTTATTTCATTTTTACTGTGATTCATTTTATTCTTCATTGCATTTCATTTACAATATACCATACAATGCTTATACCATATTGGAGAAGAAACAGCATTTCATGTGGAGAGTTTGCAAACCAAATTTATCGCTTTTCCTGTCCTTATCTGTATTCAAAGTGTGATGTCACAATGTGTTGCAGATGAAATATAACACAGATAACAGATGTGGATCTTATGACTCATCATCAACTAAAGTAAAAATCTAGAACTTGTTATACCAAGTCGGAAAGACTGAACGCTTTAATGACATCACTTTTTTTATTTATTGTTTTTCCTTTTGCAGCGTATTACTGTTTAAGTCATTACAACAGTCCATTGAATGAGAACCTGATCTCCGCTATATTTCAGTGATTCAATAAATGACAAAAATAAAATGAGAACAGACGATTGGGTTACTTTGTTTAATTTTCTGTTTGTTCTAATCCTGTTTTTAATCAATATGTTGCTGAAACATTTCCTTAAAGATTATTTTCGAGAAAGAATCTCTTAAGAACACACAAAAGCATCCAGAATAAGAAATACAAATATAGTAGGTGGACATAAAAGAATGCAAGATGATAAGCCTTTTCTGATCTCTGTAAATGGCCCCACTTGATTGTTTGCAATTTAATGAGATGCCTTGTTTGTAGTTTTTCATGTATGACAATTGTAGTCCTTAAGTGAATGGTCAAACTCTTCTTCCATCAAGCAAGAGATTGTGGGCAATGTAAACCTGAAAAAGTGTTCACGGATCTACAATTTGTAAATCAACCGGAAATAGTAGAATATCCGGGCAACTTTGGGACACAAATTTCAACATATTGTGGGTTGGGACACCTTAATTCTAATCTTGTTTACTATTAAGAGCGAATAGGCTGTGGATTGGGACACGGGGAGTCTTCTAAATTACATCCATTTTTATTGAATGAAAATCTTCCCCTCCACTGAAGCTCTCAAATCTCATTCTCCATTCCACATATTCGACCAGCTTGCATGCCACATTCGGTTATGACAAATGCAAGAATTGACGTTTTGCCGTCAATTATTGAATGAGATTTCAGATCTTCAGCTGAAGGGAAAATTATCAATGAATAATTTCAGGCTGGCTAAGTTCAAGCAACATTTTTGTATGGTTTTAGAAGACTTGAAATGTAGTGGACGAGTTGTATGGTGTACTATTTATGGTACTTTAATGAAGGGATGGATTAACCACTGGGCCGATTGGGCCGTTACCCAGGGGCCTCTAAACCCAAAGGGCCCAGAGCTCAAAATAAATATGTATTTATTTTCAGATACCTATTATAAATCCACCTAAATGTCAGCTTTATGTGTAATACCATTTGTTCGGCCGAATTTGTGCTGGACGACAGCAGCGCGAGCACAGCCACTCGAGTGCGCGCTCAGAGAATCTGCGTCTGATTTACAAAACACTTCCAAACACAAAGATAAGGTGCAGTTTACTCTGGCTGTGTACAAAACTGATGATTCATGCAACAGTGTGGAGGATTTTAAAATGTTTAAGTCATGCATGCATTTAATGTTAAATGATAAAGAGAAAGGTGCCTTAATACCCTAAATATATACACAGTAACCTTTTGTAATATTTGGTTAACCGAGTTCACAAACGGCTATTGTGTTATTTGTCGGGACTCTGGACTAAAGAATGTTTAATGCCATGGATGCATCAATCACAATATCAGATTAGCAGGGAATAAAGTGCACAGTGAGCTATGAGCCTAAATAGCACAATACATAGATCTTCAAATGATAAAATCTCATTAAAGTTGAACAAAAATGATCTCTGTCACTGCCTGCAACATAGTAGCCTATTCTTAATCAATGTAAAATGTGTAATTCTGCCAGGGCAGGTTCACTTTTCATGAGGCTGCGAATGCTACAGATTATAGGACTTCTACAGGATGCTTTGATTTTTAAATGATTCATCATTTAACTTGTGTAATGATTGTCTGCACATAAGAGCAAAAGGGGGAAAAACATTGACTCACAGTTTATTAAGCACTGAAACTTGGCTAGGTGAAAAACAATCTGGAATCATGTGCAACAGTCACATTAAGTCCTCTTTGCAACCTGAATTGCATCAGAATGTTGATTTGTGACACCAGAGCTGAAAAAGCTTAATGCAGAGCAACAAATGGTGAAGCAGAATACAGGTGTCTCAAGATGGATTAATAAATCTTGAAATCATTTTTAAGTTAACAGTGTCTAAAAAAATGCGACAGTCCTGCACAACGCAAGTGTCTTAAGAGGCGTTTGTATATATTAAAGTTCTTTTAAACTTTACAGTGAGTTGTGGCACAACGATCAAAGACGTCCATCCAGTACATGTTTAAATGGCCTCGATGCACGTGTGAACAGCCTGTAACTTGCCCTATAGCCTACTTGAAAAACAGACCCGAACCTGGCCCAAAACCTGTAGGTTTGCTGGGTACTGTCAGACTCAGATCGCATTGAAGACCTCTAAACACGTGCAGAATAACCGAATAGTGATTTTGGTGTTTGAATACAATGCACATCTTATTAATGACGCATGATTTTGGATCAGTTCATAATTAAAAAGTACAAATAACTGACAGTGTAAGACATTGCTCCATATTTTTGTTCTGTCAATTTGAAAAATACAATAAAATCTGGCAAGCGTCCTGTAGTGCATAAAAGTGAACGTAGTCATGTGATACGTCATGGGGGGCCTCCCCATGGGCCTCTCAGTTCTTAATCCATCCTTAGTTTCATGGTGTTTTTTGACCTTTTTGGAGCTTGACAGACGTGGTCACTACAGGCAGGGGTGCATTAATGTAGTGGCTTATACAGCTGAATCCTCGAGGCCTACAACTCCGATGGGGCCCAGGTCGCAGCCATTTAATCGGGAGATGCTCAACAACTGGAAGGGGGCCTCGGCAGACCAGCAAGCCCATGGGCCCAGAGGTACCTTAAAGCACACCTGCAGGCTGAGTAAAAATATAGATTTCCCGATGCATCGTGATCTTCGTTTGAACATTCTGGATATTGATTCTTAAATCCCAAGATCGATCTTTCTTTACTATTAAGGTTTCTTTATAATTAAGAGTGTTAGATGAGAGATAATTTTTTTATGTGTTAGCAATTATTGTAACAGAAATGCACCCATATGAATTGATATTGAATCAAGATCAAGATCGGAATCGAATCCAACCGGGAGTGTTTGAATCAGAATCGAATCAGGAAATCTTTATCAATACCCAACCCTAGGTGGTCACAATGATCTATAATTTTATGGAAAAGACCTGCACAAAGATTCTTTTTATTTATGTGTTCCATACAATCAATAACTCCAAATGGGTTTGGTGAGTCAGAAATGAGAGATTGTTTTATTTTTGGGTGAACTATTCCTTTAAAGCATTCCACGTTCAGTAAATTAAAATATCCATCCATGAGCAGTCTGCACATTTGTGTCCTAATGGAGCAGGATCTCAGTGGTGGCCTGTAGCCCAGCAGATGTTCATGTTTGTGATGTGTTGTCGTCTACCGCTGCTGATGAGGGCTGGCTTTCAGGTGAACACAGCCTCAGTCAATCACAGGTCCAGAGCAGAGACGTGTCACAGACAAACAATAACCTCTTCTGCTACACAAACACTCCAACAGCAGAAAGATGGAAAGGATATTTTGTGGGCTATGATACACCATCATTCTCTGGAATGTTAATTATGACTCATGAAGTGTTTGAATGGCTCTGAACATGCAGTAGCTGTGACACACAAGCATACACATTTTATGTTTGCAGATAAATTCTTGTTCTCTTGATCTGTTTTCATTATTTACGCACGGCAGTCAGAGCCTTTCTTAAAGGCGAAAATGCTGAAATGATACAATAATTGCTGATGTCATGTAACTCTGACACAGTAATCTGATGTTACTTCAATCTCTCTTTCTCCTTCCCTCCCTTTCTCTCTTGAAGGTTGTTTGGTTCCCCTGATACCCATTGATTTAAGATTCGCTTAGGTAATGAGGGCAGTGGTATCTGGCTTCTTTCCTTCTCCAGATTTGTGCCTGGTTATTATGACATGCAGTTCAGGTCATTAGCTGAATTAATATGTTTATGATAGGTCGCAAAATGTCTGACGAGGCTCCGGTACGCCATCTCGGATAACTCTTTGTTTGACAGGAGCCCAGACTTGTCCTCCACATTGGGCCGAACAGTATGATCAAGTGTTTCTTTCATATTTGTCACTCAAACGCATCCAGATAACCAAAGACTCGACACATGCGTATCCAGGTTGTTTGATTCCTGGAATCAGTCAGGTATTTGTTGTTGCTAATGTTGTTAGTTCAAAGCGTTGCTTAATGTTTACTTAACGAATACTTAAGGCAGCCAAACGTACATCAGCATAAAACCTTCATGAGCACAGTGAAGTTGAGGAAGTTGCTGCGGCTTTGATAATCTGCCTTTAAACAGCAATGGTCTCCAGTTTCTTGCCTTCCACAGTGAACTCTATGTATGCTGATACAGTAAGCACAAAGATCCGATTGATTTGGTTTCAGTCCACTGGATATTACAACTTATATCAAGCAGCACTGTTGGCACGTTGCAATAGGCATGGCCTGGGCATAGGGCTGGGCGGTTTTTCAGATGTTTCCACATAATTCGAATTTGTGTGTTGACACAAGTTAGTTACGTGACGGTTATGGGCGCTTCATTTCAAATCATGGAGAATATTGGAGAATCAAACATCTGCCACTAATTTTGCCATTCGATTCTGATATTGATTTGTTCTGTAACGTGTTTCAAGTGTACTGCGTCTATAGCCAACATTGGTGAGCGATCATTTTGACAAACTTTGCTTGTTGAATTGTAATGATGATTTATTTCATATTGCTGTGCTGCTCAGCATGAACCACTAGAGGGCTCATATCTGTCTGCAGGGGTTTATGAATATACACACAAATTGTTTGATATACAATGAGTACTTTCTAGATAAACTTGGTTTAGGTAAAATGAATACCTACACTGGCTAAGAATTGTTTGGCAGGTTTCTTGTTCTATTATTTCTGAACATCTGGGTTTATTAGATTTAAATGTATTTTACATTTACACTCTGTTGACACATTTTTTTTTTATCCCCTTTTCTCCCAATTTGGAATGCCCAATTCCCACTACTTTGAAGGTCCTAGTGTTGGCACAGTTACTCACCTCAATCCGGGTGGCAGAGAACAAGTCTCAGTTGCCTCCGCTTCTGAGACCATCAATCCGCGCATTTTATCATGTGGCTCGTCATGCATGACAGCGTGGAGACTCTGCATGTGGAGGCTCATGCTACTCTCCGCAATACACGTGCAATTTACCAAATGCCCCATTGAGCGTGAGAACCACTAGTCGTGACCACGAGGAGGTTACCACATGCGACTCTACCCTCCCTAGCAACCGGGCCAATTTGGTTGCTTAGGAGACCTGGCTGGAGTCTTTCAGCACAAACTGGATTTTAACTCACGACTCCAGGGGTGGTAGTCAGCGTCAATACCATTTGGTGCATTTGTAAAAAAAAATCTATAATGAAAATAACTTGTATTTCTCTAACCAGGTTGCCTTGCATTCTAATAAAGAACACACAATTGTAATCATGTTGGAGTACATTTAAAGTTTGCTAAAAATCGATATTTGTTTTTTTGCCATATCGCCCAGCCCTAACTGGGCAATATATCGAATATTTGCAATATAATCGCAAAGTTTTTGCTGTCGATATAAAATGAAGCAATATTGTCAGTATCCCAATGATTATTATCCACTTTTTATTTGGCCAAGTTTCATAAAGAGCACATCAGTAAACTAATTTTACGACCCTTCAGGCTTCACAATTAATCAAAATAACATCAAAATAGCGAGTTGGTCATATATGATTAAACCGCTAAAAGACTGTGATTTAAAGACAGATATACATGGTCTGTGTGCTTCAGAATAAACAAGTGAGGCACTGATCAGTGTGCATGCGCGGGGTAGCGCTCCTAGAGCAGTTCACATTAATTATGAAATCAAAGTATGGAAGGTTTAAACAGTCGAGCAATTCCAAACATTAGTAACCTCTACAAGTTATTCAAATCTACGAACACAGCACAGCATAACAGAAAATGAGGAGATGACAGCGTTTCAACTAGATGCAGAACTGTCAAACACATTGAAGCGGCACTTTCAGTGTCAAAATAAAAGCCCAGGTGAAGGTGAATAAAATAGTACAGAAATACATTACTTTTATGTAACACAAATCTAATACTCAAAATAATAATGATAATTCAGCATTATATTATAATATTAAACTTGACTTGGTCCCACAGCAATAATTCATGATTGATGACATGAGGAATAACATTTTCCTTAATCTTTTGACATACTTTACCATTAATCACTTCTGTTGCCCGCCCTGTAGTTGTGAGCAATGAGATGGCAAGAAGAGAGCAGGTCAGTGAAGCGCAGAGAGCCAATCAAAACAGTGGGTGTTTGCTGTCAAGTCTTAAAGAAGAAGCAGGAATAGGATGAGGGTGGAAAATGAATGAATGACAAATAAATGACTGTTTTTTGTTATTTTATAGTATATTATAAGTGAACTATATTAAAATGGTAAAAAAAGGCTTTAATGCCTTTAAAATATAGAATCTATTTGACAAAAACAGCTGTTTGGATAAAATGATGGTTCCACTGATTTAAAAACAAAATATCTTTTGAGCCATTTCAAAGGAAATACATAATTATCGAGATCAATATTGAATATCGTCAATAGGCTGAACAATATTTAGATATCATTTTTGAAGCCATATCCCCAAGCATTACTTAGGATGCTCAATTAATCAGACAGCACGGTCAGCCAGACTGCTTAATATGTGGAACAGTTGGTTCTGGTCACAGTGGGATTGTGGGACATGTTAGGTGTACTAACAGTACAATCGCTGGAGTGCCTCAACAACACTCTGTGCAGTAGTACAGCTCTTGATATATCAGCTTGAGCATGAATAATCTGCTCTTGTGCTGGTTCATCAGTGCTCATGTTTCAAGCTAATGTGTTTTTTATAGATATACTTGATATTTTGAGATTTACTGAGGCATATTACTATAAAATGCAGGTAATTACATGTTGAATACTGTAAGTAGTCATTTGGCAGGTGCTTTTATCCAGTGACACGCAGTACACTTGTTACATAGGGAATCCGCCCTAGAGCAACCTAGGTTTAAGTGGCTTGCTAATGGAGGGCACCTCATGGCTCACTCTTAGTCAATACGCCACTTCGCTCCTACTGTTTTGGAGAATACTTTACTAACTGGTACACTCTATTCTAGAGTATGACTTGTAAGGTGATATATTTTAACATCTGCAGTACATAATTGTGTAATTTTACATAAAATATGCTAATCTATAAGGTGGGATCTTTTAGACTTTTTAAAATTACAACTGTGGCAGTTGTAGATAAAGTTACTAAATGTGTTTTGGCTAGTATATTTCATAAATACGGTTCAACAAAATACATACTTTCATAAATATATTTCATCAATAAATTCAGCAAGACTACTTATAAAATTCTGAGTAGAACATGAGAAAAAACTTCACTGAGTTGGGACTGTGCTAGTGAAAATGTTGGTTTCCTACTCCATAACCTTTCATCAGGCTCTAAATAATTTAAGTAATCTTTAGGAATATCTGAAGGCAAACAAGGCCAGGTTATTTCCTAATATCAAACATCATTCAAAAAGAACATATATTACACAGGAGGAAAACTTCCATTATTTGCATAAAGTCTTGGAGGTCCAGACTTTAAACCCCTTTATGTACTTGCCTTTATATTTACAGTGCAATGCCATAAGCATAGGTAAGATCATGGATGGCTCCTCAGTTCTGTGGTTAGGTTAATGTAACTGGTCTTTCTAAAAACAAATGATAGAAATAAGGTGTTAATTAATTTAAATTTAGCTTCATTTCATATCGCACCTTAAAGTACCCAAGCACAGCCTTGCTAAACACGCACAATTGGACACATACCATTAGGTAATCAAACTCAGAATAGGGGGTTGTTTAAATTCCTAACTCTGCGTATGAGCTTAAGTAATAGTGATGCTTGCCTTAGCCATTAGTAATACTCTAGTGGTGCTGTGCCTTAAAACACTGTTCACTTCATTGTTCATAATGTAAATAATTAATCTGTCCTTTTTCTCAAACATAACAGCAGAAGCTCAGTTAGACCTATAAAAGACAGTAACACATGCATGCATTGTTTTTAAACACACACATACAGTGGCAAGAATAAGCATTTGAACCATTTGGAATTAGCTTGTTTTCTGCATTAATTGGTCATAAAATGCAATTTAATCTTCATCAAAGTCACTATTATAGACAAACAACAATGTGCTTAAGCTAACAACACACAAAAAATTATAATCTTTCATGTCTTTATTGAACTCATCACATTAAACATTCTTAGTGATGTTGAAAAATTAAATGAACCCTTGGATTTAAGAACTGGTCGATCCTCCGTTGGTAGGAATTACATCAACCAAGTGTTTCCAGTAGCTGCAGATTAGACCTGCACAACGTTTAGGAGGAATTTTAGACCATTCTTCCTTACAGAACTGTTTAAGCTCAGCCAGATTCTTAGGATGTCTGTTGTGAACAGCTCTTTTGAGGTAATTCCACAGCATATCAATTTTGGTTAATGTCTGGGCTCTGACTGTGATGGCAAGTGGTCCAGGCCCAGAAGCAGCTAAGCAACCCCAAATGATGATGCTCCCTCCATTGTACTTCTCCGTTGGGGTGATGTTTTCATGTTGGTATGCGTGCCCTTTTTATGACATACATAGTGCAGCATGTTCTTCCCAAACAATTCAACCTTACTTTCATCAGTCCACAAAACATTTTCCCAGTAGCATTGTGGAGTGTCAAGGTGATCTTTGCCAAACTTCAGGCATGCACCAATGGTTTTGTTGTAAAGCAGCGGCTACCTTTGTGGTGTCCTGCCCTGGACACCATGTCTGTTTAATGTTTTCCATGAATTAGACTCATGAAGAGAGATGTTAACCAGTTCCAATGATTCTTTAGCTGTCACTATAGGGTTCTTTTTGAATGCTCATTGAGCATCCTGGCTGGATGGCCACTTCTAGGGAGAGTAGCCACAGTACCAAATCATGTCCATTTATAGACAGTTTGTCTAAATGTGGACAGATGAATATCTGAGCTCTTTGGGATAACTGTAACCTTTTCCATATTTATGCAAAGAAATGTTCTTGATCATAGGTCTTTTGAGATATATTTTTTGCGAGAAAGATGCTTATTGTGAATAGCAAACTCAAAATGTTTAAGTGCTTTTTATAATTCAAATGTAGCTCTAACCCACACCTCCGGTCTTGTTTCATTAATTGGATGCCAGGTTTGCCAACTCCTGACTCTAATTAGCTTTTGTTGGTGTCACTTATTTTTTTCCACAGCACTGTGAATGTTTAATAGGGTGTGTTTAATAAAGATATTAGATATTATAATTGTTTGTGTGTTGTTAGCTTAAGCACATTATTAATTGTTTATAAGATGAGATCACATTTTATGACCAATTAATGCAGAAAACCAGCTAATTCCAAAGGGTTCACATAATTTTTCTTACCACCGTACATATGCACACATACACACCGCCACTTAGCTGATGCTCCTGATTATACTAGAATCTGTGCTGCATATCCACATGAATGGATAGAGAAGCAGTTAAATGGACGGATGACATACTGCATGAATAAATGCGTACATGTTATTAACTCAGAAAACAGCTGTTTGCGACACATTGGCACCGCAGGCGACCTCAGCATTATGAGAAAGAACCAAAGCCCCCTGTTAACATGTGAGTCAGCAGCGGGTCATGACACTGTAGTCTAATAACCATCTCTCACTTCCCTGAACTGCTGTCCCCCTAGCAAAGACTGCATGAGTGAGCTATAGGCAATCTATGTGTGAAAAGGCCTGGACTGAGCTAAATGAGTTGTGACTGGTCATAATTATCACTATAATGTCAGTTCATCATCTTATGATTTAATCTGTAACAGTTTCCATATGAGGAGCTATGATTTCTATCAGGAAGACTTGAGTGAAATTGAAGATGACATTTATTTGATGAATATAAAACAGAAAAGTAATGTCTCTCTTTGGCGTAGGCCCTGTCTGGCAGTCCGAAGTTGTAGTACTCGGAACCGTCATATCCTGCCGGAGATAGGAGTCAGGGGCGAGGAGCCTACCCCCATGCAGGATGGGACTCAACTTGTGGTGGTGGGGTGGTGGAGGTTGCCATGCTAGCACACTGAAACGGCAATGTGATAGATTGTGAGCAGACTTATAAAGCGATGACTTACATGTGATTGGCTGGGAATTACCCAGCTAATGGTGCGATGATATACAGCTGCTAGTCTTCCTGCTAGAACTACGCTGCGCTTACATTTCTTGGATTTTGCACACATAGTCTTTAATGTTTTTTCCATTCTGTCTTGTTTAATGAGTTTGAATGAGTTAAAAATCTCTGGTTTGTTTCCCCTCTTTCTCTCTCTTTTTATTGTTATTTCATTTTTGTTTAGTCATACTGTATTAAAAAACACACACACAGATCGTTTGCACTCGGTTCATGTGGCAAACAACTCGTTGTATTTAAAGTGTCTTGAAACACCCCTAGTTTACAACTAGTCATTCACACATCAGACTTAAAAAAAGGTCATGAAAGGGGTGTGAAAATATGTAAAATCACGATATGTTTTATAAGTACCATGACAATATCATAAAATATGAATATAATAATCATTCAGTACCATGGTATTACATTTGTAACACCACAGTGCTTCGCAGTGCTAATCTTTTTCTTCTCTCATACATTTCTCTCATCCCTGTTCCCTCATATGATCTTCCACTCTGACCTCATAATCCCCCCTATAGAACTGTCACATTCTATAGGACTTTTCCTTCATTTCCTTTCATATAAATGTAATGTTATTTGACTATGTTATGTGATTCATATTTAGGATCTTACAGCAGTAATGTGGCAGAACCATGGTACAATGATGGTGTCAAGATAGTAATACCGTGGTTCTGAATGGTTACCATTGTAGCCTCCATGTCCAAAAATTTTAATTCCATGGTTTTAGAAAGCAAAAAAGTTTTCTCAAAGGGCCCTTCCACAAGACTGTTAGCATAGGGTACATTCATACAGTGCCATGTTCCTTTCAGAGTACCTCATTTAAAGGCTCCGCCCATTGGAGTGTTTAGGCCATAGAGAGGATCACTTTCGATTGGAACTCGCACTGATCTGCTATTGCACGTGTTGTAAAAGGCACCTCCTCCTTCTACGATTTACAAGGAAATCTTACATTGATACATATAATGTAAATGTTACTGTTATTGTGAGATTATTAAGAGATTTTTTTAGTGATTGTGAGAAACATGAATAATTTTACTTATTACAATTATCCCCCTTTTCTGCGAGAGGAAACAAAAGAGTTTTGGGTACACTTTGCTGTTTATCAATCAATGGACTAAAGTATGAACATGATAAGAGTGACGATGATAGAACAGTTTTCAAATCAAAGATTCTGATATTTTCTTCAAACTTTTAAGAATTAAGTGAAATCAATCATTGCTACCAAATCCAAGACTGTTTAGAGACCTAATAGAAATTCATATATACTTGTTCTTACAAGGAGTGTTTCTTTTGTAAATCATGTTCAATTCTATTGACTGCGTTTCTGGCATAATACAGAATGTCAGAAGAAAATTAATTTTGGCATTTTCTGAAGAAAATGTGAGAGGTATTATGCAGTTGCAAGGTGGTCGATATGGTGTTCTGAGTGGCTGTTAGGTGTTTGCTTTGAAAGAGCTAATTTCTAATTTTCTTTGATTTTCTGTTCTCAAAATATGGCTTGGTTTAGTCCTTCAGTGTGAGTCTCTGATTTTCTTTGTCTAATCTTTCATCTGCAAGGTGAAAACTGTAAGTCAAATTGCTTAGAAAGTAACAGCACACCCCCTCTCTGAAAACAGCACAGTTTGAGGTCCGTAGGCCAAACGGTGCAGAATGAGTTGCATGCCAAAGTTTAATGCTTAGGCTTAGGGGTTTGTTGAAATGCCTATCCCCAAGTATGAGCACTAGTAATAGTGATGCTTGCCTTAGCCAACACCACTAATAAAAGAGAAATTGGAAAAGCATGTGAGGGAAGGAGTAGAAGAGTTAAGACTTTTAGAGTTAAGAAAAATGTGGGTGGAAGTGTGACTATGGTTGCGTATGTAGGCCAGGCCTGATGTGTCTGCTCTGAGTGAATATCAGATCAGCTCCCAGCAGACTGCTGTCTCTATAAAACCCTCAGTCTTACAGCACTCTGCCACATTCAGGATATTAACCAGTACCATAATTAGTTGAGAGAGGGAGCACAAGATGTTGGCCCACAGTTGTTTTTCTGCTCAAGTCCTGTGTTGGTTTTGCAGCAGAAATTGTGTGGGACGTTGTGTCAAATCCAAAGAGCAATATCATAAGGATTGTAGAGCTGAAGATGAAATTTTACCGGTAGGTCTGACCTTGGGAAACGATTGGTTGGGTCTTTTGCCTGAGTGTTATGTGGATATTCCACTCTCCTTCATAACTCTCTCTCTTTAGCTGTCCCTCCTACTTGCAGCCTAGTTTAGGTGGTGCAGAATTCTCAGTGTACTGTAGGTTGCATGTTTAATTAATCAGTTTGAGCTTCGCTCAGCCAAAGCAAGGCATTATGGATCTGACGAGCACTTTGATGTAATAGTAGCACGTTTGTCACATTTGGCCTTGACCTGATCCAACTGACACAGGTGTCCTCATATGCATCATTTTACAGTTATTCCCCTTGACCAAGCCCTCAAAACAGGTTTTATAATGGTTTGTGAGTGATGTGGTGTATCAGTTGAATTCAATTATGATCATGTTATCTGCATTGTCTGCAAATGTCCACTGTGTGGCTCTAAAAGCGAGTTAAATCTCGAGTTTTTTTTGTTTAAGGTTAATGATCTATAGAGTTTTAAATGAACAAAATCTACTTCTCCAACCTAAACCTTTAACCTAAACCTAACCAATGGTGTCATAAAATGCAAAAAAAAACTTGTGAAAACTAGACTCGTGTGCTCTTCAGCACCGGTACCTCAATTAATTGTATGACAAGTGCAACGCTCTCTCTCAGCTAAGCTTCTGCAAATTTGTTCACAGTTAAACAAGCTTTCAAATGTAGTTGTTAAAATCGCAGTGAAGTGCCTTGACAAGCACAGTTCTGTTTGGCATTTTGACGTATATTCTATTGAAACAGGAAGTGGGGGTGGGACATGTAAAAAAAAAAACATTAATAGATAATCAGCCTACACACGCGCACAGGACATCACAGTCTTTGCTTACGACGAGTCTGGGCCATTGTGCAAGTCCAATGCAGAGTAAAAGATCACAATATCTCAACATTTTTAATCACAGTACACTAAACATAAAGAATAAAGAACACTTACTCATGCTGTATATCCCAAGATACTTCTGAAAAATGTCTGCATTAAAATGCATGAATAAAATGTCCACAATCTCAGCATCCAATGCTTTACTCAGAAATCATCACCTCTGAAAGCATTCAGGCATGAAATTCCTCGAACACAACCACAAATTTGCTGTTAATCCTCCTACGATATGTAAAATTCAAGTCAGTGGCCCGCAACCAAGGTAGTTTGGGGTATGGAACAGGGTTGTTGGTGGGGAACAGCCGAAAATGCACCTCCCTACATTTGCAGCTTCTACCGATGTCAGGTTTGTGTATATGACAGGCTCTTGAAGGGCCGGAGATAAAACTGAACCAAAAACTTTTGCCTGTTGACTTAACTGCCTTGCAAACATCAGCAGAGAGGTGTCAGAGTCATAGCTGTGGAAGACCAAGCCATGATATTTTGATTAAAGATTATGAGGTCCAATTGTTTATTTATAAAAAAACAATTATGCATGGATGAATCATTCACAATAAGACCAGAAACATGCATTAAGAAAGTTAATAGGGTGCATTTTGATTTCATGCCATCTGTAATGTAATGCAAACATTAAAATGTATTACCTAAGAAGTCACGCACTATATTAAGTGTTTATGAAGAAGTATTGTGCGAGGAACAGGGCAAAATGTACGTGTTTTTATAAACTGATAATCTGCCATTTTACCCTTGGTTTGTATGAATGAAATTAAAGGTGTTGTAGCACCTCTAGTGTTAATTTTTATCAGGAAAGTTCTGTGATGTGTGCAACGAGGCACCTAAAAATCATTTTGTAAAAATGTTGGCATACTAATGTGAATTTATGAGACCAGGTTGATCAAAAGAAATGTTTTTTGTTCATTTTTAGCAAATATTGTGTAAAATAAACATTATTATGTGTAGAACTGTACCATTGGCACAGCTGATACAGTTCTACTCAGCAGTCATTAAGTCTGTCCGCTGCACTTCAATAACTTTCTGATTTGGCTCAGCCACCAAATTGGACATCAGAAGTTTACAAAGGACATTTCTGACTGCTAAGAGGATTATTATTGTTCCTCTGCCCACCCTCCAAGAACTGTATATCTCCAAAATGAAGAAAAGGGCTGAACAAAATCATTCTGGTACCTAATATCCAAGCCCTCAACCTCTTTAAACTGTTGCCCTCTGTCTGGCGCTACAAAGCACCAGAACAGCCAGGTAGAAGAACTGTTTTTTGCCCTCAGGCCATCCACCTCATGAACAGTTAAAACTGCTGCCAAGGACTGTGCAATATAATCAAGTGCAATACCTAATTCACACATATTCATTTAATATACACTACCTCTTCTACCATTCAATTCACTTGCACAAAATGGTATATCTGTATATATAGCATATTTGTACATATGTTCCTTTCTTGTCTTATATATATATATATATATTATTCGCTTATTTTTATTTTGTTATTATATATTTTTTAGCACTTTATTAGGATGCGATTATCTAAATGGCTAATCAGGTGGTAGCAGTACAATGCATAAAATCATGCTCATACGGATCAGGAGCTTCAGTAAATGTTCACATCAACCATCAGAATGGAGGAAAATGGTTTTTCAGTGATTTTGACCATGGCATGATTGTTGGTGCCAGTCAGGCTGGTTTGAGTATTTCTGTAACTGCTGATCTCCTGGGATTTTCACACCAAAACAGTCACTAGAGTTTGACCAGAATGGTGCCAAAAACAAACAATATCCAGTGAGCGGCAGTTCTGTGGCCGGAAACGCCTTGTTGTTGAGAGAGGTCAACGGAGAATGGCCAGACTGGTTCGAGCTGACAGAAAGGCTACAGTAACTCAAATAACCAATGTTGAACCTTGTGGCGGATGGTCAACAAAGTTGGGCACTTTATTAGGACCGTAGTGTTCCTAATAAAGGGCTCAGTGAGTATAGGTTGACCACTAATTTACTGCCATTTTTTATGTGGAAGATGTTCAAATAATGTTGCATACTCGAGACTTCACCTTATGAAACACAATAACCAGACCTTCCAATTAACAGAATTAATGATGCACACGCCTGGATTTTAATTACACATTGGTAGTATATTGTTTTCTAGTTTGGGGATATTGAATGTGGGAGTGATGGATGCGTGTTGTTGTGTAGTGAATAAAGTGGGTTTCCCTCCCAAGGTGGCAGAGGTATATTACAGAGTGATTTATGTAACACATCAGTCATGCCAGTGTTACACACCATCAAAATGTCTCCTTCAAAATGCACTCAAGCCATCTCTGGCTAATATCAGGTCTGAGCTCAATCCGATGATGGATTTAGTCCAAACAATCTCTAATAATATAACTAACTTTAAGTATTTAGTTTGGTTTGTGCTACAGATCTCTGTGATACCTGAAATTGTGATATAACTTTAATACCTGAAATCAAAACTTTTTTAAGCAAGCATGCTCATGAATTTTGCACACCAGATGAAAAGAAAAAGGGCAACACTTCGGGGCATGCAGCATTATTTCCGAATGCCGGCTCTCTGTATCCCTGTCACAAACGTTTGTTCAAGTGACTCAGGGTTTGTCTGCCCCCTACCTGCTGTATGTCTCTCCCAGCCTGTCCTCTACCAGCTGTCTATATCCCCCTCTCCCTGTCTGTCTCTCTTCCTCTCTATTTTCCTCCTGCTGCCTGTCTCTGTGTTGGTTGCATGTTGAAGTTCTCCTTTAGGCTTCCTTCATTAGACTAGATAACTAACATCAAATCTCTCATTCACTCCCTCTCTTTCTCACACACTCTCTCAGACCCAAACACATGCACACTCACAGTCTCTCTTACACTCTTACTCACATAGACACACATGCATGAGATGAGTAGATACAGTAGGTGTTGAAATGTTGGCGCCATCCAGCAGTTGTGTCACAGCAAGTCGTCTTCACCATGGCAACTGAGAGAATTCAAATCTGTTCAAAGCCTTAAAAATGAAACCATTGCGAGAACTGGTGGATGTATTGCTTTTTAAACGTAATATAATATGGGTAGTTAAATACTGTAGATGCATACATAGACTGTATTCTGTAGCATTTGCTGCCGGACTGACAGGATGCCCAGCAATGGTGTCAAACTCAATCTTCTCACATGGTCTTTCCTCCCTCAGGTGAAAATGTGCAGATAGAAGACCTGTTTAAAAAAATAAAAAATTAAATAAAATGGCTAATCAACCATCTGTAAAGGCTACAATTAAAGCACAATGTTAATGTTGTATAACCAGCGAGAAAACATTAAAGGTGTCATATTCTGCATTTTTTAAATGTTTTATTTGTATTCCTCTGAAGGGTACTTAATGTTAGTCAAGGTTTCTTGCAATAGAAAGTCATATTTTTCCAGCTTCTCTGATCCTTGAGTTAAATAAGCTGATTTTGATACTGTACTTTTAGACCTCCATATAAATGTCCTCTGTTATGATTTGCATAACAGCAAATAATAACAGCACTTCATAATGGATTGTGGGTTTGATGTCAGCTCCAGTCTGGTGTTGCTTCATCCTTTAGTAACACTTTGCAAAGCCTGCATTACATTGTTAAAGGCTCACAAAACAATCTGCTCCTAAATTTGCAGCACAAACTGGCTAAAATGATCAGAGATTTTGGTAAAAATAGTGGTTCATTTCTTTATTTCTTTATTTAAATCTTCAGTTACTCGTTTTTAATGTTGGGATTCTTCAGAAGAGAGACGCAGTTGCTAATTTTATTTCAAACAATCAAGGAAAATTGAATCCATTTGTGAAAACTGAAGCATGCAGCTCTCACTTTGCTCAAGGACATAGTCTTTTATGACTTTATTTACACAAGTATTGTAAAAGGAGTCTTTCTTATCTTGATGATTATTAATGACTGAAATAGGGCAAAAATAATTCCTGCTCAGCCAAACCATTTTTTGTTGTCCATGAATCATTTTAACATTTCCATGAATACGAAATATAAAATGAATATAAGAACCTTAAGAAAAGCGGCACATTTAGTTGAGGTCAAACTCACTCATTTGGCCTCACTCAAATGGGTAAAAAAATAGGGATGGGAATCTAGAAATGTAAAATTTCTGTTCTGATTCCTCTTAACGATTCTGGTTCCTTCTTGTACAAATTCTTGTAAAAGCTGTGTTTTCTGACTTTTTAGAGAAATACTGTATATCCAATCCAATAGTTGATACTAAATTGACTATATCTGGACTGTATCTAAACAAACAAGAAATATGATGGCATATTTCATTCATTCATTTTTTAGAAATATAAAATTCCTTGTTTAACAAAACTTGTGTATCTTTGATTAAACATTGTCATTTGAACAACCAGTCAGTAACCACCACTTGATTAACACAGGTCTAAAGTCACATGACATACAGTAACCGTTCCAGAGACAGTCTGTTGTCTAATGTTGTACTTCAAGCTTGTAAGACTTCAGCAGTTCTTATTTAAGTTCTAGTTGGACATTCATAACTTGCACATCAGTGTAAGATTAATACTACACTGGACTAGACTGGAAGAACTGTATGTTTCGCACTGTAGATTCAAAGGAACCAGCTCATCTAAATCATTCTTTCGGGAATAGGACCATAACGGAAACGCTGTCTGTTTCGTGCTGTAGATTCAACAGAGCCACCTCTGAGCCATTTGTTTGTGTGTTTTACGCTTTTAAGCAAGTAAAGGGCAAAGCTGCTGCAGAAATGCGCTGCTTGAAACACTGTCAGAGTATTTCAGTACGGTGTTCCAGCTGCATCGGCAGAAAATTCACACAGAGTTAACAGAACCGAAAGTCACGAAGATCAACTGATTCCTGTATTTTGTAAATAATGGAACTGGTTCTTGGTTCCAAACCCTAAAAAGCCTGTAAAAAGCGCTAGTCCCATGTGCTAGTCAGACATCCATGATTAAAATTTAAAATGCTTTCCATCATTTTGACATAAAGCAAGAAATAAAGAAAACCATTTCAAACTAGCAAATGAGTGTTCTGTGCCTTCATCTTCATTTGATATGTGCGGCCTCTCTCTCTCTCTCTCTCTCCGCACGCTTGGTTTAAGGGAGAGCAAAAGAGAATTTTTTAGACTCGCGCCAGATAGTCATTGTTGTCCTAAACACCACGACTCCAAAAATCATGTTTGTTATGTGTAAAGAAGATGCTGGAAAAGGGGATAGGAGTTATTGTTTGTCAATTCTACTTAGCCCAACAACACAGGATAAAGCAATCAAATGAACGTCGAATTCTTTCAAGCTCAACACAATAAACCCAAAACAATTAATCAATACTAAAGCCAGAGGCCCATTGAAGCCGGTTTCAGTGGCTAGCCATATAAGTTTGAGCAAACTCTGGTTTTTGTGCTCAACAATGTGAGTCGGTTTTTACCGGTGTTCCTCGCCATAGCAACTTACACAACACGGCAAACCTCAGAAAAAAATACTACTCGTAGAATTGTTAGTAAGGTGATTCCCACACTTTAAAGACAAAATTATTGTGTGACGAGTCTTGGCACATGAACAAATATACTGGTAAAATTATATTTTAAACTATCGCACATCTCTATCTTGCACTTAATTAAATTATATTAGGCTTTTCATTTAAGTTTATATAAAAGATAAATATATAGATTTTTTTTGCATGCATAAACATGCATAAAATAATAAAGTAAAAGCATGAAGAGCCTATCATACGTGTTACCTGGATTACGTATAAAGGTAAGCCACGCCCTGGTAAAACGGTCCTGAATTGTCATTTTTAATGATTGAAAATTATAATACTGGCTTAACCAAGATATCAAATACAAATATAATGGCATAAATGTACAAACACAAAACTACTTGTATAGGTTCTTGGTGTCGGCTGATACCTAAAATTAGGTAGTTGGTAGAGGTTGACCGATACATGTTTTTACCGATACAATAAACAAGATGGTGGAAAAAGCTGATAACTGATTAATTGGCAGATAGTTTTTTTAAATAGATTTTTAGAATGATCAAATATTTCTTAGTATTTCCTTACTATAACCGACACAGACATTGAGTCCAAAATGAAAAAAAGCAAAAAAGAAGTTTATCATGCAACAAAAATTCCAATAATAATCAGCAATATTAAGATTTGGCATTTAACATGGGACTTTTAACATAAAAAAGCCGAAAATCCCGGGAATTTATTTAAAAAATGACAGACTTGGCACTGTTATAATGCTCTTTATGTAAGTATTTATCAAAGTAAGCTTTTTATAGCCTATATACTATAAAAAAAAATATATATATATATAGGAAACTATCAGCATAGATTTTTGCAGATAACAGATTTAAAAAAGCAACTATCAGCACTTATTAATCAGTAAACAGTAAAACCGATATATCAGTCCATCAAATGCAGACAATTTAAAAATACCCAATGTCTTCCGATTTATTGGCCATGGCGATATATTGGTTGACTTCTAGAATTTATTCAACTTTAAAATGAAATTATTCGACTACCATGTCTTGTCAAGTGTTATTTTTTAAGCAAGCATATGAAATAACACAAAACAAGTTATTTATAATTGGTCGAGACAGTCTGCTCTTCATTCTTCAACATTCGTTTTAAAAGCTTCTCTTCCACTTATGATTTCAGGTGATGTTGAATACATACATTTTATGAAAACACAGTGTTGTGACCTCGTCAGTCTATAGGTGCCCATGAGAGCATAAGGCATTGATTAACACAAATCTACCTTTTTGCTGTGGTACTTGCATAGGTATGGTATCTACAGTGGTTTGCTTGTATGTTATTTTGGCAATTCATTGCCCATGAAAACTCATTTGCAGTTTGAGGAACAGATTATGCATGATACTAACATTTATTCTTGTTAAATCTGTAATGCTTCTTAATGCTGTGATTGCCTGCATTGAAGAATTGCATACAGAAAGAAAATGTACAATATAGCACAGCCTTATTGCTTGTATAAATAACCGTTACTACATAATAAAGATCCTTGTACTACGTAGATATAAAGTCACTTTCATGTAAACCTGCACAGTGATATATGCAGTAGCTAGGTGAACAGGAATTTTACATAATTATTGTTACTGCTATTGTATATTTTAGCACAGCTGGAACAGTGCACCGACCAGTCAGTATCCAGCACCAGAACCAGAAACATTTTGTGTTGTAGCATCTACTCTGATAGTATAATAGTCCAGGACCACTCATGTGTCAGCCAACAAAACAAACAAAAATTACAAAATAAACCTCTTTTATATAGCATTTTATTCATTTATCAGTAGAAAAGCTGTGTGGAGGTCTAATGAAAGTTTTATGTTGTGTTCTTGGTCTGCATGGTCTTTTTTTTTTAACTGTATTTGATTAAGATTTAAGTTCTGGAATAATTGCATTAGATTAAAAATATTTCTTGTTGAAAATGAAGAAAGAAACAACAGTTATTTCATGATTATCTCTCTCTCTTTCCTCTCAGCCCTCAATTTAGTACTTGTTTCTCAATCAATACTAAACCAGTTAATGGGCGAACAGTAATTTTTTTAGGGTGTTGCTAATCGTTTATGACTGGTTCTGTTTGGCTTTTAATGTGCTGCCTTTACCGCTTCAGCAAACAGCTCAATCTACAACGGGCATTAAAAACAGTCTCAGTGGTCCATAGAAACACAGATACTGTGTTTACACAGGCAATAGAAGGAACAAGGTCCCTCGGCCATGTTGCTGCAATCAAGTGTCTCGTGACGACTTATCGCGATGGATCTTATGGGTTTAGGCACAGTTCTGTTCTGGCACATGAACCCGAACTTACCTCTTCTTTCCCTGGCTAAAGAACCCAAGTGCCAAATAGTCATCTATTCTTTAAAAAAAAACTAAATAGATTGGTTGTGAGTGTATACAGTATGCTAATGTGTTTTGTTTCAATTGTGTCCAAAGCCCTTCTTTTCCGAGTTTTTAGCACACAGCTGTGGCACAATGTCAGTTGCAGGATAATCTGGGCTAGGATGCTAGCTGCTAATGCGGTGTTGTCTTACTGTACCTCTGCAGCCATCTGCTTCTCATCAGTGCTAATCACCCAAGACTCCCTTAATTCCCTGTGACGGCACATAGCGACACACAAACACAGGCTGCCATAGGAAATAATAACACCAGCCATGATGCTGAGTAGCCCAGGAAGCAAAGAGCTGTGGCCCATTCAGTCTCCCTTCATTATATACACATTTTTCACTATTTATCAAGACTTTATGTAGAACAGTTCAGGGGAGACTGCGACATTCACACATTATATGAATGTATTTGTTCAATGGTGGGTTTTTAGTATGGTATAATCCATTTCAGGTAATCTCGCCCCTAACGGCATGTACTGTAAAAACAAAATGAAATGTGATTGATTGGAAGCAGAAATGAGGACCAGACTTAAAGGAATAGTTCACCTTATAATGATAATTTATGCTTTATTTACTCACCCTTATGCCGTCTCGAACTCGTATGACTTTCTTTCGTCAGCGGAATTCAAATTAAGAATTTTGAAGTATATATGATTTCTGTTTGTCATGCGGTCCAAACTTTAAAGCTCCGGTAGGACATAAAGGCTGCATAAAGGTAATCCATACAACTTGAGTGGTGACCAATAGAAGATCAAAACATCACGCTGAACTCTTGGCTCAATACAAAGAATATACAGTATATTTTAAAGCTATGTTTTATTGTTGCAGGAAAGTGAGTAGACTATATATTTTTTATATAATATTATTTGTTATTTGTGATGTATTATTTACTTACAAATGAAGTCCTCGAGCATGACATCATATCCTGGTCCGTTAAGTATGCATATGAAAAATTGAGTACTCAAAGCCTAATGTGACCGCCCATTTTAGGGTGAGTAAATGCTGAGAGAATGATCATTTTTGGGTGAACTGTCTCTTTAATGCTGCAAGCAAAGTCCCTTTCAAGGCAAGTCAGTCCACTCGGTGGCCAACTTTGGAATGGGGAAAGACTGATATCTCCAAAACGGTTGGTCAAGATTACTATCAAAAAACATATTTCAAATAAGCAGTAAAATCTGACAACACTGGTATCATAAATTGTGCTTCGTTAGCTCAGATCATGCAAAAAAACGTGATTTAGCGCTCATGTGTGTTTTCGAGTTGAAAGATGTCTGTATCTGAAAGGTGATTGGCTCTTTTACATGTAAGGCGGGACTTCTTTTTCTACATATGCCATATTGGGCATTCCAGTTTCTCCCATTCATTTTAATACCATTTTAGTACCAATGCCATTACTTTGTCTGTGGCTAAATAGTCTCTGGCTGCAAGTCTGTCTTCCTCCTTTTCTGTTTTTTCCTCAAATCAAACACTCTCTTTCTCTCTTTAAGATATTATGGACGTTGCAGAATATTTTTTGTTTACAGCATAATTTTCTGTAAAGCTGCTTTGAAACGATGTGTGTTGTGAAAAGTGCTACACAAATAAATATGATGACTTGACTCTTCAGGCATGTCATGACTCTTTTATCAGCGTCCTTGGCCGATTAATCACGACTCATGATAAGAGCCCTACAAGTGCAGTGATGTATGTATGCGGCACTCACACACTCACACAGTAATAAATCTGCATGTGGTGAGTGAGATGGTGACTTGGGTGCGAGAGCGTAGCCTTGATTAGAGAGTGCCAATTTTTGCCAGACATGAACATTCTTTGGGTCAGAAACACTCTAGCTTGAAGTGGCTAAAAGTGCTGATATGACACACAAGAGTTTTTATCTCCTGGCTATTGAAATAAAAAGAGCAGCAGAGAGGCATAGCAGGGCACGTTTAAAGGCCACATCTATTTATTTTATACATCTTCCTCATGCATTCTTACTCTGGATCTATATGATTGCCATTTCTTTTTGTACAGTGCTAAAGCTGCTGACTGGACTCTGCTGTGTTCTCCACAGTGCCGAGCATAGATGGACTCTATCTAAACAGTTTACTCACTCTGGCACTCTCTGACAAATGCGAACACACACCTGCTGTTTCAGCCGCATCAGCATGACACACTGCAGCTTTGCTCCAAGGCCCCAGGGAGTCAAACCCATAGCCCAATATTAGGCCTACAACAATTAGGCCAATCTGAATACTGAATTAGCCCTTGAGACTCAACCCTATAACCAGGGCTGGACTGGTAATCTGGCATACCGGGCATGTTCCTGGTGGGCCAATGCACTTTGTGGCTGATCACCTCAGCGAACCACTCAATTGTTAAATAACCATTATATAACCACAACAGACATCATGACCTCATCGTGTGTTTTTCTTAAAATATCATTACGTTGAGCACATACAATGACCTGGAAATGTCCTGGAAAATTGTTGCTTGAAAAGAGTGGGAATCCTGATTAAGCTATCATTTTAGTTTGTACGGGAAATCATATATAGGCTTAATTCATATTTGTTAAAATATATTTAAAGTATTTAAGAATAAGCCTTTAGATCAATTATAGATTTAATATAATGAAAAACATAAATTCAGTCAGGTGTGTCCAAACTTGTGACTGGTAGTGGGCTGTTATGGAACGAGGTTAACAACCCTTCATCAATATATTTACTACAGTAAATTAGCCTTGCAGACTCAAATATTTTGCTGCACTGGCTCACAAACCACAAACCTAAAACCATGTGGATAAAATATTCACTGCACTAGGCTTCAGAAACCTTCAATTTTCTGGTTCTGCATCCTTGCCTTTTTTAAACTTTCACACAAATTATTCAAGTAGCGTCCTGTGTGATCACTAGTGGTATATTAGACAGCTGAGAACCTTGTCTTCTCTCAAAGGACACAGAAAGATACAACAGCAGGTGCCAGGGATGCATTTATTCCTGCTCTGCAAAGATGGATTTTGAATTTTCAGCCACTGGCAGCAACTTTCAAGTTATGTTATGTGTAAACAGAGTAGTAGTTCAGCAATAACACATTGTTCAGCTGCAGACTTTTGCCTCTTGTAGTGGCCAAAGATTGCATCAAAATTGACTCACTGATCGCTAAGGTCAAGATTTGTTTTCATTTGGTCTATTGACGTAGAGAAAGGATCAATTTGAAGAATTTCAAATAGTTCAAGGCTTAATTTGACTGTTACTATGTTTCCAGCCTATAATAAAATGTCATACATTTTGTTTTTCTAATAAGAATTGATTTGTGCAAACAAGGGCAATGCCAGATTTCACTGTGTTACTGGCCAAAGTTAATGACATCTGTGTAAGGCATTCTCTGAAAATGTTTGGTTACGTATGTAACCTCCGTTCCCCGAGGGAGGGAACGACACGTTGTGTCGGAGAAGCGACACTAGGGGTCTCTCTTGAGCGCCGATATTCACCTCTGATCTATTGAAAAGGGCCAATGGGAGTTGGCAGTCAGTATTTGCATACCCCGCCCCCGGACATACGGGTATTTAAGCGGGGCAAATACGGGAGTTCATTCAGGATTTTTCTGAGGAGCCGGAAATGGTCCGGCCACAACAGTGGCTCGGTTCAGCGACATGGCGGAGGAAAGACACAACGTGTCGTTCCCTCCCTCGGGGAACGGAGTTTACATACGTAACCAAACGTTCCCCTTCTGTCGCTCTCTCCACGTTGTGTCGGAGAAGCGACACTAGGGGACCCATTCCAATCTTGCCATGCGCTGAACGTGTACGTGAACCGCAGATACAGAGGCGGGCAGGGATTTCATCCAGTGCCGCGCATCGTCTGTACCTGGCTGCACGTACCCTTCCCCAATGCCCCATAAGAACATCGGGATCCTTCTAGTTACCCTGGGAGGGGAACAAGGCGATGTTTGCCAACATGGGAACGGGCCAGCCTGGCTGGGCCTCTTTTCTCTCTATGTTTCTCGCATAGAGCAATCACGGCCGGGGCCCTTACATGCATATAGGGAAGGGGGTCTTACCCAGACCCTGCGGAGACCACACCTGCCCTTTTTCTTGGGGAGGAAAAGTGGTAGACACGTCACACAGCCGTCTTAGGGCTCGTGTGGAAAGTATGGCGTGGTGGTAGATCCAGCCTCGAAAGGGGGGAGTTGCTACAGCACGGCGACCGGGGAAGCTGTAACTGCCTAATGGCGACACGGGGGTCCGCTCGTAAGGGGACAGAACCGTGGAATTACACACAGGGAGAGTCCGAACAGGAGGCCTTCTTATTTTACTTGTGGAGCCCCTATACCAGTACAGGGTGGCCACCAGGGTACCCGCAGTGGCTTGGGTCGGCGAGTTCCTCCGCTGAACCGCAGACCCGGAGGGCTGGGGAGGAATCGACCAGGGTCCCGACTCGGAGTGGGGCGCCCTGGGAAGAAGGCGCACTACTTTACCTTGACGTCAGGAAAAGGGCGCTGGGCACAAGCGATCCACCCGGCCGGTCGGTCTACGTGTTACCGAGTTCTATGGGCTCGGACCTGAGAAAACACGAGACGCAACCGACTCAATGCGGAGGTTGTAAAACCTCGCGAAGGTGTTGGGTGTTGCCCAACCCGCGGCTCTACAGATGTCTGCTAGGGAGGTGCCCTTGGCCAGTGCCCACGAGGACGCAACACCCCTTGTTGAGTGAGCTCGGACCCACAAGGGTAGGGGCACGGCCTGGGTGTGATAAGCCAGTGTGATGGCATCGACAACCCAGTGGGCGAGCCTCTGTTTGGAGACGGCATTCCCTTTCTGCCGTCCCCCAAAGCAGACAAAGAGCTGCTCAGAGCGTCTGCTGCTCTGTGTGCGGTCCAGGTAAATGCACAGGGCGCACACTGGACACAGCAACGAAAGGGCTGGGAATGCCTCCTCCCGGGGCAGCGCTTGCAGGTTCACTACCTGATCTCGGAATGGTGTGGTAGGAACCTTGGGCACATAGCCCGGTCGCGGTCTTAGGATCACAGACGTATCTGCCGGACCGAACTCCAGGCAAGTGTCGCTGACAGAGAACGCTTGCAGGTCCCCAACCCTCTTGATGGAGGCGAGCGCGATCAGCAGGGCCGTCTTAAGAGAGAGGGCCCTGAGTCCAATTGATTCAAGCAGCTCGAAGGGAGGTCTCTGGAGTCCCCAAGACTACCGAGAGATCCCAGGAGGGAACTAGGCCTGGCCGGGAGGGATTCAACCTCCGGGCGCCTCTCAGGAACCAGAGGATCAGGTCGTGCTTGCCCAAAGACTTGCCGTCTACAGGATCATGGTGGGCGGCAATGGCGGCAACATAAACCTTGAGGGTGGACGGGGACAGCCTCCTGTCCAGCCTCTCCTGTAGGAACAGGAGCACTGCCTTGATAGCGCATCTCTGCGGGTCTTCAGTTCGGGAAGAACACCAATCTGCGAACAAGCGCCACTTTAGGGCGTGAAGGTGCCTGGTAGAAGGGGCTCTGGCTTGGTTGATTGTATTCACAACGGTCGCCGGTAAGCCGGCTAGCTCTTCCGCGTCCCGTCCAGGGACCAGACGTGGAGGTTCCAGAGGTCTGGGCACGGGTGCCAGAGCGTGCCCTGTCCCTGAGAGAGGAGGTCCTTTCTCAGGGGAATTCGCCAGGGAGGAGCTGTCACGAGAAGCCTGAGTTCCGAGAACCAAGTCCGAGTGGGCCAGTAGGGGGCCACTAACGTGACTTGCTCCTCGTCCTCCCTGACCTTGCACAGCACAGGTGCAAGAAGGCTCACTGGGGGAAATGCATACTTGCGCAGCCCCGAGGGCCAGCTGTGTGCCAGCGCGTCTGTCCCGAGGGGAGCCTCTGTTAGGGCGTACCAGAGCGGGCAGTGGGAGGTTTCCTGGGAGGCAAACAGGTCTACCTGGGCCTTGCCGAACCGTTCCCAAATCAGCTGGACCGACTGGGGGTGAAGCCTCCACTCCCCGCCGGGCAGGCGTTGTCGTGATAGCGCGTCCGCTACGACATTGAGCTTGCCGGGGATGTGAGTGGCGTGCAGCGACTTGAGTCGCTCCATAGGAGGAGACGGCGGGCGAGTTGTGACATGTGGTGGGCGCGTACGCCGCCTTGGCGATTTATGTACACCCCCACTGTGGTGCTGTCCGATCTCACGAGGACATGTTTGTCCCGAACTAACGGGAGGAACTTCCTGAGAGAAATAAGGACGGTCAACAACTCCAGGCAATTGATGTGCCAACGCAGCGGGGCCCCTTTCCAACGGCCCGCTGCTGTGTGCCCGCTGCACACGGCACCCCACCTGGACCGGGAGGCGTCGGTTGTGACCAGGACGCGTCGGGACACCTGCTGCAGGGGCACTCCTGCCCGTAGAAAGCAGAGGTCTGTCCAGGGTCGGAGTGTTTTGAGGCAGGCGGGGGTGATCCTTACCCGATGCGTGCCGTGGTGCCATGCTTGTCTCGGGACTCAAGTCTGGAGCCAGTGCTGGAGTGGTCTCACATGCATCAACCCCAGCGGCGTGACCACTGCGGAGGACGCCATATGCCCCAGGAGCCTCTGGAAAAGTTTTAGAGGGACCACTGTGCCTGGCTTGAGGGAAGCGAGGCAGTCCAGCACCGACTGAGCACGCTCGCTCGTGAGACGTGCTGTCATTGAGACTGAGTCTAACTCCAACCTGAGAAAAGAGATGCTCTGAACCGGAGTGAGCTTGCTCTTTTCCCAGTTGACCTGAAGCCCCAAACGGCTGAGGTGCCGGAGCACCTGGTCTCTGTGTGTGCATAGTAAATCTCGAGAGTGTGCTAGGATGAGCCAGTCGTCGAGGTAGTTGAGAAATGCGGATGCCGGCTACTCGTAGCGGGGCAAGGGCCGCCTCTGCGACTTTCGTAAAGACGCGAGGGGACAGAGACAGGCCGAAGGGGAGGACATTGTACTGGAACGCCTGGCCGTCGAACGCGAACCGTAAGAAGGGTCGGTGTCGTGGCAGAATTGAGACGTGGAAGTACGCGTCCTTCAGGTCTACCGCTGCGAACCAATCTAGATGCTGAACGCCAGCCAGAATATTTCTCTGTGTGAGCATTTTGAACGGGAGTTTTAACAAGGCCCGATTGAAAACTCGCAAGTCCAGAATTGGTCGTAAGCCGCCGCCTATCTTGGGTACAATGAAGTAAGGGCTGTAGAAACCCTTCCTCATTTCGGTTGGAGGGACGGGCTCTACCGCGCCCTTGGCTAAGAGGGTTGTGATTTCCGCGGACGCCCCTGAAGGGGGCGGAGCCGGGCAAACTGAATTGCGTAACCGAAGTCGAATGGTCCGGTGCAGCCAGCGTGATGCGTTGGGAAGCTGAAAGCCACGCTTTCCAGCTCTACGCTAGGGGCACCAAAGGGACGAGTATTTTGGACGTACCGGCGGGGCCTCGCGAGCGGGTGGAACAGGTAATGCAGCGTCGGGCGGCTTCGTTGTGGCCTGAGGCTGAGGTGCTGAGAATAGACTCAAAGCACTTACCTTGCTCGCGCACCCGCAGGGGCGGGTTCGTGACTGAGGAGGAGGTCTGATGCTGGCGTCCTCTGGACTCGCCTGAACCGGCCGGCCGGGGACAGTCGTGGGCAGGCGGAAGGCGGGATCGCCACGTCCGGTGTACCGGGACTGTCGTAATCTGAAAGCAGATTGCCGTGAGAACGGCATTTGCGGGCCAGGTGACCCAGAGGCAAAGGAAATAGCTCTATTATTGAGAATGTGGAAAATGTAAAAACAAAGGATTCTCCTCCCGGCCCTCCACCGGGGAACGGAGAGGTCTTACCACCTCCGGAGCTAACGTCTCGGTCTCTGGGTCGGTCATTTCAGGAGCGCCTGGGAGCCTTCCGGGTCCTCGATGGGGTCCGTGGAGACGAGGGGCGCCCCTTTCTGCGGGGAGCTCAACGCGGGGCTGAGAGCTAGGCCCGCCTCGCTCGTTGAGGCGGAGCACCACTTCCTTTCTTCCTTGAAAGCCGCAGGAGGACGCCCTAGGCGAGCAGAAAGGGCATGGCCCCTGGCGGCAGGTTTGCGGCGGGGCAGGACGTGTGACCTGGCCTCCGTCTGTTTCTTCACCACTGAGGACTGCTGGGTGGAGTCGTCAGGTGGTGTCGCCGAATGGAGCTGGGAGACTGGAGAGTTTTGAGAAAGCGTGCTTTGTCTACCTCCTGTACTACGACCAGATCCAGTCCATTTGTTATGTTTCTGGACCACGAGGGTGGACATCGCCTGTCCGAGTGCAGTTCCTGCAGCACGTCGAGAACAGGACTACCCAAGTGCAAATCTTGAAGTGCCTTGGCCTGGTGGACTTGCAGGGAGGGGCCATGGCATGCAGGGGGGGAGCGGTCTGGGACCATTCTACCGCCGAGGGTAGTGAGAGCGGAGGAGCGAGGAAGCTTGGCTCACTCAGCTCGTCGTGCACGTCCGGGAAGGAACGGGGGGGCGCGGCTGTGGGCGGCGCACCAGCCCGTGAATCATCAAGCCCGGGGAAGCATAGCGGATCTCCGTGCATCAGGCTCAGACTGGGCAAGCAGACCCGTAGGTGGCGGCCCAGGCGAGTTATCCGCATCCGATGCCACTGTGAAGCTCTCTGATGCAGCGATGTCGTCATCCAATGTCCGGGAGCTCCAGGGACCGGGCGGCCGGCCGTTAGGCGGACCGCGCTTATCCCGAGCTCGTGAGGGGAGCAAGCAAGCGTGCAGGGGAGGGCGGGGGGTTTCGAGCGGTTTTACCCGGCGAAACGCAGCCCGCCATTATCCCGGGATCATCTTCATCGCTCGCGGCGCCTGCGTCAATCCCGTAGGAAGGAGGCGAGGAGCGGAGGGCGGCTGAAGTGGCTCTCTCCCACTACAAGAGAAAGCCTACGACCGCAATGCTGTCATGGCTATGTTTTCGTACTGAAAACATAGACCATTCATAAAAAACGCTGCCTGCGTGTTTCGCAACCCAGGTACACCAGGCCGTTTTTATGACCGTCAGAGGTGGGGAGAAATCACCGCCTCCAAAAACTACACAGGGGCGGAAAGGCATCTTCAGAAAGACGCGTCCTGAAAAGGACGTTCAACGCCGCTGTGTTTGCTCTTTTAGAGAAATTTACTCTTTTAAGGAAAATAACTCTTTTAATATACACAGTGTGTATGTGTGTCTGCGCTGTCAAAGCGCTCGGGGGCAACAAAGTGCAAAGTGAAGGAGAAAGCCGCTGTTGTGCGCCGTCAAGATCCAACAGCATGCAGATCGTCAGAGGAAACAGGAACGTTTTATAGTGGTGTGTAAACTCGCAGCAACTGCAGACAGACCATCGGCTCCGAAGAAATTTTCTGAATGAACTCCCGTATTTGCCCCGCTTAAATACCCGTATGTCCGGGGGCGGGGTATGCAAATACTGACTGCCAACTCCCATTGGCCCTTTTCAATAGATCAGAGGTGAATATCGGTGCTCAAGAGAGACCCCTAGTGTCGCTTCTCCGACACAACGTGGAGAGAGCGGCAGAAGGGGAGCCAGCAGTTTTTGCAACAGCACATTTGAATGGATGGTGTCATACGTTGCAACTCATTTCGCTCTGAACAAGGATGTTCCGCTGCTCAACAAAGTATAAAGAGTAAGTCTATGTTCATAATAATATTTGCACTTTATGCAGTTTTAATCAAAATAAAATCTCTTTATTGTCACACGACCATATACACAAGTGGAACAGTGGGTGAAAGTCTTGTGTGCAGTTCCAAGCGACATAGCAGTCATGACAGTGACGAGACATATACCAATTTACAATAAACAACAGATTTACACAACAATAATATACAATGTACAGTAAACAAACACAATATAGAATACACATACAATAAAAAGTATATAATAAATATATACACAGTAGTTGTATTGTGAAGAGAATTTAATTCTGACAGTCCAGTGTGAGATAAGAGGATTAATAAAGTGCAGTGCTGGTGTATATTGATCAAGATAGAGCTGGAAATGGCAATGACGATGATGTGAATTGAAGAACCCAAGTTCAGTTTATTTACAACCGTGAAAACCCTAACTCAACACATGAACTAAACTAACATAAACATGGCTTTACTTAAACATGGCTACATATACATACATCAATATGTATACATACAGGCGGGCGGAGCAGAGGTGGGCCTGGACCGTGGAGCAGAGGCTTGCTTATGACATAGCATGGAGCAGTCTGGGGCTTGGCTGTGATATGGCATGGAGCAGTCTGGGGCTTGGCTGTGACATGGCCTGGAGCTGACTCTGGCTTGGCTCTGACATGGCATGGAGCAGTATGGGGATTGGCTGTGACATGGCATGGAGCAGTATGGGGTTCGGCTGCAACATGGCCTGGAGCTGACTCTGGCTCGGCTGCGACATGGCCTGGAGCTGACTCCGGCTCGGCTGCGACATGGCCTGGAGCTGACTCCGGCTCGGCTGCCTTGATGTGGGGAAAGGTTGTGTAAGGTGGAGCCGTGGATAACTGGGAAATGACCTCCGTGGTCATGTACATGGGCAGAGACTCGGAGATGGTCCCTGTGGTTTTGAAAATGTGTAGAGTCTCGGGAGCGACCTCTGTGGTCGTGGGCATGGGTAGAGCCTCGGGAGCAACCTCTGTGGTCGTGGGCTTGGGCAGAGTCTTGGGAGTGACTTTTGTGGTCGTGGGCATGGACGGAGTCTCAGGAGCGACCTCTGTGGTCGCAGGCATTGACATAGTCTTGGGTACGACCTCTGTGGCCGTGAATATGGACTGAGACTCAGAGACGAAATCCCTCCTCCTCCTCCTCCTCCTCCTCGAGGACGAAGTTGGCAGTGCAGGCTCTGGGACAGACAAGGCTGGCAATGTCGTCTCGTTGGGCGTGGCAGGCATGGGCTCATTGGTAATGACGTGGGATGCTGGCTTGGCAGCCATGATGTGGAACTCTGGCGTGCCGCCGCCAGCCATGACGTGGAACTCTGGCTCGGCGTCCGCCTCCCCCACAGTGAATGTGGAACCAGTGATCTGTAGGGCGAGGTCGATATATTGAGCCAGGTTGAGGGGACTGTGACCGCTAGGCATCAAGGAAGAGACTGACTCAATCAGTCAAAAACAAGAAATGTCTTTGAGGGCCACCTCATTAAAGTCCACAAGGCATGCCAGAGCACAAAAATCCTCCACGTAATCCTCAATTCTGAATCCCCTGACGTAGATGCAAAAGCTGAACTGCTGGGTCCATAATAGGCTGTCTAGTATTCTGTAACTCTTGTAGCTGGCAATGGCAATGACGTAAATTGAAGAACCCAAGTGCAGTATATTTACAATCGTGAAAACCCTAACTCAACACATGGACCAGACTTACACATGGACCAGACTTACACATGGACCAGACTTACACATGGACCAGACTTACACATGGACCAGACTTACACATGGACCAGACTTACACATGGATCAATACTAGACACTGGACAATGGCAACATGAGGGCTTAAATACATGGACATGGGCAACCATAAGCCAATGATAAAACAGAACTCCAAACAAGATAACAAGACAATAAGCATAAACCAATAACATGAAAGAACCAGTAACAAGACCAAGAGCCAATGAAAACAAGACACATAAACATGGAGGGAAAACAGGACATTACATGACTAGGGAAACTAGATTTTCTAAATAAAAGACATGAAATCAAGGCATGAACAAAAACACATATAAACATGACAGTAACCTGTGGCAGAGCAGAACTACGCACTGTCCTTTTAGGAATCCACCACCACCAAATAAAATGGCTGCTCGTTAGAGTACCAGGTGTCATCAATAAAGGCAACTATAAAGGTAACCAGGAAGATGGTTTTTGATGTCTAAAATAAAAAAAATAAAAAAAATAAACAAGAGAGATTGGAGACTGGAGTGAGCTGAAGTTTTGGTGTGCCAAGCTGTGAAAGGAGAAAGAAAGTTTGCTGCATTGTACTGTGATGTGGATAAGGAATGTGATTGGAGAAGAGAGGAGACAACAAAGGGACTAATTTGACAAGTGCTCATCACCAGAGAGTGTGGCTTGGATTTTTCATCATTGTTTGCACTTCTTGAGTGAAAGTGGAGTGGCATGAGTTAATTTGATCTTCAAGCGCCAAAGAGCTCCATGGTCAAGGTGTGATGGTAAACACTTAAAGTCTAAAGTGGAAGCGCCATGTGTGTCCTTGATTCTTCTGACCTAACTTTATTCCTGTTTGTCAGACTCTGCGTGCGTCCTGCAGTATTGCCCACAGTCGCCGTTCAGGTACATTGCAAACTCTTCATGACCCAGCGTGCACCTTCAACAAACACTCCTACTGCCTTAACTCTCTCATACATTTACACACACACACACACACACACACTTTAATAATTATTGTTGGATGTTTTGTTCTGTTGGGATTTATGTATTTGATTATTGCTGGTATTTTGTTTGAGTCTTTGACTCCTTGCCTTTGTTTGCTGTTTTCTTTGTTATTTAAATACACTTATGCTTGATACACTATTTTGTTATTGTTTTATTGCATGTATTTGGTGGCTTTTAGAGCTATTGGGGCAAGGTATTTTAACAGGCCTAAACCTGTATGGCACCTGAATTTTGTAATTTAAAATTAATTTAAATTTAGTACAGGGGCTACCACCATTACAAACCTAGCTTCCAATGTCTGTGTGTATTTAAGAATTGACTTGTAAAAAGGTCTACCAAGTTATTTGTACGATAGAACCATAGGTCTGTCTCTGAAACAATATAATATATGATCTGCTGCAGGGCCATTTCTGAGCAAATGGGGGACTTAAGTGAAATCCTACTTTGAGCCCCTTGAATGACACCACAATATAGTCTTAATTTTTTTTTTTTAGATATCCACTTAAAATTGGAATATATTAAATAAACAAAATACAACAAATTAAACCATAAATTAACAACTCGCAGCTTTTAGTATATTTAATAATAATAAAACGACCTTGTTTTGCGGGGTCCCTAAGCAGCCGCTTATACCGCTTGTAGCTAGAAATGATCCTGATCTGCTGGATAAAATCAACCTGCTGGATTTCCATCATTGCAGTATTTAAATGCATCTTGAGCCTGCAGCTAATTCAATACGAAAGTGATTCAAAGCGACTAATTGTGTAATATAGATCTCAGTGATTATTCTTGGGGGAGAGGATTTGATTTTTCTGTTTCTGCAGCTGCACACATCTTTGACTCCTATCTGATTATAGAGGAACAGGCTCTATGTAATATGTAGGTAGTTTGCTTAATTGCATGCATGTTCAACTTGAACCTGTCATTATGAGGCAGATGATTAATTGATTTATTATTTGAACACATTTTGAGTGAAATGCATTATACCTGGGCACAATTTTGTGATTGGAAGTAAAAGTGTGCCCTGATAATGAAATGCCTGAATGTCCTCAAGGTGCCCTTCAGGTGTATTAGAAGGTCGCTCCAGGAGGGGTTGTGGGCGTGTTGCATGTCTGATGAAGAATTAGTTTTTTTTTTTTTGTTTTTTTTTCTTCTGCTGAATCCAGGATTACTGTAGGATATGGTGGGGAAGTACATGTACATGCTTTTATCAAAAGCGACTTACAGAGTCCTTCTTACAGGGACAATCCCCCCGGAGCAACCTGGATTTAAGTGCCTTGCTCAAGGACACAATGGTGGTGGCTGTGGGGATCGAACCAGCATCCTTCTGATTACCAGTTATGTGGTTTAAGGAAGTAATTCAGCTTCCAAAGATGGATGTAGGGCATTTTTTCAAAGAGCAAAATCTCCCTTTCCTTTTGTCTCACTCATTCACAGATTGTCTCTCTTTTTGCTTGGTTAGCTGTTTAGTTTTTTACATAACAAATGTTACATATATAAAGAAGAGGTATAATTTCAGTCTTTCAGCAGTCCCTACATATGTTATGCTTGCAATATTTAAGAAACATTTGAAAATACACACACACACACACACACACACACACACACACACACACACACACATGCACATTTATTTATATTTTATTTTTTGAGTAAATACAGCTAAACTCCATCATTTTGGGAGTAATTTAAGTTCATGTTTTAAATTTAATATGAGATGATTTTCCTCTTGGACGTAAGAGGCACAGAGAATGACCCGAAATGGAAACCAGATGTTAAGGCAGTGTTAGCACAGCATTATCTCATCCTAACTTGGTCAGAGTAACTCTTTATCTGGCATCTCCTTAATGTTACCAGTTGCACATGTGAGACAATGGAAGCATGGCCATCCTAGAGTAAAGTGGGTACTGATGTGTGCTTACATGATTATAGACAGGAAGAGCCCCAAGCAAGATTTCAACCTGGATCTCTGATTTATGTCACTAGCCTCCAGGGTAAGCCAGAAAGACAAGAGAGAATGAACCCCAACAGGCGCAGGTTATTATCTGAACATTGGTCAACCGATATGGGTTTTTCAATGGCCGATGCTGGTATCTAGAGAGGAGGGTGGGCCAATGGTCAATATAATGCAGATATGTATAATAAAATGTTGGCAAATTATACATTGCTAAAAGTATTTGAAAAGGTTGTAAACAAATATTTACCAGGAATTTTCAAAACTACCAATTTTCATAATCGACAAGTCGGTCAGTTGTTTGAACAATTCGACTTGTTTGTGTTAAGGATGATGTATAATTAGGCTCCGTTATTTTCACATAATCCCGATCAAACACGTTTCAGAGGAATATACAGAGGCTAAGTGCAGCACTTCAGCATGGTAAAGAATGGATATTCAACAAATAAATTGGCTTAATATTATAACATCTTATTGCACTCAACTATCCAAGTAATAAATAAGAAAGGCTCCAAAAATAGGAACTAAACCGCTTTTGCGTATTCTGAACGCTGAATGACATGCTTCGACGTAACCAGAGTGCTTCAGGGCTATCCTCGCTGCACATTCAAAAGCGCAAAACTACCACACCTGGAATCGTGAGTTTGAATCCAGGGCTTGCTGAGGGACTCCAGCCAGGTCTCCTAAGCAACCAAATTGGCCTGGTTGCTAGGGAGGGTAGAGTCACATGGGGTAACCTTCTCGTGGTCACTATAATGTGGTTCTCGTGCTCGATGGGGCACTTGGTGAGTTGTGCGTGTATGCCATGGAGATGCGTTATGTTTCCACGGTAACATGCTTAAGATGTGAGGATTGACAGTCTCCGATGCTGAGGCAACTGAGATTCATCCTCCACCACCATAAGGACTTGGAGCGCATTGGGAATTGGGCATTCCAAATTGGGTAGAAAAAAAGCGCAGAACTGCAAGATAATGTTGCGGGTACAAATCTAGTTCACGACATCGTGCAGTTTATTTTTTTTTTACTACAGCTATTTATTAAGGGTCAGAGAGAATCAGCAAAATCCTTTTTCTCCACACCTCGCAAAAACATGAGTATTACTCAGAGGATTTAACATCTGACAGTGATCATCTTGAATTGTATTGTTGATTCAGCTCTTTGATTGCTGTAACCGCAGCACACAAAAGGTATAAACAAAGTATTTAAGAGACGAAACTTCTTGCTGAGTGTTTTACCGTGCTGACTGTTATTCACTGTTAAGCACAGCAAGTTATCTTCATGCAAAAATGCTCTCCTAGAAGTTGCATCTCTTAATTCATTTGAGAATGTTAGTAGCTGACCCCAATAACTTACTAGTCAGTTGCTGGAAAACTTGTCGATTAGTCTTAGCTTAACTTAGCTTGAATGTTTCTAGATTCATTTTTTCATCATGGTTGCCCTCATATTTGAGCCCAAATACCAAGACCATGTCATAACTGTCTGGTTGGGTCATTTCTCTGTAAATCGGGATCAAAACCAGAATCCCGTTCCACAAACCAGATGATGAATAACTTGTCCCATTACATTTGAGCCATATTGGATGTCTGTGCTCTGTTGAGATCCAGTTGCATATTCCAGCAGGACACAAACCTCAGTTTATCACCTCTGATTAATAGTCAGCAATTTGGTCACTGGGGAATATGAATTGGTTGAGTGTTGGAGCTGGGCTACAGCCAGGAGGAATGTATCGGGATTTGTATTTATTACAGATACACTGTGGACACTCCTGTCTCTGTGCCAGCATGGAGATTGAGAATTGGCCTGTTTCAGACTCACTATAAGCACAGAGATGGGGATAGGGAGAGGATGCTCCCTACAGCAATATGAATCCGAGAGGGAGATACATTTTTTTATTGCCTTTAGCTTACACACTATCAGTATCTTGCTCACCTTTCGGAGGGTGCCAAGCAGATGTGTGTGCGTGTGTAATCTCATATTAAACCTCTTCGCTTTCCTCAGAAATGTAATAGTTTATTTTTGAGTGTTATTTTGTCCCTGTATTTTCAGCCTGATCTCACATTAAAGTCGGCAAGTGTGTGCGCGCCGATATTTCTTTAGACGAAATCGGTGCGCGTTGACCGAATTTGAAAACACTGCCTCCAGAGGCTAAAGCGATAAATAATTGTGACATCCATTTATGTCCAGGAGAGTTTGCCAGAAGCCAGTTGTAAAATAATTGTTTTCAGCTGAACAGGGTGTAAAACAGTGAATAGAAATGCTTATTTTATTTAATCTACCCCCCCCAACCAAAACCCAAATCTAACTTTAACCATTAGTAGAGACAAATGCAGTGTTGGGGACAAAAATACCACCTTTATCATGCTTGTGATTGTTTATACAAATGTGATTACTTCCTCACTTGATTAGGGATTGAACTGTGGTCTCCCAAGCAACTGGCACAACACGCTACAAGTCGAGCCACGAGAGAAAGTAAATGTTGAGCAGTTCCAATATATGTCCTATGGGAGATTGGGCATGTCAGTGAGTCGGCATACTGTTGCCGATCCTAGGGTAATGGAACTTTCGGAAACCGCATGTCAACTTCCCGTGTGATCATGTTGGTATCTCAGCAGCATTGTTGTAAAATGTGATTTGAGATATGTAGGTTCTGACTCCAGTGTGTCTGATGTCTCTGATGGTCTTTGGGGCCCCTTGTCCTTGGTCTAGTAGGAATACGCTGATGCTAGCAGGAGTAAAATCATTCTCGTAACAAAATTTCCATCCTCTCATACCTTATTCCTGGCCTGAAATCTCTCCACAGCATGAAGTCAGAATTCACCCAATTTACATCCTTAAAGGATTAGTTCACCCAAAAATGATAATTTTTTCATGATTTACTACCCTTTAAGCCATCCCAGATGTGTATGTCTTTCCTTCTTCAGCAGAACCGAAATCAAGATTTTTATAAGCACATTTCAGCCCTGTTTGTCCATACAATGAAAGCAAATGGGTGACCCGAGGCTGCTGGCTGTTTGACGGTCAAAGGCATATTTAGGCAGCATGTTGGAGTTGTGTGGATTATTTTTATGCTGCCTAAATTATCCTTTTGGACCGTCAAACAATCCGCAGCGTCATGCATCCAATGACTGCGTTTAGGAATTATACCACCCGCAGCTGGAATCAGCTTCCAGAGTAGGTTAGGTGGGCTCCACCAGTATCCACATACAAATATAGACTGAAAACACATCTGTTTAGCTGTGCATTTATTCAATGAGCACTGCGCTGCACTTACTGATTGCACTGCATCTTTATTTACGTATTCTTCTTCTTTTTTTATTCATTTTAAAATGTTTAATTTTTTTTTACATATTTCTTGTTCTTTTAAATTTGAGTTCACATTGATTTTAATTTTTTTTTTTATAAATTATATATATGTATATATGTGTGTGTGTGTGTGTGTGTGTGTGTGTGTGTATGGTTTGGAATAATGTTCAGATTTTGTTGTTTAGGAAGGAAATTGGTACTTCTATTCAACAAAGTGGCGTTCAACTGATCACAAAGTATAGTCAGGACATTACTGATGTAAAAAACAGCACCGTCACTATTTGAAAAAGTAATTTTTGATCAAACCTTGGCAGGCCCCATTTCCAGCAGCCATCACTCCTGCGAAATTGCTAATTTGGTACTAGAAAATCACTTGCCATTATATTAAACACAGCTGAAAGCTATTTGGTTTGTTAAATGAAGCTTAACATTGGTTTTGTGTTTGTTTTTGAGTTGCCACAGTATGCAATAGACTGACATGTCTTAAGGTCAATATTAGGTCAAAAATGAAACCGCTTTCCCTATAAACTCGTCAGTCAATCATTGTTTTAAGGAATGAAGGCTATACGATGCTTGAAATTTCCCAAAAACTGTGTTCGCTGTCCTTTTCTGCTTATCGCGGCGCTATTTTTGTGGTCCGTTTTGCATTACACGGTGGCTCATTTTATGTTATCACGGCCCATTCGGCCCGTTTTGCGGCTGATACACCGGCCTGTATATTTGATATATATATCTATCCAAATCCAACATGCTGCGTGAATTGCCATTGGGAATGAAATGTGTTAATATAGATAGGGTTGGGGAGTAACAGGATTTACGTATTCAAAATTAAGTAACCGTATTCCACTATAGTTTAAATAATTGGTAATTATAATACAGATATATTCAAAAAGTATTTTGATTACTGAGCATTTTATTGTCTATTTAGTCCTTTCAGATGGAAAACATTTATACATATAAATGATGCGATCCAAAGTTCATTTGAACAGCGGTGAAACACTTTCTTATGTGTCACATTCATACGAGCAGACAGAGAAATAAGTTTGGAGCAGAAGAAATCGAAATAAATCTTGTGTAAATTGCCAGCTTTACGCTGAGCTAAAATGCCATTTCTAGCCATTTCACATGCACGTTACCAGACACGATCATATTTTTTTATTAAATAAATTAATGTTGGATCATAATTTCTTTTTCTAATAAGACCTTTGATATTAGGGCAAAAATCATATTCTTAATAATATTTATTATTTAATTTATCTTGTTTTAGATACATTGCATAATATATTTAGTTTTTTAGAGAATGCTTTTTTTAACATGTGTATTTTGTTTTACTGCACTGGAGAGTTTTTATTGTCAAAACGTGTGAAAAAAATCTACCAGTGCTGAAGAAGTAATCCAAAGTATTTAGAATACGTTACTGACTTTGGGTAATCTATTGGAATACGTTACAAATGTTAGTGGAATGTATTTCAAAAGTAACCCTCCCAACACAAAAATAAATAAATAAACTTGCTTTGCTTTGTCTAAAGGAATATTGTGGGTTCAATACAAGTTGAGCTCAATCGACAGCATTTTTGGCATAATGTTGATAACCACAAAAATATTTTTGACTTGCCCCTTGCAAAAGACTTGGTTCCAGTGAGGCACATACAATGGAAATTAATAGGGCCAATCCATAAACAATAAAATACTCACTGTTTCAAAAGTGTATCCACAAGACATAAACAAGATGTGTGTTAACATGATTTTAGTGTGATAAAATCTCTTACTAACCTTCATAGACAAAAGTTATAGCCAATTTTACAACTTTGTTGCCATGAAGATATAATGTAAACAATCCCTAAAATGACTATAAAAATGTACATTTAAACTACTTTACAGCTAAAATAATACATTAGTTTAACGGTGGAATTAATTTAAGTGCTTTTATAAGATGGTAAGCTTCCCATTTCTGCATTTAAACCCTCCAAAAATGGACCCCATTCACTTCCATTGTAAGTGCCTCACAGTAACTTAGATTTTTGCTTCTTTTTTTAAGAAAAGGATGAATGAGTCAAAAAATGTTTTGGTGGTATTCAACATTGTCACAAATGCTGTGGATTGAGCTTAACTTGTATTGAACCCAGAATATTCCTTTAACAAATGTCCCTATAGTGGTATTATGCATGATCAGTGCATGTTATTCTAATGAAAGAAAATGTTTTTTTGAATCTTTCTGAGAAATCAAATCAGACCATGTTTGAAACTGAATAAAAATATCCAACTAGATTTGTACATTTTCTGAAGAAAATGTGAGTGGTGCATGTTGTTAGTGTGTTGCTATCCAGTAGCTAGGGTGTTCTGAGTGGTTACTCTGTGGTTGCTGAAGTCAAAAGATCCAGCCCCCAAATCACTGAGTCATTATGAATCATGTCCCTCCTTCAATGTAAAGTATTTTTATTGCTGTTTTATAATCTGCCAGTCAGAAATTGTAAATCTGATTGATTTGAAAAGTAATAGCACACCCCAAGCCGCATGATTTAATGTATTATTCATACATGCCACAGTTTAATACTTGGGGTTAGGAGTTGTATGACCCATAGCAATGTGACGCTTGCTTTAGCAAGCACTGCTAATAATATCATAGCCTAAATTTTACAATCCAATCAAATCCCAATGGGATAAAATCACATCCTGCTCTACATTATTTCTCGCTCATCATTCTGTTTCACCTTGTGATATGTCACAATACAGAAGTCAAATACATTGCAAATGTTGGTTTGTTGTCTCTTAAGGCATGTCATTTTCATATGAGGTATTCATTTCATGGCTTTGCACACACACATTCACACACACATGACTATGGGACATAGCCTGACCTAAGAATGTTTGCTTTGCTCTTCCTGTAGTTGTACCCTTAAGCAGCCCTTGGGATTTCATCTAATGTTCTAGCTCAGAGAAATGAGGTAAGATACTTCAGGGTCAGTAGAGAAGGCATTTCAGGACTGGCAAAGACTGAGGTAGAGTAGAATTGTCAAGCTTTTACTCATATTTTTTTCTCTGTTGTGATTTCCATTAGTTGCTGCATTTGACTCTCTGCCGGTCTGTGGCTAGTGTGTGACACAAATGTCAATGATGATGTCTTTGAGTTTGGCAGTCATATTGATATTTTATAGATGAAACTTGCCTTAAGTAGGTTTTCAAAGAACCATCTGACCCTTTCTGTTAAATGCACCCTGGAAGAAACATTTTAGAATTGTTAAATCAGAAAAGGTGGCGAATCAACCATTTATATGAAAAGATTTGTCAATTTTTCCACCACCTTATTACACCCACACTTGCGTGAACTTTCACCTTTCTCTTCCAACACACACACAGGTGTGTAGAAGGGTCATTGCAGTCACACACCTTCCTCTGTGTCTTCCTGGACCCCAATATAACTCTGCTGTTCTAATTAACGTAATTAATTTTACTTATAGCAGTTAATTATTTCAGAATGGGTGAAGCAGCATGCTGGAATGAAGAGAGCGAAGGTAGTGGTCTCTGGAGTCTGTCTAATCTTGGTTTAGGGCAGTGAAGGAAGATTAGAGCTACTCATGGACTCCTGAATAAATTATGTGAACCCAATTACAGCCTTCTATCCCTATTTTAGCCCTCCAGAGTGCTGCTGTGAGCGTGTGTGATGATGACTGTTAAACTGCCTAATAACATCTCCAAACTGAAACTCTGAGTTTAGGTCAGCTCAACCCAGTTCCTGTTGCAGTCATTTTATGTGTGAATGGCTTCAGGTGTGAAAGCTTATCTGCCAAATAAAAGCCCCGATATGCTTCAGGAGAAATTCTTCATTCTGGGGTAAAAATAAGTTCGAAACAACTAAGGAATGGTATACTTTTAGTGAACATTCAGACATCCGCCACACCACTGTGGAAGGCGTTTAGAAGTACATCTAAATATGAAGATGCTTATGTGACATTATAATGTGTTATCAATGAAGCGAGGGTAAGGAGCATGCACACACCATGGACAAGGAGCTTCTTTGCATCTTGGGGACGGCAGTTGAAGAGCTCGATCTTGAGTGGTCTCCTCCAGAAGAGCCAGAAAATTTGCTTATAGCAAGTTAAACATTTGCATTTATGCATTTGGCAGACGCTTTTATCCAAAGCGACTTAGAGCCCTTATTACAGGGACAATCCCCCTGGAGCAACCTGGAGTTAAGTGCCTTGCTCAAGGACACAATGGTGGTGGCTGTGGGGCTCGAACCAGCATCCTTCTGATTACCAGATTACCAGTTATGGTGCTTAGACCACTACACCACCACCACTCCACAAACATAAACCTGCTGTCCCTCACAGACGTGTCAGTCTGGGTGCTATAAACGATTGAGCATGGTTATACCATTCAGTTTGTCGGCCACCCCACTTCACTGGTGTTCTGCAATCTGTGGTCCGACCACAGGATGTGCTGGTGTTGCGCACAGAGATTTGCAGTCTCCTCGCAAAACACGCGATAGTGACGGTCCTTGACTACGACACAAAGCGTGGTTTACAGACATTATTTTCAAAAGAAAGACAGCGGGCTTTGGCCCATTCTAGATCTGATACGCTGGAATCGCGTGCTCGCGAAGCACCCATTCAAAATGTAAACTCCGAAACGGATGTTATCGCATATCTGTCCTTAGGACTGGTTTGTGTCAATAGATTTGAAGGACACGTATTTTCCTGTAGCAATTGAACCTCGTCACAAGCATTTTTGGAGATTGCGTTCAAGGGAACTGCGGATCAATTCAAAGTCCTTCCTTCCTGTCTGTCTCTGGCTCCATGCATAGTCATGAAATGTTTCTATGCGGTGCTTGCCCTATTGAAAATGGGAATGGGGTGTGTGTGTGTTTTGAATTACCTTGACGATTGGTTTTTACTTGCCCAATCAGAGGCACTACTGAGCGAACATAGTCTTGCAGCTTTTGCCATCTGAAAAATCTGGGTCTGAATGTCAAATGGGTGAAAAGAACACTTTCACCCAGCCAGCAAATCTCCTTTTTAGGGGTTCGTCTCGACTCCGTGAGCATGTGTGTGCACCTCATGAACGAGCGCATACAAAAGATTCTTTGGTGTCTATCTCCGTTCAAACTGGGGATTACATTGCTACTGAAGTCATTTCAGAGATTGCTGGGTTTCATGGCTGCAGCATCCACCATCATACCGTCGGTCACACATGAGACCTCTCCAGTACTGGCTCAAGCAGCGTGTTCCAAATCACGCCTGGTGTCTTGGGCGCATGAGCATTCAGAAGAAAAGTGGTGACCACCGATACGTCCAACATAGGTGCAAAACAGGCGTGGCACATCAATCACCTAGAAATACTGTATCTTTTCTAGCTTTGAGAGCTTTTCATTCTGACATTGTGAATCACCATGTGCTGATGCGTTTGGATAACACAACAGTAGTGGCATACATTAATCGTCAATACGGACTCTGATTGCCACAATTAATGAGCATAACACAACACCTCTTATTGCGTGCAACACATGAATTTCGGAGCGGATCTGTTGTCACGCCAGTGAGCATTATTGGCGGAATGGAGACTTCATCCTCAGACAGTGATAAGGCTATGGGAAACATTTGGCAAAGCGGAAGCCCCTTTGGTACTCCATGTCTGGGGCTTGGGATGTGCTTGCTTACAAATTGCCGGCAATTTTGTTATCAGCAAAGTCTGAGAGGACATGGAATCGGCTCTGTTAATTTTGCCGAAATGGCCCAATCAGTCCTGGTTTCTGGCGCTGATAGAAATACTAGACGGCCCTCCATGGGAAATTCAGCCAAGGAGAGACCTCTCTCAAACCCAAGGCATGATTTAGCACCCCCAGCCAGAGCTGTGGAACCAATACGTGTGGCCTCTGAATGGAGCATGTCGGACCAGCCAGAATTGGCTCAGTCAGTGATTGAATACTGGAGACTGAATTGCCATTTAAACATTAAACCTATAAAAGGCTACGTGCCTAAGGTGGTCCGTGTGCACCATTTAATTTCCATATTGACTTCAAAGCACATTCAACCAGAGGCATGGCCTCTTCATGGGTGTGCACAAATGTTTGGCAGCAGGACGTCTTAGTAAAACATGTTCGCAATATTTTATAACCTAGACATTGCGTTCATCTCCTCAAAAGTCCTCTATGTACAAAGTGCTGCTTGCATTCAAGCAGGTGAGCCCAAGCCCTTATGGGTGGGTTACTGACTATAATCAACACAGCCGCTGATTACGGGATGTTGAACTGCCCATTGCCCAAACAAACTTGTGCCCTTTTTAAGTACGGGCTTCCCCATCATTTTATACAACCACCTGCATACAGACAGTTGTAAATTTTCATAAAGTCACATGTACTTACATTGTAATAAAACGTCCTTCCTGACTGGGCTCTTGAAGGGTTTAATTCATACTATATAGTCCAAATATCCATTCTAAGTGCTCTCCTCCTGACTCACCATGAGGGTTATTCACTTGTGGTATACTCATGTCGGTCACCTTCCCTAAGGACTACGGCATCATGCTCTTTCAATAAGTACTCCCATAAGAAATAAAACCTAGTTTTCCAACTATGTTGTGAGGGGGTTAAGAAACCATACTGTGTATGTCTATATGGTTCATGTCAATTACAGACTGCGTTAATGTCCATCTGGCATCCGCCAGGTAGGACTATTCATATACACGCTTATATGACTTATAAGTAATCTGCCTGTGTCCTGTGACTCCTTATGTCTCTATTTGGTGTAATGTCATGTAGTGCGGCGTGATTGGATTCTGTTCTCCATAGTGCTTACGGCAATGTCAAGAGAACTGAATCGATAGGGAACATCTCTGGTTACACATGTAACCTCGGTTCCCTGAGATGAAGGGAACGAGTCATTGCCAACTACTTCAGAGTTTCATAATCGAGTGACTCACCCTTTTCCCTCAGTCAGAAAATTCGGAAGAAATGGTGCTTGTATAGGCCTGATGCACACCTAAAGTAGTGAGGCTGAGACACCATAGCCAATTAGAGATTTGGTGTGATTGTATTAGGGTTTCAACAAGGTTGTGGAAGGACACTTTCCCATAGTGCTTACGGCAATGTCTTGTTCCCTTCGTCTCAGGGAACTGCGGTTACACTTGTAACCAGAGATGTTTTCATCCCTAAAACACTCTTGTGAGTGGAACTACTTTCGTCCATCACTGATTCAGCTTCTTGCATTGATACAGTCTGAGCCTTCATGCTGATAGCGAGGCTTGCACTGCTTTACTGGAGTAGTAAGGTAGTGCATTTGTGCGTGAGTTTGTTTTTGAGGGATCGAAAGAGAGAAACTCATAAACTGAGATCGCTTCTGGGGTTACCTTTTTTGTTGCAGTGCTCATCAGAAGTAACATCGCTTTAAAATCACCAAGTTGAAGTTTAAGCACTTCTCAACAGCCGCTAGAGTCGCCATTTTTGTATATAGTTTCTCCGATGTAAACCTTAACAACTGTTCAAGGCTACTGAGATGCAGGTGTGTGTTGACATGATGACTGTGTTTTTCACTCACGAGTACGTGTGCATAATGCGTATAATGTATGTATGTCCACGTGTGTGTGAGAGCTTAAGGGAGGGGGAGCACACAGATTTTTCAGATATTATAGAAACCGTTGTATTGACCAGGTGTATCTTGCTTTGATACAGCTCAATTCTTCATTGCTAGTTCGAAAATGTCACTTTAGAACTAGCAACGGAGGATGCACTGCTTTTCGGTATTGGAGTAACAAGGTTGTGTGTGTGCGCGTGCGTGCGAGGAAAAAGAGAGCAATTGAGAGTGATTTTGGTTTAAATTGTCTGTATTTAAATTGGATATTTTCAGGAATAACATCGCTTCAAATTGTCAATATACGTTTAAATCTCAGCAGCAGCGAGTGCCACCATTCTTGTACAGCTTTCCTATCCTTAACATCTGTTTACAATCCCAGTGAGTCACAGGGGTGCACTGATTTTGCTCCCGAGAGAGTTTGTGTGAGCGAAAGAGAGGTTCGGTTGGCACAGTGGTGTACACTATAGCTATGTCAGGCTGATTAGGGTGAAATACATGAAACATAAGTTTCACTTATTAAGTTATTTTGGATCATAGAAACTGTTGTATTGATCAAGTAATGGGGATGCGGCTCTATATGTTGGTTGTGACTGTTACTGTAATTTATGATGACACTGATACTACTGCAAAAATGGGTGTAGGCAAAATAAAAGAGGCATATACATTGGGCAGATTTGTGAATGGCTTTTGCTGCAGATGCATATGAGTGGATGGGCACTTGAGTTGTTCACTAGATTTGATTCCTTTTGTAGACTAAAAAAAAAAAAAAATCGCAGGACATGGTCTAGGAAAATGTCTAATATGCGAACCTACAGCTGTATGATTGTAAATTTGCACCAGCTTGCTAATAACTGCATGTGTTGTCGACTGATCGTGACTGAATGAACAGTGTAATCAGAATTTGTTGTCGGCTTCAAGGCAGGTGAAGCTTCAGGTCACACCTATTGATGATGTGGACCAATGTCCGTTAAGTGTTTAGCAGCTGGTAAGAATTTTCGATTTCATGCAAGTATATCGGGGCCTTGAATTGTAGGCGGTGCTACTTTGCTTCCTCATTGCCCAGTCAGTCAATGGCTGTACAGAAAGCATTTTTGTATGAAAGCCTAATTTATATAAAGGAAGAAGCCAAATTTTGTGAAGGCATCACAGTTGACAGCATGCTATGCAAACATTTAATTCAGATGTGCCTTTATACCCTCCTATCTCCGTATACTGCTTGTGAAGGAAATGTTACATTTTAGGTTTTCGGATGCAGCCGTTAATTTATCTAGAGGATTTAAAGACAACAGCAGGTGTGTGAATTCAACCAAACATAATAAAAAACAGGCAAACAGTTCTTTTGAAAATTTTGACTAAATCAGAATCACAGGTATATGGCCTCTACCCTTCTGAGAAGAGGAGAGGTATTTGGAGACCGACAGTATAAGCCTTATACTATAAGGCATATGACTTGGGCTGAATGGATAGCAGGAGAGATGGAGTGATACTGGCAGTGGAGGAAGGAGAAAAGGAAAGAGAGAGAGAGCAAAAGAGATGATCTAAGTTATGTATTATTCAGTGAGTTATACATTATTAAAGATTTCATATTTAGCTGTTACACACAAAGGCATAAATTAAGAGACAGAGGGAGAAAGAACAGACATAAAGAGTGAGATTAAGATTACAGGGTGCGTGTGTGTGTGAGGGTTTAACAATGAAACGTGGCTGTACAGATGAGCATTAATGCTCAAGAGTTAAAGGCGGTGTTAATCTGGACTGGTGAGGTTTGGGCTGTAAGGCTCTTTTTCGTGTCAGATATTACTGAATCCCTAAGCACTGTCTGGGCCAAATTCCAGTTCAGAATTCCAGGACTCTCATTCATGCCTTGACTTTTTTCTTCTGGAAGCATCAAATTCCATGAAATGTACTTAGGTTAGATTTAAACAGGCCGTCCAAACTGCGTCACGACGGAACATTTTACAGAGTTCATGGAAGGCTTCATGACAGCATACAGACATGCATCCAATATATATATATATATATTATATGAAGCAGTTGTTCAGATGTCTGTGAATGCAGATTTGTGGCTTGGAATCAAGTTCAACTTGCATTCAGAATAAAGAACAAATATTCCAGTTTCCAACGCAGTATGTATAAAATCCTTTTAAGACACCAAGCACAGACTTTGGCGAGTGAGTACAACAGTGTTACTGGCCAGTGGACCAATAGCTTTTTGAGGAATTACAAATGAATGCATGGTTTGCATAACTATTTAAGACACTTGATGATATGAACAAATAAAAGAGAAACCTTCTACAACCCCAATTCCGAAAAAGTTGGGACAGTATAATATGCTAATAAAAACAAAAAGGAGTGATTTTTGTAAATTATATTCACTCTATGCTATATTTGAAAGCACCACAACTCAACATTAGATGGTGTTTTAGCTTGTGTTTTTTGTCAAACACATCAAAAACATGTTTTTTTTTTTTTTTATGTACAGTAATTTCAAATCAAATGATTGCAACACGCTCCAAAAAAGGTGAGGCAGTCATGTCATTTTCACAGTGTAAACCACTTTTTTTCCTCTTTCTATGTCCAAGGACTCTTATGGTCTTCCTCGTCAAGCCTGTGTTCCTGATTTCATCCCTCACTGTTTCCAGCTGTCTCTCGTTTAGTCATTAATCTAGTGTGTGTGTGTGTGTGTGTGTGTGTGTGTGTGTGTGTGTATATATATATATATATATATATAGCCCTCATGTTTCCCTTAGTCTTTGTAGGTTGTTTGTTTGTTCGTTCATTCACTCGCTAGCTAGCTAGCTAGCATGTTAGTTGATGTAGGTTACATCCAAGTAGCCAGCAAACTGCTGTTGCATTTTGTTTCCTTTTTACCAACGTTTGATTTTCATCATTGTTCCTTCATCTTCTGAATTTAATAAACATAAATAGTACTGCATTTGGATCCACACCTCTCTCCTCATTCTTCCCATTAGTATGATTGTCATAGTATATAAGGAACCTCCAAAAAAGGCCTTGTCCTTGAAGAGCAAGGATCATTCTAGGTTTGTCAATTTGCCAACAGATGCTTCAGCATATAATCCAGCACTTTGAGAACAATGTTCCCCAATGACAAATTGGAAGTATTTTGGGCATTTCACCCTCTACAGTGCACAATATAGTTAAAAGATTCAAGGAATCTGGTCAAATCTCAGTACGTAAAGGGAAAGACAAAATACACTTCTGAATGCACGTGATCTCTGATCCCTCAGACATCATAGTCTTAATCATCTTTCATCTGTAATAGATGTCATGAACATGGGCTTGGGATTACTTTAGTAAACCTTTGTTAATCAACACCACTCGCCGCTGCATCCACAGATGCAAGTTAAGACTTTACTGTGCAAAGCAGAAGCCATACATCAACACTGTCCAGAAGCGCTGCCAACTTCTCTAGGCTCGGTCTCATCTTAGATGTAAAGTAGAACAGTGGAACTGTGTTTTTTTTGATCCGATGAGTCCACATTTCAAATAGTTTTTGATAAACAGTCATCATGTTCTCCTGGCCAAAGAGGAAGAAGACCATCCAAGCTGTTATTGGCATCAGGTCCAAAAGCCAGTATCTGTATGGGCCAGTTGTGTGTCAGTGCCCATGGCATATGTAACTCGCACATCTGTGAGGACACCATTAATGCAGATTGATATTGTAGCACAGATTAAGGATGGCACGGGGAACAGCTTTTGCTCAAGGTAAGGACCTTTAATTAACACACTTTTCTCTTATACACACAATTGTACAGCACACTTTCTTCGTAGTTGCTGGTCTGGGTGTAGGCACTCTCTCTCCCGAGGCTATGTGGCTGCTGCGCTTTTATGCCGCTCTCCCCATGCTTACTGCAATTAGACACAGGTGTTCGACATAATTTAGCTCAGGTGTAAGCGCCCTTACCGCTTTTCTCTCCCGGACGGGCGCTTGACCACGCCCCCGCTGCCACATACCCCCACCGCCCGACTCAGGCCGGGGCGTCATCCGGCCTGCCTACCACTCCCCCCCCCCCATTTCTGGAGAGGAAGTCAGCGGCAGCCATCTGCACCCCCGGTCTGTGGACCACCTTGAATTTAAAGGGCTGGAGGGTCAGATACCAACGGGTGATCCGGGCGTTAGTATCCTTCATGCGGTGAAGCCACTGGAGTGGGACGTGGTCCGAGCAGGGGGTGAAGGCCCGCCCCAGCAGGTACTAACGGAGTGTGAGGACCGCCCACTTGATGGCCAGACACTCCTTCTTTACGATGCTGTACTTGGTCTCCCTCAAGGAGAGCTTCCAGCTGATGTACAGCACCGGGCGCTCCTCCACCACCTGCGAGAGTATGGCCCCCAGCCCTCTGTCTGAAGCGTACGTCTGCAAAACGAAAGGGAACGAGAGGAACGTCAGGCGCATGCAAAAGCGACCACCCCCCCCCCACAAAGTGCAGCTTTAATCTGTGTAAACGCCTGTTGGCACTGCTCTGACCATTGGACCAGATCTGGAGCCCCCTTTTTAGTGAGGTCAGTCAGCGGGCTGGTGACATCCGAATAATTAGGCACAGATCTTCTGTAATAGCCAGCCAGCCCCAGGAACTGCCTCACCCCCTTTTTGGTCTTGGGTCTAGGGCAAGTCGCAATCGCCGCGGTCTTGTCAATTTGGGGACGCACCTGGCCATGACCCAAGTGGAACCCCAGATACCGTACCTCCACATGCCCAACTGCGCACTTTTTCGGGTTTGCCGTGAGCCCCGCCCGCCGCAGCGATCTCAGGACGGCCCTCAGATGTTGCATGTGCCGCTGCCAATCATTGCTATAAATGATGATATCGTCTAGATAGGCAGCGGCGTAAGCAGTATGCGGTCGGAGGATCCTATCCATGAGACGCTGAAACGTGGCTGGTGCCCCGAACAAACCGAAAGGAAGCATCACGAATTGGTGTAATCCAAACGGCGTGGTGAAGGCCGTTTTTTCACGGGATATTGGTGTCAAGGGGATCTGCCAATAACCCTTCGTTAGATCCAAGGTCGAATAAAACCGAGCAGTACCTAACCGATCGAGCAGTTCATCAACACGGGGCATTGGGTACGCGTCAAATTTAGACACCGCGTTGACTTTTCTATAATCCACACAGAAACGTACAGACCCGTCGCTCTTGGGAACAAGGATGACCGGGCTGGACCAATCGCTGTGGGATTCTTCTATTACACCCATCTCGTGCATCGCGTCCAATTCTTCCCGAACTACTTTCTTTTTATGTTCGGGCAAGCGATAGGGGCGGCAATGTACCACCACACCTGGCTCGGTCTCGATGTGGTGTTGTATGACGTTTGTGCGGCCCGGTAGAGGAGAAAACACGTCTGCAAACTCCTTTTGTAGTTCGGAAACCTCTGCGAGTTGGCACGGCGAGAGGTGGTCTCCACAAGGAACCGGGGTGTTAGGATTGCAGGCTTTGTTTACCTCCGGTCCGAGCTCCGCCCTCTCCGGAACTACCATTGCCAACGTCACAGAGGCCGCCTCTTCTCTCCACAATTTCAGGAGGTTGAGGTGATCTATTTGACGCGCGCCCCCTCTATCGGTACGTTTAACCTCATAATCGAGATCCCCTACTCGTCGTGTGACCTCAAAGGGTCCTTGCCACTTGGCGAGTAATTTCGAGCTCGATGTTGGGAGAAATACAACGACTTTATCTCCCGGTGCAAATTCCCGTAGCTGAGCACCCCTGTCATACAGCCGGCGTTGGCGTTCTTGAGCCTGGAGCAAATTCTCCTGTGTTAATTGCCCCAGTGTGTGGAGCTTTGCTCGAAGATAAAGAACGTATTGAATTTCATTTTTACTATTAGAAGGTCCCTCCTCCCAAGCTTCACGGATGACGTCGAGGACCCCGCGTGGGTGTCGCCCGTACAGCAGCTCAAATGGGGAAAACCCTGTGGAGGCTTGCGGGACCTCTCGTACTGCGAATAACAGGGGGTCCAGTCACTTATCCCAATTCCTAGCGTCTTTGTGTACGAATTTACGAATCATATTTTTGAGCGTTTTATTAAATCGTTCCACCAGTCCATCTGTCTGAGGATGGTACACGCTAGTGCAAATCGACTTAATGCCCAAGAGTTCGCGAAGTGTTCGTGACATAAAAGTAGTGCCTTGGTCGGTGAGGATTTCTTTCGGAACCCCCACCCGGGACATTATCTTGAAGAGTGCCCCGGCAAAACTACATGCTGAGATGTTGCTCAAAGGCACTGCTTCCGGATATCGCGTTGCGTAATCCACCAGGACTAACACAAAGTGATGTCCGTGTGCCGTCCGCTCTAATGGCCCGACGAGGTCCATTCCAATTCTCTCGAAGGGAACCTCGATCAATGGAAGGGGGCGCAAAGGCGCTTTTGGGGTGGCCGGTGGGTTTACCAGCTGACATTCGCGGCACGCCGCACACCACCTGCGGACTGCCACCACCGCCAATGCCCGGCCAATAGAAACGGGCTATTAGACGGAGAAGTGTCTTCCTTTCCCCTAGGTGACCGGCCATAGGATTATAGTGAGCCGCCTGGAAAACCATTTCCCGGCGGCCCCGTGGAATCAACAATTGTGTCACCTCCTCCTTTGTTTGAGCGTCCTGCGTCACTCTGTACAACCGATCTTTAATAACCGAAAAATATGGATATGAAACGGCAACGCCCGGCCGGAGTTGTTGACCATCGATTACTCTCACTTGGTCAAAAGCGTGCTTAAGGGTTTCATCCCGCGACTGCTCCAAGGGGAAGTCCCCCTCCGGGAATTCCCTAAGAGGAGGGGCGACAACCTCGCCCCTTCCCTCGTCATTCGGAGCAGCCGAGGACGGCCCCGGCTCCGCCCCCCCCCGCCAAAGCATCGCACATCACACATCTCTTCACTTTCATGCAGGACCCATCCGCACAAGCTCCCTCCAATACATTTCTAAAATTCGGCCAATCTGTACCCAAGATTAGCGGATGGGTGAGGCGGGAACTAACCGCTGCCTCCACACTATGGTTTTTTCCCCTGAATTTAATCGCCGAAGTCACCATGGGATACTTGTGAACATCCCCATGCATACACCTCACCCTCACCCGTTTAGCTGAGCCCAAAGCCCTGGGTTGAACCAAACGTTGGTGGATGGTGGTTTGGTTACAGCCGGTATCCAACAATGCTTGGTATGTACCCCCCTGGATCCTTACCGGAATACGGTACGCTCCAGCCCGATCGGGGGCAGCCTGCGGGACATCGGAGACCCGCACCACCGCCCCCACTTCCATCAGTGGACACTGATCCCGGAAGTGGTCCGGGTCTCCGCACCTCCAGCAGGCCGGCCCAGGCGCCACGGCCGCACCCGTGCTGGCGGGTGCCCCCACCTGAGGAGGAGAGCGGCTGAAGGACGGGGAAAGGGTAGGTGGGTTCTCCCACGGCCGGGAAGTTGGTCTCACGAATCCTCCACGCCTGCGCGGGGCAGGAACGGGCCCTGGGGAGAGAGCAGAGCGAGAGGGAAGAGGGGAGGGGGAAAAACAGGGGAAGACACAGGGGAGGGGAGAGAGAGAGAGAGAGGGCTCATCCGCCCTTGGAATCGGCGCCATGTGGTCCTCCGCGAGTCGTAAGGCTTCCTCCAGCGACGTCGGGCGGTGGCACTGGACCCACTCCGCCGTTCTCCTGGGCAAGTGTTGGACAAACTGCTCCAGTACCACCTGGTCGACAAGTCCCTCGACGTCGCGGTCCCCCGCAAGCAGCCACCTCCGACAGGCGTCCCGGAGCCATTGGGCAAACGTGAACGGGCGGTCGGACTTCTCCAGCTTCATACACTGGAAGAGTTGGTGATTATCTTCCGGGCTCCGACCAACCCATTGCATGATGGCTTTCCTCAAATCCGTATAAGCCAGGAGGTTTGTTGCCGGCAGTTGTTGGGCCGCGAGTTGAGCTTCCCCGTACAAGAGAGGGACTAGGCGGGCTGCCCACTGGTCTTGCGGCCAACCCCAAATTTCCGCCGTGCGTTCAAACAGATCGAGGAACACCTCTGGATCATCTGCCAGCCCCATCTTCTGTAACGCGGGCGGGGGCAGTGTGGCGCGGGTGTCCGGGGTTGCGGCTGCGGCTGAAGCGGCCTCCTGGCTGAGGAGGCTCTGGATTGCGAGTCGGTCCTCTGCTTGAGCCCGCATGATCTCGAAGAATCGACGATCCTGGTCCTGCAGGAGCTCAAGCAGGGATTGTTGATGGCTCTAATGGAGTGTAGCGAGGGACTGGGGGACTTCCGCCAGCTGGGAGGACTCTACGGGGCGACCCTTCTCCATACTCGGACGATTTCTCCAATTTTCCTTTTTGTCCGGGTTTCAGCACCAGTGTAGCACAGATTAAGGATGGCACGGGGAACAGCTTTTTGCTCAAGGTAAGGACCTTTAATTAACACACTTTTCTCTTATACACACAATTGTACAGCACACTTTCTTCGTAGTTGCTGGTCTGGGTGTAGGCACTCTCTCTCCCGAGGCTATGTGGCTGCTGCTCTTTTATGCCGCTCTCCCCATGCTTACTGCAATTAGACACAGGTGTTAGACATAATTTAGCTCAGGTGTAAGCGCCCTTACCGCTTTTCTCTCCCGGACGGGCGCTTGACCACACCCCCGCTGCCACAGATATGTATACGTTTTGGAGCAGCATGTACTGCCATCCATCACTGTCTTTTCCAGGGACATCCTGAAACTTTAAGCAGGACAACATCAAACCATATACTGGCTGAATAAGCCATCTCCAATTGAGAATTTGTGGTGCATTATGAAGCGCACAATATGGCAACGTAAAGACCCTGTACAATTGTGCAGCTGAAGACCTGCTTAATGGATGAATAAGGGAAACCTTTTTTTAACAAACGTGTGTCTTCAGTGCCTTTTAATGCTTAAGTGTTATTAAAAGAAATGGTGATGTTTCACAGTGGTAAACACTCAAATGTCCGAACTGTTTTGGAGCAGGTTGCAATCATCATATTTAGAATTACTGTACATAAACAAATACAACAAACAAATAATGAAATTCACAAGGTAAAACATCATATAATGGTTGGTTGTGGTGCTTTCAATATAACAAAGGGTGAATATAATTGACAAATCATGCCTTTTTTTTTTTATTCACATATTTGTTTTTATACTGGCCCAACTTTTTTGGAATTGGGGTTGTATTAAAAAGGTCAGTGGGTTGTTAACTGTTCTTTTAGGTGTCTTTTAACAACTTTTATCTCTGGGCAAAATTTGCCAACATAAGTTTAGCCAGGAGACCCAAGTTTTTAGTGGTGCTTACTAAGGCAAGCATAATTATTTATCTGGCCCATATTTATGACTAGTGTTTTGAACAAACTTCAGCGTGTAACTTGTCCCGCAGATGTGCACTGTTTATGTTATAGATATTAAGGATAATTCAAATCGTGCACCCTATAGCGCACAACAGTGCCCGTCCACTTATTCAGCCATACTGCTTCTGGAAGTATTTTTACCTTTCATTTTTCCATAGGATTTTATAACATCTTTCATAAAAGAGTTGTATTAAAAATGATGGAAATAAAGAAAAATAAGTGTATTTTGAGTGTATGGAGACTGACTTGATTGTGTCATTTGCGGTGCATCATGGGATTGGGCAGTCACTGCTGGGCTCTTTTGCCGTGGCTTGTTTTCTGTCATTTTCTGATTGGTGGGTCTTTGCTCTACTACAGCAACATGGATAGCTATTAAATGCATTTATCCCACTATTAACCTTTTTTTTGTTTGTTTTGTTTTTGTTTATTTAAATGGCGCAGTAATAATGTAGATTTATTTTTGGCTTCAACAGACGCCTGTTGATTAGCAACCTCGGAGCTCATGGTAGGTCTGTATTTAAAGTTTTTTAATTTGTTGTTAAAGCTAATTTTGCCTAAGAAGGAAATAAATGGGATTTTTACTTTTGGAACCAGAATATTGAGCTTTTAACCCCCCCTTAGCAACTGCATAGCAACTCCCTGCCAACCACTTACAACACACACCGTGTCAGTGACTTTAGCACTGACTAGATTTATTGTTATAACTATGTGGTGAGCAATAAGCCAACATATCATGACCGGTTTGAGACAGCAAAAAGTAAATTTTGTGTCCCTGGCTGTATAGATTATTGTTCCCCTGTATGAAAGTGTGTTTAAATCCCAGGGTGCATTTGTTTGGTGCAGAGCCGCAATCTTACCATTTCTATGGAATCCCTCACTTTCTGGCACCTAACCATACAGTATGTGTGTGTGTTGATGACCAATATGAAACAGACATGCTTTGAAATCTGCACTGACTGATGTCTGTTTCTTAAAATAACTGGACTGTGACCTTACCTCATGGTGCTGTAGTCTAAATGTTTGTGAGCAATTTACTTTAGGACATCGGAATGGATGGAAGGATAAAAAACATAACTCCAGGGAAGAAAGAGAAAGCGAAGGGTAGTTAAATGTTTGATTATACAAACACACATTGTATTGCAAAAACCTAATTTAAGTTTACCTCATCACATTAAAACCATAGCACAGAAAATGAACCATTTAAATAGACATTTTCAAGGTTATACTTGTTGCAGTTTACAGCGAATGCCTCAAGCATGCCTCAGAAGGAGTGTTTACATCATGGCCCAACCAAGTGTGACGCAGTTTCCAGCTAAAAGTAATTTGTCTGTTCACTCTGAAAGTGAAAATGCTATGCCCCAAGACACAGTTGCAGCCAGTCAGAACATAGTATTTCATGTTTTAATAAATATACTTTGTGTAATGCGACCGTTAGGACATGGTCTTAGAATCTGCATGTTTGTGTGTGAATCTTTAAAGACACATCATTGAGAAGTTTGTGTTAAAACTGGTCAGTTCAGTGCCCTATGTAGTCTGATTGTGATTATACGTATATCTGTTCATATATAATTTGAGCTCTGAAACGCGTGCGCACACACACAAATGGGTGAGATTTCACTGGGGTCAAATGACCATTTAAATTCAGGAGATAATTTAAAGGTGAATTTAACAATTTTTTTTTTCTTCCCTTAACGTTGCTGTTTGTTATGGATTTAATTTGGAAATAACTATATAATATGTTACACAGATCTCTGGAATACTTGATTCTGATTGGTCAGACGCAGCAGTATAATGACTGTATATTGTATATTATAATGACTGATGTATAATTGACTGTTGCCCCAAGCTTGCATTACTGGCCTAGTGGAATGTCTCATATCACTCTGCTGTTTCCTTCTCTCAAATAGTAAAATAATTTAAACTTGGAATCAATTTCATGTCCATTAATTTATTTGTGAATTAGCAGTGTAATATGGGATAATGTACAGTTAACCGGTTATAGTCCTCCTGAAGGGGTTTATTTTGCAACAATGACCTTTTGACCATTCATTATACATGACATATTCAAAGTTCAGATGTTTATAAGCCTTTTATAACAACTAATTCACATCACTCAGAAAACAGAGATAAAAATGTTAATTTTCAAGGGCAAAATAACTTTTTAATGCTGTCTGGCTGTCTCAGGTGTGCAATTGTGTACGTGTATGTCTCAGGTGTGATTTTGTGTTGGTATGTTTCAGTTGTGTGTGTAGGTCTCAGGTGTGCATATGTTAATGTGGAATGACTGCTAATTATATATGAAAACATCCTGGGGCATGTAACCAATATGTTGGAATTGGATTTATGCTTTAAGGTTTTGGTCATGTTTAGGTGCATATGTGTGTTGTGGCTGAGAGACTAGTGAAGCATGATCGATATTCTTAATCTGATTGGCTGGCTTTGATAGCAGTGATGTAATGGAACAGATGGTAATAGATGACACCTTCAGTGTGCCACACAAACACACATACGGCAGCGTTCAGAAGTGAATGTGCTCCTAACACAACCTCTGCTATTGAAACTAGCACACACTCTCTCTATATAATGCTATATACACTCTCTAATCTGTATGTGTATAACACAGAAAGAGTACTAGAGTCAGTGTATCTCACCATCATTACCTTGTCTTTATTTTTTTTTTTTTTTTTTGTCTCCAGCCATTGGGAATTTTATCACTCATGTATTAAGTTTTATGGCTGTAGAGTGTCATAGGCATAAAACTCCAATTCCCTGCTGAGTCACGAACAGCATGCTTGTGTGACATCATCTAGTGATGACCCTGCCACATTAACCATGTGCACAAAGTCATAAAACTTTCGTTACACACAAATCAATCTTACTTTAACAAACTTTGTACCACATTAATTTGTTATACATAAAATAATGTTTTGTTCAATGATTTGAGACTTTTTCATCTTTATTAATTTATTCAAAAGTAAAAATGCAATTCAATCAAGAGTAACTAGAACACACAAATACTATGTAGAGCATGCTCTCAATTGCCAAGTCATTTTAGATTTTATTTCTTCTTGTGCTTAAAGTTGAAAATGTCTGTATAGTGTAATTGTCCAGAGACTGTAAATAAATCAATAGAAATGAATGAAAAAAGCAGAAATTCTTGAATTAAAAAAATATTGGAATAAGTAGTTTGGATTCATCTTTTTCTTAAGATAACATGAAAATGGATTTTGTTTTTAAATATTAATATTTTAAAAACATTTGTTCATCAAATCAAAGTCAGGGTGGTTCAACCAACATACAGTACAAGTAGCCATTCTGCTGTCATGTGACAAAATTATAAAATGAAGAGGACCCTCATGACTAAGTGTGAAAAGCCATTAGATAAAAAAAAAGAAGAAAATTCTGATATTTGGATGTTTATGAAAAGGCCCTGTGTGTGTGTGTGTGTGTGTGTGTGTGTGTGTGTGTGTACGAGATACAACACTTGATTTACCCATTTTTAAAGTCATTAATATTTTTGTTGATTAAGTTATAAATGTTTTTTTTTTTTTAAATGTATGAAACCCAATTTGACATGTTTTAATCTACATTTTTAAAGATTTCTCTTTTTTTTTTTTATTATTTTTTTTTATATATCATCTCAAGACAACCTTATTTATCAATGACCCATTTAACATTACTGATCCATGAAACCTTTTTTTTTTTTTTTTTTTTCACAATTTTTAAACGGGCCTTTTAAAAATATACATTTAAATGTTTCAAGTTCTTAGAGACTTTCAGCTGAGTGAATGGAAACGCAGTTCACCGGAAAGTTTGCTGGGAACTGTTTATACCACATCACACAGGTCTACAGGTGAAACTCGAAAAATTAGAATATCGTGCAAAAGTTCATTAATTTCAGTAATTCAACTTAAAAGGTGAAACTAATATATTATATAGACTCATTACAAGCAAAGTAAGATATTTCAAGCCTTTATTTGATATAATTTTGATGATTATGGCTTACAGCTTATGAAAACCCCAAATTCAGAATCTCAGAAAATTAGAATATTACATGAAATCAATAAAAAAAAAGGATTTTAAATACAGAAATGTCGGCCCTCTGAAAAGTATAATCATGCATATGTACTCAGTACTTGGTTTGGGCCCCTTTTGCATTAATTACTGCCTCAATGCGATGTGGCATGGATGCTATCAGCCTGTGGCACTGCTGAGGTGTTATGGAAGACCAAGATGCTTCAATAGCGGCCTTCAGCTCTTCTGCATTGTTTGGTCTCCTGTCTCTCATCTTTCTCTTGGCAATGCCCCATAGATTCTCTATGGGGTTCAGGTCAGGCGAGTTTGCTGGCCAATCAAGCACAGTAATACCATGGTCATTGAACCAGGTTTTGGTACTTTTGGCAGTGTGGGCAGGTGGCAAGTCCTGCTGGAAAATGAAGTCAGCATCTCCATAAAGCTTGTCTGCTGAAGGAAGCATGAAGTGCTCTAAAATGTCCCGGTAGACGGCTGCGTTGACTGGACTTAATAAAGCACAGTGGACCAACACCAGCCGATGACATGGCTCCCCAAACCAACACAGACTGTGGAAACTTCACACTGGACTTCAAGCATCTTGGATTGTGTGCCTCTCCATTCTTCCTCCAGACTCTGGGACCTTGGTTTCCAAATGAGATGCAAAATTTGCTCTCATCAGAAAAGAGGACTTTGGACCACTGAGCAACAGACCAGTTCTTTTTTCTTTAGCCCAGGTAAGACGTTTGACATTTGAAGCCCATGTCCAGGACCCGTCTGTGTGTGGTGGCTCTTGATGCAGTAACTCCAGCCTCAGTCCACTCCTTGTGAAGCTCCCCACACATTTGAATGGCCTTTTCCTGACAATCCTCTCCAGGCTACGGTCATCCCTGCTGCTTGTGCACCTTTTTCTTCCACACTTTTCCCTTCCACTTAACTTTCTATTAATGTGCTTTGATACAGCACTTTGAGAACATCCAACTTCTTTTGCAATTACCTTTTGAGGCTTTCCCTCCTTATGGAGGGTGTCAATGATGGTTTTCTGCACAACTGTCAGGTCAGCAGTCTTCCCCATGATTGTGAATTCAACTGAACCAGACTGAGAGATCATTTAAAGGCTCAGGAACCCTTTGCAGGTGTTTAGCTGATTAGAGTGTGACACTTTGAGCCTACAATACTGAACCTTTTCACAATATTCTAATTTTCTGAGATTCTGAATTTGGGGTTTTCATAAGCTGTAAGCCATAATCATCAAAATTATATCAAATAAAGGCTTGAAATATCTTACTTTGCTTGTAATGAGTCTATATAATATATTAGTTTCACCTTTTAAGTTGAATTACTGAAATTAATGAACTTTTGCACGATATTCTAATTTTTCGAGTTTCACCTGTATTTTTTTCTGTCACTTTCTCTCTCTCTCTCTCTCTCTCTCTCTCTCTCTCTCTCTCTCTCTCTCTCTCTCTCTCTCTCTCTCTCTAGCTTTTTCTTACTTCATCACATTTTTCCTGTGAATCTGTATTATTCAGGTTTTGTAGACAAAATTTAAAAAGGATGTTATTAATATTGGTCCATGTGCGTGTGTGTCAAATGTTCTGACGTCCATAGGGTCCCGTGTCTTTTCCTGCGTTTAAATCTTTCTGCAAGTAGTAATGCCTCACAAGGGTTTAAGGCCCTCCATCCACACCTTTCCTCTGAACTATTGATTTAATGTTCTTTGATTACTTTGTCATGATGACAGATTCAAGTTGATTTGTGATGATCGTACAAGGGTGTGTTCTCAGAGACAAACATTTTTGCAGAGTTGCATTGGGAACCAAGAACGGGTTCTCATTTAAACCTATAAATTTCGTTGGAAAGGTCATTCCACCAACGTGGTATGATGAAACAGAGTTTGGGAAAGTGTTTTGGTGCCTCTTTGTGTTTGTACAACAAGGCGATGTTCCTTAGCCGACCGCAGGCTTCTTGCTGGAGTGTAGATCTGCATAAATGATTTTAGGTATGCTGGAGCAGACCCAGTGACTGTTTTGTATGCCAGCATCAGATTCTTGAATTTAATACAAGCATCAACCGGCAGCCAGTGGAGAGAGACAAAGAGTGGTGTAACATGTGCTCTCTTTGGTTCATTAAAGACCAGACATGCTGCTGCATTCTGGATCATTTGCAGAGGTCTAATTGCACATGCAGGGAGGCCTGCAATGAGTTATAGTAGTCTAGTTATGACAAGTGACTGAACAAGCAGTTGTGTGGCATGTTCAGAGAGGAAAGGTCTTATTTTCCTGATATTGTAGAGTGTAAATCTACATGATCTTGCAGTCTTTGAGATGTGGTCTGAAATTTAGCTTGTTATCGATGGTTACCCCTAGATTTCTGACCGTTGTGTTCAACAGCATGGTTGGCTGGAAAGACAAGGAGTTCGGTCTTGGCTGGGTTGAGTTGCAGGTGGCGTTCCTTCATCCAGGCTGAGATATCTCCCAAACAGGCAGAGTCGAGCAGTCACTGTGGTGTCGTTGGGCTGAAAAGACAAGTAGAGTTGCATGTCATCAGCGTAGCAGTGGTAAGATAAACCATGAGACTGAATTATGGGTCCCAGAGATGTTGTATATGTGGAGAAGTGGCCCAAGCACTGATCCCCGAGGTACCCCAGTAAGTAACTGATGTGGCTTGGATACCTCACCTCTCAAGGCTACCTACATACTTTGTTATATTGTTCATAAGGATCCTGAGACTTAACTCACACAGTGCAGTTACTGACTGGTTGGTCATATGACAATGTGTAGTTAAAGATGGGCCTACTCTAGTGCTTAACCTTCTGTCTGAAGTCATTCTGCTTTGAGTTGCATAACAGCCTTTTAAAGGGTTCAAAGATTATGCTGTGTTCCAATTCATGTGTTGGATATTCCCACTTGATATGTCTGACTTCCGACTATAAAGGTGTTCAGTTGTTCTGCTTGTAAAATGACATACAAGGAAACATAATGGCAATGCTATTGTTGGCTTTGCAGTTCAGTTGTCAACTACGATATCTCACTGCAACCAAATTGGTTTTATTGTCATGTCATGCAGGAACTTTGACTAGCTGATGCACATTATGTGCTTAAAAGAGAATGTTTATCATCAATTATGTACATCTCCCTGGGTGTTGACGTGTTCACGTTATAAGGCTAATTCACACTGCCCCAACAAAGGGCAACAAACACCAACATCCAACAGTTGTTGGGCTTTGTTGGATCAGTGTCTTCTTTTAACCACACCCCTTTACAATTCCACACCTCCTCTTACAGTATATGGACAGGTGTCTTTATTCTCAGTTGTGACAGTGGGCTGGCTGCAAAAGAAAGCAGAGCTGAATGACACCAGTAGAAAGCAGAGTGGAAAGGTTTTATTCTCTTGTAAAGTCAGGGTAAAATCATCCACTGACTTTCTGCCAGTGAAAATGCTCTAACTGTACAGCACAGCGAGAGAGTAAAAGTGTATGTGTTTTTGTGTGGTGAGATAAATATATGAATGGTAATGTTAACACATAAAGCAATGTTTGAGGGTGTGTGACTGTATGTGGCGTTAAAATACACTCCTACATGCAGTGCACTAGATTAACACATGATGAGGTACTGTATGTGTCTTTTTGTTGAGTTTCTGGAGTGAAAAATGGGTACACGTGGTTAAAGACTTTTTTTTTTTTTCTCTATATCTACAGTATATTTTGGAAACATACTAGGCCTATTTAGATTTTTCTCCCTCTTAGCCCTTTCCCAATTTCCTTTAGCACTTCCTCCAACGTATATTAGCTTCTCCAAGCACATTTATTCCCCTCCCCAAACACATTTCAGTCTCCTTTGTATCCTCAATTAGGACAAAACTGAAATTGCAAACCGGTATTAATTTTATTTTTATTTTTTTCTTTGACACGGTGTCCTTTTTGTTATTTTTGCACATGCACATTTTTGCAGTTTGATTAACTAATATTTTACCAACAATACAAATTTACCTGCAGTAGAGGTTTTAGTTGACCTTTTGGTCTAAAGTGACCCTCTACTCAAGTGTTGAGAATCCTAATACTGTTCCCAGATGACTAAGGATAAAGGGAAACTCCTGGTGGCTCCTTTGCATTGATTGAACCACCTCAGTTCATCCATCAGAAAATTGATTCCCAAATTAACAGCTTTAGTACCTGTCAGAGCTGATTGTTCACACTATTTATGTGGTCACTGAGGTGCAGATTTGATTTTTGTTTTGCGAATGAATGTGGGATTTTTAAATGTGTGTGTGTGTGTGTGAGCGTGTATTTATCACTTTGTGGGGACCAAATGTCCCCATAAGGATAGTAAAACCTGAAATTTTTGACCTTGTGGGGACATTTTGTCGGTCCCCATGAGGAAAACAGCTTATAAATCATACTAAATTATGTTTTTTGAAAATGTAAAAATGCAGAAAGTTTTCTGTGAGGGTTAGGTTTAGGGGTAGGGTTAGGTTTAGGGGATAGAATATAAAGTTTGTACAGTATAAAAACCATTATGTCTATGGAAAGTCCCCATAAAACATGGAAACACAACATGTGTGTGTGTGTGTGTGTGTGTGTGTGTGTGTGTTTTGTGTTTTTTTTTTTTTTTTTTTTTTTTAGACTTGTCCTGGTTGAATGAATATTTGCATGTATATGTGTGTATAGATGTTTGTTTCTGGTTATATGCACGTCCATGTTCTATATATTTCACGATAAGGACCAAACTTAACTGCCACTAAGAAACAAGGGTATCTCTAGAGCAGGGGTTAGCAACCTTTTTAACATGATGTGCCATTTTTTTAAATTCTTTGTTATTCACTGTGTTTTTGAGTGTTTGCCCTTTTCCCTTAATTATATAGTTTGAATGTCACCATCATTGTGGTTTAAGGAGCGGGTATTCATGGATGAACATCTTAACCATTGATAACAGTGTTTTCTTATTTACGTGTTTTAAAATGGGGAAAAAAATTAAGAGAAACCAAGAAAATATAGGCTGTGATCTAATCTATCCGACCGACTCCAAGCGGAAGCATTTACTTGCAGGACTCCTCAAAAATGAAGTGCTATGCTGTGAAATCTGCGGCTCATGAAGCAATAATGGACTAGCACAGACTAGCACATTTTTGCTTTTTCAAGCATTTTACAAATGTTTCTCATCCACACTGAAATGTATAAAAACTCTTAAATCCCCTTACTGCACCTGCAAAATATCACCATTCCATGTACAGTCTGAAACGCAATGAATGAATTCCAAAGGTGACAGGAAGTTTACTTGAAGTAATGCAATGTGAGGGTTGTACAGAGTATTTATCTTTTAACAACGCTATCAAAGTGAATATCGGGCACAGCAATGCTGCTATAACATGGGCCGCCATCTTGATTGTTTTGGGTTGAATGGATCACATGAGTTTTCGAAAAGCTACGTTTTCACGGTCAAATATGCCTCCTCAGTGTTGACGGAATGCCAAAATGTAGTAAAAATTATGTGTTTTCATATGAAAACATATTAGTGTGGACACGGCCATTTAATAGTGTTTAGCGTCCCTTTAAGCTCATAACTAAATAAACAAGCTGCGTGATAACAACAGGATTACAACAAATGGTAAATTGACATGACACATGCAGGTGCAAAGGACTTAATATAAATAAAACACATAATACTTTCTCTCACTGTTGATCGCATGCCAGGGATTGACCCTGCACGCGTGCCCTAGATTGCTGACCCCTGCTCTAAAGAGTGAATCAAATGCACTAAACTTCAGGATGAATTACTGAGATTCTTCCTTTTTAAAAGTCCCTCATCTAGAACATGACGTTGCTAGGGTTATTAGAGAAAGCCTTCTGGGAGAGGCAGCGTGTCATTAAGAAGAGCTCACTTTGATTTCCTGTATTTAAAGAATCTGATAACAGAACAAGTAGCCCACCATACTTGCTCTCAAACATACTTCACTGAATCCACTCCTGTTATAAAACAAAACCCAGCACTCTTTCTTAGAGCATACACATCTTAACTGAATTTATTCTGAATCAGTTTACGAGTTTAACTTTTGGAGAAACCGAAGACACACAAATGTCATTCTTGCATGATGCTCCAGACTAATCCAGACTTTGGCTCATCATAAATTTCTAATGAAAGTCTATACTTTGGTGGCAGGGAATCAAATTTGGGTCAGAAATATTTTTGCCATACAAATTGGACGTATGCCAAGTCTGTGAGCTAAAGACTCTGCAGATATCCATCTATTAAATGACAATAAATGTCCAGGTTTAGGGATCTTCGCAGATAAAATTACTTTCCTTTTTTAAATTTAAAATATCCAAGTCCAAGGCAGGGTTGAAAAGTAAAGTTTCTTCTCTCAGCCATAAATGCTTAACTCCATTTAGCTCACATTAAAATTTTACAAGAATCCCTGAATATAAACAGACCTATAAAAGGCCATTAAGCCAGACAGATCCAGTTTGTTAATGTCCATAAGAAAAGATGCAGATCAAAACCCATTTTGCCTGCTCTCCTCAGAACTGCACAGCCTGCATCATGCCAACTCGCCTCTTTTCCATAAAGAAGTCTCTGAATCGTTGAAGTCTAAAAGCTTCAATTCTGGATTTTATGTCAATTAGGCCTTGTCCTCCCTATCTTGGCAGATATAAAAAAGAAGCTTTCAACCAGTTCTGACCCAACCAGAAAAAAATCCACAAGGTGTTGTTGAAGCTCTCTGACCAGGTCCTCAGGAGGTTCAATGATCATCATTTTGTGCCATATGAATGAGGCGACCAGGCTATTGCAGATCAACACCCTTCCCCTGTAGGATAACTGGGGCAGCAGCCATTTCCATTGCCTAAACCAACCAAACACATACTTTCTCCACAAGACCCTCCAAATTTTGTCTCCTGTACTCTTCAGTACCTAAAAACACCCCTAAATATTTAAAACCAGCCTTACCCCATTTTAAACCACCAGGTAGAGATGGACTTGTAACATTTTGACCACACCATAAGGCATCACACTTTTCCCAGTTAATTTTAGAAGTAGCTTTTCCAAAAATGGAAAAGCTTGAACATCTCTTGCTTGAACATCTCTTGCGTTTCTTATTATAACAGTAACATCGTTAGTGTAGGCTGGAACTTTAGAAGAATGTTGAAAATTAAAAGCATTAACCTGCCAACCCATTAAAAAACTAAAGTAATGGGTACTAAAGTACTAAAAATAAAGACTCAATGTCAAAAGTGTAAAGCTGTCCAGAAAGAGGACAGCCTTGTCTAATACCCCATTTAACACTTATATGGGTACTAAGGCCACCAGCCATCTTAACCATTCAAGTGGCCTCAGTATAAAGCAACTTTATCTCTGGAATAAATCCATCCCCAAAACTAAAGGCTTTCAAATATCAAAAAGATGATATCACTCTAAATGTAAGTTGTCTGTTATGGATCTCTCTTTAATACAATATGATTGATCTTTATGTATAATTCGGTGAAATACATTATTCAGTCTGTTTGCTAAAACTTTGGAAAGGATTTTATTTTCTGAGCATGAAATTGCAACAGTTCTCCAAAACTTTAAAACGGTTAAGTCACATTGTTTTGGGAGCAAAGTTAAAACGGCTCATTTGAAGAATTCATTCAATGACCTCAAAGTAATCATGTACAATTCAAGTCCAAAACTGCTTATAGAATTCAGAAGGGAGATCTATACCTGGTGGTCAACCAGAAGGCAGTCCCATAACAGCAGCGGTTACTTCATCAAAGGTGATCTCGGTTTCTAAAAAGTCCTTTTGTTTCGACGTAAGACACTGAAGATCTTGCAGCATTTCTCTTCTGCACTGTTCATCAGTCATATCAGGAACATTCAAGTTGGAATCGCCACAGGGTTGATGTATTTTAACAGTCCTTTAAGCAAATCATTTGCTTTTCTTGTCCTGATTTGCACTTCAATTTAAAGAATAAAGAAATGGAAGTATCCATGTCTCAAAGAATATGGTAGTGGTGGTGGTGTAGTGGGCTAAAGCACATATCTTAATCAGGAGGGCACTGGTTTGATCCCCACAGCCACCACCATTGTGTCCTTGAGCAAGGCACTAAACTCCAGGTTGCTCTGGGGGGATTGTCCCTGTAATAAGTGCATTCATTGTAAGTCGCTTTGGATAAAAGCATCTGCCAAATGAATAAATGTAAAGATAAAAGGCAACATCTTGCAAGAGCTCCTTTAACTTTCTCATTTAAAAATTAGCTCCGCTGAAGTAGTCAGACACAGTCCAATTTTCCAACAGTTCTAATTTTTTTTTTTAAACACTAAAATTGAGAGGTATAATCTTGACAATAAGTTTTTAAATGTACTTTACCAATCTCCCACCACTGAGTAATACTTTGATAATGATTTTTGTTATTATTATTTTCCAAATCTTCCAAAAAGATTTAAAATTCTCACCAAAAAATTTCTTCTAAAAGTTTCATGTGAAAATGCCAGTAGTAACTCTAAGTTCTAACAACCAAAAATAATTCAGCTGTAATGAGATTATGATCCGAAAAATTTGTGGGGACAATATTAGTTTTCATTAAATAAAGCATAGAGCTATCTAAATGTGCAGCTGAAACCAGACCAGTATAGACCCTAACTCAAGTATACTGCTTCAAAGATTATGTTCTCAACACATCTAAAAGGTTTAAATTCTGAACCAGACTAGCCAAACAATTAGCGGACTGTAATTGTGATTCTTCATTTCTATCAAGTTAATATGGTCTCCATTCTGTTCCTGTTTTAAAATATTTTCCAACTTACTGTAAAACTGTGTTCTATCTGCTCCTTTATTAGGCAGTCTACCAGGTTCCATCTCTTGCTTTGACAAAAATGTGACTAACACTAGAAGAAAAAAATATTACAACTCCAGCACTCAGATTAGTTATGTGACTAACTAAACTTTTTCACCTCCACACCATGTACTCCAATCAACTTCACTACTCTGAGTACTATGTGTTTCTTGAATAAAAATCACACTCAAATCCTTTAGACATATAAATCCCTCTTCATTCCATTCATGTTAAGAGAACCCACTGGCAAGATCTCATAACGAAGAGAGAAATTAAGAAAAAAAGAACTACTAAATATGATATTAATTTGTTTTTTCCCCCTCCTTAGCATTTCCTTTCCAGTCATTTTTTTCCCCTGTCTAATAGCAGAATTATATATATTTTTTGAGGTGAGAAAGTTCTTACTTTCCTTGCCCACATTACTGACACAAACTTTTAAAGATCAGGAAATAAATCTCCTACGTCAACACCTGCTCTCCCCTTTGTTTAATTAAGATTAACATTTAGAAAACGTATCATCCCTTAAACTGTCATCAGTACACAGAGTTAAAACATCAACACCATCGTATAGGCCTTCCTCCGAGCCTCCTGTCAATGCTACTTCTGTAGACTCACATACTTAACATCATCATTGCCAGCAATATCAGTTGCATTCATGGATTTATAAGTAATAGAACTACAACCAGGTTGTTCATCATTCACAATTTTTTCACTGTTCTCAATCACCTCATCAGTGTTTACTCCAGCCTGCTCAATTCTCTGTTTCTCCATATTTTGAACAATATTGACTACTTTATCTCCAGATTGTAGATGGGCTCGGGTCAATTGTCGGGTCCTTATGTGGACATAAAAATTGCTTGTGCCCTAGGTCTCCACATTCAAAACATCTGAGATTCTCTGTGCTTGTGTACAAGTATTCTCTCCGTGATTATCGTGGAAAGACACCTCTAAAGTGCACTCCGGGGAAGTCAAAAACATGTACACTTGACATCTGAAAGCAAGAACGCGTTTAAGCGCCATGTTTTTACAACCCAAAGGGCTAATTTTCACAGGGCTTGTGATCTTGCCAAATCTCAACAGTTCTTTAGTAATGGTGTCATTGGAAACAAAAGGTGGATCTTTTAGAAATCGTGATTTTGGTTGCTGGAGCAGATAATGGGGTTACTGGAACAAAAGTTTCTTTCACCTATAATCCATTCAATCAATTTAATGACCAGTGACTCACTTTAAAAAAAAAAAAAAAACAACCGTTGCTTTATTCATACACGAGGCAGAAACTATGTTGTCAAATCCTACCTGCTCCCTAACAACCACGAGTAGCTCTTCCACAAAAACACCAGGCTCCGGCACACACCTGCACCCATTACGGAGTGACAGGCCTTCCCTTCCCATGATTAGATGCCATAACGGCGTCAAAAGAAAATGTTACTAAAAATTTTTTACCTCAAGGATCAGCATGTAGACTATCGAGGGGGAAAAAGAAAAATGATAAACCTATAAAAGAAAGTTAGGAACAATTAAAGTTTCCACGCTCACTCCCAACACACTCCGTTTCCCAAACCTCCCAAGCATGCAAACGAGAGGGAGAGGGAGAGAGAGGGATAAATAGGCAGTTTTTTGGTTTACTACTGTGATCTCATTGTCTCTTCCCCACAGGCTCATGGTACACACACTTTTCAGTAGGATGGTTCCAAATGGTTCTCTTTGGATATTACCATCTTGGACTGCAGTTGGATATGAGAAAGTCCTGCAGGGCTGCCATGTGTGATGTCATAATAATATTCTGTTGCTGATTAGATCACTTGTCTTTCTGATCAGTATTGATGAACTAAAAAGCCAGTGTTTCACACAGTGTCCAATGCCGATATCTAGAGAGCAGGGTGGCAGATGGCAGATGTAATAATGATATGTATTTATTCAGATATGAATGGCCAATGAGATGTACAAGAAAATGTGTAAATTGAAACATATTTGACTCAAAATTTGATTAAATGGCCAAATCTCGTCTAATTAATGAGCCTCGTCGATATACTAGTCTATCAAGCTCTTACATCAGTTGTGAATAAATGCTTTGGGAAGTGTGTGATGTTGATGCTTAAGGCAGATGTTAATAGTAAATTTCAGTTAGGACAACTCTGAGATAGATTATACGTTTTTATTATTGATAATATTAGTGAAGTAAGCTTTGTCTTGGTGGGCTAGATCTGGTGCATGCTGCTGCTTGACATGAGACAATATGCATGAAAACATGATGATGCTGAGACAGCAGAGACATGCTGCTCCTACTGTACTATCTTAAGATAAAGCCCCTGTAAATCAGATCTAGACATGTGGTGCTGGGGAGGTGGAGGGATTATGCTACACATAACTGCACTGTTGTAGCTATTTCCTGGTGTATTGCATGAGTCGAGTAGCAGCTTTATATATTTTGACATGAGGGAAAAGCTTCTGATTGGGTGTGTAAGACAAGGTGCACCTGTCCAACCTATCATACTGAAAAGGATGATACTATTAATGGCATTATGTATTTGATTTTAAAACACCTCGAGGATCCTGAAGGTTATGTTTGGCTGCATTTAATGATTTTAGTTCCACTTAACACTGCTTCAGTTTCTTGATTAAAAGATGAGGTTGAACGGTTATGTTTAAACCCTTCAATTACAAAATGGTTCACTCTTTCTCAACAAATAGACTTCTGTTAACTTTAACACACAAAAAGTTCTGTCTCAACAAAAACAAATTAGTACAGTGTTCCACAGGGCTGTTTTTAACTGTATACTGAATGAGTGCTCAAGCAGGCAGAACTATAACTTTAAATATATTTAGATGTCACTGCTATTCTAAGTTTACTTTATCTCAGAAAGATATATGGTAATATTTTTTGTAAAGTTGTTTGTTGATTGGTGCGATACCGAGTATTTAACCTTAAATTGAAAGAAAACAGGAATTTTTTTTTTTTACCTCAAGGAGTGGCATAGCAATGGGTGTCTCAGGGTGTGCAAATGCCTCCCAAAACTTCAGCTCCCTCTCGAGAGGTCTCTCCTATTGCGTAAGTTGCTTACGCTATGGGAAAACTCAGTTTCTCGAGAAATATTGAAGTCTTTATGTAAAACGCATTGCAGCTGCACAGCAGACAGCAATGAGCGAGGCAGCTCGGTCATTGGCTGTGCTGCGGCAACTTGCTCGAACCAATGACGGGGCGACTCTGAACGCGCGACCAATGAGCGCGCTTCACGCCCGCGCGCTCAGAGCCCGCCAAGATTGGCGTGGCTAAGGCTATATATTAGGCGCCCCGTCATGAGAGTTCTTTAGATTTAATCTCCTTCAGCAAAGACCTTCTCTTCGCTGGATCCTCTGGATTATTGGAGTCTTTTCGCCCGCCATCGACAAGCCTACAGCAGGACTGCTACGAGGACGCCGGCGCCTTCAGCCGCCTTCAAAGCCTTCTGCTACGCCATCCGGCGCATCACCTTGATATCTTTTGACTAAGCTACTTTGCAAGTGTTCGCCTCTGCGACGCTTTTTTGTCATTTAGTAAAAGAGCAAATTCGAGGCGTTGTTTCAAATGCCTTCGACCTGCGCCTCGTGCAGAGGGCCTCTTCCTGACGGGGACAGTCACAATTTCTGCGCTCGCTGCCTGGGACCTGACCACGCAGAAGCTGCTCTCACTCGAGGCGGATGCCCCGAATGTGACTCCCTGGGCCTCACCGAGCTGCGCGCTCGCTTTGCCGCCTTCGCCGCGAACGAGCCTGCTACCACCGTGCTGCCATCCCCTCTGTTCGAGCCGCGCAAGAAAAAGCGCCGCTCACGGAGGCCGCCAGAGCACGCGGACTTCAGTGACGTCACGCCGGGCCAGTCCCCGCGTGCATTTCCATTGACGCTGCATCCGACGACTGGCCGGGCTCGGCCTTCAACCCCACGCCATCGACATTAGTGGACACGAGCACGGGCACCAGCATGGACTCAGAGATCGTCCGCATCCTGTCCAAAGCCGTGGAAGACCTCGGGCTCGACTGGTCTTCTCCGGAAGAACCCGCCCGCAGCCGGCTGGACGAGTGGTTCCTGCAAGGCATTACCCAGTCCCATTACAGGCGGCTGGAAATGTCTGTACAGCAGTCAATGGGCCAGTCACAGAACTCGCTCACCTGCAATCAAACGCCGTTTTAACGGCAACACACAGAAATCACCAAAAGAGTCATTTTCTGCCTGTGTCACTAAGGGGTCACGTGTCCACACTAAAGTGCGCATTCCCACATATCAATACTGTCCAAACAGTGCCGAATACTTCCCCAGCTCAAGCTGGACGCCCCATAAATGTGGATTGTGTGCCTATTGTCATGTATGCACCACTACACACAAGCACTCTTCCCACAGTTATAAACACTTCCCCAGTAAAAGCGGGAAATACTATAAAGGTAGCGCGCGTGCCTGCTGTCATGCATGCACCCCTACACACAAACACTGTATGCATGCCCAAAAACCCCCCGCCGCGAGCGGGAGGCTTTATGAAAATGGCGCGCGTGCCTACTACGGTGCCTATCACAGATGCGACGCGCGAGCCAAGAAACTCCCCGCTAAGAACGGGAAACTTTATGAAAGTGGCGCGTGTGCCTATTACAATGTATGCACCCCCACCCGTAAACACTATCTATAAAGTTTCAAACATTTCTCCAGCTCATGCTGCGAGCATTACGGAGATAGCACGCATGCCTGTAATCTCACACGCACTCAACAAAGCTGTTCAGCGAGCTCCCGCGCCTCTGAGAGCTGTAAGCTCAGTGTTAGCACAAGGCAATTCGCCGGCAGGGCCCATACGTCACTGCGACACGCCCCCAGCCAGCATTCAGCCCATATCTGTGCGAGCAAAAGCCTGGGAAAAAATCCCTGACATGCCGAAATGGGTTTTGAACATAATAAAACACGGTTACTCGCTTCAATTCGCTCGCAGACCACCCCGCTTTTCAGCGGTGGTCGAGACGAAAGTGAGGAAAGATGTTTCACATGTTCTACGCACCGAGGTGCTCAAACTGATAGAGAAGGGCGCTATAGAAACTGTTCCTCCCTCTATGAGCGAGGCGGGTTTTTACAGCCGCTACTTTCTCGTCCCGAAAAAGGACGGTGGCCTCCGCCCCATCCTAGATCTCAGACATCTGAACAAAGCTTTAATGATTCGCTCATTCAGAATGTTAACGACCAAACATATCCTCGAGCAAGTTCGAACCGGGGATTGGTTTCTATCAGTGGATTTTGAAAGACGCTTACTTTCACATTCCGATAGCGCCTCATCACAGGCCATTTCTGAGATTCGCTTTCGAGGGACAGTCATACCAGTACACAGTACTACCATTCGGCCTATCATTGGCCCCCCCGTACATTCACGAAATGTATGGACGCAGCACTTTCCCCCCTGAGACAGCGGGGAGTGCGAATACTGAATTACCTCGACGATTGGCTATTCCTAGCACAATCGGAGAGTCAGTTAACGACGCACAGATCTTGGATTATCAGCCATCTAGAATGCCTGGGTCTGAGAATCAATTTTGCAAAGAGCGTGCTATCCCCCAGCCAGAATATCTCTTTTCTTGGAATAGTGCTAGACTCAGTGCAGATGACGGCGCGCCTCTCATCAGAGTGCGCGCTCGCTATTCGGCGCCTTGCAACATCATTCAGAGCGGGCGCGCGTGCCCCCGTCAAACGATTTCAAAGGATGCTCTGTCTCATGGCCTCGGCATCATCTGTACTCCAGCTAGGATTGTTGCACATGCGTCCTCTCCGATGCTGGCTCAAGAGCCGTGTCCCCACTCATGCGTGGCGCTCGGGCCACTTTTTAATCAGAGCGAATCACGGCTGTATAAAAGCCCTGACGCCCTGGAAGGCCGTCGACTGGTATCAAACCGGCGTGAGTCTGGGCGTGAACACACGGACAAAAATGATCACGACAGATGCCTCCAAAATAGGATGGGGGGCCCTTTACGAGGGCAGGCCTGTCTCCGGTTTTTGGTCAAACCCGGAAAAGCGCCTACATATAAACTGTCTGGAAATGAAAGCGGTCGCCTTGGCTCTCAGAGCCCTGCTTCCGTACCTGAAAAACGAACACGTCCTGGTCCGAACGGACAACATGACGGTAGTATCGTATATAAATCACCAGGGTGGACTCTATGGCCAGGGAGCTCATCTTATGGTCACAGCACAACCTGCGCTCGCTGAGAGCAGTGCATGTGCCAGGCGTCCTGAACCAGGGAGCGGACATGCTGTCCAGAGACAAAGTTCTCCCAGGAGAATGGTCTCTCCACCCCCTGATGGTTCAGTGGTTATGGCAAACCTTTGGCGAGGCAGAGGTCGACCTCTTCGCCTCCAGGGAAAATGCGCACTGCCCTCTTTTCTTCTCAAAGAGCATGGACCCGCTCGCCCAAGTCTGGCCAAGCCGCCCCTTGTATGCTTTTCCCCCGATCGCGATGCTACCTCAGGTCATCAGTCGGATCAGGGAGGTGAAATGTGCAGTGCTCCTGGTAGCCCCACTCTGGAAGAACCAGACGTGGTTTCCAGAACTAATGCAGATGATGCAATCTGCCCCATGGCCGATTCCATTGAGGCTGGACCTCCTCAGGCAGGCCAACGGGATGATTCTTCATCCCCGCCCCGATCTGTGGGCCCTTCATGCATGGCCCCTCAACGGGTTCCAGAGAACCTCCCCAGCGGAGTGTTGAGAACCATCACTGAGGCGCGAGCGCCCTCTACGAGGCGCTTATATGCCCAAAAGTGGAAAGTGTTCAGTGACTGGTGTGATACCAAGAGCTTGAACCCCAAATCGTGCGAGATACCAAGTGTACTCGCCTTTTTGCAAGAGCTGCTGGAGGCGGGCCACACACCCTCCACGCTCAAAGTCTATGTGGCTGCCATAGCAGCGTCACACAATCCTGATAAAGAATGCTCATTAGGGAAAAACGACCTAATCATTCGTTTCCTAAGAGGCGCTGGGAGGATGAACCCTCCTCGCCCCCCCTCGGTACTGATCTGGGACCAGGCCACGGTCCTGGACGCACTCGAGTGCCCCGTTCGAACCTCTCCGAACCATGCACCTTAAACAGCTCTCACTCAAAACTGCGCTCTTGCTGGCGCTCGCCTCAGTCAAGAGAGTGGGCGACCTGCACGCGCTGTCATCAAGCGCTGCTTGCTTGGAATTTGGACCTAATGACTGCAGAGTTGTCCTTAGGCCAAAGCACGGGTATATTCCTATAGTGCTCTCCACACCCTTCAGAGTAAAGGTGATATCTCTGGCAGCGCTATCGTCTCCAGCAGACGAAAGCGACGCTAATTTACTCTGCCCGGTCAGGGCGCTCAGAGTATACTTGGAACGTTCTGCCTCGTTCAGACAGACGGAACAATTATTTGTATGCTTTGGCGGCAGCACTAAAGGTCTCGCAGTTTCAAAGGAAAGAATATCGCACTGGATAGTAGATGCTATAGCGCTGGCTTATGAAGCCAAGGGCCTTTAATGCCCCTTAGGCGTCAGAGCTCACTCTACGAGGAGCATGGCCTCCTCGTGGGCGTGGTCGAGTGGGATACCCATTGAGGATATTTGTGCGGCGGCAGGCTGGGCCTAGCCTTCGACATTTATCAGGTTTTATAACCTACAGGTCCCCTCATTGCATTCCAACATTCTATCAGCCTGACTGTAGTATGGACTGGAGTACGTATATGCTGAGCATTATCTCCTCCCTTTATAAGGTCCGTCTCTGACTGACTTAGAGGGTTTTTTATGCATATCAGTAAATAGAAAAATCAGTACATAAGATATGTGCTTGTGTTTTTACAATGAGCGCCCCACCATGGGCCACCTTGGGGCAAAGGCGCTCTGTATTATCCCATTATATATCTCGCCGTTGGCCGGCTCGTTGAATAATCACTTTGCTTTAAGGCTCAGGCATCTGCCTCTGGCTTTATAGAGCGAAGTCAGCACGCACGGCGTTTTGCATGGTGTTCCCATAGCGTAAGCTACTTACGCAATAGGAGAGACCTCTTGAGAGGGAACGACTCGGTTACTAATGTAACCTCGGTTCCCTGAGAGGAGGGAACGAGTATTGCGTAAGCTGCCGTGCTTGTGCTTGGTCAGTCGCTTCAGTCGATTGAACCTAAAGAACTCTCATGACGGGGCGCCTAATATATAGGCTTAACCACGCCAATCTTGGCGGGCTCTGAGCGTGCGGCCGTGAAGCGCGCTCATTGGTCGCGCGTTCAGAGTCGCCCCGTCATTGGTTCGAGCAAGTTGCCGCAGCACAGCCAATGACCGAGCTGCCTCGCTCATTGCTGTCTGCTGTGCAGCTGCAATGCGTTTTACATAAAGACTTCAATATTTCTCGAGAAATGGAGTTTTCCCATAGAGTAAGCTACTTACGCAATACTCGTTCCCTCCTGTCAGGGAACCGAGGTTACGTTAGTAACCGAGTCGCTTGCACACCCAAATGAAATGAGTTTTTTTTTTTTTAATGCTTAATAATATTAGGCAGGGCTTGACATTAATGCTTGTCTGCTTGTCCAGGACAAGTGAATTTTTAAAGGGCCAAGTGAAAGAGAATTTTATGGGACAAGTAACCTGATTAAAACGTCAATAAAGAAAAAAAAATAACCGGCTCTATTTGTGATTAACCTAGGCCTGTGCCACTTATTTTAAAAGGTATACATTCAGCTGTTAAATTTAATCTAACAGGTACTGAAATTCGGCCCGGGCTTGTGAGTAGAACACCATTTTAGTCATTCTCATATGTCATGTCTCATAAACATTTAGCTGAGAATTGGTAAACCAATCCATACAGATGAACAAATCAAATCAATTATCTTGTCTTTTGTATCAAACTGTAATTCCAGAATCTGCACAAGTAAATCAGCTTATTGGCATTCCGCTCTCGTGCAGCAGCGAATGATTGAGTGTTTTGTGTAAGTGTGCACAGAGATGATGCACAGTTTTCCCGTATTTACTAAACTTATGATGTTACAGAACTATAAACCTGTTAATTAAGCATGCGAATGGCGTTGTACCGCATCTCTGTTGGCGAGTGATGCGTTAAACTGTCACTCCTGTTTACGATCAACACTTTTATCAATGCTGCAAGGGCGCCGCGACATTGGAGTGATCTAGTTTTGCAGCCTTTCATATCGTGGCACTCCCTCGTGACAAAGAAAGAATTAGCAAAAATGCTACCAGAATTACTCAGGTGTTTGAGCATTTAGTTTTGCCCTGCAAAAGTGGAAGTGACAAACACCGAGTCCAAACCAAATTTCTGCATGAGGACAATAAAGTACATTCTATTCAATTCAGTTCAATTTAAAAAAATATAAAAGTAGATCTGCACCGATGCTTGGCTGATACATCGGTATTGGCTGATAAAAGCATTTGATCTATTACACTATTGGACATTCTCAGAAACAGCCAATGATCAGTGACTATTATTTCCTAGCTGATTATGTCAGACAATTAGCCTACAACTCGTGCTGTGTGAAGAAAATGTCTCATGGATTTTGAGCTGGGTGACAATAACAGCAGAGTTGCAATTTGTAAGCTTTACACTGCTAGGAGGAACTACTATTAAAACTTCTAATACAACTTATTACTCACATTTAAAGCTTGGCACAGCAAGGAATGTGATGAGTTAAATCTAAAGTATCAGCAGATGTAATTCTAAATAATCATATACCACTATCTGCACACACATTTTGTATTGGTGCATCCCTACCAGTACTCTGCTTGGCAACTTGTCTTTATGGTTTCTATCACTCTTACATACTCTCACTTACTGTCTGTTTCTCTCCCTCTATAGGCTCCAACTACTCCAGTCCATCGTTGGCTCCGGTTGCCAGTCTGAATGAGGATGAGCATGTGGGGGGTGGGGTGCTGGGTCTTGCAGCTGAACACATTCCCACCCCTGGTGCCCCCCTCAGCTGGCAGGCAGCCATCGACGCAGCACGACAGGCCAAGTTGATGGGCACCACTGGAGCCCCAATTTCCACTGCGAACTCCACACAGCGCAAACGTCAGCAGTACACCAAACCCAAGAAACAGGCCAGCACTGCCTCCACGCGCCCACCCCGAGCCCTTCTCTGCCTCACTCTTAAAAACCCCATTCGCAGGGCGTGCATCAGTATCGTGGAATGGAAGTATCCTTTACTGAACAGGGCTGTGGTACAGGGTTGTTTAAATACACTATATCTGTGCTTCAATTGTTTGAAAAAGCGCACACACCAGTGGAAGGCCTAAAACTGACTTTAGAAAGCAGTCAATGCTTACTAAGTTACTGTTTTTATCTGTTGTTTTTAAAGAGTACATTCTTGGGAGACAATTTCTTCCCAAAGTGATTTCGAAAGAAGTCATATTGGGTTTGTGACGATTGCTTCAGCAGGTAGCTGAAAATGCACATTGTTTTCTGAATGTTATTTAATCAGTAATACAGACTACTGTCACGAACTCCTCAATATGCGTTCACACTGGCAGCAATTAAAACACTTGTGGTTGCCAAGTCTCTGTACTTTTGATTGCCTTTAGGCGTTCCTACTTGATTGCTGTATCCAACTATATCAGGTGGTGGATCATGTGAGCATAAAGTTAAACACAAATCAAAAACTGTCATTGAAACTGAGGGACTTCTGGTCTCTTTGTTGCTGAAAATTGCTTTCATAGTAAATGCTGGGTTAAATGATTTGGGATTATGGCTCCCCAGTATGCACTGGTCATATTTTTACAGTGGAAAGGATGTGAACCCATTAGAATTGCCTGCATTTAATATAATTTTGTCTTAAAAACCGGTTTGAACTTCATCTTAGTTTCAATAATGAACAAACACAATCTGCTTTAACTACACATATTATTGTATTGTTATTGTACATATTAAATACATAATTCAAACATTCACAGTGTAGGAAAAAGTATATGAACTCCTATGCAAATGACGTCAACAAAAGATAATTAGAGTCATGTGTTGGCAAACTTGGCATCCAGTTAATGAAATTGGAAGTGTACGTTAGAGCTACTTTGACTTACAAAACAAACTCAATATTTTGAGTTTGCGATTCTCAAGAAGCATCTGCTGACATGGACCATGCCTTGCAAAAAAAGAGATCTCAGATGACCTATGATCAATAATGTTTGCTTTGCCTAAAGCTGGAAAGGGTTACAAAGGGTTACATGATTTTGTACTGTGGGTACTCTCCCTAGAAGTGGCTGTCCAGCCAAGATGACTCAAAACACACACTGCAGAAAGCTCAGTGAGGTAAAAAAGAACCCTAGAGTGGCAGCTAAAGACTTGAAGGACTCATTGGAACTGGTTAACGTCTCTGTTCATGAGCCTACGATATGGAAAACAGGATTGTTCATAGCAGGACACAACGAAGGAATTGTTTTGGAAGAAGTCACGGTACTATGTATGGCGTTAAAAGGGCACCTCATACCAAGATGAAAGCACCATCCCAGCAGTGAAATACTGTGGAGGGATCGTCATGAATTTGGGCAATTTGAACAGTGGCATGACCAATGCATTGTCAACACATGCTGCGATAACTGTGGCAGTAACAAACCTCAGTACTTCGCAATAGAGTTAGCTTCAAAATTGTGTGTCATTAAGATGGATGTGTTATTATTTAAGTTGCTATTAATATATTGACTTTAACTTACTTACTCAGCAATATTATCTTCCTCCACCATGACACTAGATGAGTTGAGAGGGAAAGACACCAAAGAGGCGGACCATTCACTGTAACGTTTCCTATAGCGCCCATTGAAGCAACTTTGAGAATGCAACACGTACTTGCTTTGTGTTATGAATTTCAGTCTGATACTTTTTGGAATGCAAAAATGCACAATTGTTAAGCATTTGCATTCACATACTTGTGTAGAGGATTTTTCAGCCTTAATATGCAATGTTGCATGAATATAGTACTAGCTTTTGACTTAACACTTTTGTGGTATATAAACCACTTCAAATGCTGCTTCTGAGCTTTTTTTTTTTGCAGTGCAAAGAAGCTTGTAATTGCACGTTTCATATCTGTGATATAGCTTGTTTTGAAATGGTGTGTGTGTTAGGTGCGAGTATCTCTTGCATCAAATTCCTAAATGAATTAAGAGCTTTGATGATTCATACAGATGTCCTCTCTTTAATGAGGCTGAAGGACAGCGTGTTCCTAAGTTATTTCCACCTTCTCTCTTTTTTATTTTCTATCCTCTCTCTCTCTCGCTCGCTCGCTCGCTCGATGTTGTATAATCAGTTCTGCACTGTGAAATGCTACTGACCAGTAAAATATGTTAGGGTTGACTGACTGATTGATTGAAGATGCGCGCGTGCGCACACACGTTTGTGTGGCTATCCTTATGAGAACCCTCCATAGACATAATGATTTTTATGCTGTAAAAACTATAGATTCTATCCCCTAACCCTACGCCTAAACCTAACTCTTACAAAAAACAACTTTCTGCATTTTTACATTTTCAAAAATAAAACCTAGTTTAGTATTTATTTGTATTTTTTTTAATTTTTTTTAAGCGATTTGAATTATGGGGACACTAGAAATGTCCTCAAACCACATTTATAACATAATACACTTGTAATTACCAGTTTGTAACCTAAAAAAATGCCTCCTCCCACACATAAACATTCACTCAAACACTTTCACAGAACACACTGTCAAGCAAAATTCATATATAGTGTTATTTATAACTTTGCAATACCCTTTAAAGGGAGGTTAGATCAAATTCAGTATGTCTCTGCCTGTAGAGGTCTGTTTTCACTCCCTTGTGGAAGTGAACTTCTGATCTACAAGCATTTTTATCTAAACGGGTTACAGGGTCTATGGCTCTGTAATTCTGAAAAAAGCCCCAGAGAGACATAACTCAAGGCCTAGACAGTATATACAACAGAAACATCCAGAAAAACAAGTACACATCTGTTTCTCCTCAGGACACGTGCCATGCGACTCAACAGCCATCACAGAGAAATCCATTCCTATAACATATGATGACACAGTTTGATTGCATTTCCAGCAGAACTGAAAGCCAAACAAACAATCTGGCCAGTGAAAAGAGAGAGAGGGTGGAGAGAAGAGGAGGAGAGAAGGACCAGGGGGAGTGGATAAAGATTGTTGTCTTGATGAAGGCCAGATTCTTGACTAGCTTGGCCATGTTATTAATTGAAGGGAAAAAATTGAATTGAAATTAACAAATAAAGAGTTTGGGCTCTGACACACTTCATAGACTGAAACTGGTTTACATGGTTACATACTCGTAACGGAGTTTGTATTTTCAGGGCAAATGGATGAATCAGGAGGCTGCAGAAACAGTCAACATGAGTATTTTTTTTTTTACTCCTTTAGTGTCAAAGAATATAAACAAAAAGGGTTCTTTATGGCCAAATAAACACACAAGCAAGTCAATGAGAGTTCACTTTAATATTAGTAGTCACACACAGCCAACTCTCTCTCTGCTTTCTCTTTCTGCAGACTGTCTGCCTTTTCAGGTCGCCCTTCGCCATCATTCTAACAAGAAACAGGTGTTAATGATATTGACAGCCCAGGTGATGAGCCTTACTGCTCTCCCACAGACAGATACACGGCCACGCCTCCATCCCCACAATATTATTACAGAGCTATATTGTAAATCTATGGTGCAACTGTTTAAAATTTAACACACAGTGGATAAAACAGAGCACTGATGCTGGCCCTGAAACTGACATCACTTTAGAAAGCAGTCAGTACTTATGAAGGTTCTGTTTTTATCCGTAGTTCATGTACAGTATTTACGTTCTTGGCAGACCAAAGTTTTAGCCAAAATAGTGCTCATATTGGGATTGTGATTGTTTTCTGAATGTTAACTAATTAGTATTAAACTTTTTTGACTGTCAAAAAATACATGTGTTTGTTTATGTGTGTGTGTGTCTATACTGTCTTTTTGCTTGTCTGAACCAACTCTGTTGTCATTTACTTTAACAATGATTCCTCAGACCGTTTGAAATAATCATTTTGATGACAATTTTTGCAAACTGTGTGGCCTTAGCTGTCTACATCCCTTTCCCTGAGGACGATTCCAACGCAACCAACTCCAACCTGGTAAGAGTCGCTCTGACCCACAGCACACACTCAGACATGAGCGATGATGATGCTGATGGTAGTGATGAGAATGTTGAAGATTATGATGGTAATGATGATGGTGGTAGGGCCTTTTATTAGGGGAGCAACTGGGTACATTTTCCCAGGCCCTGTTATACGGAGGCCCACTAAGATTCTCTCTTGTAGTCTACTCGCTGGGCTTGATGGAGTGGGTGGGAGTTAGTCCACCCTTAAAATCTGTCCTGGGCCCTGTGAACTCAAGCAATACCCCTGGATGGTGGAAAAGAAAATGTGGTGATGATGTGGAGGTGAGGGTGGTAGTTCTAGTGGTGATGATGTGGTGATGGCAGTGATAATATAACTGATGTTTATTCTGATATGATAGTGATGATAATGACAGTGATGTGACCGTGATGTAATGGATATGATGTGTTTGTGATGATCATGTGATTGTGCTGGTGATTTGTATTGGTGAGATGAGCGTGATGATAATGGTGATTATGATAATGTTATTGTGGTGGTGATGTGATTGTTATGATGATGATGATGATGATTATGTTTATGATGGTAGTGGTTATATGACATTGATGATAATCAGAATCAGAATCAGAATCAGCTTTATTGCCAAGTATGCTTACACATACAAGGAATTTGTCTAGGTGACAGGAGCTTCCAGTCAACAACAATACAAACAATACCAAAAAAAAAACAGCAGCAAGGCATAGGTAATTAAAAACAAAAAAGAACACAAAATAAATAATTATACATATACGTACATAAACTCACCTTCATACATACCCACATACACACACGTAGTGCAAATCTAATAATGAAAATAATGAAAAATAATGAAAAATAATGGTGATTATGAAGACGTTCTGGTGGTGATGTGCTGATGATAAAGGCTATGGTGTGTTTGTGATGATCATGTGATTGTGCTGGTGATTCTATTGGTGAGATGACAGTGATAATGGTGACTAAAATGATGTTATGGTGGCAGTAATGTGATCGTGATTATAACTGTGATTATGATTATGTTATGGTGGTGGTGATGTGATTGTGTTGATAATAATGATGATGTGATTGTGCTTGTGAAGGTAGTGGTGATGTGACATTGATGATGTGATTATGATGATGTTATGGGGTGGTGATGTGATAGTGTTGATAATGATGATGTGATCGTGCTTGTGATGGTAGTGGTGATATGATGTTGATAATAATGGTGATAATAATGATGTGATTGCGACGATAATGATGGTGATGTGATTGGGCTCGTGATGGTTATGGTGATATGACAATTATGATAATGGTGATGATGATGTGATTATGCTCTTGATTGTGGTGATACGATGATGATAATGGTTATTATGATGATGTTATGGTGGCAGTGATGAGCTAGTGATAATAATGGTGCTGATGTGATTGTGATGATAATGGGGATGTGATTGAGCTTGTGATGGTAGTGGTGAAATGACGATGATGATGATGATAATGGCTATTATGATGTTATGGTGGTATTGATGTGATTGATGATGGTTGTGATGTGATTGTGCTGGTTATTGTAGCGGTGAGATCACATTGGTGGTGGTGATGTCATTTTTATAATAATGGTAGTGATTACTGCTGTGTTCAAAATATTAATACAAATATACATTGAAAGGTTATTTATTCCAATGCGTGTATCGATGCAGCTGCTTTACTATCAATATTATGCAACACATTGAGGGTTGCCACGTCTATCACATAAGCAGTTGAGCACTTGAGCAGTTCTAGACCACTACATTTAAACTGGGTTACTGACTCTTGTTACTGCCAGCAAAAAAAAAATATACTCTTTGCAATTTGGCTTTTTGCCAAAACCTGGCAGTCGGGAGTTGGACATGACAAATCCTGAAAAACTAAAGTACTGCAGTAACACAACAAACCTCCATCTTTCAGTACATATGTCAAGATAAAGCCCGCTATATGCATATATTTTTCTGTCAACCAGTGTGTGAAAATAACACCCACCAAATTTTGAAGAACGGACAAAAAAAAAGACATCAACGGCGTTCTGCCACTCACAAAGCACATATGTGTTTTCTCTCTGCCTTCTGTGTCAGCAGTCTTCAAAAGGTTTTGTTCTATATGTAAGTACTGTGAACAGTCTCAGACCATCTCAGAATGTGCTCTTAGTTAATATCGAATTGGCTGATAAAATTAGGTATTCTGCAGCCACTGTGGCTGGAGATCAATTAAATTAGTTTCGTGCCCTCCGCTTAAACATCGCCGCTTTGATACACTGTGTTAAGTTAAAAATAATTTTTAAGGCCCTGTATTCTGTTCCATTCAGCTGTGCTCCGTCTAGCTGTTTGAAAGGAAGAAAATGTGTGGGCCTGTTTCTGTGATGATTCAGACTTCAAGGTACCACGGAAAATCATGACATAATCAATCTCAAAATTAAAATATGGCCTCTCTTTGACATGTTTTGTATAGTTGTCACTGAATTTTGATATGTGCTATCAGTTGATGTTATCGGCAATATTATGAGAACATTAATCGAGTCATAGGAAGTGAATATTGGCCAATAATTATCAGTGGCTGATTTAAGAACATCTCTATTGATTATGATGATGTAATTGTGGTTGTGATTTGATGGTAATGAGAATAATGATAATGTGATTGTGATGAAGATAATGATTGTGATGATTGTAGTGGTGACATGACTGATGATTATGATGTTATAGTGATAGTGATTGTGATTTGATGGTGATGATAATGGTGATGAAGTGATTGCGGGGATAATGATGGTGATATGATTGTGCTGGTGATTGTAATGATGAAATTATAGTGATGATTATGGTGATGAAGATGTGATTTCGATGAATATGATGGTGATGTGATTGTAGTGGTGATGCTAATGGTGATTATGATGTTATGGTGATGGTGGTGATGTGATTGTGATGTTGATGGAAATGGTGATGTGATTTATGGTGATGGTAAGGGTGGTAATGAAGGTAATTACTATTGATTGATTGATTTAATTATAGCTGTAGCTCTCAAATTTAGTAAGGAGCAATTTAATTTTAGATTTTACATTTTGAACTTGGATTTCAAATTCATTCAATTGGATTAAGCCTGAGAACCATTTGTTTGCTTCAGTGCCCAATGTACAGCACATTCAGCCTGGATGACTGCAGAACGATAAAGTGTGCAGATAATATGGATGTTTGGCTATGGAGAGAGTTCTCAAAGCACTCAAAGATTCATGCCATAGCCTACGCTTATCCATTTACACATCAGCTCTGAGGTCTGAAACTAAATTTTGTATTTTCCCAGAAAAATGCTAAATGCTAATGTGAATGAAAGTATGTGACTGTGATTTTGACACAGCACACAGCTCATGGCCTAATAGCCAGGTCATATTGACGCATGTAGCCTACAGCTACCTTCATTAGATACATGGCTCTGCTTATCAAATATAGGCTTTGAATGGAAACATACTATTTATGGGGAGAAATTGTCATGGATATGGTATCCTTGGTAATTGTAAAATGCACAGCTACCGTGGTAACAGAGTAACTATGCAGCCAACCTCCAGAGCAGTCTGAGACAAAGAACTCTTCGTTAGCTCTCCACTTATCTGCTAGCTTTCGCTTCCATTGTTAGTATGTGTGTGTTTACATTCAAACAGGTATGAATAAGATAAGTACCCATGTGCTAGAGCAAGGCTAGTAAATGGATCTCAGATTCAATGTTATTGGTTAAATTGCATTTGAGGGATACAGACAGCATTTAACTTTTAAACAAGGATTCACGATCGCACCACTCTTGTTAGCAGAATGCATCTGTGGAGCTCTGTCTGACATCAAATCTAAAGGGTCTAAAGGGCTGGTCTTAAAAAGCAATGCTAATTAAGAGGGAACTTCAAACCCATATTTATTTGTCACAACAATCAGAAATCTGTCAACACTTGTAACATGAAAATACTATTTATTTTCCTGTATTTGTTACTGTGTGTGTGTGTGTGTGTGTGTGTGTGTGTGTGTGTGTGTGTGTGTGTGTGTGTGTGTGTGTGTGTGTGATTTATCGCTGAGTATGTATTTTTTTGAGTATATTGAAATAAATGTGTTGAGAATGTGATTTGTGTGTTGAGTGAATATGCATGCGTTGAGTATGTACTGTATGTGTGTTGAGTACTGTATGCACATTTCAATTTATATTCATTTATATAGTACTTTTTACAGTACATCTTATTCCTAAGCAGCTTTACAGAAAATAGAAATAAAAATGGAGAAATAGAAAAAAACAGTCATTCATTACGGAATGTGAGTATGTGCTGTGTGTATATATATATATATATATGTGTGTGTATGTTGAGTGTGTTGTTTTTTTTTGTGTGTATTAAATAATGTGTAATAACTATATTTGCATATGTTCAGTGTGGATGCATGTTTGGTGTGTTGAGTGTGTGCAAGTTGGAATTTTACGTTTATTTGTGCATTGAGTAGGTATAAGTGTATGTTGACGTGACGGATCAATAGTTTTCTACTATGAAGGAGGAACATATCAAAAACGCACGATCACTGCTGCGTGCATCTCTCTCTCCCCTCCGGCTGTTTGGACTGCCCTTTATTCTCCTTCAGCTCTCACTACAACACACAACAGCTGTTAGAGGTGATTTCCCACAGGTGTCAATCCTTACCATTCTCCCTCTCCCGGCCTCGCTCTCCACATTCGTCGCTCAGCCATGCACACATCACCACAGTTGAGGTGTGTGGAGTATATGCATGTGTTTACATGCTGATTGTGTGTTGATTATATGTGCATGTGTTGAGTGTGAATGTGAGTGAATAGAGCAGGATATATCTGATTGGTGAGATCTGAAATAAAAGCTTTTATTTTTAGAGCGCTGTGAGAGAACTGCTGTCATTGAGACTCTGGCGACAGGCCAGTTCACATTATGCCCATTTCATCTACATAAATATCTTATTTATACAAGATCCATTCCCCCTCACTGCGACACACAAACCACACAACACATGTGCATCCCTCCCCTACTGGCAAGAGAATGTGAGTCTTTTAGGTAAAGATGTGCCATGGTGACTGTGTAAGAAGTGTGTTTGTGTGTGTGTGGTTAAGGTGCGTGTTTGGAAAGAGTGGGAAAGGGTCGGAGCTCTGTGGGGATGGTGCAGTATTTTAAGGCAGCTAAAAACATCACCAGTACTGAGAGTGACCCACATACATTTCTTTCTTTCTCTCCCTTGCTCTCTTTCCACAGCACCCTCTACCTGTTCTGTTGAACACTGCAGCCCAATCTAACATCGAACTGACCAGATAAACAAACATATCTGTGCTGAGTGTTCTGTGGAGCCACAGAGATGCATGAAGTTGTGTGTTCACAAGCTTTTATTTGGAGTGCTTGAGAAAGCGTGAGTGATTGAGAAAGGGCAAGGAGAATGGTCTGTCCTTCTCTGAGATGTTGTATCAGTTGGTGTCCGTTTCTCTCTCTCTCTCATCTCACTCAATGCTCTCAGATCTGCTGCTGCTGTCACCATGCCTACCAAGAAATGTCCACTCCACAAGATGAGGTCAAACTATTTCTCTCTTTCTCTTATCCATCATCTTGTTTTTCTGAGAGAGAGTGAAAGAACAAAGGACTATTTGAAATCCATTTATCCATCCACTGATCACTGTCAGAAAAAAATATAAAAAGATTGACTTTTTGGGGTACAACAGCTATTACTGGGGCAGTACCCTCAAAGGTACACTTATTGTACCCTTTGTATACCTTAAGGTACCATTATGTACCCTTTAGGGACAGAGCAGTGTTACGGTAGGCCTCCTTAAACGGAGGTGTTTCAATTCAAATAAGCTTTGTTTATGTCACAAATAAAGCTCAATTACTGAATCCATTTTATATTTACACAGCTAATTACAATTTTAAAATACAATTTAAAAGGAACATACTGTAAATGTTCATGTTTAATTTGGTTGCCTCTGTTTGTAAATCCCTCCCTTGTCAGTTTTTGTCTCGTGAAATGTGTTGAGGTATAGTGTAATTCCTTATTTTGTTTGTTTTGTTGTATAATTCCTTGATATTGAGCAAATAAAAGCTGTGTCTGACTCAATCCTGTTCTTATTTGAATATGGCAAAGCTTTCAGACTTCCAGACTATGGCATCAGACTTACTCAATCTTAGAGAATTCTTTTCTTTCGAACAATTGACTGTATTTGGATGGTAAATATCCTCCTCCTTCAATCTTATTGGAAAAAGACAGTGAATGTAGAGTGTTTTGTTGCACAAGGCCATGTATGGCAAATGCAACAGATGTTTGTTTCATGTTCCTCAGAGTGTGTTAAGGGAAGGATGATTTAGTATGTGTGGGTTAATTTACTTCAATAATAAGCGTTTGATCTTTTACTTCCATTGTGGTTGTATACATGGTGAGGTTGCTGTTTGTCTGGAGTTCTGTTTTGTAGATTTGAATCTCTGTTCAGTTTTGGACTTGAAAATTAATAAAAACTTGTGTATGTAGAGGGTCATTGCTGTTTTTAAGATTTGATAAATGTTTTTCAGATAAGTTTACAAAATAATTAATAATAATAATAATTCCTTACATTTTATATAGTGCTTTTCTAGGCACTCAAAGTGCTTTACATAGTATAGGGGGAATCTCCTCAACCACCACCAGTGTGCAGCATCCACCTGGATGATGCGACGGCAGCCATAGTGCACCAGAACACCCACCACACACCAGCTATTGGTGGAGAGGAGAGAGTAGAGTGATGTAGCCAATTCAGGGATGGAGATTATTAGGAGGCCATGATAAATAGGGGGCAATGGGGGGAATTTTGCCTGGGATTTTTAATGACCACAGAGAGTCAGGACCTCGGTTTAACGTTTCATCCGGAAGACGGAAAATCCCTACTCCACGCACCTTAATCAAGAGTGCTGTGTGTTTTGGTTCTGGTAGTGTGTTTGTAATAGTGCAGTTAGCAAATAATCTTTAATTTGGTCTTCACATCTTCCTCTCACCCACGACTCATTGCTACCTTACATTGCTACCTTACACTTCACTCACCCTACACTCGACTCACCCTATACATATGCTGCCTTCAAGTCCTCATGGGAAGTTCCTACTTACATCAAATCATAATTGCGGCCTCCAAACTTGTGTGTTCAATTGATTTTGGTCTGAATAAAATAGATGAATTTGGAAAATTTCTTTCTCTATCTTTTTACTTTCTGAAAAGGGTAGGATGGTTTTAAGCACTAGTGCATCAAAATTAAGACCAAAGGATATGCATACTCTAAGGTGTGGAATTTTGTATATATATATATTAAATTATTGTGCAGCTAAGGTGATCAGATTCCTACTTGTGGAAAACGGAACAGCCCCCTCCCAGCAAAAATAAAATTGACATATCCTTACCTAGGTGCAGATCAATGCAAAGTAGAGGGTGCCTCCGCATCTGTTACTGTTGTCACCTTGGACTTTTCGCTGGCAGTAATTTTGCTCAGTGTGCGCTTGTCTTTCAAGAGTTTATCGTAAAATGCAGAGCAGTTCAGTCCAAATTTAAGATGTACAATAAGCATTGCCTTCATGACTGTTACACTGAGTCAAGATTTATCTGGTGTCCATACTGTGTTCATTAATGAGAACACACGCTCCACAGATGCAGATGTCCCAGGCAGGCATAAAACAAACTCCACAACCTTGGCTAAAACTCTGAAGTTGATGGTCTTGCTCTCCAGCTCACGAAAATATTTGTACATCTCTCAGATACTGCCATGTTCATGTTCCCTACAGTGATAGAGGTCTGCAACATGACCTGGGCCCGATGGGACCCGAGAACCCGATGGGTTACGGGCCGGGTTTGGGTTAGTTTTTCAAGTAGGACTAGGTTTATAATCGGTTTTAAGTCTGGTTTATAAATAATGAAAAAATAAACAGGCTTCGCTGTCCTTTTCTGCATATCGCGGCGCCGGTTTGTGGCCCGTTCTGCATAACGTGGCAGCTCATTTCAGCTTAGTCCCGGTTCTCCCGGTGGCCAGTCTGCCCCTGATTGGCCCCAAAGTGCGTCGGCCCACCTGGAAAATGTACGGTATGCCAGATTTCCAATCCTGCCCTGTTGAGACACCTGCACTCTGTTTCATTCTTTGCACTGTGTCTAGAATGTTTTTAGCGAAGTTGTCAAAAGATTCAACATTTTAAACAAGTTCAGGCTGCATAGAGGGGACTGTTGTATTGTTTCATATTATTCCAGACTGTTCTGCACCAAGTGAAGTTTCAGCAAATAAACAGTAAGGCAATGGTTTTTTCCCCTTCTGCTCTAGTGTACTATGGTTGTGCCTTGTTAAAACGGTGTATGTTTACTATTTCAGTACTGTTACGAATGTTGCATATATGCTTACATAAAATACAGCCTCTTGCAACAGTACTTGCTAGGAGAATAAATGAGATAGTAAGGGATTTTGGGTTCATCTTAATATCTGATGGTGTCATTAGGCCAGGTAGTGTCGGGCCACACAGTCTTGGGTACGGGTCAGGTTCAGGTTTCATTTTAAGGCCTGTGCAGTCCTCAGTGATGCAACGAGAGACAATGTTTTTCACGCAAGCCCACTCAAAAAGCGTGGTTTTGTCAATGAAACTGAGAGGTGGGATTCTGGAGTAGAAGTGTTCGAGGCTGCTCTGAATGTCTTTCCACACTAGGATGTCTCAGTAGGGCCCACTCAAGTTTTTTTGTTCTCCAATGAGCAGATCCAATTTTGGAGGTAATCCACTGATGCTGAATAAAAGGTTCTCACTACACATTAGAAATCATCCACTCTTCAACCAGCTTCAACCAGTGCATCAAACTGCTTTTTAATGTCAGAAGGTATGAATGATCTCATCATAGCCTGCAAGACTTTTCTCAGATCATGAATGTGCGATGGTTTGGCCGTGCACAACAGAACGATAAGCAAAAAGTCCTTCACTTGCGTGCACCTTGTCAGATTCTGAACTTTGCTTCACAAAAAAAATTGCTAACACTTGGTGTGGCACTCTTACTTTTTGCAGCATCCACATGCTTTTTTGTATGAACATTGCTGCGCGATGTTGGTGAGGCCTCCATGGGCAATGGAAAAGCAAGCTCCACAAATCTCACATTTTTTCTGATGCGTGTTCTTTTCCCAGTGTAAAAATATACATACCGGTAATCAGAAAGTGATTACAGATATACCTAAATGTATAAGACAAAACTCACAGCCAATAAGGTAGCTGTATTTTGAAAAACAAATTATTACCTCCCATTTACTTAAAAAATTGCTCTTCACCAGGTTGAAAGGTTATGGTCATCCCAACGTGGGAAAGTGTATCAGAATTATTTCTGAAGTTTCCAGTGGTAATTACAATTTAAATGGACATTTATGTGCCTCTTCAATATCGGTAACATGTATTTACTTTAATTCTCATAGCATGAGAAGGCAGAATTGGGGGCTTAACAGGTTTTGCGTCCCATTGGTCTGTTTTTCATTGTTTTCTATGTAAAAATCTGCTAGACTGATGTCTTTTACCATTGCACAGCGTCTTGCTGTTCTTTCAGCATCTTGAGCAGGAACACTGTGTTTTTTAGATGCAATATCAAGTTGAAAATAACTTTTAAACATGCATCTTGAGACATCTGCGTCTAGTTTTTTTTTTATTTATTAACAATTTCTATTGATTCCAGGCGCAATAAAAATAACATGACAGAAAATACAGAATCAAATTATATGAACTTAAAACCCTTCTCTCCGAACAACCCCCCCACCCAACATAAACGCACATCTCAGTGGTCTGATAATAAATGAATAATGACACATAACAAAAACAATAAGAATTCACACACTCACATTTAACATTATCTATTTCCCTCTACTGCCTCCCCCCAAGAATTCAAAGTAATTTTAACTTTAAGACCAAGCCTATACAATAGCATCTGTCAAATCTTGAATTGCATCAGACGCACCCTTGGATCTCTAGATGTAGCCCACACTCCCTCCTCCAGTAACAAATCCAAACTTTTCTCCCATAATCTCTTCAGAGAAGTTGAAGCTCCGTTCCCCAGACTCTGAATTAACAGAGAGTAATACACTGATGCTTCATGACCTTTTTGAAAGCAATAATTACCACTCCCAGAGTATCTGCCTCTTTAGGGGGGTGTATGCTATTCCCCAAAATAGTACAGAGCAGGTGGCACAGCTGTAAATACCCAAAGAACTGACATCTGGGAATCCTAAAATGTTGAACCATATTTTGAAAGGATCTCAACACTCCGCTCTCATTTAGGTCACCCAGCGTATTAACCTCCCTCACAATCCACTCTGTCCAGCAGAAAGGGGACTTCTTAATACATAATTTTGTGTTCAGCCATATGCTAAAGTCAACATTAAATAAATGTCCGAATGAAAAACTTTTGTCCATACCACATGCAAATGTGTGCTAACGAAGTGTAACATAACTTTCCGGTTAGTTTAATAGAAAGGCTCTGCAATTGCAAAATAGGGGCAAGAATTTCTTGTTCAATACAAAAAGAGGGAGGGGCCCTCATAGGTGGAAGTGACAAATTATCCAAATAATTATAAATGCATAATAATAAAACAAAATTCCGGTAGGCCTAGCCCACCTTTGTCAATAGGCCTATGTAACTTATTGAAATATTGTGTCTAGCTTTTTCAATTGAAGAGCATGTGAGGTAAGAACAGCCACTTACCCCTCAGTCACATCAGAATCACCCTTGCTAACCCTCATTTTATCCTGCTGTTATTTAAGGTGTTTTTTAAAGTTTTCTGCAGTCCGAATCAAAGTGCGAGTGTTTCTGGCTTCCCCCACTACGTTGGTCTGGTTTCACTCTCTTTCAGATCCTGTCAAACCCCATGCTTTTCCATCATCAACTTGCATCCTCACAAATGTGCACATGATGCAGAACACAATGCAGGTCTCTAGATTTTTGTGTTTTTTTTGTAATTTGGTGTCATTATGCACACCAGAGTGAACAACACTTGCACCTCTGTGATTCTTGCAAATGGTCTTTCTTGAGGAAACAGCTGGTTGCAAGCAGTATTTGCAGCACTGCTTATGTTCCCCTGCCACTCATGGTGCTTGTCTGTTTAGGTGTTTTTGTACAACTGATGATGCTTAAATTGCCAAAAATGCATGTGTAAGTTATTTTACTTCCTGAACAAGTGTGGACCCATTTACAGGTTCCATTGCAACCAAGCTCAGACCACCTCCTATATAGTCTCAGTTCGACATTATGGTCTGCTCCCCGGTCTGGAAAACTGCTTTCATATTATCATTTTTGTATTTTTTTCATGCAAACTGTGCTCCGTTTCAGACTAAACTGCCAGTGCGAATGCCCCCTAACACTCATCCCAAACCACTCATCCCCCACAACTTAGACCGTCATTTACTTTCCCACAGTTATGACCCTAAGATTGGAGGAATTTAAAAGTAGATATTAAATATGCTTTGTGTTATCCGGGTTTCCTCTGCAGATGCATATTTAATGCCAAATACAAAGATGCAGAAGCATTATGGGAGCTGTGGGAGGCATTTTATCAGCCTGAACACAGTACTGTAACAGCATGTGACTAAACGCCCACCTGCGTCAGACTGCTCTTTATTTAAACATTCACATCATATGAAATCATATTTACTGCATTGATCGACTTGTCCTGTGGCCAGCAGTACAGCTGTATCACCGCTCATGTGCCTTAGATTGATCTGGTACAGCGTGTCCTTAAGAAATGTGAAAGGGACGTGAACGCCACCAGAGAACGCATGCATGTCCTACACTCACTCACGCTACACATATTGTTCTGGGATTTCAGATTCAGGACGAGTGAGAAGAATCACTCTCCCTCTTTCTCTCACATCATTTCTGCTCTCGCTCTCCTTGACCACAGTTGGTGAAGGACACTTGGGTAGGCGTAATGTTGTAATTTAGGGAAGTTGCTGACACATTGCTCCTCACCTCCTCTGGACCTGTCTTATACCTCATGCACTCCTCCGTCCTTCTCTCTATTTCACCTCTTTTCTCCTCCACTTACTCCTGTTGGCAAGGCTCGGGGGAGGTAACCCAGTTTTTGTGGCCGGTGGCTGCAAGCTGATGTTTTAATAAAAACGATGGCTAAACTATGAATAATGAATCAGCCCCCACTCTTAAGAGCTTGCTCTCTCTATATCTACATCCACCTCACACACTAATCAGAATGAGCTCAGGATGACCTTGCGTCGTCTTCCTTGTCCTCCTCCAGTAGTGGCCTCAAGGGAAGGACGACAAGTCCCTCATTCTGACTGGACTGTTGAATTTTAATCTTGAGACTTGATGTCTTGAATCAATTCATCAGGGCACTTATGGCGGGTGATGGAGGGCCTGATGAGGGTGTGCCATGCTCCACTGTAACCCTGAAGTGCACACTGCATAGGGAGCATTTGGATTCCCTCAGCTCATAGGTCACTTCACAGGGGGAGAATGCTATGTTTAAAGAAATATTCCATGTTCAATACAAGTTAAGCTCAATCAACCGCATTTGTGGCATAATATTGACTACCACAAAATTATATTTCAACTCGTCCCTCCATTTCTTAAAAAAAAAAACTAAAATCTGGGTTACAGTGAGGCACTCACAATGGTAGTGAAGGAGGCCAATCCATAAACATTAAAATATGCACGGTTTTAAAAGTATAGCCACAAGACGTAAACAGTATGTGGTTAACATGATTTTGGTGTGATAAAATTGCTTATAAACCTTTCTGTGATTCTAACTGGTTGTTCAGTGTGGACATACAAATTATTTTCAGGAAACAAGTTGCATTGCACCTGGTTTAGGACATAATGTTACTCCTTGAATGACTCAAGAAAATAAAACATGTAGTTTTATTTATGCTTTAGTTAAAAGAAGTGCAATTTAAAATCATTGTATGTACAAGTCATTGTTTAACCTGCTTTTTGTTGAAAAAGTTATTTCTCCCGGGGTGTGTGAATTGAAGCGATGGCCTGCAGTGTCTACTATAACAAATTGTGAATATAATTATTCATTTTGAATTCGTTTTTTTTTTTCTTTGTAGGGTATCTTGAAGATACCTGTGAACTTGCGTTGTAATGCCTAATTACTAACACATTTGACTAATTAGTCATTTAGACTTTCAGTACAGGAACATTTCCCCTGGAACCTTCCTCAAGGACACAATCATGAAAGTAGACTGGTAGTGGTTACCATCCCAGATCTTTAACCACTAAGCTACACCACTGCGAGTATGCTTGTGGTTTTACTAAGCAGGTGCCTTGAGCAGAAAAGACATTTAAATTTGCTACCTGATGTAATGCACTGCTGCTGAAGTAAGACCAGGCAATAGTACTTAGACTTCATGAATTTTTTGAATATGATTTCTGTGTGTTCATTGTGAAGATGTAGGTAGTTTTTCTTTAACCAACTGATGTTATACAATGGCTGACCTCAGTTTCAAAAGGTCAAGTCTGAGCCTCAGACTGTGGCCAGATGAGAGCTGTAGGGCAAGATGGAGGGAGAAATGGGGTGCTAGCGAAATTAATGAAAAAGGAAGGGTATCCCGATGCTGATTCCATCTTAATGTCACGGGGATGTGACATAATGGTGTATGGCCTTACAACCGCAAGGCTCTCGGTTTTATCCACAACAAGGATCTATTCATGAACCATCACTGTTGTGCTCTTGAACAAGACACTTAACCCAGAGGTTAAAAGTGTCTGCTAAATGATTACACAATTCTTTGTCCCCAAAGACCACTGTGGTTATAACCAGAACAGCATACTGCTCATACTGCACACGTTATTCAGATTTTCTGTATACATGAAATATACGGATGCCCTATAGGTCCTACAGGTCCCACAATGCAATGTGCCCGACCTTCACATTTCTAATGCGATGAATGTACCAGAAGCAATATACCGTATACTTCAATATTTTTATTTAATTCTTGAATCATTAATTGATAGTCCCACTATTTAAACTATTGACTCTGTATTTAAACTGACACAGCTTAAAGGAATATTCCAGGTTCAGTACAAGTTAAGCTCAATCAACAGCATTTGTGGCATAACGTTAATAACCATAGAAAAGAATTTTGAGTTGTCCCTCGTTTATTTATTAAAAAAAAATAATAATAATAAAGGTTACAGTGAGGAGTGCAAGTGAATGGGGCAAGTCAATAAATGTAAAAATTGAGAACTGTTTAAAAAGTGTAGCCACATGATGTGAACATAATACCTGTTAACTTGATTTGAATGGATTAGTGTTTATGGCATTACATCGGCATGACAATTAAGTTGTAAAATCAGGGATAACTTTACACAGATTTTTATACACAAACATTTATACACAAAACTGAAAAAGATCATCAATGGACTGAATAAACTGCTGAATAAACAAACAAAGCAATAAATTGAGGCCATGTGCTGGCAATGTAGCATACTGTTTTAACCACACAAAAATAATTCAACCCGATCTCATGAACATTCGTATGTAATTTATGAGTTGGCTATTCGTGTGATGTCGCATGATGTTGTTGGCATAAAATTCCCTTATGTCTAATGTGGAAGCGCGAGTTCCACGCATAAGGCGTTAAGTACATACTTATTAATATTATGCCCTTACCCAAACTCCTTATCTAAACTTAACCATTTAGTTGGTTTGTAAACATGAGAGGAAGCTGTTATGTGTGACAGAAGCAAGTAATTGTCACGTCATGAATGGAAACGATGTTCAGTGATGTCACTGGCTGTAGTGAAAGTCATAGGGATTCAAACGAGTGCATCGTTTGAATCCAATAAAATTGTGAAAAGCAATAAAATTGCTTTTCACAATAGAGAGAAAATTTGAAAGAGTGAAGCATAAATTGGAAAGGCAAGAGATAAACAGTGGTGGGGGGTATTTGTGGATGTGGAACAGCTGCATCTTCTCAATCTGCCCCCCTCCCCCAACAGACAGATACACACACACCACCACCTTTGCCCCACAGCCCGAACTATAGTTAGCTATCTGTGTGCTGCCTAGCAACCACATCCAAAGCAGAATGATGGAGCTTCAGCACGTCCCCTGTCCTTCTTTCTGTATCATTTTAGTTCTGTGAAAGTGTGTGTCTTCGTACTGTAAACTTGATTTAGAGATCAGTGACTGGAGTGAAGTTGTGCTGGGATCTAATTGACTATATGCTCTTATGTCTCTACTGCTGCCAATGTAGAAAGCTGATTCGGGTTGTGAGCTTATAAGGGTTTGACAGCTTTAAGACAACTAAGATACAAGCCACTTAAGTATGTATATTGACAAAGCCAATATAAGACAGATCACTTGTATACATGTGAATCGGAGAAATCGTAATGCTAAGCACGGTTGTAGGAATGGTCCTACCTTTTTATAGATAAAAAGCCAGTCGCCTTTTCGTTAGATGCATCACCTGTGTGTTTACTCAAGAACATGCATGCACATTAGCTGGACCAGCCTGGAAAGTTTTTTGTCATATTTTATTGCTGATTAAAAATATGTTTTTTGACCGCAATGTTAACCAACAGGTTTTGAGATTTACAGACTGATCTCATGAAAATGATAAGTTGGCAAGATTTTTGTCAGATTATATTGCGTGGTTCATTACACTTTTTGCAGCAGGTGAAATGTTCACTGTGTGGTGCTTAAAGCAAGTCAAATGTTCTCTCAAACAGATAAGGTTTGTAAAGTTGCTGTAAGCGATTTCCTTCTAGGAAAGGCATGCAATACTTTTAACTACTCTCTGAAAGATATGAATGAAATAATTGTCCTGAGATATCTCACCGGTCTCTGTGACAGCTCTAGACTCTGTAAACAGCAAACAGAAATGTGTCCAGGGGCCACGGACAATGACGCTTTCTACCTGTCAGTCATTTTGTGCGTGCTCATATTATTGTAGTTGTAGCGAATTGTTGAGTTATAATGCCAATGTATTGCCATGTTGCTCATAACAGTTGAGGGTGCTATTTTGCTGCTGTTGTTTTTGACAACCGTTTCTGAGTTTGACAGTCTCAATAAAGCTCATCTGGTTTCTTTGGACTGCGGGGTTTTGGAGAAAGTGGCAGTGTTTAATCCAACGGCTCAACTTGCCATCTTGTGGAAATCCTAGAACTGCTAAAATCGCTTGCAGCACCTTTAAGGTTAATGCTCTACTAAGTTTTAAATAAGCAAAACCAGCCTCCCTAAACCTTAAACCTAAACTGAACCGATAGTGCCATAAAAAGCAAACGTGAGATGAAAAATGCAATTAGCTGAAGCAACTATGTCATTTTGAAGTGCTTTAGTTACACTTATGTGTCAACTCTCATGCACTTCAGGACTTGTACCCTGTTCCTTTGCATCACAAGTGCAAGGCTTTTGATCATGCTCATAACAAGCTTGTAAATGTAGTTGGTTTATATGAACAAGCCATGTAAAAATCATTTTGTATACATGATGGTACTTTAGCCTGATTGTATGTGACCAGGATGGAGGTTTCAGTCTTTTCACATTCAAATAGATTAGAGAAGTGCTTGCATGTCTAGAAAATAGCTGACCAGCTGTGTTACGAATATATTTGTTGAGGGGTCTTGACTTGCCTTAAAGGGACTTTGCTGCAATGCATGAGATATGCTTACATATCACACATGTACTCTATACACTTGTCTCATCCATAGATTACTGCCACTCCTATTGTACAATATGATGAGATTATATTCATATGGAAATATTCTCTTACTCCTTTACTAATGAGATACTAGCCCCCCCCCCCCCTCTCTCTCTCTCTCTCTCTCTCTCTCTCTCTCTGCCTCACTCCAATGTTAAGGTAGAGTCAGTTTGGAGTCACTAGTGTCTTCCAGCTGAAGCATCATAATCATAAAGGTACAGTACATTTTTATCACTTTATGAGAGTATGAATCTTGTACAGGCTCATGGTCACTGTCCATATACCATGACGTATGACTCTTAAACTGTCTTCTTTCTTTTATCTATTATTTTGGATGTAATTCACACTATAAACACACACTCATAATATACTGTAGTTAAGCCAAGGCTACTTTATCTTTCTCCATCTCTCTCTCGCTCTCATTCTCACACACACACACACACACACACACACACACACACACACACACACAAATGGCTGTCTGTTTATTGTGTGGATTATGTGAGTTAGGAGAGATCAATCTATGTGCGAAGCCTCAGACTGCTGAGTGGAGCATATTTACATTCTCGCACTGTTACTGTTGAATTATTCTTATGCTTTAAGTGTAACAAAGTGATTAACCCTTAAATGCATAGGTGTTTTGCCAAATACTATTATTACATCATCAAGTCTTTAGAGACACAGCATGTACACTCACTAAGCACTTTATTAGGAAGACATGTACACCTTATTCATGCAATTATCTAATAAGACAAAAATGCAGATATGGGTCAGGAGCTTCAGTTAATGCTCACATCAACCATCAGAATGGGGAACAAATGTGATCTCAGTGATTTTGACTATGGCATGATTGTTGGTGCCAGATGGGCTGGTTTGAATATTTCTGTAACTGCTGATCTCTTGGAATTTTCACACATAACAGCCTCTAATCCATTTCAATAACTCATCATTCTGAGTAAACTCTAATTACTTCCGTTCTGAAATTTAATGAGATGCAACCGGATGTAAAACACACACTGAGCTTCACATAACACATAATCTACACGTAAGATGCACATTTGTCTTTTCTCTGGCACTTTTTGAGTCTAAATAGCCAAATCCACATGACTCCAATCGATATGTTTGTGTGAAACTAATTGCTATTTAAAACTATATTAACTTAAAAAAAATTGCTTCCTGTAAACACTGAATGCTTCACGTCACTGTCGTGTGACGTCATCACGTTGGCATGTTCACATGAGAATTCAGAAGTTCCGCTCTGTTTACCACAGAGGAATGTACTTCATGTGAGAATTGGGTCAATTCAAAGAGCTGGCAGAAGTGGCGATTTAAAGTTAAAAACGTTTTAATTAATGATTTTGTTTTTTCACACAAACATATCGATTAACTTCAGAAGACATTACTTTATAGAATGGATGGATTACTTTGATGCTGCCTAAATATGCTTTTTGAACCCAAAAAAATCGGTGTCCATGCACTTGCATTGGATGAAGCTAAAAACCTGGGATACTTTCCTAAAAATCTTAAATCCTGTTTTGTTGAAGAAAGAAGGTCATATACATCTTTGATCGCATAGGGATGAGTAAATTATCAGCAAAATTTCATTTTTGAGTGAAGTATTCCTTTAATTAACATGCTAAATACTGTCTTAATTGTAAAACTGCAAAAAGGTTTATGTAAGGGTTAGGTTTATAATTTTCTCAATATGAAACGATAGGAGATCCCCACCATGATCAATAAACAAACGTGTGAGAAATTTAAGTGTTTAAGTGGGAGATTCAGATTAAGCTGTGACCTTGATAATTGGTGATGCACATCAAACTACTTCTTTCAACTCTTGCATACACTCTCTTTCTGTACACATGTGACACCTCTGGCATCAGCACACAAATAATTGAATAAGTGCATGAGGAAACACAGATCTGTTAACTGATGTGTGTAAGCATGTGAAAACTGTAAAAAGCATCTGGCTAATTTATTGGAAGAGGAGCTCTAAGACTTGGACACACATAACCCACACATTCTCTATAACTCACTCTGTTATTCTCAGCATCATTAGTTTATCATTAGTTTACCCCTTAAGATGTCTGAAAGATGAAATTAAGTGAAATTATATTTGGCTCTTGGTAATTTACTCTCAGATCAGTGTGATGAAGCACACTTGTTGAGTCAAACCTCTCACTCTCTCATTCTCACTCAAAAAAAACGAAATCACATTGACATAAGTATTCAGACACCTAACTCATTACTTAGTTGAAGCATCTTTGGCAGCGCTTATAGCCTCAAGTATTGTTGGGTATGGTGCGACACGTTTTGCACACCTGGATTTGGGGATTTTCTTCCATTTTCACTGCAGATCCTCTCAAGCTCTGTCAGGTTGGATGGGGACCGTCAGTGGACAGCCATTTTCAGGTCTCTCCGAGATGTTCGATTGGGTTGTAGAAAAGTAGCGACTTTGTGGCAGGGTATATTTACAACTGTCAGAATTCATCACCAATAATATGCAAGGATTGTAAATTGGAATTAGTTTAGGAATCTTTGTCATGTTTGACCACCATTATGTGAAGTATAAATGACAAATTAAAATTCTCCACCATTAAATATGTAATAAAACAGGCTGTGTGTATCTGCTCACAATTAATATGTAAGGAATTTTAGCTCGTGAATGAAATTATGATTAATTAGGGGAATATTGAAAGAAATAAGATCTCATTAATTTGTCACAGAGTTGATATGACGCATCTGTTAACTCTTTAAAGTAATACTAGTCTCATGGCCATTGAAAATAATATCACAAATGGGTTGAAATATTGTTCGAGTACGGAACGCAGATCTTTTAAGAATCTATTGATGAGATTATCAAAATATGCCACCGTCAAATCCTCTTTAAATTCAAACAAAGCTTTATTTCTTTTCTACAAAATCAAACTAACACACATAGACAAACATAGAACCAGGTTTGTGAGTGAACTGTAACATAAGGTGAATGGAAATGATTTGTAACAGAGAAAATGTAACTTTAGAGTCTATAGACCATGCTCTGGACCACCGATACTTCATTTAGTATACCTCGATTTGCTACCCTAAATATATAAATAAAACATCAGCACTTTCTAGCAAAAGTCTGGAGGTATAATTGTGTTTTGTTGCGTTTTATTGCATTGTGTTTCATTGCATTGTGTTGCTTTGGTCCTTTGGTTCTTTGGCTGGGTCCGTATAAAGTTCTGGTTGTTCTCCATCTACGTTTTTGGATGCAGGATGGTTCGGTGCTGGAATGATCAGGCAGGGCTTTGAAGCAAGGCCTCCCACAAGGGACACTCGTGACTACCCGTCACATGTTTGAGTCATTGAGGAGAGAATAAAACTCCTTTAGAGGAGGGGTTTGGCTGTTTTTTTTTTTTAAGCCATTTCAGATCGTCACACCCCGAAGAGGCTCTAAGCCAATCAGAAGTGGCTTTTCATGTGATCATCTCTCTATCCCTCCTTTTGAAGGTGATTAATTAGTCTTTGTTCTTAAGGTTTGTCAGTTTTCCTGCTCAAAAGTGAACATACTTGTATCCTGTCTTTCGCATGTTAGCATATAAAACTCTGTTATTTGCATTGCGAAATGTAGAATGATGATACAATGGAGTCTTTTGATTAGTGTTATAGTTCATAATATACAGTCAGGTCCATAAATATTGGGACATCGACACAATTCTAATCTTTTTGGCTCTATACACCACCACAATGGATATGAAATGAAACAAACAAGATGTGCTTTAACTGCAGACTTTCAGCTTTAATTTGAGGGTATTTACATCCAAATCAGGTGAACGGTGTAGGAAATACAACAGTTTGTATATGTGCCTCCCACTTTTTAAGGGACCAAAATATATGGGACAATTGGCTGCTCAGCTGTTCCATTGCCAGGTGTGTGTTATTCCCTCATTATCCCATTTACAAGGAGCAGATAAAAGGTCCAGAGTTCATTTCAAGTGTGCTATTTGCATTTGGAATCTGTTGCTGTCAACTCTCAATATGAGATCCAAAGAGCTGTCACTATCAGTGAAGCAAGCCATCATTAGAGATGGGCAGATCGAGGCTTCGTGAAGCAATGAAACAGTCGAAGCAAATGTGCCATTTTGTTTCGAGGCTTCGAATCAATCCGAAACCCGTCTCCACGGTGACACCTAGTGGTCACTTGCAGGTGTTGATCTGAAACAACCTTTACAAAGAGCTAATAAAAAAATGTGTTGTTTTTTTTTTTTTATTGTATTTTTGTAATATATGAAGCTTGTAACCTGTAGTCTCTTCACATTGCATAATGTGATTTTGGTCATGAAAAATGAATATTAATAAAAATAAATCAAGCCACAATGTCTCCCTTTCTTATAGATTTTTATTCAAAAATATTAATTTCTCTGCTGTTGAAGGACTCAGCCTACTTCTTTTTACAGATAATTTCTCCAGCCTTTGAAAAAATTCTCTCACAAGGGACACTTGTTGCTGGCATACAAAGATATTTTTTAGCTAGGACATACAAATGAGGAAAGATTACTGCTCTCTCTTTCCAGTAAGTTAGAGGATCATGAGTTCTGGGCAAAAACGCATCGCTGAGGTATTTTTTCACTTCCACTGTGGCATCAGCTGTAGGATTGTGTATCATCTGGGTCTCACGGATACGATTGTCAAAATGTTCCCATAAACTGTCTTGTGTTTCAACTGGTGTTGATGATGGGCCTGATGTTGACATTTGTGGTTCTGAATTAAAAGAAAACGGCAATTAGTAACAAATCATAAACTGACAACACATATGAAGTATAAATTTCATGAATCACATTACATAAGATAACATAGACTGAAACTCACCAGGAGTTGTGTTTGAACGCATCAGTGAAGCACACTCCAGTGTGATGTGCTTTTCAGCATCCAGGGCTTTGGCAGGATTTCCAAAAGCCACATTTTTAAACCTTGGGTCCAGCAGTGTAGCCAGTGCCAAGGCTCTAAAGTCTCTGTACCCTCCACATCTGGAGTGCAGACCTTCTTGTAGATGTGAGCCTATGAGCCAACACAAGAGAAAACCATATTAATTAAAATAATGACAACAATATGAGAGTTATGGCCAATTACACGTATGGTCATAGTGTCCTACCTAATTGTACAGTTGATTCCTGCGTTGCATTTCCTTTTTCTGTGCAAGCTTGTGCTGCAACATCCTGTACAATGGTATGAGCTTTGAAGCAGACACTCTCTGTTCCTCTGACATCTCTGTTGTTGCTAGTTTGAATGGTTGAAGAAGTGTCAATGACTGTTGAATAATGTCATACTCAAGACTTGTCAGGGAGCAGTATCACTGTTTAAATTGGCAAGTGCAGCAGCCACTGGCTCACGTTGCTCATACAAGCGTTGTAGCATGTCGAATGTGCTGTTCCATCTCGTTTCAACCTCCTGTATCATTTTCAGACTTGGTCTGCCCATCAAGCTCTGCATCTCCACAAGCTTGTCCTTTGCTTTGCAGCTGGATCTGAACAACCCCACTATCTTTCTGGCTTTCTGGCTAATTTCATTGATGACTGGGGTTTGATCCAGGGCCTTTTTCACTATCAAATTCAAATTATGAGCAAAACATGGGACATGGCTAAGGTTGAGTAGCTGGGCACTTAGGATCATGTTGGATGCATTGTCAGTCACCATGCAGTGAACTTTGGAGGTTATTCCCCACTCAGCCATTAGCAAGGCTTTAGCCTCCATGAGATGCTGGGCTGTGTGGGTTTGGTAAAACCTCCTTACACCCAGTAAAACAGTTGCCATTGTTGCCTCTGGTGTTATGTAATGGCATGTTACACCAAGATATCCATCCATATTAATGGAAGACCACATGTCAGCCGTAAGGCTAACAAATTCCGCCTTTGTAGGTCCTCCATTGTCTTCTCCTTGGTTGTGTTGTACCTTTCGCTGACCATTGTTTTAAGCACCTTCCGGATGGGAGGACATAGCTTGGATCAAGCTTGTTCACAAAGGCCCTGAAACCCTCATCCTCCACGATGGTGAAGGGCTGCAGATCCTTCACCACCATGTTCAGAAGAGCCTCATCCAATTCCCTCTGTCTGCCTTTTAAAAGAGAAGATAAAACATACTTTCAGACAAATATATTGGAAAAATAGTAGCCTACCGTGAAAGTAGTCTACTGGTTCATTTGGAAACCTTCCTAAACAAAGTTATGTTATGAATATTTATGCTCAGTGTGCAGAGAAAGATAAAGTGCATTATAGAAATACAACAATTACAAAAAACAAAATGATGTCTTGGCTGTAGATTGGGTACTCATATGTAGACATATAAAATGTATATTCACAAAGTATAATATTATATTGACAACATTTGTTTTTAAAGTGATTGGCAGTTGTGATTGGGATGTTAGGCATGTCTTAGTCCATGGCCTTTCTAAACAATGGCCCAACACTTAGTTATTATATTTCACTTATAATTAGCCTATATTTCAAACAATGCATACCTTGCTTAGATGGCCCAGCAGTGTCAGTAGCAGGCCTTGGTACAGGGGAACACTACCATCCTCTGCACCCTGCAGAATGGCAGGATGAATGCTCCTCAAATGGCGATCATGGATGATGTATTGTTGCAGTAGGCTGAGCTGCCGATCACAATACACACATCTCACTTTATTTGGGGTTTCCAAATGGAAATGCTCCCACACCACAGATGTACGGCATCTCTTCTGTGGAGCCTCCATTTCTTTCTATCTATCTATCTATCAATCTATCAATCTATCAATCTATCAATCTATCTATCAATCTATCTATCAATCTATATGTATCTGTAATATATCTATCTATCTATTAATCTATATGTATCTGTAATATATGTATCTATCTATTAATCTATATGTATCTGTAATATATGTATCTATCTATTAATCTATATGTATCTGTAATATATGTATCTATCTATTAATCTATATGTATCTGTAATATATGTATCTATCTATTAATCTATATGTATCTGTAATATATATATATATATATTTCTATCAATGCATCTATTCATGTGTCACTATATGTACTCTGTGTGTCTCTAAGTCAATGTGTAAATGTAAATTAAATCCTAAATATAACTAAACAAATCGCACTATAAATGTCACTATATCACCAAAAATCCACTATCTCAAAACCAAACTCCTCTCACAAAAACCCACGTATATGAAAAATGCGTTGACAAAACTTTTATACTGTGTGATTGTGTGATTTGTTCCCGAACCGACCAATCAATGAAACCCTGATTCGGGCGGAGCACTCCACCTGATGAAACACTTAGACGCTTCATTTAGCCGCTGTCACGCGGACGGGTGTTTTGAATCACGCTTCGGATCAGTGTTTCGAATCATCTTTGCTTCGGGATCTCGCAAAGCTTCGGAACGTCTGTTTCGCGCCAGCCATCCTTAGCCATCATTAGGCTGAACAATCAAAACAAACCCATCAGAGAGATAGCAAAAACATTAGGTGTGGCCAAATCAACTGTTTGGAACATTCTTAAAAAGAAAGAACGCTCCGGTGAGCTCAGCAACACCAAAAGATCCGGAAGACCAAGGAAAACAACTGTGGTGGATGACCGAAGAATTCTTTCCCTGGTGAAGAAAACACCCTTCACAACAGTTGGCCAGATCAAGAACACTCTCCAGGAGGTAGGTGTATGTGTGTCAAAGTCAACAATCAAGAGAAGACTTCACCAGAGTGAATACAGACGGTTCACCATAAGATGTAAAGCATTGGTGAGCCTCAAAAACAGGAAGGCCAGATTAGAGTTTGCCAAACAACATCTAAAAAAAGCCTTCACAGTTCTCGAACAACATCCTATGGACAGATGAGACAAAGATCAACTTGTACCAGAGTGATGAGAAGAGAAGAGTATGGAGAAGGAACTGCTCATGATCCAAAGCATACCACCTCATCAGTGAAGCATGGTGGTGGTAGTGTCATGGCGTGGGCATGTATGGCTGCCAATGGAACTGGTTCTCTTGTATTTATTGATGATGTGACTGCTGACAAAAGCAGGATGAATTCTGAAGTGTTTCGGGAAATATTATCTGCTCATATTCAGCCAAATGCTTCAGAACTCATTGGACGGCGCTTCACAGTACAGATGGACAATGACCCGAAGCATACTGCGAAAGCAACCAAAGAGTTTTCTAAGGGAAAGAAGTGGAATGTTATGCAATGGCCAAGTCAATCACCTGACCTGAATCCGATTGAGCATGCATTTCACTTGCTGAAGACAAAACTGAACGGAAAATGCCCCAAGAACAAGCAGGAACTGAAGACAGTTGCAGTAGAGGCCTGGCAGAGCATCACCAGGGATGAAACCCAGTGTCTGGTGATGTCTATGCCTTCCAGACTTCAGGCTATAATTGACTGCAAAGGATTTGCAACCAAGTATTAAAAAGTGAAAGTTTGATTTATGATTGTTAATCTGTCCCATTACTTTTGGTCCCTTAAAAAGTAGGAGGCACATATACAAACTGTTGTAATTCCTACACCGTTCACCTATTTGGATGTAAATACCCTCAAATTAAAGCTGAAAGTCTGCAGTTTAAGCACATCTTGTTCGTTTCATTTCAAATCCATTGTGGTGGTATATAGAGCCAAAAAGATTAGAATTGTGTCGATGTCCCAATGTTTATGGACCTGACTGTATGTATATGCATTGTAAAACACCAAGAAAAGTTTGTTTTGTGTCTTTGGAGATGATGGAAAATAACTAGTTTTGGTCCGGCTAAAGAGTTTTCAAAATTCCAGATCCAGTAAGAGTGCCAAATTCTCTGTCCTGGGTGAGTTTTAGCATTTGAGGATTATACTAACCATCACCGCTGTATCAGTCATATGACGACCATTAACATGATTAGATACACACACACATTTTCCAAGCTGTTGCATGTTATCCATGCCATTGGATGCTCCTCCATCCTGGGTCCACTCTTTCTCTCATAAAGAATTAATCACTTATGTTCTCATCCTTCATTATGAGTAAATCTATCACAGTGAATGAGCGCACATCTTTCACCTCAGAGAGAATATGATTTGTTATTTTTTTACTAATTTGTTTGCATAATTTTTTATTATAACTGTTGTTGTATCAAGGTAGTCCTTCAGCAATGCAAATGCAGAATTATATGTCATGCTAAATTCCAGTAAAGCACATCAAAAGATATAGAATTCCACCTGGTAACCATAAGGCACAAACATACGCTTAGTCTACTCAAATACGTGAACGCAGATGCATCTTGCATCGCTAGCTCGATTTCACGGGTCATTGTATTCTGAAATGTGTAAGACCGCAATTCATAACTTAACACAACTACACGTTGCATTCTCAACATTGCCTCAAGGGCTGCTGTAGCGAGTGTGAACTGTTTGAATGCATCTTTGCTGAGTTTTCTCTTCTTTTGCTTAACACAAAATAAGATTTTTAAAAGAATATCTGAACTCTGTAGGTCCTTACATTGCAAGTGAATAGTGACCAGGCCTTTGAAGCTCCAAAAAGGGGATAAAGTCAGCATAAAAGTAATCCATGTAACTAAACTGATTTAATTCATGTCTTTTGAAGAGGTCCAGCTCGTTTTGGCTGAGAAAAACCAGGAAGGAGGTGCGATACACCGTAGTAGAGTTCTCGCCGCTACCATCCACCCCAACGGAGCCGCGGCCTTCCGGGGGACTGAGGAGCCAGGCCTCCTGGAAAATGGCCACAGCTGCTCCATTGGGGTGGATGGTCACGGCGAGAACTCTACTACGGTGTATCCCTCCACCTTCCCGGGTTTTCAGCACCAGTGTGTAAAGCAGTTCAATGGAAAGGAGGAGGCGAGAACCGGTGTGACAATATAAATAATAGTTTAGTGAAGAAATAAACCAAAAGACACAAATACACACATAAGACGGACAGCTGCCCGTAAACGTTCTCTCTCTCACCATCCACAGTCGGCCTTTATCCTTCTCGGAGGCTTGATTAGCCTGATAAGGGACCGGGTGTGTAAAATACCGACCCCGGCCCCGCACTCCACCCTGTCACAAAATCCTTTTTCATTGTTCATCTTGCCATTGCAGTCTCTTGTCACAATCATGATTTCAAGCTCGATTACACTTCCTAGTGCTTGATGCATGATCATGAGCTTGAAATCATGATCGCCAATGAGACTGCTGTTAAGATGTACAGTGAAAAAAGAGTTACTTATTGGTCTGATCTCACCCCAAAAAAACTGGATCGCTTCAAAAGACATTGATTAAACCACTGGAGTCTGATGGATTATGGTTATGTTGACTTTCTGTTTTTTGGAACTTCAAAGGCCTGATCACCATTCATTTGCATTGTTTGTTCCCACAGAGCTGAGTAAAGCTTCTAAATCTTAATTTGTGTTCCGCAGAAGAAAAAGTCATACACATCTGGGATTAAATGATGAGAGAATTTTCCTATTGGGTGAACTATATATTTATATTTAAAATATATTTATCAAGTTACTTGAATAATAACACATACAGTTTAATAGCACATTAGTTTGAATGTAACTCTATCTCTCCCTTGAGTACTGAGGTTTGTTCCCGCAAGAATGAACATTAAACGTGTTCAACCTGACCACACGTTGACAATGCGGTAGCCACGCGTTCACATCTGCATTCACGTAATTGCGTATAGTACGTTTCTGCCTTTTTGATGGGCTGCTGTGATCACTGCAGGCAGTTTGTGTGTGTCATTGAGAAACAAAATTATCTGTTGGCATTAGAGGTTCTCTGCACTTGTGCTGTTCACAGTTTGTTTTATTACGGACGTGTTAAAGTATGACAGAGTGTTCTGTTCTTTCCCGTCCTGAAAGACATTGTAACATGATTCATGGCAGTTCATGATCTTGGCAGCTTAACTTCATAAAGTTACACTTCTCAATATCATGCCTGCTGTGCTAATATTACAGTGCACTTTTCGCCATAGGAGTATGGGGTGATATGTGCAATTTTTTTCAGTGCTAAAATATTTAGTTCTGTCCCAGTTTAATGTGCAGAAACTGCTTTAAGGAAGCCATTCATAGGCTGATATCACTGAAGAGTGTGAACACTGTGGCTCTGTGGCGTTGTCAACATTGCTGTTTTATTGAGCGGCCGGACATGGCCACATTGGTTTAACCAATCGTGTGAGTTTTGGGTGAGACTACCTGTTCGGCCAAATACTGTTTTTAGGAAAACAGTTTGAAAACCAGTTTCCCAGGTCATAACCAGGAAAACTCATCATTATTTTTATGATTCCGGCACTAGTGGCACAGAAATTACACTCAGAAGGGCTCCAACTCCCCAGGCACTGCCCGTGCTCAAGACCGTGGAGGTCGTTCCCCTGTCACTGCCCATGCTCATGACCACGGGGGTCGTTCGCCAGTCACTACCCATGCTCACGACCACGGAGGTCGTTCCCCTGTCACTTCCCGTGCTCACGACCGCAGAGGTCGTTCCCCTGTCACTGCCCGTGCTCGCAACCAAAGAGTTCGTTCCCCTGTCACTGCCCATGCTCATGACCGCAGCGGTCATTCCCCTGTCGCGGCCCGTGCTCACGACTGCGGAGGTCGTTCCCCTTTCGCTGCCAGTGTTCACGACCATGGAGGTCGTTCCCCTGTCCCTGCCAGTGCTCACGACCATGGAGGTCGTTCCCCTGTCCCTGCCAGTGCTCACGGCCACGGAGGCCGTTCCCCAAACATTGCCTATGCTCACGACCATGGAGTTCGTTCCTCTGTCACAGCCAGTGTTCATGGCCTCAGAGGTCATTCCCCTTTCACTGCCTTTTATAATAATAATGTTTTTGAAATTAGTTTACTTCCTTATCTGGTCATGTGTCTTTGTCATATGGTTTCCTGTTTCACTCATGTTTCATTAGTCTTGTTCTTATTGGTCTTTGGTTTATTTATCTTGTCATCAGTTCTGTTCTGTTATTTGTCCATATGTTATTAGTTCTGACTTGTCATTGGATGCCTTGGTATGTTGTTACCCTTTTTGTTTGTATTTAAGCCCTTTTGTTGGCCATTGCCTCTTGTCGAGTATTGTTGGTGTAACTTCTATGTTCATGATTATTGTATAGGCTTTGTTCATAGTCAAGTCTAGTCTAGTTTATGTTCTGGTTTTGTTTTGTTTTGAATTCACGTTTGATACCAGCACTGTAAATAAAACTGCACTTGGGTTCTCATACATCTAAGTCTTGTCTTCAGCCAGCCTGCCTGAATGTTACAGTAATGACAGCTCGTTCAGCTCTTAAAGGAATTTTCCAGGTTCAATACAAGTTAAGGTCAATCTGCAACATTTCTGGTATAAGGTTGATTACCACAATGATAATAATTTAGAATTGTCCCTCACTGATAAAAAAATAGAGAAAAAATTGCAGTTACAGTGAGGTACTTACAATATAAATGAATGTGGCCCATTCATAAACATTCAAACTGTTATAGCCACAGTAGTCACAAAATTAAAAAATCAGATAAGTTAACATGATTATAGCATTGCCATGACAACACAATGCCTGTAAATCCTATAAGTGATATTATCACACTAAAATACTTTAGAACAGAGATTTTATCACAAGAGTCATGTTACATTTACATTTATGCATTTGGCAGACACTTTTATCCAACACAAGGACACAATGGTGGTGGCCGTGGGGTTCGAACCAGCAACCTTCTGATTAACAGCCCTGTGCTTTAGCCACTACACCACCACCACTCCATGTTAACACATGTTGTTTATATCTTGTTGCTATACTTTTTTTATACACGGAGTATTTTAATATTTACAATTTGGCCCTATTCACTTCCCACTCAAGTGCCTCTCTGTAACCCAGATTTTGTTTTTAAATATACAAGGGGCAAATTGAAAATAATTTTGGGGTAATCAATATTATGCCAACCAATTCTGTCAATTGAGCTCAACTTCTATTGAACCTGCAATATTCCTTAAAAAAGAACATAACTTTAATAATGTCAGTGTGACGTAATGACAGCTGGTTCAGTTCACGTGATTTCAATTTTGATTTAAAAAGTTTTCAATACATTTATGTAACATCTCTTAGTGTAAGGTGCATTGAGGTTGCAGAGATTATTGTTACTATTAGATGTTAGTAGGTGTACCTACTCCACTACAGTATCAAACTGCATCAGGAGGCAGATCACGTGTGCTCCATTATCTGCACTTACATTGATTGTCGCTGCATCACATCACTAGTCGCTGCAAAGACAGCCTCTTTAGAGAGAACTTTACATCTGTTTCAGACTCACTTACAGCACTCATATGCTTGCTTGTATCATCTTTTACCACAACAAAACATTTCTTCGTAACTGGGCTGTGGATTTCACACTCTCTCACGACACCACCCACTACTTACCCTGCAACTGGTGTGTGTCTCTGTGTGTATATTTGGTTGTCTATGTGTGTGTTTTTCAGCCATCTGTTGTTAAGTTCACAAACTAGTTTTGTTGCTGTTTTTCCTGGTAGAATGATCTCATTATACTAGCTGTTTGCTTTAAAATCAGATTAGGAGAGACTGGGGCTAGTCTAGACTCCAGGGCTATAACTAGGTAGTAATAAGATTTGAAGTCAAAAGTCCAATTGCTCAAATGTGTTTTCTCTACCAGAGGTTTTGTTGGTTGGTTTCAATCACCTAGTTCAAAACCCTCTTGAATTAGAATAATTGTTGCGAATTATACTCTCCAAAGTAAATTTTCACCATCATGTTTTTGTTATAGCTCTTTGGTAAACAAGAGAACATAATCAAACAAACTTGCATACATTGAAGCAAGATTAAAAAATATTACAAAGGCAAGTTTAAATGTTAATATGAACGTATTTTATAAAAGTCAGGTCTGGGTATGTTGTTACTTTTTTTATCGGGGCAGGTAGTCACATGTGCTTTAAATGACAGAAAAATGTACAATTTATCAATTACAACATTTGTTGGCCAAAAAGGAATGTTTTGATATTTTTTATGTTGTTATCTTTTAATTTTTTGTTGTTTCTTGAATCGTTTTGTGCCTCATAATCCATTTTAAAATGTTGCTAAAAAGCCTACAATAGACTTTTTAATGGAGGCGTGTAGGTGTGAAACCTAGATCACTGGTTTAAATTCAGGTTCCATTATGACAACAACATGCCCCACTATTGGAAAAAGTTGTCACAAAAGGTCAACATGTGTTCAGTGAACAACTTCTTTTTCCTGGCCAATAACGATGGAAATGTTTTGTTTTTCTTTTGTAGCCAAGACTTAAAGGTACATATGTGGCTATGCAGAAATAGTTCAGATATGTTCACTGGAGTAATAAGTGAGATCAATTCTTTCTTTATATGTTAATGTCTGTTTACAGTATCCGTTAAATGTCTCTCAGTATTGTCTTCCTTGTAATTAGAAGCAGTAACCAAGACAGTGTGTGTGTGTGTGTGTGTGTACGTCTTTCTTGTACGCAAGTTTGCTGTTGGGATATGTGACCTCTGAATCATAAGCTTTTGGGAAAAGGCCAGTAATGAACTGACACAATTAGAAAGGCTAATTTAGCCACGACTTTTCAAAGGCCCAGATTCTTAATTTCTCTCTCCTTCTCTCGCCCCATGTTGCACACATACAGTGCATTCAGAAAGTATTCAAACACCATCATCTTATGTTGCAGCCTTATGCTAAAATGCTTTAAATTATGATTTTTTTTTCCCACATCAATCTACTCTCCATATACCATAATGACAAAGCAAGTTTTTGGATAACTTTGCAAATTTATTCAAAAGAAAAAACGGAAATATCACGTTGGCACAAGTAGTAACTCAGTACTTTGTTGAAGCACCTTTGGCAGTGATTACAGCCTCAAGACTTTTTGGGTATGATACAAGCATTGCACACCTGGATTTGTGGATTTTATGCCATTCTTCTCTGTAAATCCTCTCACGCTCTATCAGGTTGTATGTGGACCATCAGTAGACAGCAATTTCCAGATCTCTCCAGAGATGTTCAATTGGGTTCAAGTCCCGCCTCTGGCTGGGCCACTCAAGGACATTCACAGAGTTGTCCCTAAGCCACTCTTGCGTTGTCTTGGCTGTGTGCTTAGGGTCATTGTCCTGTTGGAAGGTAAACCTTCAGCTCAGTCTGAGGTCCTGAGCGCTCTGGACCAGGTTTTCATTAAGGATGTCTCTGTATTTTGCTACATTTAGCTTTCTTTCAACCCTGACCAGTCCCCAGTCCCTGCCGCTGAAAAACACCCCCACAGCATGACGCTACCACAACCATGCTTCACTGTTGGGATGGTATTGAGCAGGTGATGAGCTGTGCCTGGTTTCCTCCAGACATGATGCTTGGAATTGAGGCCAAACAGTTCAATCTTCATTTCATCAGACCAGATAATCTTGTTTCTCATAGTCTAAATGTCTTTTTTAGGTGCTTTTCTGTCTTAAACTAGCCATCTGGCCACTCTGCCAGATTGGTGGATTGTTGCAGTGATGGTTGTCCATCTGCAAGTTTCTCCCACCTCCACACATGATCTCTGGAGCTCAACCAGAGTGACCATTGGGTTCTTAGTCACCTCTCATATCAAGGGCCTTTTCCCTCGATTGCTCAATATGGCCAGGCGGTCAGCTTTAGGAAGAGTCCTGGTTGTTCCAAACTTCTTCCATTTAAGAATTATGGAGGTCACTGTGCTTTTGGGAACCTTTAATGCAGCCCAAAATGTTTTGTAGCCTTACCCAGATCTGTGCCCCAGCGCAATCCTGTCTCTGAGCTCCTTTGACCTCATGCCTTGATTTTTGCTCTGATATGAATTTTCAGCTGTGAGACCTTATATAGACAGATGTGTGCCTTTCCAAATCATGTCCAGTCAATTGAATTTGCCACAGGTGTACTCCAGTCAAAGTGTAGAAACATCTCAAAGATGATCCAGAGAAATGGGATGCACCTGAGCTAAATTTCAAGTGTCAACACAAAGGGTCTGAATACTTATGTCAATGTAGTATTTCAGTTTTTTTCTTTATAATAAATTTACAAAGTTATCAAAAATATAGTTTTTGCTTTGTTATTATGGGGTATGGAGTGTAGAATGATGTAAAAAAATAAGAATAATAATTTCAAGCATTTTAGCAAGGCTGCAACATAACAAAGTGTGAAAAACATTAAGGGGTCTGAATACATTCTGAATGCACTGCATATATGAATATAGGTTGTGTTTATGCAAATATTTTTGTATGATTTAATTATTTGTTTGTGTGTATGTGTGTTTTGTTTTTTGTGAAGTGCAGCTTCTGTGTTTGTACAGTATTGGCTAATTAAGCTCATTATGCATCATTCAGACACCACACGTGTGCATACGTTTTTGTGCGTGTGTGCCACCAGTTAAGTGTTTAGGAAATTGACTGTTTATGGCTATTTCTGTACTGAGGCATTCAGTAGGACACACACACATGGTGGAGAGGTGAAAGGTGGAAAGAAGTGCTAGAAAGAGGCTGACCTACTTTAGGGGCTGGATTCTGGTAACACACCTCTCACAGAGTGAATGTGTGAACAGAAGAGATGAGGGTGTATGGCTGCTGAATAAGAGATTTCAGGAGAAGGATGACACGCTCTCTCAAACGCCACCTAGTGGCTAACATCAGTGAGTCTAAAAACAATCGTGCAGGTAGAATTGATCACAGTAAATCTTTCTATTCACAAACAAACACAAACACACGTGCACATGTATCATCTACATGCCTCGTGACCTTAAAGGTCAAAAAATATGTATATTTTTTTCTGTTGTCAATTACTCTGCCTAATGTTTTCAAACTCGTATGATTTCTTCTTCTAGGAAATGTTATATAGAATGTTAGTTTCAGTCACCATTCACTTTCATTGTATGGAAGAAAAAAAAAAGAGGCAATGAAAGTGAATGGTGACTGAGGCTGTCAGTCTCTAATATTCTGCCTAACAGCTCCTTTTGTGTTCCATGAAATTAAGGAAGTCATACATGTTTGGAATATATTTTCTACATTTTATGCTTTATCTCTTTACATAAATAATGCTTTATTTTTATTCTGTTCACAGAGTATCAAACTGCATCACATAAGGATTTCTCCCACACATTTTCAAAATCACTTTTTTGTTGTTGTACTTTTATGTGTTCCACCTCATTTAATTTGACCTCTAGGCTTTAAGAAATCTGAACGAATGTCTGCTTTAATTTAGCTGAACCCCCTATGTGCACACACCATTAGCTCTGTGGCACTGGGCATGCTGGGTAATGTAGTACCTGTAGCTTTCAGTATCCCAGCAAAGGCTTCCAACAAGGCAAGTTGCTATGACAACAGAGAACCAGAAATTCAGGAATGTGCTTTATGGTCAGTGATGCTTTTTGTGTAGTCGTGTATTTATGTTGGAATTAAAAGGATATAAATAAACGTTAAAGGAATAAATAAATAAGAATAATATAATATGGAATAGATAACACCCAAAAAGTTAAACTCTTAAATCACCCTCATGTCATCCAAAACATGTATGACTTTCTTTTGAAGATATTTTGCAGAATGTATTTTTTTTTTCTTTAAGCGATCATATCGCTTCAGAAATGTGGATAAACTACTCAAGTATGCATAACTTTTATGCTACCTTTATGTCCTTTTTGGAGCTGGATTGTTTTGAACCCAATTGACTTTATTGACAAAAACACCTCATACATTCTTCAAAAGATCTTTGTGTTCCGCAGAAGAAAGAAGTCACACGAGTTTGAGATGGAATGAGGGTAAGCCAATGATGAGAGAATATACATTTTTGGGTAGCTATTCCTTTTAAATAAGTACAAAATGTATATATTTAAACTGCATTAAGGTTTAAAACAATCACACACATGCTTAGTGTGTAGTTGTTTTTTTGGTTGAACAAATACATAATTAATTCTGCTCATTGCATTTTTCAGTGTGAACACACTACTTGTACTAGTCCTCTGTCCTCACAAGAGACAAGTGAGAGTGTAAATGTTTGTTTGGATATTGTGAGCGAATGTGTTTCCATTATCACAGAGTACCTTCCCATAAAAATCAGATGTTCAGCAGAAGATAACCGCTGCATCCCAGTCTGCGCATTATCTGTCCTAAATAGTATGCATGGTTGTAATTAATGCTTCACAAATCTTACACTAAAATAATATTTTGGCCTATTTTTATGATGTATTCATTTCAAATGAATAACAAATTTCCATCTAATTGAATTGCCTAATCTTTAACAAAATAAAATGTACAAATCTTACAAAATCCAAGTTTCATTAATTACATTTTCTTCAAGACTTTTCAATTCAGTTAGATGGAAATGTGTTATTCAATTGAAATGGATACATCTTAAAAATAGGCTAAAATATTTTTTTTGAGTGTAAGGCACATTTCCACCATCAAGCAGAATTGTTGTGAACACAGTGAGTTAATGTTCCAGTAGCATTCCACTTAAACCTGGTTTGGTATGATACTATTACAAACCATTTCCAGCTCAAATTTCTTTGTACGGTTAGCTAGCCATACTTGTACTCCCATAACCAGCAAAGTTCAGTACTGTGAAAAAGATTTAGGCACATAAGATGTTTCACAAAAGCATTTGTCTTAAGATGGCTATTTATATCTTCAGCTTTAGTGTGTAAATAGGAAATATAAACGTTAGACTCAAAAACATTCCTTTTGCAAATAGAAGAGAAGAACAGGGAGACCTGCAACAGATGTCATGGCCCCCACTGAACATTGTGTCATACTGTATATATTTTAGTGCTTTTTTGTATAAGTATGCAATTTGGGATGCAACCATATGCCTCTAAGATCGCAAAGAAAGACAAGCAGTGTCATTTACGCAGTTCTTTCACATGTAGAGAAAATGCAGTGCCAGTTAGCTGAACTAGAGTCAAACTGCTTTCAGATCAGTTATATGGAATGATGAGTTACAGATGCAAGCGCAGCTGCAGTGTCTGTGTGTCTTAGATAAATATTAGGACGTCAGATCTATCTGTCCTCCAAGTTGCAGATGTCCTAGGGTCAGAGGCCTCTTTTATGAAGATGAAAACACTCATTCTCTTACCACCTCCTACTATCATCTCTTACATCTGTCCTCTTCTGTCTATCTCCTTTCTTCTCTTGCATTTTATTGTTGCTTTAGAAATAGTCGTGTAATGTTGTTAACCTTGTAATAAGCGGGAACAAACCTCAGAATATTTTGTGTGTGTGTGTGTGTGTGTGTGTGTGTGTGTGTGTGTGTGTGCGTGTGTGTGTCCTCATAATTCAAATCTAAACTATGTTTTATTGAAAATGCATAAAGTTTTTTGTGAGGTTTAAGTTTAAGGGCAGGGTTAGGGTATAGAATCTATAGTTCGTAAAGTATAAAAATCATTAAGTCTATGGAGAGTCCTCATAATGATAGCTGTGTTTTGAGACTTACGCCAATGATCAGTAGTGACTACATGTTCTTTAACTTGTAAGCAGTCATTTAAAGGAGTCTATAACACAGAAAAAAGAATGTTCTTGCCCACACAAAGTGTGGGAGGATTGTGGTTTTGGCTGTTCATGACGTTTGGTGGAGCCTTACTTTGGCATCATCACCAATCAAAACAATGCTCTGCAGAGTACACCGTCTCCATGACAACCAGTGTCATAGTTACCACAGACCTTTAGCTTTCTTCCCAAATTCAGCTGTTTGTACATTTATTTATTTTAGGTTCATTACAGCAGGAGTTCTCCTGCGCACAATTTAAACAGTCTTTATACGGAGCACACAAAATCCATAATAATGCATTTTATTCTTGAAAATAAACTATAAATATGATGTAATCTGTGATAAATCAACAGACCATAACTCTACAGCACATAATATTTCTCATCTTAATCTTGTGTCTTCCCTTACATAAACTTATTTGGTATCACATTGTTTTATTTGCACTGCTACAATATTCTTGCTGGTACCTTGGAATACCATATAAATATCATGGTATATAAATATGGTAATCATGCAGTACCATGGTATATATCAAGTACCATGCTATTACCATCCGATACCATTATTGGAGCATGGTAACAGTACAATTATTGTTTGTAAGTGTTATCTGCGATGCTGTGTCAAGTCATCTTGAGTACCAGACAGTCATCAAAGATCATCCATACTCTCTTTATCTCTGTGTGCACAGTCAGACTCTAAATAGCACAATGGACATGCTGTAACACACTGCTCAAAGAGTACTGCTGCAATTGACTCCCTGGGCACACACACCCCATTCTGGAATCAATCTGTCACCAGTACCCAATCTCACAATGTGGCACTGTTGCCATGGCAAATGAATTCTTGGGAATGATGAATTCATGGTTCAGTTTTGTTTATGTAAGGACATCTCAGAAGAATTCTCTCTCTCTCCCCATGCTTAATGCTCTGTTTAGTTTCAGCGCCTCACTTCCCTGTTCACTTGTGACATCAGTTTCTCATCCCTCTCTGTGCTGTCGTCATGGTGATGCTCTTTAGCCATCTCACTCAGATTCCTAACATTCCTGGTCCTGAGCATGTTGCCATGGTGATAAAGCTGGAGTGTGAGAGGTGACTAAAGGGTGAAAATCAGCTGTGTGTGAGCAGAGGTCTCCGTATTGTGTGTTCCAGAAGAGGCTGGGAAGGATGAACATACACACACTAATAGTCAGATTTCAACTCCAATATGATTTCTCTGTTGTTCAATCTGTCCTGTAGTTCAGTCTGTCTTGTATTTAGTGTCTGCCCTCAAGTTCAGTGTAGGTCAGAGTCTGTCCAGTAGTTTACAGTCTGTCATATAGTTATTGTTCAGAGTCTGTCCTGTAGTTTAGAGTATGTCATATAATTCATTGTCTGTCCTGTATTTTAGAGTCTGTCCTGTTATTCACTGGCTGTCCTGTAGTTAATAGTCTGTCATATACTGTAGTTCAGAGTATGTCCTGTAGTTTAGAGTATATCATATAGTTCAGTCTCTGTCCGGTAGTCTGTCATGTAGTTATTGTTCAGAGGTTGTTCTGTAGTTTAGAGTCTGTCCTGTTATTCAGTAGCTGACCTGTAGTTTAGAGTCTGTCATATAGTTCAGAGTAGGTCCTGTATTTTAGAGTCTGTCCTGTTATTCACTGGCTGTCCTGTAGTTTATAGTCTGTCATATAGTTCAGTGTCTGTCATTTAGTTTAGTCTGTCATGTAGTTATTGTTCAGACGCTGTCCTGTAGTTAAGAGTATGTTGTACACTTCAGTTTGTCCTGTAATTTTAGAGTATGTCATATAGTTCATTGTCTGTCCTGTATTTTAGAGTCGGTCCTGTTATTCACTGGCTGTCCTGTAGTTTATAGTCTGTCATATACTGTAGCTCAGAGTCTGTCCTTTAGTTTAGAGTCTGTCATATAGTTCAGTGTTTGTCATTTAGTTTAGTTAGTCATATAGTTATTATTCAGAGGCTGTCCTGTAATTAAGAGTATGTTGTATACTTCCGTTTGTCTTGTAATTTTAGAGTCTGTACTGTTATTCAGTATCTGTCCTGTAGTTTATAGTCTGTCATATGCTGTAGCTCAGAGTCTGTCCTGTAGTTTAGAGTTTGTCATATAGTTAAGTTTCTGTCCTTTTAGTTTATAGTCTGTCATATAGTTCAAAATTTGTCCTGTAGTTAAGAGTCTGTCATATAGTTTAGAGTGTGTTCTTATAGTTAATAAGTTAATCTTATAGTTTAGTTTCTCTAGTTTCTTCAGTGTTTGTCCTGTAGTTTACAGTCTGTCATATAGTTCAGTGTCTCCTGTCGTTCAGTGTCTGTTCTGTAGTTCAGAGTCTGTCATGTAGTTCATAGTCTGTTATATAGTGAAGGAGTGTGTTCTGTAGTTTGGAGTCTAGTTTAGAGTCTGTTTAGATAAGAGCCCGTCACACATTTCTGAGTCTGTCCCATTGTTTAGTGTGTTTATTGTAGTTTACTCAATTTTGTGCTATTCTTTGATGGAACAGATTCTGAACAACATGACCGACTCTGAGCTACATGACATTCTCTAAACTACAGGACAAACTTTAAACTTCAGGGCAGCCTTTGAACAACATGACAGACTGTAAACTACAGGATAGCCACTGAACAGCAGGACAGACTCTAAATTAAAGGACAGACTCTGAACTATATGACACTCTGTTCTGTAGTGGAGTTCAGTAATTGAAGAGCTGAATTTTTCAGTGAATGTTGTGTGTTTCCAGTTTCCACCGACTCATTCTGTTCATCAATGACTTCCGAAGATGATTCAGACTGAAGAGTGTATTTGTTTTGAGTTCACAGGCTCATTTATTTAATAAAAACTGTATAGGGAAATGTAAATGTGTGTTAACAATTAGCGTATTCTCTATGCTAAGAGCTAAACAAACAAATACTAGGCCAAACTAGCTTAAATGCCTCCTTTGACTTGAATGGCTGGAAGATTGAAAACCACAGCAGAGGATCATTCAGGTCATTGTAACTGGGCATTGTCAAATGAAGTCATTTGACAATTACTTAATTTGACACATTGATTATGTTTTATAAATGCTGTTTAATAAAGGTCAAAAGCTATTTATAAAAGTGCAATGTTCATAATCAGAAAAGCAGAATTACACTCTTCATCTACAGCAAAGTTTCTCTATCTCTTTAACACTCTCCTACAGTTTTCTCATGTTGCATGTCTTGTTAAACTTTTATCTATTTTTAGCCACTGTGTAAATGTGTTGCCATGGCAACAATGGATGTACATGAAAACTTGTTTTTAGAGAGTATAGAGAGAAATTACATTGACAATTAGACCATATTTGGTCACAAAATCAACCAAACCAACACTGAACTGAAATAGAGATGCTGTAATGGTGTGATTTTATACCGCAGCCTATTAGATCAGATATCTGATCAAAATTGACCCTTCATTGGGATGTCACACAGGTACTTATCAACATACATTTCACATAGAAAAGTAGACTACCTCTCTCTCTCTCTCTGTGTAAGCTCTCTGTAAGCTTTTGTGTTTCACTGTGATCATTTGTGTCAGCTAAATAATGCACAAAAAGGCAGATTTCTGCATATGTTTGCGTGTGTCATTATTTCCATTCTTCTTATTTTGATGAATATTATTATTAGAATTAATGGTTATAGTCATCTGAAGTGTTCTCTGTGGCATGTTACATTCCATATCAATCAAAGGAAGAGAAAGACAGATGGTAATATTACTAGAAACTACGTGAATTATGTAAAAGTTTAATGAATGGATAAAAACAGTACAAATGTCTTTTTGAAACCATAAATGTTTATGCTCAGCCAGTGTCTGCACTTTTGACTGTGTCCTTTTCAAGGTAGCATGTCTGTGTGTGTGCATTTGGCTTCTATTGATCTATAATTCTGCCTCAGAGACCTCTGGTCATTGAGTTGGGGTTGGGGTTGGGTCCCCCATGGACAGATGTCCCGCCGGCCAGCAAACAACTTATAGTCCATTTAGTAGTGTATATACTGCTTGAAGATGAACGATGATTTACATGCATGAGTGCGTGTGTATGAGCGGGTGAGTGTGCTTGTGCACATTTGTGATTATGACTGCAAACATGTGCACAAACATCTGTGTGCTCGAGTATATGTCTGTGTGTTTGTGTGTATCTAATTTCTGTTGTCTGTTGGAATGTAACAGGGCTGGTGGCTTTCAGTCCCAACAGTTTACAGCTTCCTTTAAACCCACCGTGTTTCTATCTCTGAGTCACTAGAATGGCAGAGTGAGTCATATCGCTTTAATCACGCCGTAGAGAAGCTGTCCGATAGATGGATAGAGAGAAAAAGACAGAGATCAAGAAAGAGAGAATCTAAAAGAGCCTCATGCATCCTCCATTTATCTCTTGAACTTTATATGTGATGCAAGTGCTTTACTGTTCCATAAACTGTGAAATCTCTTTTGCTCAACCTATTCCTCATATAACTAACTGTACACTATATAAAACTGACTCATTGAGTAAAAATCAGTTACTCTGTTAACACAGCATATTTACTCGCTGCGTTGTAGTTTTGTAACTTGACCCAGCATCAAAACAGTATGATAAACCCCACCCACCCAAACTCCACAACCAATTAAGTGAGTGATATTCTTCCATTGATAAAGGCACCACTGCCTCATCCATCCTTGCTGAGGCTTATACTTACTTACAATACATACTTACTTATTCATACCACCAGCGACATTTAATGACAAAAAGACATGATCACTGAGAGCAGAGCAATTTCCAGCTACAAAAGCGACAGCAACCATTGGCAACAAGATGTGGCCGTGGTGAGTGACACGATAAAGTTGAAAAAGTTGACCTTTATGTGAATGACGAACAACATTTGAGAGTGACTACCAAGGGAAGTGAAGACAGTGAAGCCTATAGCATCCGTCCTCTGTGAGATACTGGAGCCGAGTGCAGGCAAGACAAGGAGAAGTTATAATGTTGTGAGGAATTTCACCTTTCTATATCATTTGTCTTTTAACCTCTAACATGGATAAATACAAAATATGATATGGTTAACTATGTCCGAAATTGTTGGCAATCATACATTGATAGATCGTTCTTCTTGTTAATGATATGGCTCATTGATTACTGCTGAAAAAGCTATTTCCCCTCCAAAATCTCAATTGTTAGCATCAAGAAAACTGATTCCTTGTCAAGTTAGAATGACTTGTCAGAAATTGTCTGAGTTGTGAGTTCGCTGGCCTTTTCTGCAGTTTTGTGGTCCATTCTGCATAACGTGATGACTCATTTTAGCTTATCGTGGCCCATTTGGCCCTTTTCGCGGCCGGCCCGCTCTGTTCTCCCGATGGCCAGTCCGCCCCTTATTGGCCCCGAAGTGCGTCGGTCCACCGGGAAAGTGTGCGGTATGCCAGATTACCAGTCCAGCCCTGCATGAATGATACCTCAAATCATGTGGGTTTGCTGAGGTGAGGTGTACTGTTAAGGCTAATTTGTACTTACTGGGTAAACACACTTCTTTTAGTTCACCTTAAAAATTATGATGTTTTTCTTTTGGTTATATTTCTCATTGTACACATACGCGCATTGCTGAAATTCTTGACCTAGGAGGACTCCGCTAGTCAAAGAGCATTAATTGTTGATTTTAAACTAATTGTGGGTGGTGTTTAGACATGAGCACGCCAGCTGAGGAGACTGTAGCTAACTAGGTTACTATCTTAAGGTTAGAAAATTGAAAACTTTGAAGCCCCTTTGAACCAAAACCCTAGCAAATGTGTAGCAACATGCTGCAAACCACTCTGAATGTTACTATGCAACCTCCCACAACACCCTAGCATCATGGCGGCAACTTTTGATTGAACAAGCAACACTCTTTATAAAATGTAAAAATATAATTACATTTAAAATTGCAGAAAAGTTAGTGTTGTACCTACCAAAAAAAATTTTATATATATATATGAGCGAGAGAGAGAGAGTCATCAAAAATTAACTGACACAAATGGAAATCAATTTCAAGTTCAAATTGTAAACCGTCTGTGCTCAATGAAAAATGGTTTAGTATTAAGCTGAGCAAGGTTTAGTCTCACATGTGTACATGTGTGTTTTTCTCTGATTTTACGAGCAGGTAAGACGACCACCCAGCATACAGACGTGCACACACTTGTGTTTAAGTCGAACTAGAAGCTGCAGATAATTCTGTTCCTGTGGGACAGAATATTTTTAGTACCTGCTGAGACTGATAGAGAGAGACAAAGGGAGAGCGAGAGAAAGGGAGGGTATACAGATGAGTATGCAGTTAATTTTAGGAAGTGGTGTGAAAAATGCAGCGGAACAGAGCGATCCTCCTCTTTCTCTGGCGCTCACCTCGGATTGGTCAAACATTGTGCATTGATCCCTCTCAGCAAATAAGAAGCATTGTCAAGGGAGAATTTGACAGTAATAGACCCATCAGGGCCTTTCCTTTAAATATACACACATTGAGGGAAATATATGATCCCCGCCTCATGATTATTATTATTATATTAGTGTAGGGAGAGTGGGTGGAATTTGGCACTCGCATTCATATAGCATTTGAGCACTGCATCATAAATAATTTTTCTCTCGAGCGCACACACATACTCTGGGCTGCTGGTATCAGTGCAGTGTGATGATGAATAGACCCACTGATGTTATTTTGGGAGAAATTACGCCACTGCCAGAACTCCCTTCATATCTGGTTTTAATGCCCGTTTTGTCTGTTTTCAGTCAAGGTTTGTTTGGGGTTTAGTCCAAGTGCGTAGGAACTGGAAAAAGTTAATTGTACAATTTATCAGCTTCAAGCATGCCCCATGAACATTAATTATGTGATGTTAACCCAGTAGTCCTACCTGATTGGCAGAAATGCAAACATAATAGAGCACTGTGTCTGCCCACTGGTTTGAGCCATCTTGGGTCTGGAAGTTTTTTTCCCCATTCATTTCTTCCATAGGGATTTCATAAAAGCATTCTAAGCCATGAACCAAACCAACCGTCTCTGAAGTGAAATACAGCATTACAAAGTCTCATTGGAAGCAAAAAAGTATTTGAAAATCAGACAAATAGACAAAGGTCCTCTGTATTTACCATCTTAAATGAGGTAAAGAACTACAAACCCATGAAACAATGCAAATGCTGTAATCAAATTAAAAACAATGGAAAAATTAAAAACTATTGATTTTAAAGTACATACATTTTAAGTATGGAACGATATTTTCAGATATATACCCATAATAAAGTAGATTGAAAATGTACGGAAACAAACTCAATTGCATCATGAGTGGGTGGTCTTTTCAGAGTTCTTTTGCTATTATTTGTTTGCTGCGATTCTCTGATTGGCAGATTTTCCCCTTAGGATCATAGGTGGTGTAGGTCAACATTAAGTTGAAATAATGCAGATGTATGCTTCAACAGAATTTTTATTTAACTATTATTGGGATAAATGCAAATGTAGAGATACTTATATCATTTGGCGTAAACCACGTCCTACAGTTCAGCACTCAGATACTTGCTTGAACCATCAGATCCTGCTGGAATCAATGAGGGGAGTGGAGCTTACCCCCACCCAGGACGGGACCTAAACTGGTGGAGGGGGGTGAAAACAATGGAAATATGTGAACAATGAGACACAGCTGTGCAGCTTATAAAGCGGAGGCTGGATTGTGAAAGTTTATTCTCCTGTTGTGGCCAAGTATAATGAAACTCTTAAAATATAAGAATAATTTCCTAAAAAGTAGTAGAATGACAAACTTGTAACTTCATTACTATGCTGTAGTGGTTTCTACACCCATGGTTTAGACTTTCTGCTACAGTGAAATCCCTGTGACCATCCCATACCTGTGTGTTGACTACAGGTGTATTGAGCGTGCATGTGGCCCATGTAACTCCCTGTTGCAGTGAGGCATGTGGTGCCAGTTAACAATGGAGAGTGGGTTTCCTCAGAATTAAATGAGCCGAGCTACACACGTGCAAACACACCCACACATGCAGGAGTCACAGCAGGACACTACGTCCCATCGCAGCCATGCTGCTGCTCACCAGCTGTCTCCATGGAGACGAAGATGGGCTCTGGTTGTCATGG